>NC_137736.1:99162775-99810275 GCF_963264785.1 Psittacula echo
TCTCCTCTGGATCCCTCCTCCTCACGTCACTCCTAGGAGTCCTTGCTTCAAGGTGCTTTTCCCTCTGCTCTGGGGAAGGAGCTGCAAACTCTGCCACGCTGGGTGAATGCTCCCAGGCCTCAAGTCTTTTCTGAAGTTTTCCTTGATCTAGTGGCCACATCTATCAGTGGGGTCAGACAGCCAGTTCACAACTCTCCCTACACTTGATGGACTGTCAGTAGCTGATTGTTCTGTTGCTGCCTGCAGCATCTGAAAGCAATATCCCTCCTACGCAAATAACTTTGACATACTGCTATTGATGCATCGGTTCCCCTTAGACTGGGGAATAAAAGGGGTTTGGGATGTAAATCACTGCTGAATGTACTTTACAGCTTTCCAGCCTGTGCCTTATCTAGGAAACCCGAATCTTGAAGTTGTATGGGTACTAATGTTTGGCTTTAGCTGACACTGTGGTAGTTCACGCTCTCAGTTCAAGCAGCCCCATGATGCAGCTCCTCATGTGCTGACCTACTGCTGCACCACACTGATGGAGGCTGGGTACTTCCGGGATTCAGACTGTGATAAGCCCCCAGCTGTCTGGACAAACTTTCTTTGAGAAAAGCAGTACGTAAGCCTGCAGGCAGGGATGAGGATAGTAACCATTACACATCCTCATTAAAAGGTTTTAATTTGGAGTTCAGTCAGTTTCCCCCTTGTGACCAGGAGAAAACCATCACCTACAGTGGCAGGATCAACATCTTCAGAAGCAGTCTGATTACGATGCAAATGGAATCCTCTAAAGAAGGCCTGACCTTGAAGTGCTGAACATCTCCCTTCAATGAATATTAGATCTCTTTATAAAGACAAGTGAAGGCTGACTCTCAAAATTAAGAAATTTAAATCATTCCTCTTGTAAAAGCTACCTGGTCTGCAAACAGAACTGGAAAGGTTTAGTGGTA
This sequence comes from Psittacula echo, assembly GCF_963264785.1. Taxonomy (NCBI): domain Eukaryota; kingdom Metazoa; phylum Chordata; class Aves; order Psittaciformes; family Psittacidae; genus Psittacula; species Psittacula echo. The sequence continues at coordinate 99,163,714 of NC_137736.1, forward strand.
AACCTAGTAAATACCAGCGTTTCACATAGGCCACTCAACTGGTATGACTGTAGCAAAATTAAAGAACTTAGTTCAATACATCGCATCCTGTTTATCTTCCTGCTTTATTATTTATAGATTATAATCTTCTCCTTGCAAAACTGTCAAAACTGCCCATGCAAACAAAGATCATCTTGACTGCCAGTCTTGCTCAGGGTCGACAGGGACTTGTGAAGAGACAATGTTAAAGCACAAAAAAATTCCTGAAATGTTATTCAATACTTCAGTTAAGCAAACAAAATCAATTCTGCCAGTATCAACTCATCAGCTTCACAAAGCCCAGGAGCAGGACCACCATGAGACTTCACTTTTAAAAGAGCCTTCCTCATTCAGAACTCTGTATTGTCACAGAGGAGGAGATAAATCCCTGACAACAGAAATCATTATTAATGCTATCTGGGACATTTCTACTAAAGTTAAGTTTAACTGAAGCTAAAACACTTCAGAGAACTTTGTTTCACCTATGGTTTTATTATGAAAGGTTGGATGTACCAGCGCACTTAATTCAGATAGATGAGACAGAGACCCAGTATAGAGTACTCATAATCCCAACTCTAAAAATAGCTGCTTCAGCACAGTTCCATCTTGTGAATATTTGAAAAAGGGCTAAAAGGAAAATCAACTCTGAAGCTTCAACAGTTGTCCAAAGTGGGATTGTTGCCCTCTTCTCTGTTAAGTCATATACTGTATTTCTTCAAACAAATGTCAAAATCACTTGATTGCAGAATCCAACCTTGTTGCTGTACAACTAATAACCAGGCACCACCACCCTCTGGGATTATAGCAGAGCAGAAGTAATTACAGAGGTTGGATACCCTGGAGTGGGTACTTTAAGACTTACTTCTGGGGTCACGCACAGTCTTACTCTGTCAGGAAGCTGCACACAGAAGTGCCTTATGGTTCATGTTACTTATAGCACAATGCTTCACATAACACTTCTTGCCCTTTGAACTCTCCAGCTAAGAAACAGAGAGGATACATCCCCACAAACGTGGTTCCAGCTTCCTACCAAGAGGGAACTGTCAGTATGGTCCAATTATGTGAGACCATTTGCAGAGCAAGCTGCAGGAGGTACTTCTGTAATGGGCACAGAAGAGAACGGAAACACGAAACTAAGGTCACAAAACATAGTGTACCCATTCTATTTTTAGATCTTAATAAAATGTATCTTGCTAAATGTCTGCTTAAGAACAAGTAAATTGCATAATCCTAATTCACTGCTACAGGGTGTTTTCCTCAAAATAATCTAATTGTTTACGTGAAAGCCAAGAGAGCTTGTGACTAGCCTTTAGTTGTAAATGTGTAAGGTCAAGAGAATACCTGCACCACATTCACATATGTCTGAAAGATCTGGTCTCCCCTACAGGAGGCAAACTCAAAGCAGGCTTCAGTAATAACTGTCACAAATCCACTATAAGAACTGGAGAGCCCTTCCCAATATTTGGTCCTCAAAGTGTGCAAGCTCAAGACTGAGACCTCTCCAATGAAATCAATGCAGACAAGAACTGGTGACTCAAAAGCCTACAACTCTAGGTGACCCCACTGGATCGTTTATGGAGGAGGAGGAAAGGGGTGAGGTGCGTTAGCTTTTCCTGATGATTAAACACTGGCTAATCCCCATACATACACTGTCTGGGACATCCAGCTTTACAAAGCAGTCATAGGCCTTTAGGATGGTGGCGCAAGGCAGAAGCTCCATTTTGCTTAGGCAAAACAAAGAGAAGGAACTGGAGCTAGGAGGAAGATCAAGCATCTCCTCAGTGGAGAACAGGAGGCACTGCAAGCGGACACTCTGTCTTCAATTTCCCACTCAGAGCATCCTGGATAATTAAAATATCCTCAGAGCTTGAAGGGATAATGGCATTTCTAGCCACAAAATGTTCCTGCACAATATTTCTGCACTAGAGATGCCCATCATTTTCATCTCTAGCTTACACTTTTGAATCTTTTAATACTTGGAAATTGCCTCAGGGAGGTGAGAATCACATGCCTTTCTGGAAGGGGGGTTCAGCTGGGGCATGGGAGTGTTGGAATCTAGATGCTTACAGAACAAGCCCTTTTTCATTTCAACTGTGTCTAACTGGTGATACCTCTAAATCAGGTAACTTAAACTCAAATCTTTTGGCAGATCAGACAGAGCAACAAGTATCCACTTCTCAGCAGACCATTAATTTCAAATCTCTGAGGTCAGTCTACTGTAATTTCAACCAGCACTGCATAGGTATTTTGCAAGCACAATTTTAAAAGGCAGGCACAGTTTAAAATTTATGAGATTAAAAGCTGAGGGCAAGATTCCTCCCTCAGTTACATTAGCACGGAATTATTACAGCTGACAAGAGCACCAGGTTGAGAGACACTAACCCAGAAACAGGAGGCAGGGACACTATAAAGCAGGGCACAGCCAGCCAAAAGTGTTTCCCTTCATTCTCTTAAATATTTAAGGATTTCCTTTAGTAGTTCTCAAGGAGTTTAGAAGAAGTGAAATTGGAGGAAATCTGCCTTCTCTAACATGCTCTACAAAGCTAATTCACAACACAGTTTTCCAATAACATACCCTGTAACTACTCTGCCCACTGGAGAGAAGCTGAATGCTGCATCCTGCTAACCCAGATCCTCACTGAGGACCCCAAAGGGGAGCTCTGCTACACCTCTACAGTTACTCTAGTGTGCTGCTGGTAGTTATAAATGAGCAATTTCCAGCTGATTGGGTTCTGCTCTGAGTCTGCAATCTCCCCACAACAAGCACTATGCATGTAATAGCACGAAGAATGCCATGGCACTGCTTAAACGCTGCTGATGGATACCACATCGGAAAAACCCATGGAGGTTAGTATCCAGCCAGAGTCTGGCCCTTTGAACTGAAGACACACAACATTACCACCACACACTGTTCATTTTGCTGGGCACCCCAAGGCCTCAGCATTATGTCCACATGATAGCAATTTCAAGTGGTCAAGCAAGGCTGAGTCTACAATATCTCCACTCTAACTGGAAATGGGACGCAAAATACTGGAAAAGGATAGGAAGGAAGGAATGGGAAGGCAGAGTGGGAGCAACAGCAATGCATGACGTGGTTGCACACTGGAGTCCTTTCAAGTTAATCCAAAACCTTTCAAATGCCTCTTCAACTAAGCAACATCAGCTGTTCCCAAGGCCCATCATTAATTCAGGAACAGCGACTCATGGGTCCTACATAAAAATCTAGCATTTATTCACAGAGTGGCTTCGAGAGCCCAATCCTCTGATCTCTTGCCTTCATAGGCATCTTAAAGGCTGCAAGTGTTTGGAGCCTGACTTCTCACTTATCTTGGAGCCACATACCTTCTGATAAGGAGTAGAAGTACAGTAGTTCAGCTGACTACAGAGGAAGTCAGCAAGGGAACAGCTTACCAAGCTGCTTATTTCAGGAAGGGATTTTGTTTTTTTAATCCTCCTTGAAGCTTGTTTTCTTAGAAACTAAAAGCTTTTTGGAGAAGCTGCACATCATCTAAGCCTCCTCACTGAGGATCTGAAAGCTTTTTTCCAAATCAAAAATGGCAGAAGTACAAAACCCAACAAGTCACCCTGAATTTGTGGAGGGTAATGTAACCTTTTTCCAATAGCATGCCTTCTGGTGGGATCTGGTATCTTTCTTAACCATCTTGGCGAAGGATATCCTTACAGGCTTAATATTCCTCTACTGAAAATCATTAACAACTCTGTTTATATAGTCTGAAATTAATGTGTTCATTTCAAATTAAAGGTAGTTTTGCATAACGACAATCCAATTCACCCTGTGTCCCAGAGCAGAGAACTTTTTTGATAGGAAAATGGTAAACTTTTCATTTATTAACATTTATCACCATAAGAAAGGACACTGGTTGGGTCTGGTAGTTGTTTGAGACTGCATTAATGATCACTGCAAAAGGACAGAAGGATTAAACTAATTTCAAGCTCAGATTTACCAAATCTTTTTAATACCTTTAAAAGCAAACTGTGTTCCCAGTGATGCACAGCACTGTTAGTCTTAATGGAGAGTTTTAAGACTTTGGTTTTTAATATTTGCCCAGATAAAATGAGCTAAGAATTTGGGGAAGGTACCGTGGATACTACCTAGAAGCTGTGTATTTTGTTACCTGTAGCATCCACCTCATTGTTAATTGACTGACCACCCTGAGCCCAAAGCAAAACGATGCTGCTTTGATCTCACTTGAAGGAAGGCAAACAAAAATCAGAGGCTGAGTGATAAAAAGGCTTCCAATGAAGACATTCTCAAATGCTGGAAGTTACTGTAAACCCCAACCTTTGCCTTAATTTTCTCTGGGCTCTCTCTTGCCCACCTTGAAAGACACTTTTATGAGGAAAAGGGAAAGTCTGCCACCTCTGCAGCTCATACTAGCTCACCTTAAACACGTGGAATGCTTCAAACTGAATGTTGGGGCTTTTATCTCGCAGCAAGTTCATCATCAGCTTCAGATTTTCTGGTTTGCTGATGTATTTTGTCATGATGGTGAAGTTGTGTCGGTCTAGAATCAATTCACCCAGCAACTATAGACACAATTAAAAACAGAACAGTTTTTTAGGTTTACCACTTTATTTTTGAATGTAAAGAAAGCAACAACATATTTTAATGCTTGCCTAGGAGGTTTCAATGTCACTACCTTTAAGAAAAAGTAACTAGACTTGTTACCATGGAGTGAGTTACTTTATGCCCAGTAATGCTCATCTTCTAAATACTACAGAGAGGGATCCCACATACAGACTGGGTGTAAGAGGAGCTGGTGAGAGCCAGTTAGGACAGAAGCAAGTGCAGTGCAGCTGTCCCACAAAGACACCTTCAATTAACACGCTTATCTGGTCCCATCTGCAGCTCATATCAGACATGGTTGCTGTAGCAGCAAGCAGCACCAGACAACCGGAGTGTGAAGTGTCCCTGCCCATGGCAGGCGGGTTGGAACTAGATGATCTTAAGGTCCTTTCCAACCCTAACTATTCTATGATTCTATGATTCTCAAGTTCATTTTAACCTACGTTCTGAGTCAAAGTGCAGATTTGAGGTCGGAGAAGAAACGATAGTGTTTGTTGCATAGAAATGGCCCAATGCTTCACCAGAAATCCAGGAAACAAAAGACACAGTGAGCTCTTGTGTATTGTTAGAAGAGCACTTTGAACACTTATCTCTACTTTTGTTAGAGTGTGGCTGCTCCATTGCCATATATGCATCCTGCATAACATGGAGTTCAAATTTAGAAGGAAAGTGCTGAGAAACTTGACTTTACCTTTAAAGATTGTCTCTTTGTTACATAATTCTCAGAATGAAGGAGTTTTTCATAATCCTCAAAGATCTAGAATAACAATAAACACAAAATGCATCTGATTCATGTCCAACCTCCCTCCTCCTGGTCCTTCCCACCTCAGAGTAGCAGCAGAGGCCACAGTAGTGCCACCATCTAACATGTGACTGCCCTGCCAGGCCCAGCTCTCGTGGCCTTTTGTCTTGGCTGGTTATCATGCAGTGAATTAATGCCCAGGAACACTCCTCTTCCAAATACCACAGAGGGGGATACCACATATGGACTGGATGTAACAGGAGCTGGCATGAGCCAGCTAGGACAGAAGTAAGCCAGTGCCTGTACAGTCTTCTCTTACAGGAGGGTGAATCTGCTGCCAGGACATGTGGGTCCAGCACATAACGTCTACTCATACTGCACTCATGACTTGCTCTGTGAACTCAAAACAGGTGATGGCGCAGCTCAGATTGGCATATGCCAAAAGCTCCTTTGGTGAGGTGCCACTGATTAAAATTGCTTGCCCAATGAGGGTCACCAGCAGCTGAGCACATGCTGGCTTTGCAGGATTGGGACAAGGCAACCTTGTGGTCCAGAACACTGAGAGAGAAGTCTACAATATGTTCAAACTATCTACCAAACCAGCAAAAAAAACCCCAACACTGCTGTCCAAGATCATCTAATATATATGCTCCCTTCCGCAATTTATATTTAAAAGGTTAAACATTAAATAAATGCAGAATGGGGACTGGTCCAATGTAGCGCTTCAGTATTAAGAGGAAAGATTGGCAGAGACACTGATTTTGCTCCAGTTAAGCTGCATTTGTGACTCAGCAATAACAAGCCTGATCTTTGTTTAAACTTTCTGGTAACCAGAATGAAAGAGATAGTCTTTGGCCCTTTCACACTGGCAATGAAACAAAGAATAACTCAGGTAACATGAGAATATAACCCACAGTGTAATTGCATGATCCGTATCAGTCCAGTTTTGCTTGATTCCAATGGAATTTTTCTGACCTACATTTGGTTCAAAACTGAGGCAAAAAATTAAAGTAAAAACCAGCAGCTAACCAAGGGGCTAACAGCCTTAGGATGGCAAGAGGCACAGTCACACCTTAGTCCCCCACTTAGGTACCTGTCATTTCCAGTAATGCTAAAACTTCTCCCAGTAACTCTTTTCCTGTGTCCCAAAGTATTGTAAATAACACCAGTATGGCTCTACCAGTGCTGGAATATCACAAAACTGTTTAAAAACATGGGTTTTTTTAATCCCATGGCCTATTTACATACAAAGCTTACAGTTCCATTTACATATGAGGAGATATGAAGCATGCAGAGAGGAATAAATTTGCTTTTAAACTGCGAGTTCTCCTGAAACCTTGGTGCATGTCCCCAGGCGTGTGCAGAGGGGGATATTTCAAATGCCTTGTGAGGATTCTGCTTTAGTAAAAGCAGTGTTTAGTTCTGCAGCCCTATGTGACTATTTTACCTGAAGCATGAACCCCTCTGCTATTGAAGGGGCACTTTTTCCAGCTAAGCATGAACAGAAAAAATTCTTGTAGCATTTATACTTACTGCATCATAATTTTGTTCCAGAAATTCTGCTACCAACAATTTGTGTCGTGTCAACAGGTCCTGTGGAAAAACAGAGAAAGGTTACTTGAGTGAGCACGCTCATTTAATTGCCCCTTGAGTCTCCAATCCATGTTAGCATTTTTTTACCAGATCCTCTTTTAGAAGATATTTACAATATGATTTCTATAGTCAGAAAGCATTTAAAACTAATACTGCATTGTGTGTCTAGTAGGATTTTAAGGAGAACTCAGTTAATGCTAACAATCAATATAAGACTATTCTGACACCCTTTCTTTATATTCCTTTTTCCTTCCACTTTTCTTAGGGTCATTGCTCATTGAGCACAATACTTACAATAAATTGGGGTAGGGGAAAGGAAGAAAGTATGGAGGGACCTCTTATGGAGGGACCAGCTATGGTCCCAAGGCCAAAAGTGATACGGCTATGCTATCCCATAGCCACAAACTACGCTAAGCTGAATCAACTGCTATTGCTCATCTACAAGAATATAACAGGGAAGATTTAAATTCAACCACTGTATAAATACATTTAGTTATTTAAAGCCTAAAAATTGGGTGCCAATCTAAGCTAACCATCCAGGCTCTCCCTCCCCAGAAAGGGCTCTCAGGGAAGTGGGATGAATTCCATTTGCAACTCTTTTTCTGCCCAAGGTGGGCTTCCTGATACAAGCAGTAGCATATTAGACAGCTGGATTGGATGCCTCCCATGCTAAAAGGCCAACTAATTCAAATTTAAATTAAAGCAGCCTTCCCCACAGAATGGGAATGCTGGTGCTCAGTCACAGAGATGCAAGTGTTCAGCTCCAGAAGAAATCAAGCCTTTTTACTGGATGAATAGCTAAAAATGAAGTGGCCAGTTTGAGGCATTTAAGTTTAATTTTTATCTTATTGCCTCTTTCAAAACATAACATTGATCACAATAAATGCCTGATGAAGTCCATTCAAGTCACTGTTTTTCTGGTGAATCAGTTTCTGCTATCTTTTTTATCAGTTTTCCTTGGTTGCCCTACCCAGTCAGAGACTGAAGCTGATGAGTAGCTGAAGCAGATGCACAGACACATCCTCTACAGCATCACAAATAAAAAAAATCCTTTACATACTAGTCCTTTAACTTATTTTTACCATCAATCATAAGAGGAAAGTAGAGTGCTATAAAAGCTAGTATGCTTTTTTAATACATTCCTTTATGCAGCAGGACTGCAGTGATAGCAGTTTAAAAGGCTGAGCGCAACATATATGATTCACGAGCTTTTATGCAGGGCACTTTGGAGGCAAGTACAACAGTTTTCAATAGGGGGCACAAAGAGAATATAATCCAAAATGAGTTTTTCATAGAAAATCACGAGAGAGCATGGAGCAGCAGCATTCAATCAGCCCTCTTTCCAACTGCTGCTTGTATGCTCCACAGCTAACTATATCTCTAAACACAAGCTGTTTTCGCCTGCATTTTTAACAGCTCTTTTTCCTCTCTGCAGCGCACCTGGCTGAATTTAATTAAGAAGTACATCTCCAGATCATCAAAAAATCCAGTATGTCCCTACTATAAATATCCTCAGACTTTAAAGCACATTTAATTAAGCTCTCCTCTGGTGCATAGACTATCCAAGGCTTTCAGCTCTGAACCAGAAACCCCGGTGGCAACACTACCACAGGGGCACAACACAACACAGGGGCAACAGAACCGAAAACATCAGCTCAGTAATCCAGCCGGAGAGCAATCACAGAATCATGGAATGGTCTGGGTTGGAAGGGACCTTAAAGCTCATCCAGTTCCAACCCCCTGCCATGGGCAGTGATACCTTCCACTGGACCAGGTTGCTCCAAGCCCCATCCAACCTGGCCTTGAACACCACCAGGGAATAGGGCAGCCACAACTTCTGTGAGTAACTATAGCACTTGTTTTTACAGCATTAGAAATGAAGTAGCTCCATATTTGACAATTCAATCATTTGTATATCACTCCTTGCTGCTCCAGCTATTCTGATTAACAGACAAATAGGAGGTGAGCTGAGAGCTGGTTTATTTCCAGAACTGACTGTGTATCAGGTGCTAAAAGGCAGGTTTCTTTCAAAAGGACAGTTTATAGCTTTTCCCTAAACATTTTAAAAGGTGATCTCTGACCCACGTCTGAGGATGAACTGCCCTCACACTCCTCTCTTTCCAGCGCACGTGAGGATGTAGAATCCTATTTTTAAATCCTGCTAAAAATATACTGGGTTCACAGGGGACAGAAGTTAGTTCTGCAGCTGGAGATCTATGTACGACATCAATCCCTCTCTTTTGAGGGGAGGCTTGCAGCAGTGTGTGGTCCTTGCTGCAGCTTAACTGACCCTTGTCCCAGTCCTGCCTCTTGGTTGGTGTGATGACTGTCCATCACCACCAACACACACTACTGTCCTGCTTAAAGCAGGACCTGGGGGAAGGATGCAAATCTCTTCTGTCAGGCTGGGAACAAAGTGCAGGGGCATTTTTTCTGACCACAGCCAAACACTTTCCAAGCACAGGGTAAAATGCCAGAGATAGAAGATTTAATCCCAGTTACGTTGCATTTTTATACAGGCCTGCACTGCATTCTTACCTGTTTCCGTGCTCCTTCCATTTTCATAACATTTATGAACACCACGGCAGCACAGCTCAAAATAACTGAAAGATGCTGCTATTGCTTAACAAATGGGTGGTTCTTCTCATCTCATTACTGAAGAATGCAACGTTATCTCCATTCTGCAGACCTTTACCCCATTCAGTAGGTTAGTGAAAACCAAGGCCAGATTTCAGCAATGATTCTCCTTACAGTTATTCCTAAGATCTAATGAATCATGTTTCTAATAAGCTTTGAGAGGAAAGACTAAACAATGTGTTTCTATGACAGCAAAGAACCCAAGGACAGCAGAAAAAAAGGAGCTGCACCTATATTTAGAAGAACCTTTACCTAAAAAGAATTTTCCCAGCTTTCTTAAATTATTTTTCAGAAGGAAATTCATTTTCCTTGTACATTAAGCATCCAGTTTTGCTCAAAGACTGTATTGGCACCATGTGGGAAAGATGATGGTCACATACAAACTCCAAGAAAACTGGCAGGCTTTACCCAACTCCATTTTCAGCACACCGCAGGCTCTACACAGTGCTTCCACCTACTCAGCTTGTAGCAGTACAGTCCTTACACTGAACCACAGGTCACAAGAATAAGCACACAGATACATCATAAAATAATCCACAGGCATGGCATTAATCTAAACCTGACTGCTGATCTCAGAAGGGACAGCAAAAATTACAAGGATTTCACAAGTGAATTTTAAATGATTCCTTCTATTTACTGACTGTGGTCACGATGGGCAGTGATTTTGTCTCTGGGGGAAGGTAGGGAGAGAAAAAGGTCGTGTATTTTACAAGAACTGTATGTAATACATGATTAATTTTAGTTTTAAATGGTTGCATAAAACATCTTTGATTGTCAAGATGAAGAACATCAGTGAAATGTAAATCTGTATTGAATTAAAGATTCTCTGCTAGCTTGATCACTGTTGTGAATCCTGTTACAACCAGACCAAGGATTAATTATATCCTTTACTGAACAATAAAATACACCCAGTTTAAAGGCAACACACCATCCAGTGATGACTACTGACAGAATGCCATTTTTGACACTAACGCTATGAAGCAGGTATCAAAGAATTTACCTTGAATGTAGCAAAGGCATCAGAAGCTATATCAAATGTTGACATTTCCACATATTTAAAAAAGTCTCTGAACTGTTCTGAAAAAAGTATGATTTTGGCCAAGGGTTCATGCCGGATACACTCTCTCAGCATAATTCCACAGCGTAAGGCAATACTTGGGGATTCATATCTGAAGAATGAAAAGAAACAGAAAAGATCAAAATATAGAAGAAGGATTAACAAGGATTAACAGGCACTTTTCTAGCAACAGGGAACTTTGTAGCACAGGGAATGCATGCACCAGAAGGGACACAACAAATGGGTGGCAGCTCACAGCCACAGCACTGCACCCAGCTTCAGGACCTCAGCCCAAAGCTGAGGCACAGATAAGGCTGCCAGCATTTTCCACCACAAACCTCTGTCTTCCCAAGCCAAATCACATTTTGGTGTAAATGTGCATTTCACATCCTCTCTGTGGAAAGACCATGTGGAGTGCATAATGTTTCAGCAGAGCTTCTTCATCAATACAACAATTTCCCTTTTCAGATTTAATTCTGAGCTCCTCAGTTCATCCAAAAAAAATGTAACAACTCATGACCATACATCACCTCCCACTCCTCTTATAGAGGATGTCGCTCTAGAATATTAATACCTAACTCTTCCTAAGGTAGAAGGAGTTTATCCAAGCAATCTACATAGGATTAAGCTTTCTGTAGCTCTGAAGACTTTTTCTTTGAGTCTGTAAGGAATTCTGTCCAATCCCCCCCCCCTGCAAAGGCTTTGACTTTGTTCAGGATACAAGTACTCATTCCTCAAGTTACAATTCTGTTATGGCACATACATCGCAATAGCCAGGAGTCAGCACACTTCTCCATCTTGGAGAGAGAGACAGAGGGGTAGATAATTCAGATGATCTTTTATTTCTGTAAAGCCCTGATTTCTTTAAAGCTGAAATTAACCTTAAACGAAACTGCTAGAAACATAGTTTTTTAAAAAAGAAAGGATGAAATCCAACAATAAGAAAGGACTTAAAATGAACTTCTTGCAGCAATCTTCAGTCATGTGAAAGTGGCGAAGTCCAAGGGGACAGAAAGCATGCTCTGTTTCAATAAACTGGTTATACTATATTAGAACTGTGTATTATCACCCAGAGCTTATCAGCATCGTTTTTCCTTTGCACAATTAATTCCTATCGGTAGGCCAAAAGAGAAGAAAAAACACAAAATGCCATCTGTGCTGTAAGTGAGTGGGCCCTCAAATTTACCACCAGCTTGCAATTTAAAAGAATGGTAGTGTTTTGCGGGCATACCAGAGCTGCATACTTCAACCTGATGTCAACAATAGCTGGCTTAATGAAAAATGAACTACTATTCCAAACAGGCAAATGAAACTTCCCACCCTCAAGGAAATGCAGGCACTCGAGCCCCTGTTTGTTTCCTTTTGGGAAACATTTGCAAATGTGAATTTGTATCTCTTCAGACAGCGGAAATTGGTGGATGTTTCCCATTGAGGCATACCTCTCCTCAACTCCATTAACAGGAATACTAATTTTCAAGGAAAAAGAGGAGGAGCTGCTCCTAGGAGTGTAGCCAGGAAAATATTTAGTAGTTGGCTAAGGAATATTTTGATTGGAATAAAAGCAAATTACATTGTTTCCAGCACAATAACTTCTTAAAACATAAGTATCAACAGAATCATTCTTAGTCAAATGCTCCATTATCTGGAAGTGGGTTATGGACCTTTGGCTGTTCACATAAGCGAGGGAAGTTGGGTTTGGCTCCTGGAATATGCCTGGAAGAAGTTTACAAGCTGCCCAGTCATAACTGGCATGTTCTCTGCACCCACACTTACATGCAAAGCCACCAGGCAGGAATGACTGAAATGTATTCCAAAATCACTGCTAATGAGCAATTAGTGCTCTATACTGACATATTCCCAAAGCAGAAGAAAATATTGAGGAGCTTTGCTCAGATGACCTTACAACCTAAAGAGACCCTCACTTACTGACTACTAGGGGCTACCAGAAAATAAAATAATGGACTTGAAAAACTCTTACTGTGGTGGCTGTAAGAGGCAACACAGAGCAGAGATGTATCTCAGTGCAAAGGAAACCATACTTGCATGGCTAATGCAGAAGATAGTACAAGCTAAGGAGCACAGGCAGGAGATTTGGAAGGCATCAAGCCTGGGAGACACAAGGTCTTGACGGATAGCTATATTCTAATGTGATTTTACACTAACTTCTAAAGCCTGGATAAACCCAATGGCAATTCTGCAACTTTAGCCAAGATACCACTAAAGCTTTAACTGCACTATGGTATGAAGAGGTAATCAGAACAGATCGAGGTAGTGACTAAGTACATTAGGGATAGCATGTAGCATGATATATATTCACAAAGGAGCTTATCAATCTGTCACTTGTGAGAAACAACGCAAGTGCCACAAACTTCAAGTCCTTTACAGCCACTGTACTAGAGAGAAAGTATTTTAAAATACAAAATACCAAAGTTATTTCTCAGTTAATGCAATACACTGACACCAGAGGAAAAAAGCTGGCTCAAATCTATTGAGTACTCTATATACACCAATCACTGTATCCATCTGAAATCTTACTCGTACACAAAGCCTGCACACACAGAAAATAAGATACTATTAACGTAAGTCCTCATGCAGCAGGAAGGTAAAGTAACCTACCAAAAAAGTGAAAAAATAAAAAAGTAGTGAACTATGTGCTGTATGTTTTTCTGAAGCTGAGAAGCTGGAAGGAAGTAGCCAGAGTAAAATGAATTCTAAAAGCTAAGAACAGTTAGTTATCTCAAGCTGGCAGTGCCACTGGAGTATTAGGCAGGAAACATTGGGCGGGAGCTCTGATTCAGGATCCTTCCCACTCAACAGCACTCACATTATGCAATCAAAAAGCAACCTTTTGTTGATGGTGTTGGAAATTGACTGTCAGCGGGCAGAGGAAATTTTGTGTCCATAAAAGTAGAACAATGGCAAACTTTCGCAATAGTCTTCTGCTGTTTCTTTTATTGTCATGGTAGAAATGGTATTTTTTGTTTCTCTCCAGATAATGTCACAGAATCATAGAATCATCACAGAATGTTTTGGGTTGGAGCCTGAAAGCTCATCAAATTCCAACCCCCCTGCCATGGGCAGGGACACCTTCCACTAAACCAGGTTGCTCAAAGCCATGTCCAACCTGGCCTTGAACACTGCCAGGGATGGGGCAGCCACAGCTTCCCTGGGCAACCTGTGCCAGCACCTCACCAGCCTCACAGGGAAAAATTTCTTCCTAATACCTAACCTACACCTATCTTCTTTGATCTTAAAGCCATTCCCCCTTGTCCTGTCACTGCACGCCCTTGTAAAAAGTCTCTGTCCAGATTTCTTGCATGTCATGTAATACTGAACATAGAAGAATTCAGAAGATTCTGATTTCACATATTTCATTTAGCACTAAATAAATATTAAAACATATTCTCAAGTCACGTTTTCAAGAGGTAGCGTCTACCATGAAGTGTGGGTTTCCCAGTCTCACAGCTGACTGCACACAAGCAGTGCACATTGCCTGCATGCAGCAAGCAGTGTGTTCAGGGCCCTAGCCTTGCTGTAGGTACATGTTTTAAGTATCATTTATAGACAGTCCCAGCAGGAGGACACAGGCAGGTAAGGCAGCATCATGTTTGACATCATTACACTGTTCTGCAGCCGCTGCTCAGGTACCACCAGGGCTGTTCAGGTCTGTCTTCTGGACTACTACTCATTAATTCAACAGAACTTTCTAACAAGAAACTCCAGAAATGGCAATTCTGATACAGTGCAATGCTGTGGAGAGATAGCCAAGAAATCATTAACAAGGAGTCCAAGGACCAAACTAACACGGACACGCTGCTCAACTCAGCAGGAATTTCCAAAACAGCACCCAAGTGATGCCATTTAAATCCTTCCAGTGACTCAGGTCACCTATAGCAAAATGCCTGTCAGCAGCATATATGCAGAACATAAAATCTTTACTATTATCTTAATATTCTCGGTTCTTACAGATGCCAAAGAAGATCTGGGACATGATCCAAAAGTATTTTTTAGCTTTAAATAAAGCCCAGACATATGGCAGCGATACACACACAATGTGCAAAACCAAAATGAGTGAAGAATCGAAATAGCAGAGAAAAGGGAAAAAATTATTGTACCTATCTATGAAATTGAAAAATGTCGTACAAGTTAACAAAGATGGAGAGAATTAAAATCACTGTCCTGAGACTAGTAGTTTGAGGTTTATATAAATGGTCAATTTTAATGAACAAATGAAACCAGAATGCATTTAACTGGCAGAGTGGTTTCCTCTCTGAGGAAGCTAGCAATTAGTAACATAAAACAAATAAAGAGTTTCAAAATTAAAGCTAAATCACTATACTTGTAAGAGCAAGGCCCAGCTCAGCCCAGTCACCTGCCTAGGCTCTCCACTACCCTGCCTGTGAGGAAGGCAGCAGGTCCACATCTTCTCCTATCGCAGCAACCAAGAGCTTTGCTACCATGTTCAACCACGAGCTCACAGTTCTTTAAATCCCTGGTACTAACGAGATCTCTCCATTACTTTTTTCCCTCCTAAGCTGTGCTGGAATGTGACCAATTTTGAAGGAAATAACTATTTTAGAGGACTCCCGTGCCTATCCCTCTCCTGGCTCAGGTCTGCCTCTGGGAGAGGCTGGCTGAAAGGAATTTTGCCCTTGGGGCTGTAACTTTGTCATGCACAAACCTTAGATGGTGATTAGGTATTTTCCTAACTCTGACTTTGGAGCAAATAGTAAACATCAACATCTTCAACCTCAGGAGCAAGAAAAGCAAGAAAAAAAAAACAAGCATTCTTATATCACCTTTTTGATATGTTGTTGATAGGCTGTTGCTAGTGTGACCATACAACTGTTATGAGAATCCATGTCGTTTCATACTGATCAGCTAATAAATGAACTTATTTCTACAGCAGTTATTTAACCTAAATCACATGTATTCTCATTTATTTAGGAAAAAAAACCCAACCAAAATCCTAAAGGCAAAAGAAAATGGAACAGAAAAGAATAGATTTCAAGGGTTGGAAAAGCAAAGCTTCTCACTGAATGGAAGGTGCTTTTAGTCAAAAGTAAAGGTGACAGAAACCTCAGGATTTTTAGGCCAACACTTGGGCACTGCTGAATGCAACTACAGCTGAATGCAACTACAGCTGAATGCAACTACAGCTGAATGCAACTACAGCTGAATGCAACTACAGCTGAATGCAACTACAGCTGAATGCAACTACAGCTGAATGCAACTACAGCTGAATGCAACTACAGCTGAATGCAACTACAGCTGAATGCAACTACAGCTGAATGCAACTACAGCTGAATGCAACTACAGCCCTCCGTAGCCAACTTACCTTGGGAGCCACCACGTTACAGCTGAGCACTGACTCCCTCAAAGGTTAAAAGATGCACACACAAAAAAATATTTAATGCTGTAAGTTGTGGAGTTCATTACAGAATTAATTTGAAGTTCACATGTGGCTACAAGGGCTGGAGAAGCCTGTCCCCCAAACACAACTATTCTTGTCATGTATTTTTGCTTCCCTCTGTTCTATAACATAGTGGTCCAGTTTGACTCCAGTTATTTACAGACACTGCTATAAGTCACTCCTGCAATGCTAAAAGGTCTAAGTAAAACTCAGCAGTCATCAACAATGCCACAGAAGAGTTTAGGGCAAGAACTGAAGTACAATCATGTGGGGAGCAGTCAAGAACAATCAGCACATAATTATTCCAACATGAAGTTTGGTGAAGAAATAACGGCCAAATAAAAAAATCCAGTCATTAAAAGTATACAGTTAAGTAGAAACAAAGTCAGTATGAAACAAAATAAGAAATCTGGAACAACATCTTTTTTGTTAACTAAAAGTGACAAAGAAGATCAGCTGCAGTGCCAGCATGTTCCAGGCAATGCTGTTTAATGAAAATCAAATTAAAGCACCCACCCTTTTAGAAGCATGAATAGGATATGTGGATGGGCACTAATGTATTCCACAGTAGGGCTGCGTGTGCCAATTTGTCTTCTCAAGATGTTGTTAAATATCTGGGAAACGTCCTTTTTGCCCTGTTAAAGAAGCAAAATATATCTTCAACTGGAAAAACATGAACAAATAATCATTTACTATAACCTCTATTTAAAGTAGAAATGAAAAGAAAAACAAGTCAGTTTCTTGGGGGGGGGGAGGGGTGGGTGTCTCCACCTCATACTCTTGTGGCATTGAAGGAAGTCTTCAATGCCACAAGAAGGCTTCCTCTGTTGGGGTGGCTCTGAAGACTACTGATCTCGCCACTCCCATGTACACCTTTCTTTTTCTAAATGAAGATGTGCATCCTCCTTATTCTGTCAAACAAGTCCCTGGCTATCTTAAATAGCAGCATTAAAGTACCAAAAAAGCAAGCTGCTGACTTGACTCAAACCTGCTTTTGTGGTGCATACTTACTGCTCCTGCAGCCTCCAAATTTGAGGGTTACAGGTTAAATTTAAAGGTGTGCCCACTATTTCAGCATGAAAAATAAAATAATTACTCCTGATAAAACAGCTGCATCACATACATCTCTCTGTTTTAGTCACAACTAAGATCCTTCACTTTGTCATAATTTTCTCCTGAATATATGTATCTACACAATCACGTTTTGCCTCCAAATGCTTTCCTGTGCAAACAGCTTTTCAGAAGGTCTTTCCAAATTATGGTCTATTCAGCCACAGGGTTTGCCAATACATCTTGTATTAGAAGTCCTCTTCCTCCCCCACTGCTTTCTCCCACAGCCACAGGAGACAAACTACGTATGAAATTCAGGGAGGGGAGACCAGTTACTAATGACCAGTAACCAAGGCACTGAGTCAACAGCAGGTCACCATGCGCAGGACAAGCTAAAGCAAAAGGTTACTTATAATTTGTACATGATCATCGATCTGCCTCAAGAGGACAAACATTCCATGGCAAAGAACTTATTGGATGTTTGAAGCCAAGGAGCAGACAGTTTCACACAGAGGGAAAATCCCAGGTTTCACCTCTACAAACAAATCACTGCTGAGAAACACAAAATATCCTGCTTTCCTACTGGTTCCAACCCAGCTGGCTTGGAGACTTGAGGACACGAGGAATTAAATAGAATCAAGTCAGAGCAGGCCAGTCCATCTGCCTTTGTCTGAAACACTTCTGACCCTCGGACTTTCTCTTAATTAGGCTAATTCTTTATAAAGTCATCCCATTCTCCCCTATCTTTGCAACACCTATAACGTATGTCTGGAATCCTGTGATCCCCAGCGGCTTTAGCAGTTAGTCCAAGACAAAACCAATCCAGAGAAGAGTTATTGAAAGGGTGAGGTGAAAATGGCCAGAAATTAAGTGATCCCCTCTGCTATGCCAAGTTTTATATCTGTTACTTAATATTAGGTGCACTATAGCATTCTGTGCAATAGCAGAGGCAGGGGGGTTGGAACTATATGATCTTTAGGTCCCTTCCAAGCCAAACCATTCTGTGATTCTATGATCTCTTATACATCTCAGAGAGGATATATGCACATATATATATATATAAAAATATATATACACACACACACAATTATACCAAGTTTTCTAGAGACCAGCAATGATGAAAGCCAAAGAAGTTGGTCTCTCTGGGTTCTAGAAGGAATGAAGGCAGATAGGATGGAACCAAGGCAGATTTCCCTTAACATCAGACATCTATAAAGGTTGTAGAAATACTTCTACAACACTTCTTACTTGGATCTGTGATTCAATTTTGCCTTATAATGAAATACATATGGCTACTGAAGCACAAGATAAGGCATCATGGAGATAAAGTGGCTAGACAAGAACAAAAAACCTGCAAAGGATGTCATTATATAAGTAAGGAATTGCATTATACCTATACCATAATTTAGCTCATGTTTCAAGAGAAAGTAAGGGAAAGTTTCTAATGTCACCAGTCCTGAGCTTGTGGCTATTTACTGCTTCTTTAGGTGGCTTTACAGCTTGTGAACCTTTAGGCTTACACACAGTTAGCAACGCCTATTTTTTTAGTTGACATTTTCTGTATGCCCACTTCCCTCAGTTCTTCAAAGTTCAACAATAAATTTCATTTTTTAAATTTCAAAAATCCCAGGCTGATCTTGATTCTGGGCTCCTGTCCAAACCCAGCATTAGTGCTTCATAATAATATCATCACCAAAATTATATCTCGTTTCTTGAGTGGCAGAAGCAATAAACCTGTGTCTTCTATAGACATGTAATGGACATGTGCAAGTCTTCCCTACAGGCACACCTGCCCCCAGCCACACATGCTGTAAGGGTACTGGCAGGTGAAACACAAATGGGACAGGACCAGGTCTGTGCTTGTGCCTTTTTCTTTGTGTGGGCACTATCTCTGGTCTCACTCCTCTAAACAGCCATCAGGTTTCATG
Organism: Psittacula echo; assembly: GCF_963264785.1. Classification (NCBI taxonomy): domain Eukaryota; kingdom Metazoa; phylum Chordata; class Aves; order Psittaciformes; family Psittacidae; genus Psittacula; species Psittacula echo. The sequence goes on from NC_137736.1 coordinate 99,182,740, forward strand.
AGGTTTTTGAAAGCACATCTTCAAAGGGAAGTACAGCTGTGCAAAACTGGGATCAAAGCAAGCAGCAGGGCTGGTGAGGAGGAGGCAGGGAGTTAGGACAAAACAAAGTAACCTACATGAACATTCTCTTCAGAAACCATATTTTCAAGTAATCTATGATTTTGCTTTCTACTATTACTCAGATAAAAAAAAATAATGTGCAGGTTCTAAAGTGAGGAAATTCTTGTTTGACAAAGAAACCTAAATACCAACTGTGGCCATCAACATAACAAAATGAAAGCAGAAAAGTTTACACACTGAAAAAGTCCATGGGGATATTAAGACAAGTACACACTCTAGCTGTCCTCTTGTTCAATGGCATTTAGTTCTACTGTTTTGCCGAAAAAAAGTATGTATATGAGCTCTGCTAAATGACTGGAAAGGTTGCATCACAGAAAAATCTATTTTGCAGTAAGAGTTATTAGAATTGATTGTAATAAAAGTAATACAGCAACACATCAGGTATTTCATTCCGCGCTGGTATTTGAAGACTGTGGGTTCAATATGTCCATACAGAATGTTTTGCCTGACAAAAGCAATACAGACTGTCACGTAACTAAAAAAATGCAGTAGTTTCCCTTCTGTGGTGTATTTGCTAACAGTATCTCTTCTCCTTCACCCCCCCTCCCCTTTTTTTCTTAAAAACAAATAAATAAACTATTGGATTTTGGAGGTTTGGGGTTTGTTCTTGTAATTAAGACATTTAACAGCAACCAGGGGTAGCAGAGGAAGACAATTTAAAGGATCCCAATAAATTCTAGCATTAAAAAAAAAAAAACAACAAACCAGCAACCCCTCTGAACTTAAGACCTGAGGAAAAGTGAGAGACCTCCACTACCATGACTTCCAAAAATTAATACAAAATAAACAGAATCATAGCATGGTTTGGGTTGGAAGGGACTTTTAATGATCACCTAGTTCCAATCCCCTTGCCACAGGCGGGAACACCTTCCACTAGACCATGTTGCTCAAACCCTCTCCAACCTGGCCTTGCACACTGACAGGGTTGGGGCATCCTGGCTTTACTAGGGGCAGGGGGAAGAGAGGGTAAAAAGAAACCGTAACTTTCCTACCACTCTTCCCTTTCATTCATTTACAATATGGAAAGAAAATTAAACAACAAAAACTTCAGTAATAGGAGAAAACTTCCAGAAGAAAGTAACTCCTGCAAGAAGCAGCCCTGGGAGCAACAGACGATCTCTCCAGGGAACTGATTTTTAAATTCAGCAGCTGCCATGCCCTATACATTGGCTACTGCTCCTGCTTCAGACCTCAACAGCGAAGGTCTGGTTCCTGGGAGCTGGGGATTTCTCACTGTTCAGAAATGCTGGGACATATGTGATGATTCACTGCATCTGGGAACCACAGAAATCATGGGACTCATAACAGCAGTCCCTGTGGACTGTTATCCCAGATGACCATAGACCACATGAACACTGTAATGATCTGCCAGTGACAAAGTTTCTTCCCAGTCCTTACTAGTCAAAGGTCAGTTAAAAGGGTTTATAATTATCCTGAATCACTGCAATATTTTCTACCATAATTCTTCTCACTATTTATAAGCAAGTTCAGTGGTCTTTGTAGTTGTCGACAAAGTTTTTGGCTTTAACAAGAAAACTGGCAAAGTTCTATGGAATGTATGGTTTTTTATATAACTACATGAAATTAAATAATATATATACCCATACATATTCATATTAATATTTCTGCTGTCAAAAAAAGTTATATTCCTTTCTTCTTTTAATCCAAATCATTAAGTGGGGGCAACCCAATTTACCTTGCCAGTTGCTTTCAAAATCAGTTTTTAACACCTTTTCCTCCTCCCTTCCTCTCAACTAATCCACACCAATTTTTTCCAGTGTTTGTCACATGAGATTTTCCCTTGATTTCAATTATTTTTATTCCATGTGCCTGCCCCCTTCTAAATTGGACATGCTCTTCAAAGACAGTGTTGTTTCTAGTTTGCAATCCCAAGGAGGTTCATCATCACCACAGCTTACAACATCGGTCATAAAAGTATTCTCAGCATCATTTCCTATCTTGTTTGGATACACATGGCAATATCTCTTCTTTTGTTTTAAAAAAATAAAATAAAATAATAATAATAATAAAAAAATAAACTCAGATGCATTGCATTTACTTCCAGTATCTGAGTGTATCTATCAGGACACTGACCAATCTACAGCAGCTGCTTTCTACAGCACATGAAAACCAGTTTTCAATGCAATGAAATTAGTTAGACTTCAGAAAAATACAGCTCTACTTACTGACATCACTGAGACCAAGGAGGTGAAATGGTTTCTGGGTGCTGACCTACCTCAAAATCTATCAGCTGTAGGTTGGCAATAAGTGTCACTAGAAGGCCACTGTTGTACAGCTCTTGCGCCAGCTGAGCCACAATTTCTGTAGGTGGCTCTTTGTCTGCGGTCCCACACAGAATTTCCTTCATTGCTTGCAGAGACTTTGACACTTCCTCTGATGCCTGTTTGCCAGCACACAGGTTTTGTTTTTAAAAAAAAAAAAAATGAAAGAAGAAAAAAAAAAACCATTTTACTTTAAAAGACAAGCAGTTCAAAACCAAAGCTTCTAAATGACAATGACTGTTATCTGTTGTAAAATGGTTTAATAATTTTATGTAATTCCTGAGGCTGGAGGATTCACGCTGGATTGCAGGTCCTACACAAGCACAGTTACTTTCAATTTAAACACAGCATGTCACCACTTACAGACCACAGGCATAGTGGTAGTTCCTGAGGTAGCTACCATAGGGGTAGTTCCTGAGCAGCAGCCCCTGACCAGCTTTCCCCCTAGTTTATATGGTAAGCATGACATCATATGGTCTGGAATACCCATTTAGTTAACTGAGTCACCTACCCTGGCTGTGTCTCCTTCAGCCTCTTCTGCACCCCAGCCTGCTCGCTGGTGGGGTAAGGTAAGGAGCAGAAAACACCTTGGCTCTGTGTAAACACGGCTCAGCAGCAACTAAAACAACCATCTTAAATCCAAAACACAGCACTGTACCAGCTACTAGGAAGAAAATTAACTTTATCTCAGCTGAAACCAGGACACCCTGCCAGCTTTGTATTGCCACCACCTATTTCTCCTCATCACGTGTGGTTTGAGCCATCATCGTCCACAAGCGATTTGCCTCCTGAGCACACAGACACTTCAGTCTCAGGTTGGGGAATTAATTAAATGAAACAATTGAGCAACCTGATCTACTGTGAGGTGTCCCTGCCCATGGGAGGGGGGTTGGAACTAGATGCTCTTAAGGTCCTTTGCAACCCAAACCATTCTATGATTCTAATTTGCTTTAGGAAAGCTCCACAGCTGCCACCAAATGAACTAAAATAAGTCTTTAATCTTTTGCTCCCATCTACTGTATGCTAATTTTGTGCAAAGTTTCAGGTATCTAATGTAGAGGACAAATCATGAATTACCTTGCAGAATGTCTTGACCAGAAAGATTATAACAGGAAAATGAAAGAGCAATGAAAATAAACAGGTAATAGCTCAGTGTTTGTGGCAGTCAGCAGGTTTAAAAGTGAACAATAACATCCTACTTCCCAAAGCTCTGGCTCATGTTCTCCTCCCAGGTTTGTTCCACTTCATATAAATAAAGACTCTCTAGAGCAAAGGTGTTATTTTTTCACATGTGTACGTGCTTTAAATCCCACCACCTCCAGCCATGGGGCTATGGAGGCAATGGCTTTTCCTGGGTTGGTGTATATTTAATACATGCATGACCCACAGCAAGCCTGGTTGGATTTTTTGGCAGGGAGTGAGAAGGAAGTAAAGGACAGGTTTGAAAGCAAAGCTGAGAATGACAACAAAGTGCCAGGCAAGATGGTTAAAGATGCTGAAGATAGGACAGCATTTCACATCTATATTGCAAAACCTTTATTTGAAATTAGTGTTTCATTAGTTTAGCAGGGAAAAACAAAAACAAAAACATAAGGACACAGACTGAAAACCCAAGAGTCATCTATAAAAGCTAGCTGGACATTAATGGATATTCAAAGCCAGATCAGTAATTTCAGTACCTCTCTCACACATAAACTCAAAGGAAAAATGTCATACTTTCATACCACCCCACTAATCTCCATAAAATAAAAACACAGTGCTCCAGAGAGGTATCTCTCAAGTGCTGCTGATCTTCCAACACTTTAATACAGATTTAAATCACAGGTTTCATTCACACCAGTGAATAAAAAACCTAGAAAAAGCCTAGAAATCCTTAAAAACAAAAAAGCAAAACCAAAACCCCAATAAAAAGCCACTTTCACATTACACCTACCTGGAAGATTCAAAGATTGTTTTTGCACACAATAAAGAAATATTCTCCCCCAATCCGTTTGTACCTACTCTCAGTTTTCTGCTAGTTGAGATAGGTCATGATGAGCACTGTGTAAATGAATATGACTATGTGATAACTTTAACCACAGCAGAAGTCTTGTTTCTTACCATCGCTCAGCAAAAGAGCCTATTTTTACCTCAAATGTCAGTGGTATGTCACTAGAGATATCCCACAGAGTACAGATGGGATTAACAACAGGGGTGCTATCTTGGAAACTAAAGCTCTAAATCTTTATAAGAGCTGTGCAAATATTTTCATATCAAAGGAAAAACCCATGCATTTTTGGCTTTTCATCCATTTTTCTGGGCAGGGTGTGAATCTCTAGCATTTTGTGGTAAACAACGCATTAATTCCTTTCCTTTCAAGTATAAGTAGTCCCTTCTGATATATAGAAAAATCTCTGCAAGACTCAACTTTAGGTTTAATTTTCAAAAAAGAGGGCAAAAAGCAAAATGAAAGAGAAAACAAAACTACAGAACACTGTGTTGTTGATGGGCACAACTGAGCACCACAGCTGTATTTCTCTAATCATCTGCCATCCCACCCACTCATCTTCTCAGCTTTTCTTCATGCAATTTGCATTTCATGTTTAACTTCCTCCTCATTCACATCCGCTGGGCAGTCTGTGGTCTGTCATTCAACCTGTCACCAAAAGCCATTCCCGGTCAAATCTAAGGACAGCTTGTTGGTGCCTATCCTTCATAATCTGTCTGAAGGAAAACTGTTAATCCCAAACACAGATTCTTAAAATAACAGCCACTTCTACCCTCCATTTTGACATTCCCACTTAATCTCACAGCATTTTTAGAATAATAACCTAAGTACATAAGCACTGGTTCTGGGATGGAAACTTGTCCAAGACTCAGAAGAAAAAAAAAAGTAAAAAAAGAAAGACATTCCAAGATCCAAAGACCCAAGATCTGTCCAAAACAAACAAAGCAAATACATTCACTCAAATACATGGAAAATATAAATGACAGAAACATAGCTGCAGAACAGCTTGTCATAAGAAGCCAGATTCATTCTGACCCTCTTTAGGAGAATGTGCAAAAACTAACAAAAGCCTCAGCAAGGCACCCTTTCTTCAGCAATGCCACAAGCAGAACTACAGTGACAAAAGTGAAAAAGATCTGCTAGAAATTCCAAAGCCTATCACAACTTCCACACTACTTTTTATTTTCCATAAGCAAAAATAGCAAAGTGCTGCAACTGCCACTTCAGCAGAAATTACAAAGCAAAGGAAAAGGTTTCATGAAATATCGAAGCACTTTAAGCCATTTGCCTCAATCTTGCAATTAAGCACAATCTTATTTCTAGCAGATTTTCCCATTGGCTTATAGACGTGAGTCCTTTACATTATGACTAAATGTATGCCATTATATTTAGAGAAGCTGGTGTGAACAGAGGAGAAAAAAACAGGTAGAGTAAAAAACTAAACAAAGAATCCCAAACAGAACAGCTTATATATATGACATGCAAATGTCAAAAGTGGGATAGGCTGAACTTTGGGCAGTTAAAGTTGCAAACAGGGACAACAAAGCAAAAGATGAAATGCAAGCTGATCAATTTAGTGTTTGTGCTGCTGTCACTGCACAGACGTCAGGATCTTGACCTCCAAAAACAACTTAGGATGGAGAAGACCTTTAAGATCATCAAGTCCAAGTATTACCTCAGTTCTGCCAAGTCAACCATTAAACCATGTCACTAAGGGCCACATCTACATGGTTTTTGAACACTTCCAGGGACAGTGATTCCACCACTTTCCTGAGCAGCCTGATTCATCCTTTCAGTGAAGAAACTTTCAGGTTTATAGCCTACAGGCATCTCAGTGCACAACATCCAAACTTGGGATGACCCAGTTCCACCACAGAACACTAAAATTCAGGGAGGGTACCTGGCTAAGTCTCAAGTGAGTTACAAGGTTGATTTGCAAAAATCTGTGTAAGGGCAGTAAAGGAGAGCACTACCTATACTGACCTGCACAGTGAAGGCAGTTTTATCAATAGTGGCCATTTCTTCTCTGCTTTCACCCAACACAGGACTAACAAGTTAATTTGAACAAGAAGTAACTTTTTATCCACAAAGCATAGTTTATAGTGACCGGCAAGAGGTTTCTGGATCTATTTTGAAATAGAATGTTTTGTGTAAATGTTGAAATCTAACAATCCTTGGATTACTCTGCTAACCCTGCTAGACTAGATGATGTACAATAGACTTGGAGCCGGAAAACTGACAACACAGGTAAGCCTATATAAGTTCTCTAAGTCAAATTATAAGCTTGTTCAACTTCCCCTTATAAAGTTGATTTTTTTGTCAGCATCAATGTGTCTTTTCAAACCTACCAACAGCAAGAGCTGGAAACTTTGAGTTAAGCATACTTTTCTCAAGCTTGTTTTCCTCATAGATTCAAGTCTTATAATTGTTGACTTAATGGGACCATAACACAAAGGAGCTTATGAAGAAATTATTCCCTGAAACTCTATATGAAAAAAACCCCACAAATCTTCCCTGAAAGACGTCAGGACTCTCCTTTCTGTAGCCTACTATGCACGTGAAGACCAGTCCATTTGGTTCCAAAGGTCCAGCCTTTATTATACAGAATGGGTGGCACTACTATGCCTACACTGGAATATTTCCATACTCCAGTGCTGATCTTCCTTTCCCACAATGCTAATACCAGGTTCTTCAGTTTAACTTGCTTTGCCAGGCCTAGAAGACTATTTCTGAGTTTTATCTTTTTTTTTTTTGACTAATCTTTACAGGGGGGCCAAAGTGCATGACAGCATTCTTAGGGCAGTAATTTAGCATTATTAAGGAATGCTAAATAATGGTTAATTTTTTTCTCTATATTCCACAATTTCTTGTTTTTTTTCACTAAGGGATTACAAAGAAATCCTACAAGTCTTTTTTTCTGTTCTTCTAAAATTTTCCGGAGAGATTTTAAAGAGTAGCATGGAAGGCTAAAACAAAGGTCTTATCTGTTGTTCATGCAGAAAGCTGAATTTTTATTTCCATAATCACATGAGTTGGGACTTTCTATACTCAAAGGCTAAGCAGTTTTATTTGCAACACTGTTTGCGTGTGATAAAGCAAAACAAACAAAAAGCAGAGCTTTGGCTTCAGAAATCAAACTTCATAAAGTCAGGTTTTTAAAAATAGAGATACTTTACCAACAGTCCTCAACTTCCTCAACTTAAGTCCGCAACTTAAATTTTTCAGCTATTTCAACTGGCTTAATAACTAGTACCTCTGTTGACCAACCTTGACCTTCCCCTCCTTAGCCACTTAGAGCAGTTTCATGTTTACCTTAAAAGGGTCATAGTAAGTGCTCACAGTCCATACCTGTTATGCTTGTCAAAGAGAGACAGATGGATCTCCTGTTATGCCATGTAGATGCATTGCATCTTTTTACGCCTCTCCAAAGAAGATTACAGAAACTGTAATGGGAAAAGTATCAGGCCTTGAATAATCAACAGTCTAAGCTTCTACACCTGAACTGCAACTTTTCAAAGCTTTCAGTGGGTTGTCTCTATTTTACCTCTGTTTCACCAACAGGTTAGAGGTTTCACACATATGTACATATGTTACAGGTCAGAAGGGCTTATTCTTACTTTTACTCATCCAGGAACTTAATATAACATTTATGACCAACTATAACAGTGAAGAAAAAAGCAGACTGCATGAACTTTTTCCACCTTTCCAAACTCAGATACCAAATATACATAAGAAAAATATAGGATGTCTGACATCTGTCATCTGCATAGTGATCAAGAAATCCTCAACCATTCACAGTATCACAGTATCACAGTATGTTAGAGATTGGAAGGGACCTCAAAAGATCATCTAGTCCAATCCCCCTGCCAGAGCAGGAACATAACAATATGGCAAACAGGATCGTATGGCTTCTGTTTGTGCACCTGGTATATTTCCATGGCAAAAATCTCCTTCTAAGCTGTTGCTTACTTGCACAGCAGCAGAAAGTAACACACACAGATGCCTGCCAGCATGATGTTAAATACTCCAATGTGTGGTTCAGTGAACTGCCAGTATTCCATCCTATATACTATAACCAAAAGCAAAAAGCTCCTTGGCTTGGCTTTATCTTGTTTAAAAATATTCTCACTGTGTGATTCAAACCAATTTTCCTCCTAAAAGAATAGTGCCAACACAACTCTCTCTACACACAACTGTTAGGACTCCCTTTAAGAGCCATTAGTGGAATGTGAATCCAACATCTATGTAGCTTCAGGGTCATCCCAACTGACTTATTCTTGGTTTTTCTAAATTTCATGCTTGACAGATATACAGGAACAAATTGTGGACGTTTTGAGTCAAGAGGCATGAACTCTGTCATTTAGCAAAATAATAGTACTCAAGGAAGCTGGCAAAGACAACTTGGCCAAGCAAGCACAACAGGGAAACGCCTTGTAAAAAGACATATAATTAAATGAAAGAGACAGGTTTGCCCCACCTGAACATAAATTCCTTTCCCACTGTTAATCCTGTAATCCTGCACTTAAGACATAACTAAAGGTTGCAAAGTCCTTAAAAATACTTTAAAAAAAAGACAACAGATGAGACTTCTAACTCTCAGCACCAGCACCTGATTGTATCTGGAGTTTCTCCCATCTCTAGAGCACTAACAGGCTTTAGCAGAACAGGGAAGCTGAAACATGAAACGCCCCACAAAACCCCAGGACATGCAGAGCTGGAAGGAAGGCCAAGCCCTTCTTATCTCATTCCCTCAGTTTCTGTATGCAGCAATGAAGTTGAAAGTAATTTTACAACTGACTTTGGCAGCTGCAGAATCACATCCATGAGTATCCATGTTCACAGTAGTCTCACAACCATTCTTCCATGCAAATGCACATCACATCCTCCGCACGCACCTCATCCTGCACCCTGGTCCCCAGTCATTTTATCAACACAGGAGCAAGCAAGGTGAACAGGAGCTGATAATGGCTTCATTGTTGTGATGTAAAAGGTCAGGATTTATTGATATAAATATTTGGTCAGGAAATCTTACAGTCTTTCAACCGTAGCCTTAATAAAGGGCTGCTTTCCTGACCCTTTTGAACAGCATCAAATTTGTTACAGTACATAGAGATGAAACAAAAGACAGATTGCAGTGACCTACCTGAGCAAGCAGTCTTGTTAGATATACACAAGTGAAAGAGGCAGAAGCTAGACACTGCCGGTTATTTTACATCTAGCTTCACTACATATCTGAACACTGACTAAAGGTTTTGCAGCCTACAGTTCTACCTGCCAGAGAAACAGTCAGCATGGTGCCCTAAAACAGCTCTAACTCACTTGGGTTCATCGTCTGCCACAAACCGAAGCCTTAGACCAGTTATGCTAGAAACTGTAAATCTTTCAGCCCATCTAGGCCAAGCACAAAGACTGGGCCAAGTTTCAACAGACACCAGATCTGTTTGCTGTACTAAATTAAAAGCCTGTGCCACTCTGCAGGCTTTTGCTACAGGGCAGGTTCAGAAAATGTTACCAAACCTGTAGGCACTGCAGATGGCACTGATTTACAGCTGCCGCATCAAAGGGTGTTTGGTTAGCAGTGAGGGTGATGTGTTTAAGGACATCCTTCGGTGACATACTAGATGCTACCTGCAACGCATTGTGCTGACCAGACTTAGCGATGAACACAAGATGTGGAGAAGTCACGCTGTCACTCCCCTTTTTTTGTGAGATGGGTCAGGCATCATTTCTATTAATATGCTTTTTACAACATCCATTAACAAAGGACATGGCAGCATATCAGTAATAAACGCAGTGGCATGGCCAGCACATCACATGCAGTCTGTTCTTCCTCAGGTTCAAGCAAATCTGTCTGCTTGATACCTGGATTTCTGCTCTGTTGCTCCCTATTTACGTGCATCCTCCAAACACTACCGGAGTTCATGGCAGAAAGAAGGAACAGAGTCTAAGCTCTGTAGGCTTCATTTCCTAGGTATTTAAATACTTCCCTGCTTTTCTAGTTCATTCCATAATGGGTATTTCTCACTAAATCCAAGTACAGCTTGCTTCTACATGACCAAGATTAACTTTTTATGGCATTTATAGAATTCTATAATAAAATTTAATTAATTGCTCTTCACCACATCAAGCCTGAACAGGATGACAGCAATTTTATGTGCTGCAAGAACACCTTATATATTTCAAATGTTGGAGGGAACGAGGCTGGCTGATAAAGAAGACAAGGCGGCTTTAGTCCACTTTTTCAGTTCTGTCTTACCCTACTTGATCTCCCAGATGTTACATTAGATTTGACAGTGCTGCAATATCTTTCTTAAAATAGATGTCATTAAAAAAAAAAATCAGCATTAAAACCAAGGTATTAGGAAGAGCACTTCAGAGGAAAAGGATCCATGTGTGGTGGCACTTCTCAACCTGAGCTCTATGAACCATCAGAATGTAGCTGAGAAAATGTCAAAGCTTTAAGTACACATATAACCATACAAGCAAGCAAACAAAAAAAACCCATAAAATGAAAGAACCAAACATTCAGACTTAGCCTATTTTTCAGCTGAGAGTTTTTAAAAAGCATTATGGCAACACTACATGCATTCATAGTTTAAAAAAAAAGGTACATGGAGGAACTGGGTTAAATCAGTCCTTATCTAAGAAGGTAGATGCTAGTGCAGTCAACAGAGCTCAGTCAAAATCTGAATGGGTCCTATCCTATAACTAACAAAAAGTACCATTAAGAAAAGGTGCAAACTTCTGTATATGATGTGTGCACATGGCAAAGAGTCTCAGAAAATATGTACGATTGCCTTTACACTTAAAAGTGGCTTTTCTGCATACTTTCTACCAAGTTGTGTCCTTCCCCCTTCTCCCATTGCTCATAAAGCCGTAACTGATATGCTGTAAAGCTCTTTCTACCTGCATACTGCATAACTTGGTACGAATGATCATTTTAAAAAACACATTATTTAAAAACAGCCCCTCCAAGGCACAGATGGTTCCTGCTGAAAGTCCCACAAAGTTCTGCTGGAAGCATCAAACCCTCCTTGTTCAACCTTGCGCCTCCGCAGCTGCCCAGAGCATCTTCACCTCAAAGTTAGAATTTCTCAGCTGGGAAAGGAAATGAGGAGGTTCTTCACCAGCCCTGCAGTTAAATTGGGCTTTGCCACACTTCTCTGCCAGTTCTGGCTGTATTAGCAACTTTCAGCTCTCTCAGCCCACATACCACATTGGCTGTACTACAATAACAGCTCAATTGTCACAGTATAAATCTTCCTGTTTAAGTACCCAAGGCAAGTCCTTGTTGGAAGCTATTCTGCACAGAAGCAGAATCGGGAATGCTCCTAGAAGTCCTGGGAACCTCGGGTTTATGGTCAGGCACAACAGTAACCCTCCAGTTCCCGCAGCAGACAAGAAGCCAGAAATCTGAAAACTTGGAGAGCTTTGATTCCCAAACTTCTGCATTCTCAGGCCCACAGGGTCCAAAACAAGCCCTGGGATACCCAGGGTCTCTGGCTCTTGCAGGGAGCCAGACCTCTGAGGCCTTTTATGAAAATTTGACACGTTTCCTCTCCCTCTGGAAATCAAACCGGAGGTAAATTTTAGAACCTTGCCAGGTTGTGAAGAGCACAGAGTACAGCACTGTGCTTTGTTTTGCTTTGCTTTTGTTTCACTTAAATTTCTCTAGTCATACTCATGAAAAGACGTTATTAATCAGTTTTACTAAGTAAGTTTTGAAAATCTGTGTGCCATTGAAAGTCTCCTCCTCATCTTTTCTTCTCAAACTCAAAATGCAAACAACCCTTAAAAATGGTTTTACTAAGCTAACAAAACTGTATGGATAGTAAGAGATGTGATGGGGTGATTGGTTTTGCAAGAGTTATTTTTCCTGCCATTTTTAAAGTTTATTGTTGCCACTGCACTAAAGATGCTTCTTACCATTCACTTCCCTAAACGCAAGAGAATGAATACATCTATTTTCTTTAATAGGTATTTCAGGACAGGCTCAGTGTAACACTTTTGATGAAAGGTAACACTGCTGAGGACTCTCACATCTTCCCTCCCATGTGCTTTCTCTACATTGCAAAGCAAAGTCCCAGGTCAACAAGCCACATAAAGCATATGTGTGAATACCATCAAAAAATAGGCTGCTTTCTTCTCTTTCTGCCTTGCTGCTGAAGCAACTGACTTGTCCAGGCTCCCTTCTCTTCCCTTGTCAGGAACAGCCTCCATCCCATACTGATAAAGTATGGCAAAAAATACTGAAAACCAACCTCCTTCTGTAAAATAAGTGTCATCATTAAATTCATGAGCTGTTTCCATCCCTAACAGGGATGCCAGGGGAATGCTCCCATCTCTTTTGCTTTGTGAGGAAAACACACACCAGCTGTTCTGACTTTCATGAAAAATTTACATGGAGCTCTTGATTTTCTAAGTCTGAATTTCTCCTCTTTTGTCACTGACACCCAAATAAACAAACCAGCTGAAAGCTAAAAATCCTCCAAACCACAACCAAGAGGAGTCATGCTGCAGAGAAAATAGAAGAGAAACCCTAGTCTAGAGCTTCTGCTTTGAATGTCTTCTTTAATCAGGCTTCGAAAGATGAATTCAGCTGGGGAGACAAGTTTCTGTTGGTTTATTTAGTTACTTATTTTAAGTTTTAGTTCAGAGTCAAATTCCCTCAGTGCTTTCAGTTAACCGAAGATATTTCAGCATGATACATCAAATACCAGAGGGCTCCCTGAAATCCGTGTGACTGATCTTACATAATTAACACATACTGAGCTATTTGCTTTGAACCAAAAAGTTTCAAGAGGATTTCACTCAGAGTGTGAAGGGCTCCATGCCTACCTTTTGGGTTGGGCTTGTTTTAATACTGGCTCATTCACAAGGTGGGGGAAGCACAACATGTGCACACATACAGCAGCTGCACAAAAACAGTGTTAATGTCACTTAGCAGCTATTTCTGTTTCCAGTGACATTCAGTTTTAACCTAAAATTAGTTTGTTGTTAATTAAAATCATATACTTCTGCTACAGTAATAACATAGAAGGCTGGAGTCTCAGATGCCAGAAAGAAAAAAAAAAAAGAAAACATTATTTGATTTTATGCAAGCACACATTCCTAACTGGGAGCATTTTGTACGCTAGGGAGCATCTTCTCAACTGGTTACTGGAAAAGTGCAAAAGTTACTCAAGTCTGTCTCACAGAGTTGGAGGAGAGCAATATTATCATCAAAAACTTAGCACTATGATTAGAACATGAATAGTACAGTTCATAGAATCACAGAATGGTTTGGGTTGGAAAGGACCTTAAGACCATCTAGTTCCAACCCCTATACCATGGACAGGGACATCTCACACTAGACCAGGCTGCTCAAAACCCTGTTCGACCTGGCCTTGAACACTGCCAGGGATGGGGCATCCGCAACATCCTCCAGCAACCTGTTCCAGTGCCCCACCACCCTCACAGTAAAGAATCATTATCTAATTTAAATCTCCCCTCTATCAGTTTAAAGCCATCACTCCTTGTCCTATCCCTACAGTCCCTGATGAAGAGTCCCTCTCCAGCATCCTTGTAGGCACTCTTCAGATTCTGGAAGGCTGCTCTGAGGCCTCCATTCAGCCTCTTCTCCAGGCTGAACAGCCCCAATTTTCTTAGCCTGTCTTTGCATGGGAGGTGCTCCAGCTGCCTTATTATCCTCATGGCCCTCCTCTGGACTTGCTCCAACAGTTCCACATCCTTCTTCTGTTGGGGACACCCAAAAATATATACAGTACTCCAAGTGGGGTCTCATGAGAGCAGAGTAGAGGGGCAGAATCACCTCCCTTGACCTGCTGGTCATACTGGTCATTTAGGAAGCACCAGCACCCAGAAGGTTGGAAAGTACTGACAGAGTGAGGTCTCTTTTATATATATCTGAATACATACAGGTTTGCCATTTCATGCGAACAGGTTTCATCAGTAGTGTGTACCTCCACATTAATTGGCAGCCTCATTTGTTATCCTAATAAAACAATTAACAGTATTGTAGTTTTCAAATAGCCTTCCAAGCTGTTTCATTAGATGCAGGACTGTTTGAAGTAGTGGGAGATCACCCTTCATTCTGGCTAAGGTTCCTGGATCTCAAGATTTTCTGTCTGACCCCAGATCTGGAGTACTTTACTTATGTAAAAGCCCCCTGATTTCAGCAGAACCATTCAAACACAAAACTATTCACGTGCAAGTGCTTGCAGAATCAGGGCAGTGAGAGAACACAATTTTATCACTAGCATAACGATCTTATTGGTCTTCAACAACATTATCTCATACCTTGTCTGTCTTTTTTTCTTGTTTTTCCAATATGGCCATGTTTTCTTTCAGAATTTTCACAATCTCAGCAGGATTTTTGTGCGATTTACTAAACAAAGGCATGGTTTTTCTTCACCTGGATTTCTTCCTTCTGGAGAGAAGAGTTCTGCTTTAAATCAAACAAGAAACAATAATAGCTTTTAAAGTTTATATGAAAATGCTATAAAAACACACAAAGACATAGTGAACAAGAAAAGCTTACGCCTCGGGCATTGTATTTTGCTTCAGCTTCTCAGTAGAGGAGTAAAATTCCTCATGTACAGTTACTGCAAGTTCATCCAGGATTCACAAGCCACCATTATCAAGTGGAAAGCTACTACTCAGCACCTGTGCAGGAGCTGGATGTTTCCTAAAACCACTCATCTAAAGGTCAGCACTCCAGTGAGTCTATGCCTATGTCCAACATTTTTTGGACACTGCGTATCTGGCAGGCTCCACTAGATTTCTGACAGAGGTTTCTGCTAAACTGCACCAGCTTCATCATGATGCAGGTAACACCAGCATATCAAAAGCATCCTTTGTTTAGGGCACGACAAGATAAGGTCCCAGCTTCTCCATCACTGCTCCTTCTTCAGCTGCTTTTCTTTTTCAGCCTAAAGCTTCTCAATAGGAAGCAGTTTAAGCTATCCCCTAAGCCTGACAGACTTCAAAAATCTGTGGGTCAGATCTCACTTGTGTAAAACATTGCCAGAATTAAATAAAGAACAGAGAATCAGGCCCAAATACAGACACAAATGTTTTATGTGACATTTAAATGAACGATTAAGCATTTTAATGAAAATGGTTCTGTTTGTTTAATTTAAAACATTCTTCCTCTGTATGTCTGGAAAGGCAAATACCACATCACTGTATTTATACATGAAAAAAAACAAATAGCTTAGTTTCTGATTCTACAGAGCATGAAGTTGTGAATTCTCATGGGTTTTGCCCAGGGTCCAATACAAAGATATGCTAAAGTCAATGGACAGACTACAGATGGGAATATGCACTGGTTAAGGCGGTTTCCAGGGAGCACAGCACCATTTTGGCTGCATTCTAGTTTGTACAATAACAAAGAAGGGATGGGGAATAAACCTTTATCCCTTTTCCACAACAAACGACAACCATCACCATCTCTCCACACACACATTTACAAGATTAGTTGTGCATATATACATAAACCACTTCAATCTCCTTATACTTCTTCAACTTTTACAATTAAATAATAAACAAACAAACAAACAAAAGAGCTTTATACAGGAGGTTTTAAAGGAAAGTATTAAATGAGCACAATACACACAGTACAAAGAAGAAAACCCAGTGGTCCCAAAAAACCCAATCCTCTCATGCTTTGTTTTTACTACTGACACACTACAGAGTCCATCAGGCAGTATGGCGCCATTTATGCCATACATCCATGTGTTACTAATTCCCAAATGTCCTATGGAATTAATACCCAGATTAGATATACTTTCTATTGCAACTATAAATAGCAGCCATATAAACCAACCAAGTACAAAATTCAAACCATAGAGAAGTACTTTTTTTTTAAAAAAAAAAAATCCATACAGTCTTACATCGTATTAAAAACACTTAAAAATATTGTTGCAGATCATCTTCATAAAGAACGGTTTCTATGACACACAGGAAATATTTTTAGATGTCTTATTTAAACCAAAAGTTCCTTTATAGTGTCCAGAGCAGAGGAATTTGTATATAGCTTCTCATTTGTTGCTAGGTCAGTTTTACAGGAATATGTTCATGCTCACTGTCTGAAAGCTCACCGCTTTCAAATTTCCATTTTCAAGCTCCTCACAGTTCAGTTCAAGCTCATTTTTATTCCTGTAGTTTTGGCTATGTAACTTTCACTCCTTGGCTGAGCTCTCAGCTGTGGAATCTTGCTCCCATGGAGCTCACAACTGCAAGCTTTGGCAGCGCCATCCAGCTAGCAACAGAGCAGAGTCACACCTCAACCTGACTACGTGCAAGACTGAAGACTGGGTATACTAACAACTAAGTCCTTTGGGCGTGTTCAGCTGCATACAAGCACTGGAAAAGACTGGGATGCCAATATTATAAAAGAAATCTGTTTCAACGCTGCTAGGAAGCACCAAGCATTCCCTAATCCCACACATGCTGCCATCAGAAGATTAATAATACACAACACACTTTAGGAGGAACTTGATCCTGCATGATTTTATTATCTGTGAAGAAATGGCATGAGGATGTGAAGATGGAAGAGAGTCAGAAAGCAGGAGCTGAACAGGCATGCTGCATTTCAGGAAAGAAGTATTTCTACCTTCACTTTTTAGAGGTCTCAGACAAGGAAAAACAGAGATTTTTAAATTGAAGTACACATGACCTAGAGGTTCTGAGACTTTAAAAAAATGAAGTCCACATTTCTAACTGAAATGCTGACTTTAAATTATAAACACATTTTCCTCCCCAAAGTAACTTATGTAGCTGTCTAGAGTATGGTATCTGTAGTTAAATAATCACAAATTTTGCTATAAAACTCCAACAGGCAAGCCAGCACTTTTCCACTGATAGCTCCCATCCCACCACCAGGTCACCACAGAACTGCTCAGTGCTAAAATACCATTTCTCTTCTCTTCATAACCTAACAATGTCCTAATCACAACAGCAAAATCAACAATAATAGGGCAGGAAGGGACTCAAGAGACTGTTTAGGTCATCCCTCCACTGAAGAGAGCCAAGTTTCTGTTTCACTTCATTTATCAGTCTTACATACAAAGCAAAGCATCCACTGTATGCAAGTGGAGTGAGACAGGAAAAAAGGGGAAAAGCCCCAGATGTACATCCAAGAATGTTTTTGGATTTACCCCTTTTCTGGACACAGTTTTAACCCATCAACATGTGGCTAAAGATGATGCATCACTTCAGAAAATACATACTGGCAGCTGCAGGTTACGGTCCCTTTTGCTCCTCCAGGCAGGAATCTAGAGGGACAAGTGCTATTCACAATTACAGGTAGAAGCAAATGGAAGTCAAGTCACTTTGCTGACATTTGGGAGTTCTACTCCACAGTCTTGTGGCTGGTTGTTCCATGCGGCACATGGCAAAACAAGGACTCCTCTCCTCCAGCTTTGCTTCTCACGACTGCATTAATTGCCAAAGAAGCACAAGGTCTTGCTAAAGTTTTTACCACAGCTGGGCATTTCTGTCCTGTCCTCCCCCTTGTATTAGTCTCTGCTCTCTAAGCTTTACTTGGAAGGTCTTCTCTTTGGTAGAGGAACTAATTTGGTTTAAATTCCCTATACCTTTCATCACTTATTTTCAGTCCACTTTTTGGAACTCCATGTTTCCCAAGCATCTAGCTGTCTGTCAAGGTTGCCTGAAACTGGCCAGGAAGTTCAAAAGTTACCACGGAAAGAGAAGTACGATGAGAGATGGACAGTATGACCACATAAGCTTTGTTTTCTCAAGAAATCAGTCTAAAAATAACTGAAACACAAAGATGAGTGACGAGTGAAAAGAATGTAACACAGGCTTACCAAAGGTAGCTCACACTACAGTCTCTTATGAATGTATTTTTAGACAGAGAAAACACAGTAGAACCCATGCATCTAACATGGAAATACACCAAATTAAATATAGTAGAAAATAAACTAGCTGAAGGAAAATTATCATGGTACAGGAAACTGATTGTCTGAGAAGGTAACAGCAATTTAAGGACAGGATTGTATTTAGAAAGGCATAAGAATGAAGAACCTACCCCAAAATTGTGTTCACTCAAAATAGGAAGATACTATCAACACAGAAGAGGACTGGAATATCATTACCTGAGAAACTGGACTGCCTCAAGGACTGAGATAATAAAAATAGGATTAAAAAATAAGAGTAGAAAGTATCAGATAATGACAAATAGCAGAAGAGCTGGAGAGTTGCTAGATGCCCCATCCCTGGAAGCATTCAAGGTCAGGTTGGACAGACCTCTGAGCAATTTGATCTGGCTAAAGACATCCTTGCCTCTGACAGAGGGTTGGACAAGATGATCTTTAAAGGTCCCTTTCAACCCATTCTACGAGCCTGTGAATATCTGCTTCAAGCTGAGGACTTACTATGAGAAATGACAAGACGCCTGGTGATTACACCCAAATTTTACAGACAGGAGAAAGACACATACTAATCTGTGATGAATTAAGAAAGTAATTGCCAGTAAAAATACAAGGGCATTAATCCCTTTGTACAAAGTTCTGATGGAACTTCATATGGAACATTGCACACAATCCTGAACACCCACAGTCAAGTAAAATCAACAGAGATTAGAGAGGGTGCAGAGAAGGACCCTAGGCTGGCCAAAAAACTAGGAAGACCAGCATGCCTAAGAGGCTAAAAGTGATCACCTTAATAAGCTTAGAATAAAAATACAGGGAAGTCAAACAAGTTATTTCACCTCAAATAACAATAACACTTTATTTATGCAGAAGCAAAAGGCTATAAACTGCTGATGAATAAACTTATGCTGAAAATGTAAATGCTTCCAACCACTGGAGCTTTAAGATTTTTAAATCAACTCTACCGGGCACACTACAGAGCATCTGTTCATAAGTTTTTGACACTGCTGTCTGGCAGTGAGGGACAGGGCTGAATGAGCCCCTTTCTTTCCTACTTTCTAGGAAAACTTCTTCCATCTAATGGTTATTCAATGTGTGTTTTTATAACATCAAAAACACATTGTGGACACTCCTGAATTCGTAACGGATACCAGCCAAATTCTGAAACATTTAGTTGTGATGATGTTCTTTTACTGGTGCTTTTGTGAGGAGCTTATGAGACCAAGGAAGGAAACAGCTGTAGCTGTATCATACCACAGTGACTCTCCTGGCCTCAGAGGTTTTCTCTCCTGGTCTTGGGGAAAATGCCCTGGCAGCACTGTAGGAGGAACAATGGTTTTCAAAGCCTGCTGTTGCCATCAGTATGAACAGTCTGTTTCAGCCACCAGACCTGGAGAGTCCAGCACATTTTGTGAGCCCTACTTTTACAAAAATACTTTCAAGGAATATATTTCCATGTTTGTTTGGGAGAAAAAAATGGCACTGGCTTTATTTTAGGTGACAGAAACGCCAAAAACCACCACTTTAAAAATGTTTGGTTGTTTCTGTGTGCCAGAAAAAAAAGGAAAATAATCTCACAGACTAAAGCAGCAATTTGAATCCAGAGGTGGACAAGATTAACAAGACATGAGTTTTAGTGTATTCAGTAAGCTGTCAAAGGTAACTTAACACTCCTTCATACTCAGGGCATGCTTTCCCTCAGAGGCCTCCAACTCTGGAAACATTTAACTGAGAGTAAATCACATTTCCAAAACCCCCCCATATACCTGCTGTTACCCTGCTATCTGCAAAGGGAGAAGCTGAAGCACAGAAAGATTAGAAGACATACCGAAGGCCACATTGAAAAATGAAAAATCAGTCGCCGTGTCAGGAATGAAATCTAGATCATCTGACACCAAAGCCTATGCTTCATCAGTTTTCAAAATAACTCTTCTGCCAGTCAATCTGTTCATAAAGGGAAAGCACTAAAAAACAAAACAAAACAAAAACAGTGCAACTTGAGCTCTTTAATGCACATATAAAGTACAGTAAGAGATCTAGTTCTGTTTGTAGACACCCTCTCCAGTGTCTTTGCTGTTAATCTCATACTTCCCCAAAAGATTACAGTGCAACTGAGCTAGTAAGCATCATGAAGGAAATATGCAGACAGCAACACCACTTTACTCATGAGCCCATCCCACTATGAAGTGACTCAGTTAAGCAGCTCAGTAACAACTGCTTCCTGCTGCCCACGAAGGCAAGAATGGGAGAGCACGTGAGCCCATCCATGCACTCTCCACACACATTCCTCCGGACAAGCATTTGGTCTTCAAAAATGAATGAGCAAAAAAATTTCCTTCCCGTCACGTATCAGACATCTGTCTTGTCTGAGTTCCCAACCTTCAGTGACTTACTGATCAGAATCAAAACAATAACTTGGATTGGGTGAGAGCTTCTTGAATGGAGAAAGAGACTTTCATTTCCCATTCACCCCAATCTACCTAAGACCCATATATTTGAATTAGCACACTTTCTTCATAATTTTGCCTGATTCAGCTTCTACATAATAGAAGAGACACTTTATTCCCTCCTCATTTCTTACTCCTGCTATATTTGGGGAAGTTGTTGCAATCACAGATCACAAACTCAAACCAGGGTATGGAAGCTCCTATGCGTCCCATGCAGTCCCCTCCAGTCCCCTCATACAACCCACGCTTCATCTGATATGCAGAAAGAATCAGGGCTACACAACAAATAATTTCTCTGCAAATCCTCAACAAATGGCAGATTTTGGAAGGTTCACTGCAAATGAGACACAAGATTAACAGAAGAAAGGGCAATTTTATGGCTAAGGTGAAAGAATGCCATCTCTGCCTGGCAACAAGGTTATTCCAAAAGGCCAAGAATTTACTCATAAGCCTTGCTGTTGGCTACTTGTTGCATTACCTGGAATGAAGGTAGATATTGGATGAAACTTCACCTGTACACATAAAACATTGCAGCAATGTCTGCCATTACCACAAATGTCTTTTTTTCCCAGATAGCAAGCATCCTGATGATCAGACGTGAAAAATAAGTAGAAAGCTCTGCCCTTAATCTGATCACATCTACAGAATGAGAATACCAGTATCACGTAGTTGTTCAGTACTGTCATGAAACTGAAGGCATTCATAGTGATGCTCCACACAAATGCTGTGGTGGAGGTACTCAAAGTACTTAATAATTTTATTTTTAATTGAGTGCTGGAATGCCCATTCAATAAAAAACCAAAAAGTCTATATAGCCTCTCAGCAAACACAGAGGTAAAATGAAACACTGAACAGCAATCTGGCACTGAGGCAACAGTTTGATAAAGGCTTTGTTCCGTGATGGTGACACCCTGCTCCGTATCTACTCACATCCCCACAGCTTCTGTTGGGAGTGGTACAGCAGTTTGCAGGGCCACATGGGAAGCCTGGTGAGGAGAAAAAAGATCACAAGGGTTTCCAGTCCAGTTCTGCCCACAGTCTTACAAAGAGCTGGACCAACACAAGAGGGTTAGAAGAGGACTGAAGGAGGGTAGAGGGTCAGGGATGCTGGACCTGTTGCTACTGCTCAGGCACTCACCAGCCAAACCCAGAATGAGACAGTGATGATGAGAAAAGGGGGAGTAAATCTGTGATAATACAAACTTAAAGAAAGTATCCCAAGTGGGGTACAACTCACTTTGTATCTGTACATTGGTACAGATAAATGACAGAATTAAACTTAGGAACTCTTTTGAGTGCTTGACTTTGCTGCCTAGTGTCCTTTTATTGCAGCAAGTCCTGTGCTACCACATCTATTATTATTATCATAAAATATTTATTACAAAACAGCATTTGCACATTCATACTCTAAACCCTTGCAGAAGTGGCACCCTGTGGCACCATACTGACACCGGAATCAATCATCTCTATCACAGGATTACACAAGCTCTCCCACTCCTGCTAATGAAGAAGCTAGAAGGAGTAAGTTAATACTTTATGTTGAATAAAACTGTAAGAAACCAGTGGCTTTACACCACCAAGTTTGCAGGATTCAACAGTCAAGAATATTTGGGATCCCTATTTCCATTTGTCACCATGGAGGTCTTTCAAACCTAAAAGATTAAGAATTCAATTCCATTCCTAAGTGTAGTCCGTAGCAAAACTCCCACAAGCTCAGCCATGCAGAAAGAGGTCTCTTAACTAATGTCTCTGAAGTACATACAGTTCTAACAGAACAGCACTTAATAGCTTTTCATTTACTTAAGTAAAAGGGAAAACAAGTTAAATTACCATTTCTAGTAGTAACAGTAGAAATAATGGAAACTGGTAATATAATTTAAACAACATAATCAGCAGCCAAGAGGGAATAGGACTTCCTCTAAATCCATCAGTGAGGAACGTGAATACTGGTTTTGCTTTTTGTTGGATATTACTGAAAGTTACTTCTCTACACAGCATTACTTGACCATGTTTTCAGCAAGCCTGCTGTGCTACTTTCAGTAGCTTCACAACACATTAACATCATTTTCTATAGCAGTAATTTCACTTTACTACTAATATTAGCCCAAGAAACAGTCTTTGCTCAGAAAAAAAAACCTTTCCCTTAAGGTCACTTAAAGCTTTGCCTGATAATAACTTTGTGAATCGCCCATTGCAGAGAATTTGCATTTCAGGTTGACAAGACCCAATGCCTGTAAGACGGTTAATTTACATACACCGTTTCTTGTAACAATTCCCACACACGTTCATCTTCATCTCTAACCGCTTCCCACTGTCTTATGCAAGTGGCCACGCTCTCATTCCTCTGCATCTCAAGAGCCAGTTCGCAGCTGCAGGCAGTCAGCAGAGAGGAGCAGGAGGAATGATATATTGCAGATATTTTATTTTTGGAAACTGCACTGTAAATAAAGCCATTTCCAGAGATATTCCATGGACACAGAGCGCTTGGTCGCGGAGCCAGCGCCTTATGTAACAGGAGGAGCATTGTTTAGGGTTGCCTGCTTTAAAAAGCCACTCCTGGTAACACAGTTTACAAAGCTATAAAAAGCTAACAGCACGACTATCGAGAACCAGCAGGCAAGCGGCTTGTTACGAAAAGGCTGGTGCTAACTGGAAAAAGAAAAGTTTTATTAAATCCCTTAACTTTCTGTCACTCAGAGGACACAATCTCATCCGACACTTACCGTGTGAGCGGAAGGTGGGGGCTCCTAGGCAGCCCTGCGCAGCCCCATGGCCAGGTGCTGAAGACAGCTCTGCCGCCTGTCCGCAGCCCACGCCGCCGGCAGCCGCCTTCAGTTATCTCCCATTTAATTCCTCTTTATTCCCCCACGCTGATTACCAACACGTGGCAGAGACAAGGGATCCCGCTCCTCAGCCTCCCGCTCCTCTTCTGCCAAGCGGCCGTCAGCCTCTGGAGAAGTGAGAGCAGAAAGGATCGCTTGAACATGCACAGGCGCTCAGAAGCAGCTGTAAATTTCCACTCCCCGCTGCCTGCGGCCGGAGTCCCGGCCTCGCTCCGGCTCCTCGCTGTTCCTGCTCCAACTAACTCCGTGGCTGGGTGTGCATTTTTCCCCACTGCCCTCCCCGCTTCCCACTCCCTCACTCGTCTTGCTCACAGGCTCGCACACCCCCCAGCCTCCACGTCAGAGGAACGCATGGAACAGCAAAGGAAGACGCGACTCTTCTGCTGAGAGACTTCCCTAGTGTTAAGGGAGGAGATGCGATGATTTCGCATCACTTCTGTAAGTTTCCATTCCCTTCCGAAGTCCGCCGGTGGAGGGGAGGCATCGCTGACGGGTCCTTGCACCATCACTTGGCGGAGGCTGCTGGAATTAAATTATTCACCTTGCCGTCCTGCTGAGAATGCAAATAAGGGAGCCCAGCGGAGGGTTGTTGTTACAAGATAATAAAATCAGCATGCTCACGCACCGCATCTTCCACTGGCGTCCTGCCCAGAGAAACTCAAGTTAAGCTGCCTGACTATATATTGTAACATAAAGGTCCGTACACTTTACCACAGTAATACTGGAGGGTCAAAGATAAATTTACAGGATACTCTAAGAAAAATTTAAATCCCACTGAAGAAAAACATTGGCCTAAAGTATGTCTCCAAAGGGTAATATGATGGGGGGGGGATCATACAATTAAAGTATTCTGAAACAAGTATTACCAGCTCTTACCGAGCACACAAATACAGCAGAATGCAATTAAAGGAATTTTTAATGCTTCACTTTTCTCTCTTGGCAACTATTGCTCAGCAAATGCCATATATTCCCAAAGGAATGGCAAGTGCCTTCTACTCCCCTCCAGCTGTCTAACAGGCATTGAGAGCAGGGAAAGGAGGATGCTTAACCAGTTACCGTGGGTACTGGTGATGGGATTTAAATCCCATCCTCACGGGATCTCAGCTGAGCCCCAGCAGGAATGAGAGCCCAGCATGTATTTCTGCTGAGCTCATCAGCTTGAGGAGTGATTTCACCTCTCATCCCCTCTTCTTCTGGGCAAATCCCAGTCAGAGTCTACATTATTAAAAAGAATTCTGCATGCTACATTTGCCTTGGGAGCTCATCTCAGCCCCCAACGCATAGCAGCACTATAGTTGCATCATATCTTGATTTAGGGCTCACCTCCAGTAGCTACTCACAGCCCTTCATTAAAGGCAACCAAAGAAAGCATGAGAAACTTCATTTCTGAGAAATGCAGACAAAACAGCCACTTTTTAAAGGGCTAATATCCTCTGCTAGTGATCCCAGCAATTAAACAAGGCAAACAGGAGTATCCAAAATCCTCACTCTGAAGATACAAGAATCAGCAATTTGCCCATCCCTCCTGGTCTCAGAGGCAGAAGTTGTCCCTGCTCCCTCAACCTCTCTGCATCTGCTCCTGTGTTTGCACAGGAGGTGGCAAGCCAACTCCAGATTAGCAGATTTGTGCTCTTGACTTATCTGTGAAGCACACCACCATTTGTGCTTATGCTTTACCTCACATCATAAAGATGCCTCAGCCCTGTGTTTTTAGACTGCCCTCAGCAGCACTGGGAAGATGCACAAGCACTACTCCCGCTGCGCCCAAATGTGCTGCAACAAGTGACACCAAGTGGCAATTTCTGCTCCAAACCAGTAGTAGTGAAATATTTCTCCCGCAAACAATTAAAGCCTTCACGTCAAACACCCCCACCTAGCTTTCCTCTCTAGGCCACCTCCAGAGAAAGCTCAGTGAAGGATGCTGTGGATGTCAAGCTCAGAGCAGGGCGAGCCACCCTCTAAAACACCATCTTTCTCCACAAAGCTTAGTAGGCACATGCGCAACCAGCATAGGCCAACATTTCATGGTGAAGGACTTAGGGAGAAAACCTGGTGCCAGGCTCTGCTTCATGGGCACCTTGCTCTGCCCCAGCTTGGTTGGACTTTTCTTGTTTACGGATACCATGGCCTTTGGGTAAATGTCATGGCAAAAGTCAAACAATAAAAACCCTGCCCTTGGGCTACTACTGAGAGCACCAGCTTTTCCTAAGGCAACAAAAAGAAGTACACCATGTCATTAATTTCTACCATGTATTTTAAAGCAAATAGCTTTCTTCCCTCTAACTCTCCTGAGGGAAATTATTTCCTTTCCATAAAGCATCCACCACTTCAACAGGTAAAAAGAACACCCCTCTGCTGCCTCGTGGAGTTCAGCATTGGTGGGTGCTACCCTGCAGCTGAATAATCACAAAAAAAGATTGAATAATCACTAAAAAGCTGCTTCAGTTGCACATTATGGAGCCCTATTTGATCATCTGTGTGTCACTGAGTTCCCTGAAGTATTCACAGACCATTCTGAGTAAGCAGTCCTTTGGAAATGTAAGAAATGTATCTAGAAAATTACTATCCTCTGCATCGGACTAAATATGCCTGTTTTCCAGGTTCTGAGGAATAAAATGAATATGTGCTCCATTTACAGTTCAACTCTGCCAGTCTTCTACCTAGGGAAATACTTTTTGGGTTTAATAGGAGCCATCTACACACCGGGAGAGCAAGAAACATGCCTGCCCCCACCCCTGCATTGCAGCAGGAAAAACAGTGCAAAGCAGAGCAGCTAAAGGGGCAAGGAAAAACATTTCTCTGCTATTCCAATATTCCGTTTCATCTCCAGTGCAGTTAATTCTCAGATGACAGGAAAAAGCCCTGAACCATCCAAAAGGAATTAAGCTGTAATTACTTAGTGCTCTTACCTGTTTGGTTTTTTTTTTGTTTGTTTTTTTTTTGGTTTTTTTTTCTGCCAAGATGTCACTAAATATTTCAACAGAAATGTTTTATTCAATTCTTAATTTGCAGCCATCTCAAATCTGGAATGATGTCATTATAAACAGCCAACAAGTCTTCATAGTCTCAAACTACCCTCAAAAAAAAAAAAAAATAGGTCTGCACACTGCTAAAGGACTCCAACCTCCACATATTTGAATTCCATTATATTTGTTTCCTTTAAAGTGAGCAGAGTCCTCAGGCTAAAGTCAGAGTACTTTTGAGAAATGCTCGTCCTTATCTTCATAACCTAAAATCATGCCATCTAATAAAGACCAAAGGAAGAAAAATTCAGTCCATTATTCCTGCCCTTTCCATTTATTTTCTAAACTAGAAAAGAGAAATTAGGGAACTCAAACAATGAGTGTCGTAGCAGTAAATTACAGCAGCAGACGATAAACACATAGTTCATATATATTAATTCTGCTCATTTAATCACCCACTTCAAGTCTGTCTACCTCCTCTGAGATGACTTCCATGATTCTAAAACCCTAAAGCAGGCTCAGATACTACTAATAAATAAATGATAATAATCATCGTCATCCATCCTTCCTTAACCCAAAACTGGTCAATGTCAAAGACCCAGGCCATCAAAACTCAGTTTTCTATGGCAAGAGGTTTAGTTGCATAATACTGGATATCAAGAGAAGAAACTTTAGAATACTAAGAAGTTCCCCCATCCTCCAAAACCTGAAAACTGAAGACACTTCCCCCTACCCACGATTTCATCCTACTCTTGCAGATCCCAAGATATCAACATTATGGCAGTTTATCAGGGTGGAGGAGAACTAAAACCAAACTACTTCTATTATCTACATCATAAATTGCTTCACTTTAACTCAAGCTATTTAGTTTTACGACAAAGCAATACAAAAACTGTGCCCAACAGCACTTCTAAAACCTTGTAAAATAAGGCAGACTTTACAATAACTTTGTGTTTCTGTGTTATTCTGCAACCTCAGATACTCATTTTCCTCAGATCCCCTGCAAGAGCCATGTGGCCACTCCAAATTAATGCCATCAAAACTCTTTTTCATCTAATCAATCCCTAAACAGGCAAACACCAACACCCCCACTTACTGTCTTTTTCCCCATATAATCATGGGGAGAGACAAGCTTAGAACTGAATCTATACAGCAGTCCCCCAAAAACAGTCACCAGTACCTGAAGGCAAATTAGCATTTGGCTGTTCATCCAAATACAAAACAAGGCAAAAAAGGGAGTACAATATATGGAAAGGCAGGTGGTTTTCCCTATGGCCATTTAAAAAGCAGCAAAGCTTCTGGCCTCTCTCAGGAGTAGAAAACTGACATTTCTTTAGTGAAGCGTGTGGCAACAGAGAGCAGCCAGAGGCAGCAGCAGGCCTGTAGCTGCATTTTAGCTGAAGTAAGCAGAAGGATTTAAATGGATGCTTTTTATAAGCTATTCCTAAAAATGCAAACATGTTTTCAGTGGTTTTCCCCTCTTCTTCTTCCTGGCTCCCTCTAGTGTTTTTCTGCACATACTGCCTTTTCCTTCCAGTTTTATTTAACGCCAATAATAAACAGTTGCTAAGATGTTTTGGGGGATTTTGTAGGTTCTTTTAGAGTTGCACTAGCTTTCATAGAGTGCTCAGGAGTTTTTAATGAACATATTATTCACTTGCACATCATTCCAGCACTTACACACCGACACTGGCCTTTCTACCAGAAACCTGTATGTAATAAATATTTACAGGCTAGTAGTGTATTTTAAAGGTACCCATCAGCTCCATCATTAGAGAAAATGAGCTAAAATTAATCCATTTCCTTGCTAATTTCCACCTCTAAACAGGAAGTAGAACTGTCGTGGTTTAAGCCCAGGCCGTAAATTAGAACCACGCAGTTTCTACCCCCCCCCCCCCCAGTGATGGGGAGGAGAATCAAAAGAATGTAACTCCCTCGGGTTGAGATAAAAACAGTCCAGTAACTAAGGTATAACACAAATCACTACTGCTACCGCCAGTACCTCACCCCCACCCTGCCATTATCCAGCCCTTCCCGGCTAGCTCAGTCGGTAGAGCATTAGACTCACAGGTGGTAGGCTCGTGGGTTCGTACCCCACGTCGGGCGCCAGAAAGAACCAGAAGATTACTAAAGTCCAACAGATGAAAAATAGATTAAAATTTTATGCCTGAAGAGTTACTTATAAAATGTTAATCGCATCCCTTATCTACTGTGTCCCAATATAAAACACAATTAAGAACCATACCTGTACTCCCACTTTCATGAGTGGAGGACTAGTGAATTCCTGACATCACCATGCTTTTTGCCTGCAGACATATGCAAACAGGAACTAGTCCTTCAAATTCAGTAACTCCCTGAAGAGCTGAGCAGGTATTTTTAATATAATTAAAGCTCTCACCTCTCCAAACTGTTTCTATCCCAGCTCTGTACAGTCAACCACTTCAGTGGCTGTGTGTGTTTAAGGTCCATTCACAGAATTAAAAATGTGGAACAACAAAAACAGCTTTGCTGAAGATCTAAAATCTAACCTCCCATCACATGTGAACCAATCTTACAGTTTATATCCCAGCATACTAAAACCAAAAAAAGTTATTCACAATAGTAACAAACAGAACTTATACCAATAAACCCTTGCTGTCTCGTATGCTGGAAGATAATCCTTGCATCACTGCTAGCACTTTCCTCCATTAGATTGCAAAATTCTTTCATGTGTATAAGAGCATTTATCTGCCATCTCCCATTTCTGAAATATTCAAACAATACCAATACTGCTTCATCTTCTTGCAAATACTGAGTTTAGCAGTTGGTCTCCACATAACTTCAGCAAGCAATTTTCATACTGTTAGGCACAAATTAGCAAGACAGCATGGAGTACGGCGTGTTAAGACATGCCCTTCCAACACACTCACATATACAAAAAAGCGTTTTCCTCTGTTGACCACTACTATAGAAAACTAAAGCATTTTTCATCAAATACTCTCAAGACAACTTGTAAACAAACAAAATTAAGCTTAATCTGAAATGCAAGTTAAACGCTCCTGTGAGGCACTCACCACAACACCAATTTTAGCATGAGGAAACTGAGGTGGCACCAAGCAAACACCCAAAGATGTGCACTCTAAAAGGTACTGTTAAAGAATGTCAGTAGACGAGAACTGTCATTCCGGATCAGCCAAAGCTCCATCAAATCACATCCCCAAGAGCAGCTGACACCAAGTGCAAAGTACAAAAGAAATATATACCAGAAGAAAGACTAATCTTTTTCTGCTTCTGGCAATTAGCACCTTTGAGGTTTCCTGAAGTGCCATCCAAAATCATCATGCTAAACAGATCAAAATGGCTCCACACCTGTTCACTTTAAAGATCCTAAAAGAGCAACTATTATTCTTTCTGGAGACTTTGAAATTGTATCTGCAAAACTCAGATATAACAGATCATTCTGCATTGCTTCTGACTATCAAGACTGAGCAGCCAAGAGAGCTCAGACACTGATGTTTTCTCTCAATGAGGGATCAAACAAGAAATCAGCACCATCAGTGATTTACTGCATTCCAGTTAGTTACTTCCTCAGGGCAGCAAAGACCAGAATTTACCTGCAGAACCACTGTATTTTTCAACTGATTGCCCAGACAGAACAACTACTACCAGAAAGTCCCATACAGAGGTAGGGTGTCATACAGATGAAGAGATGAGTTCAGACCAAAGAAACCAAGAGTCAGTTCCTATTTGTGTCATACATTTTTGCATGATCTTGGAAAAGCCACTTAGTCTCCCTGTGGGAAAATGAATGCAGTCAGGACCATAAGGTGCTTTGACACTAGTGATGGAACCCAAAGAAATGTACTAGGCAGTGCCCAGCTTGCTGCATCCTTTTCTTGCGCACTGGGATAACAATCTTGTGTGATGCACATCTCCAGAAACCATACCACAGACAAAACAAGTTAAGAATTATATTAAAGCAGAAAGTTGAACCAAAACCAGAATAATATATAGTGCATTAAAAATAGTTTAAACTACAAGAGTTTAAACGTCTGCTTTCAGATGAAGAACTACAGGGTTTTTCCAGTGTCAAACAATGAAACCTATGCATTATTACAATTCACGATAAATGGCTGAAATATTTAAGCAAGTATAGCTCTAAACTGGCTTGCCCAAAGTCACTCAAGAAAATCTCTGGCAATTAACACTGCTCCCCTGCGGAAAGACAACGCAGGTCTCCTCATGGGTTGCTCTTCACCAGTCTTTGTCCTGCAACAATGTTAGTTTAACATATTGGATCAGGATAGAGAACCTTGATAATTCATCAAGTTGCACATGGAGACATTGTCTTCACAAGTACCCCAAAGTCATTCCTCCTGACAAACAGTGAAGTATATTCACCACCTGACAGATTGCAAACACATTTGCCATCATGTGCTAGATATGTGGTCAGTCAATGCAACACTGGACAATACAACACTGCTTCACTTCCGGCCCACAATAAGGACCATAACATTAATTTGATCATCGTACATGTTAGGTGACAAATGGTGCCTGTTGTCATAAATACCATCACACATTTTGGTCATATGTTCTTCTCATCCCATAGTGGGGCCTCCAGGGCCTACCTAAAGAGCTATGTAGTCCATCCTGGCCAAAAGTTGACTATCCTGAACCAATTACCCTGTACAGCATTCTATGAAGTCCAACATTGTTACTTCACAACATGGAAAATCTAACCACACACATTTCCCAGCCTACTAAAAAGCCATCCACTGTTCTCCCCATCTGTGTTGTCCAACAACTGACATTACAAATTAATTATGTCAGACACATACAACTACAAAGTGTCCAATTAAGGGCTGAGTTTCTTTTGTTTCAATTAATAAACCAGGGTCATTCCTTAAATTCCTTAAATGACAGCAGGCTGGCATTTTGGAAAAGAGAAGGCTCTGAAGGGACCTTACAGCAGCCTTCCAATACCTAAAGGGGGCCTACAAAAAAGCTTCAGAGGGATTTTTTTATAAGAGCAAGTAGCGACAGAACACATAATAATGGTTTTAAACTGAAAGAGGGTAGATTTAGATTAGATATTAGGAAGAAGTTCTTTACTGTGAGGGTGGTGAGGCACTGGCACAGGTTGCCCACAGAAGCTGTGGATGCCCCATCCCTGGCAGTGCTCAAGGCCAGGCTGGATGGGACTTCGAGCAACCTGGTCTGGTGGAAGGTGTCCCTGTCTGTGGTAGGGGTTTGGAAGTGGACAATCTTTAAGGTCCCTTCCAACACAAACCATTCGGTGATACTATGGGCTTTTTTTAGCGCAGGAAGTCTGTCCTGAACAAAGACCAACATGCAGCAGTGTGCATGTCTTCAGGACAATCTCTGTCTCAGAGAGCAGCTAGGGCACCTGGGTGTGCTTTGATTCAACTCAACTTCTGGGTAGCCTCAACAGTAAAGATCCCCGACAGGCTCTGGGTATCTGGAAGAAAATAACTCAGCACATAACATAAATGGCAAGCTCTAAATATATACGTTGTGTCAGGTCACACATACTGACAAAAATCTTGGCAAACATCACTCACTACAAATCTCTGAATGAAATCTGACAGCTCCTTTATTGCACAGCATACAGATCCATACTTAC
Organism: Psittacula echo; assembly: GCF_963264785.1. Taxonomy (NCBI): domain Eukaryota; kingdom Metazoa; phylum Chordata; class Aves; order Psittaciformes; family Psittacidae; genus Psittacula; species Psittacula echo. Next base: position 99,214,900 of record NC_137736.1, read on the forward strand.
AAACATTGTCATCCTCTCTGGAAACAGGACAGTTCTCTTACACACTCGCTCTCTTTCTTGGGGAAGCGACTGATAATTTTTCCCATGTGCTTTTGCGTTCATAAAATAACTTTATCTGCCACCAAAATCTGTACTTCTACAGGGTAAAACACTGCTACTGTCCAATACAAAAAAACCAAAAGATCATGATTAGCACTGAAAGTGAGGTGTACCGCTTCACAAATGAAAAAGGAGACTCAAGCTGTATCAGCTCAGGCACAAGAAGTTATCTATTATCTTTGCAAAACATAATACTTATATCCTAGTCAGAAGCTATCTGAGTCAGCTGAAAACCAGCAGAATACATTTTCTAGTATCATATATGTATTCAGGATCTCTATTCTTTCTCTCGTATGACATTCCCCAAAGTCATGTCCAAGCCTAACATCACAATAAGACAAATTTTCATACCTATTAAATCCAGCAGAGATTCCTGAACTCAAGGAGTCAGAGCTGTAGACCTGATAGAGGAAATAAGAGAGAGAAGTCCCCAAATAATTTCTTTAAAAACAGCAGTGCTCATAAGGACATAAAGGGATGTCTGGCATAATTTCCAGTTTTGGAGTTTCCACCCCAGTGGCAGTAAAAAGAAAAGGCTTGTTTTCTTAGGGCAGGGAGAATCCTGTGAGAAGGTCGCCTAGTGAGAGTCAGACCAGTTCAATTTTCCATGACCACAGCAAGACAGTCTCTACCAGCTGTCATCATGGGATGGAATTACTTTCACAAGCATAAGAACTTCCATTGAAAGATTTCAGCACACAAAGACCTGTCTCCAAACAGCTGCCTCTCAGTCAAGCAACTGAAGTTGTAAACCTAAGCTATTTAATATTTAATACCTCATCTTTTAACCCAACAACCACACTACCTATTTTTATGTTTTTCCATTTAAAGAAAAATACAGATAACATGGTTAGGAAGTTTAAAAGTAACAAGTAGTAAGAACCTGTGGCAGTTTACACAGAACTGGCTTTTCTTTCAAAATTATGTATTTTGATACATATAGCAAAAGATATATATATATAAAAGGATGCTGGGGAGGGACTCTTCATTAGGGACTGTAGTGACAGGACAAGGGGTAACGGGTTAAAACTTAAACAGGAGAAGATTAGATTGGATATAAGGAAGAAATTCTTCACTGTGAGGGTGGTGAGGCACTGGAATGCGGGCCGCTCAAAGAAGTTGTGAATGCTCCATCCCTGGCAGTGTTCAAGGCCAAGGAGTGTCCAAGTGACAGAGCCTTGGGTGACATAGCTTAGTGTGAGGTGTCCCTGCCCATGGCAGGGGGGTTGGAAATAGATGATCTTAAGGTCTTTCCAACCCTAACTATTCTATGATTCTATGAAAATTTAAGACAAGTTCTATAGGCTTCCTATAGACTTGAGAAAAAAGATCTTATTTGGAAAATAAAAGTTTGAAAGAGATTTATTCCTCATCAAAACAAAAAATTAATATTGTTACTATCAACAAAGGATTTCACAAACTGAAAGATTTACTCTGGTTCTCACAAAGCATGAATTATTATAGAATCATAGAATAGTTAGGGTTGGAAAGGACCTTAAGATCATCTAGTTCCAACACCACTGTCATGGGCAGGGACACCTCACACTAAACCATGCCACCCAAGGCCTCATCCAACGTCGCCTTGAACACTGCCAAGGATGGAGCATTCACAACCTCCATGGGCAACCCATTCCAGTGCCTCACCACCCTCTCAGTAAAGAATTTCTTCCTTAGATCCAATCTAAACTTCCCCTGTTCAAGTTTGAACCCGTTACTCCTTGTCCTATCACTACAGTCCTTCAGAGACTGGAAGACTGCTATGAGGTCTCCATACAGCCTTCTCTTCTCCAGGCTGAACAGCCCCAACTTTCCCAGCCTGTCTCCATACGGGAGGTGCTCCAGTCCCCTGATCATCCTCGTGGCCCTCCTCTGGACTTGCTCCAACAGTTCCATGTCCTTTTTATGTTGAGGACACCAGAACTGCACACAATACTCCAAGTGAGGTCTCACGAGAGCAGAGTAGAGGGGCAGGATCACCTCCTTCGTTCTGCTGGTCACACTCCTCTTGATGCAGCCCAGGATACGGTTGGCTTTCTGGGCTGCAAGTGCACACTGAAGCTGCCTCATGTTCATTTTTTCATCGACCAACACCCCCAAGTCCTTCTCCGCAGGGCTGCTCTGAATCTCTTCTCTCCCCAACCTGTAGCTGTGCCTGGGATTGCTCCGACCCAGGTGCAGGACCTTGCACTTGGCATGGTTATACTTCATAAGGTTGGCATCAGCCCACCTCACAAGCGTGTGAGGTCCCTCTGGATGGCATCCCTTCCCTCCGGTGTATCAACCGAACCACACAGCTTGGTGGCATCAGCAAACTTGCTGAGGGCGCACTCAATCTCACTGTCCATGTCACTGACAAAGATGTTGAACAAGACCAGTCCCAACACCGATCCCTGAGGGACACCATTCGTTACCAGTCTCCAGCCAGACATCGAGCCATTGACCACAACTCTTTGCGTGCAGCCATCCAGCCAGTTCTTTATCCACCAAGTGGTCCACCCCTCAGATTGATGTCTCTCCAATTTAGAGGCAAGGATGTCATGTGGGACAGTGTCGAATGCTTTGCACAAATCCAGGTAGATGATGTCAACTGCTCTACCTCTGTCCATCAGTTTCGTAGCCCCATCCTAGAAGGCCACCAAATTGGTCAGGCAGGATTTCCCCTTAGTGAAGCCATGCTGGCTGTCACCAAGCACCTCCTTTTTTTTCATGTGCCTTAGCATGCCTTCCAGGAGAATCTGCTCCAAGAGTTTGCCAGGCACAGAGGTGAGACTGACTGGTCTGTAATTCCCCGCATCATCCATTTTCCCCTTTTTGAAAATGGGGGTTATATTTCCCTTTTTCCAGTTGTCGGGAACTTCACCTGACTGCCATGATTTTTCAAATATGATGGCCAGTGGCTTAGCAACTTCATTCGCCAGCTCCTTCAGGACCCGCGGATGGATTGTATGACTTAGCTCAACAGCTTCTTAAGCAAGAGCAACTTTTTAAAAGATCTTGTATCTTGACATAAATTTCAAGTGCTGGAGAATCTATGACATTCACCAACAAGACAGTGCAATAATTATCTAGTTACCACTCTAAATATTTTTTCCTTTTATGCAAGTTCATATTCTTTTTTACTTTCTGCCTTCTACCACTGTAGCTTCTGTATTTGTTCTCCATTTTGTTCACGCATAGGCACATGATCAAATGCTTTCAACAAACTTAGGATTTACTTCTTCATCACTATCTACATTAAGAATACAGGCATGTTTTGCCAACACCTACAATCAGTACTGTCTTTAAATTTAAAATATGTCTTGAAGTGAATCCAGAAGTGAGGTGAGGAATATCAGAAAGGAAATCTCCCATTCTGTGTTCAGTGTATTCAACTACGATCAGCTGTTGGCTACCACTTACATCCACAGTGTGGTCCTGTCCACTGCCTCTTGCCTGTGAGCCTCGATACCTTGCAGTACTGAGGTTTTTTTGAATGCTGTTCCTCATCCTCCAGGTGCATCCAGCGTGTTTCCATGGTGACTGACATCCCAAAGCTTTAAGTCCATCTTTCAAAAAAGTCAGCTAATGTGCTCTGTAATTCAAAATCAGGAGGCTATGGCACCATTTGTCATTCTTCTACTCTACCTGGCCTAGATGAAACTGTCAGGACGGATTTTGCACTTTGTTCCAACCATGTGCTCATTTGGGGCCAGGGGCTTTTTTGCAAACAAACCTTACAAAATCGTACCTTAATTCAATGATTCTTCTTTGAGTGTAACATTTTCAGGAGTCAGTTTCCAGACAGACTAGATCAAACCCTTAATCCAACTGATACACTAGACATTTTATAATACCTGTTTTCTATTGGCCATCTTGAATAGCATTTGCTACATGAAAATCCTTAAAATTTTGGATAGTTTTACATTAGCCATTAAAAACAAAAAAAATTCCTCAGCCTCCATTAAATTTGTAACACATTTTCAGACGTGTTCTTTCAGTCTTTATTTACTGCTGTAATATGATGGACTTGTTCATAGTTATACCGTTATTTGTAATATTCAGCTTCGTTCTCACTACAGATGTACATAACAGTTTTGTCTGTTCAGCATTGTTGTTGACAGCTTTAGCTCAGCCATCAGATGTATGTCTGATCACTGTTGTTTTTGTTCCTGGTGTTTTTAGAACTTATTATCCCCAGATCCTAAAGAAAATCTGGACAGTTGTTTTTAATCATCCTTATAAAAAATTACTTCTTCCTATATACTGGCTGCTGCCCTTGAACCACTTCTAAATCAAGATGGGACTCTTCCTTTGCTTAAACATCTTTTTGTATTTAGCTCTGCACATTCTAGTTAGCCTCATGTCCTCACATCCCCCCCTAAATTTGAGAGATACTCTTGTGATGTTACAAGTATATTAGTGATGTAACAGCATGTCACATCATGCAGAACAAAAGATTTGCTAGTCCCTCATGCTTTTCCTCCTCAAAGATGGGAACATCGCATAGTTTTGCAGCCATCTTCTCCCATAACCTTATGAACTGTGATGAGACCTTGTGAGCAGTGACGAGGAGAGACTCAGTTTACAGGGTGGAGAGAGCTCAGTGAGAGAGGAAAAAATATGCATAACGTCTCTGTGTATCAGATTTTCTTAGCACTTAACTGTTGCCTAAGAACTACAATAGCATGAGGACACTCCAGAAATCCTCTGGCAACATCTTCCTTTCCCTGACTAAAGGGTGGAACACAGATGAATCACAGGGGCATGTATCTCCTTGGATTAATGCTGGCTTCTGAAGGGAAAAACCTTTCCCAAATAACTCACAACCTACAGACTACCAAGCCAATTTCACCTTGGAGTTCATTCAAACCTGTCTTCATTCAAACTTGCCTTTGACCAAAAGCACTTTTGCCTTTTATACTTTGCCCAAGGCTGTGTGTGACACTCGCAACAGAGCAGTACGGATGTCGCAGGCAGTTACAGACCTACACATGGACTGCAATGTAAAAGACAAGACCTATTAATGGCCTGCAGATGAGGAGGAGTAGGACCAAAGGTCAGCACAACTTCTGTGTCATAAACTTGCATTTAGAAGGTTCAGCCCTACTTAGCTCATTTCTTAAACCAATCTGTCAAAGAAAAGCTCAAAAAGCAAACAAAAATTATAAAAAAAAATCCCAAACCTCACAGACTTTTCCCAGAGATTGTGATATACCCAATATTTGCCTTAAAAGACTACAACCATCCTCCAATTCTGCCCTCACTACATAAAGTTCAATTTCGTGCCTTCTTTCTTACAACAAATAAATCATATACTGCAGACGGTTTCTCATGCATCCAAAAGCAACAGGTAGTGAACAACCACAAATCTTTGCTTATCTGTAGAAGTGAAAGACAGCTGCCTTGCTGCCAATGAACTGCAGAGTACACAATGAAAAGGTACACTTCAGGAAGGAAAGCTGATACAGCCATGCCTCCCTGCTGACATATGAAAAAAGGTGTAACAAAGAGCTGAAGGTTACATGTTGCTCTAAACACTACAGCTGCTGGATGTGAACTCTCCACATGATTTTAATCTCTCCCTATCCAATGATCTCCAGTGCTCTTATTTAAAAAGCCCCACACAACTTTCTTCCCACACTTAAGCGCAAGTGAACTATATTCTTTGCTGCAATAAATTTGTACATATGAATTTGTACAAGTACCTTTGTGCTAGATTGACATGGGGTCTTTAACAAAGACCATTCAACTGTCCCCACATTTCAAAGCCCAATTATGCAATGGTTCTTCCTTCCATTTTAATTATTACCTCTTGCAACAGGAAGCACAAGACGCAAACACTACTGAGATATCAGGTTTTCTTAAAGTCATGCTATAAAATAATTTATAGATGTTGTTTCACAATTAAGTTGCTCGAAGATTACACTGTTGCCAAAAAGGGAAGTCTAGCCCTTAGTGCCATCACCTCTCCTACATCAGTTCTAGGAATGGCACAACTGCAGAGGGGCAGCATGCTGGGCACCCTGAACATTTAACAGCTGGAAAAAACTAAACCTCTCATTTCCCATAAAAATGCAGCTTTTGGAGAAGAAAGAGAACTGTGGAGTGACTTGCTAAACATAACTGGTGTGAAATTTTTGGAACCACCTTTATTATCCATTTCTAAAGTGGACAATCCAGGCTACAATACTAAAAGAACAAAGGAAAAGAAAAAAATCCATCCAACCATGAACACCGTTTTGGAGGAGGGGTGGATGCAATTTTAAAGTATTTCTACAATACGTGGTAGCAAAAACAGTAAACAACAAAAAAATATCCTGTCCCTTCTTGCTCATTCCTATACCTTGCCTGCAATCATGCATTTTTATCTGCTAATGCAAGAGTTATAGCACCTTGCTATGAGTTCATCAACAAAATCAATTCATCATAAAAACAATCCTTCACTTAAAACTTATACTACCAAACCATAACTCATGTAACTGGTTCATCATAAACTTTGGCAGAAACCATATCTGCACATTAAAGTAAGCTAACCAGCAGTATGTGGTGGACATTTCTTGGGAGGGAGGTGGGCAGATACACATGAAATCTATTTGTTTAGCAGCAGTTAAGCTTACTAAAGCTGGTTTTCGGGGGTTTTTTTAATGTGAGTCTGCATGCAACCTAAACTGGTTTGGTATTACTTCGTAACAAACATCATATGTACCCACTGCTGTGAAAGAAGTGCCAAATTCGTACATTAGGGTCACTTCCATGACATTTCTTATGAAAAAGGGTTGCAAAGGTTTGGGCCCACAGTTCCATTTTCCTTATTCAGTGCAGCTGTAAGGTCAGCTCCCACAGGGCTTAGGGCAGCTCTGCCATGCAGTGATGACCATACACAGTAATCCAGATACAGTAAATGTTCTGCCCATACCACCACGTTGCTCGTATTAAAGCAGCAGCAGCACGAACTCTTTAAAGTGGGATAAATGGCACTGACAATAAAACCAGGAAGCAATCCATCTGTCTCCAGATGCTCATTTTGCACCTGGGCTACCCCAGTTCCCTGAGAGAAGCAGAAATACCAAGTGCCTGCACAGCAAATTAGATGATGAAAGTTATTCAGATAAAATTAGCTGAGTCAAATAACCCCAATTATTCCCTGAGCAGTTCCCTATTGTTAAGCCTCTACACCATGACGTGCATTTACCCTGTTTTCTATGGTTGTAGTCAATTCTTTTCAGTATATTTGAAACCTTAGAGGTTTCAGTTTTATTTGAAACCAGTTATTCCATCTACAGTAACGACTTCAAGCTTTTGTCATGGGCCTCCTTTTGATGGCTTTTATTAGGTCAGGTCCAATTCTATGCCAGGCGCTGCCTCCCTTGCCTTTGTACAGCTGCTACCAAAAGCAGCACTAAGCCATCAAGCTTACACCAGCTGGCATCATAAGGACAGCTTCAGCTGTGCTTTGATTTAAACAAATAAAAAGCAAATTTAAAAGTTGTGGAGCACTCCACAGAACATCTCTTAAGAGTGAGAACACTGCAAATTCACTAAATCTTGAAAATTGCTTAGAAAATTCTGCCTGCTACATCTTCATTTAATGAAAATACTTTGTGCACATACTTCATTCTGCATGCAAACCCACAGAGCCCATCAAATGGATCAGAATACCTTGAAACCACTAGCTTTACTTCAGTGAAAATTTATTTCAGATAAATATATAGTTATGTTCACATGGAAAAATGAAGATAAAAGGGTTTTAGGCATCCATTTATTCTGGGTTCCTTTCATCACATACATCCATTGCCTGGTGTCCAGAGACCTCAGGCTCTTTCAAGTGCAACTGTAATCACAGGCTTTCAGATCTTGTTAATTCATCCAAATTACCCAAAATTAGAGGACACAGTCTTAGGTCTTGATCAGCGTATTGTGGTGGGGCTGTGGCGCAGCAAAGACAATGCATGCTGCTCTGCTTGGTCTGACATTATCTAACATTTAAACCAGTCCTTAATTTCTGTGTTCATGCAACTGCCTGGAACCTAGGTTGGCAACGAATACTGAGATAGTAAGACAGAAATACAGCTAAAACTGAAAATGTTTCTATTATATAAGCAGTCTATAAAGATTAAATCCATTGCATTACCAGTCTCCAAATGCTGGCCTTGAAGGATAAGCCAGCTAGTGGATGGTCACAAGTTTCATCGTATTAGGCCAGAGTCCAAAACCCTCAAGCCAGTTGGTAATTAACAGACATCTAGGTCCTCCACATGAAAGAAGTCTATTGTTTAAACAGTGACACAAATTTTCCCTTTCCTTTTCATAGCTGGTCTCTGCCTGTGTTTTAAGATTCCCTTAGGACCATAACAGTATTATTTTAGCAGCTCAACTTCTCAAACTGACAATGTTTGACTTTAAATTGCCAGGAATGCAAACATGCTTACATCACAGGTAGAACAAAATAATTCTACAGGCTTTTCAGAAACCCCAAATCTTCCCTTTCTTTGATTTAATGGCTAGGAAAAATTAACATCCAAAAAACCTGATTGAAACCTACCACATCTACAATAGCAACAGGATCGCAGAACAGAGTAACAAAAGATACTGCGGGCGTGTAAATAGTCTGTGGTAAGTCCAATTAGTAAGCAAAGTACCTACAGGGAATATTAATCTGTGTCTTCATAAATAATGACATGTTACATCATGTCTAAGATAAACCAAAGGATACCTCACTGAACACATTTGTAAAGAAGCAATGACCTATGAAGTGTGTAAAATTGCCTTTTCTCTGACCTGTTATCTTTTCATGCATCTTGATCAGATGCATGAAAAACAAGAGTCTACATATAGACCAGATTTAAACAAATCACTGTCATAAAAGAGAATATTATGTTAAAGTTGTATTTTGAAAGAACGAGGTATGGACACTTAATTATAAGGGAGCAAGTTACCTCACCGAGAAGGGTAAGAGAAAGGATGTGACACAGAAGTACTCAATTGATATGAAGATGCTTTAAGAAGACACAATAAAACAAAGAGCAAATCTCATCACAAAAAGACAATAAGCCAAATGAGAATTCTCAAACATTTTCTGAATGATCTTGGCTTTCCAAAGTCTATGGGTTTGACTGCTTTCCTGTTTTCTGGAGTGCAGCTGGTGTCTCTGCACCTCACCCAAGCCTATGTGGCCATATGAAGAAACACCCAAATCCCCACCACATTCAGGACAATAAAAATATCACTGGAGAATAGAACTGGACGAGATAGTTCCTTTTGGACCAGCTTCATCTCCTCCCACTCAAAGGAGCCATTTGTGGTCTGCCCGTCTATGAAGTTGTTCATCTGAAGTGTCTAAACACAACCAGACACAAGCATTAATTCAGCAACTCCATCAAGAGCACCATTCACAGGACAGTCAGCCCTTTCACTGTCACCCTAACGAAGGTGCTAGCAAACCCGTAATCATGTGGAATGGGCTGGCCTCACCTTTTGGTGCAGTTAGTCACTCCAGGTCTAGACTGCAGAGCCCCAGGAAGCTCAAACCACTGCTGAAGAAATGCGGTGGGAAGGTTACTGCAATGCCAGATCAACATCACTTGTAAGCTTCTGCCACCTAACAAGTCTAGGAAGAACTGAGCTCATTGGCAGAATTTGCTGCTGTGTTTCAGAAAGCCTATTTCACTGTTCTAGATGAAAGCAAAACCAAGGAAACGCAGGTATGCTTCAAAACTGTCTCCTCATAGTCCTTAATTTTAAGACCTATTTCCCATTCCTTTTGCTTCAAATAACAAGCAAAATATATTACTGATTTTTCTTTTTTCTGAGACATGTAGTCATGTGCTTCCAGCTTCTTCTATCACTCCCAGCTGCTTATTAAAGCTTCTGAGTGCTACTTTACAGGGAATAACACAGACTACACTAGTGTTAACCTCTCCACTACATGTCCTCTACATTCACTTGCTAAAGTACAGAAAACTGCATTTCCAGTCACACTGACATAAAGCACATTTATAGATGCATGAATGAAAAAGTCTGATTTCAATCAATCATAAATTTCATTTCAGCAGATTCCTTGCACTGGCTTCCCAAGGACAGCCTCAGCACTCCCACGCTCTCTTCTCTGGAGCCTGTATCTCCATGACCACCATGGAGCGCAGTGGTGTGTATTCACTGACAAGACCCCACTGTGGCAGGTAGAATAAGCTCCAGCAGCTTGCTCAGAGCTGCAGGATAACGCCATGCACTGCTCCCAAGTAAAACTGCCATCGTGGTCAGATTCCTAATACCTACATTTTAATGAATTATTGCTGGAAAAAGACTCAAGCTCATTTGCTGCTCATGACCATGAAGCATACAGCAAGTTTATAATCCCAAAATCCCAATCAAATCATCACACTAGCAATCAAGCAGACACATACAACCCTGTTATCCAACCATGAATACAATTATTTAATGACACTCATTGTTTATGAGATTACTGTATCATCTCCATATTGCCAATCAATGTTTACCATGTACTTTCAAAGAATGCAGGCAAATACAGGAGGCCATTTAGGAGCCATTTAAGGAAGGAAAGGAGGCATTTCCTTTCCTTTAAGGAAGGAAAAAAATAGGAGGAATTCACCTTTTAAATCAACTTCTAATTAATGCAATCGTTATGATGCTGGGCTTCATCTTCTCTGTATTTGGTACATTCCTCGTATACAATTTGTAACACCACAAGTGTTTCATAACACAGCGCTCTCTTGCACATATATTAATAATTCTGTAAAATGAAATTACTCTGCAATCATCATCTCATAATGCACTATATTCCAAGAGCAAAAAAAAAACCCCATACTTAATTTTACCATGAATAAAGACAGAAATGTTTTTAAACACATAAACTACTATTTTCATTGGGAGATTTGTCAGCACATCAGTAATGCTGACCCACCCTGTTCCCAATGTTACTGCTCGTCATCTCATTTCCCTCAGTAGAATTAGGCTGTACTCATGGGCAAATCAGTGAACTTCAAACACAGGCACAGAGGTAGAGATACCTATGTAAACATTTAAAAGGTTTATAAAAGTACAAAGCAGATGCTGGACATCAAATTCTTCTGGATGATCCTAGGTCTGACCAGACCTCTAAGCCATATAAACGTAACATTTCCCCCCTCCCCAACTATTCCCCCAAATTATTTCCTTAAACCTTTAGTAATATCCACAAGATTGGAAATTATTTGACAATTATTTGAACATATTATGCTTATGTCTACAGTCTAAAGTGGTGATAAAAAAGAAGTTACATAAAGCAATGACAAACCACCTTTCATCACCTTGAAAAACTAACTGGGTTAATTTTTGCCACCTAAACAATATAGACTTTACACAGTCACAGAGCAAACACTTGTATAGCAATGCTGCTCAAAAAATTGAGGGCAATGTAAACTTATTTTCACATTTTGAGTCAAAAAGGCACTAATAATTTGGCACTTCAGAGGGTACAGCTGCAACCAGCAACAGCAAAGACGGGCCAGCAGTGAAGTTATGCAACAGATTTACTTACTAAATATTTTTCAACTGGCATCAAAGACCCAAACATCCTTCGGTAACTTGCCTTCATTCTACCCTCCTCCCCACCTGTGCGCCACTGAACTCAGCCAGCTGCTATGACCCCTCTCACGGAGTGGTCTGGGTTATAAGGGACCTTAAACATCATGTAGTTCCAATACCCTTGCCACAGGCAGGGACACCTTCCACTGGAGCACATTGCTCAAAGCCCTGTCCAACCTGGTCTAGAACACTTCCAGGGATGTGGCAGCCACAGCTTATCTAGGCAACCTGTGCCAGTGCCTCACTACTCTCAAGGAAAAATTTCTTCCTAGTATCTAATCTAGGTCTGCCCTCTTTCAGTTTAAAGCCACTATTCTTGTCCCTACATACCCTTGCAAAAAGTCCCTCAGCCCTTCTTCATAGGAGAGGTGCTCCAACCCTGTTCTTGACTCTTTGAGTAAGGCAACTTCTCACAGGTGTCTAGTGACTGCCCGGACTCCACACTAGCTGTGGGAAGATCCACAGGCATTGGGGGAGCACAACAGGCTGCCGCGCCCCACAACCACACGCTGAGCAGCTCATTCCTCAACACCTCAGGCCACGCAGGCCCCTCCAAGCCCAGAGAAAAGTCCGAGCCCATTCCTTCAGCCTAGCGCTCACTGAGCCGGCCCCTTTCCCCTCACCCACCCCAGCCAGCCGGTCCCCGCTGTGCCAAGATGGCGGCGTGCCCACAGAGCCGCGCCACCAGCACTCTGGAGTTACAGCCCCACGCACAAGATGGCGCCCCCGCCCCGCTGCGTCACCGCTGCTGCACGCCCCCCTCCCCACCCAGCGCTGCCCCATTGGCCAAAACAGCGCCAATAGCAACAAAGAAACGCGAGCGTCCTTACATGCGCGGCCCACCTCCTGCGTGCAGCCATTCGCTCGCGCGATACAGCCCCGCCTTGCGCATGCGCGCTAGAGAGCAGACACCGCCTCAGCGCCATAACCCGGAAGATTAGGAGTCTAATCATCACGTGCCTGCCCTGCGCTGCAGGGGGGCCGGGGGGGGGGAAGTGTTGTAGGCTCTGCGCATGCGTCATTGCCCCGGCCCGGAGGAGGGCGAGGGAGCGCTGGTGCGCGCGCGCGATGCCCGCTGTGAGGGGGTAGGGGTGGGGGTAGGGGTGATGGTCCTGCGGAGGGAGAGGGGGCGGAGATAGCGGGGTCTTCCTGGCGGCGCGGTGCCCCCTGGCGGGCGTGCAGCGCGGCGCGGTCCGGCTGAGGGCTGGCAGCAGGTACCGTTAAAGCGGAGTCGAGTCAAGAGAGGGTTGTGCCCCGCCGCGGCCGCGTTTTCCATCAGCAAAGCCCCGGGGGAGGCTGCCCCTGTGAGCGCAGCACTGCGGTACATGGGGCCTGTCAGTCGGCGGGCGGGATCGGCCCGGCACGGCCCGCCCCAGGCCGCAGCCTGTCCTCCCCAGACCGAGAGAAACGCGTGCTGGGAGGAGCAGCGGGGTGTGGGTAACCCTGCGCCTCAGCGTGGCACCGCACGGCTTTCATCCTTTTCTCTGCTTAGTCCCCAGACGAGGTGAGAGGCGTTGGCCAGAGGAGGGTGGAACGTGCTGGAGCAAGGCCCCGAGTGGTGCACGAGTATCCCAGGACCGACCCAGCTTGGGCCTTGACCGGAGGCTGGCCCTACCACAGGCTCACCCCATGTCAGCCCAGGGCAAGTGCTGGCCCAGCTCTTCCAGCCTGACTGGCAGACCAGCTCCTGTCTGCAGGCCCCTAGCGCTGACCCCGCAGCGGTGTTGGAGGACAGCGAGATCAACACAGGGCTCTCCTACCTGAGCTGGGCTCAGTGCTGGTGATACCACAACGAGTGTAACAACCCTCCATACAGCCGCCCCAGAAGATGGAAGACAAAAGTAAGCCTTAAAACAGATATGTTTTAAATAGTCAATGGGCAGATCATGTGACAAACTTTTCTAGGAATCGGCAGTCTTCCCTGTCAACCAAATGAAATTTCTGTTCCAGAGTGAATGGATATGTTTGGGGGGGGTTTTTACAGTTATAGTATAGAAGAGATTAAGTAGCTAACTTATAAGTAAGGCGCATTTTATGTTCTGTGTTGTTAGAGGTGATAGTCAGAAATTTGGTGTCTTCAGTTTGGTTGCAGAATGCTGCCTTACTTCTCCCTAGAGGTATTACACTGCAGATATCTCACTTTATCTGTTGAGAAGCGGATTTGGTTGTTTTGTTGTTTGTTTTTTACCTGAAAATGCCTTATTTTTTTCCTAAATAAATCAGTTTGGTTGCAATACTGCTGTTCTGGCAGCATTTGAAAAAAGAGAGAAATGTGAGCTAATAGGCAGTGGGGATTATGTAGGCTCGGCTGAGTGTGCTGGAAAGTGTGTGTCATCCTGTTATAAAAATTCAGTCTTAGCCACGACTGATTCCGGATATTTTATTCAGATTGTTTAAGGGTAACAGGCAATAAGCAAGCAGCGCTGGGTGTGCAGGGGAGTCTCCACTCCACCAAAGACGTACACCTCAGTGTCGTTTCCCGCTACATTTATCCTCTAAAGTTACACGCCTATACATATTCATGATCTATCCCCACTTCGTATTATAATGAGCTACAAGGTCCTTTGCACATGCGCAGTGCCTCCCCGTGGTCGTGGGCGAGGGTCTCGGGATGAAGTAAATGAGCCTTCCTCTTGTGAGTAGGGGTCTTCAAGATGAAGTAAACGAGTCTTCCTCTTCTTAGACTTTTCATCTTTGGCACAGTTGGACGCCCCAGTGGTTACACAATTAGCTGAAACCAGCCATATCTGTAATTCTTCTGTTAACTAGCAAAGATTTAGAACAGGGTGACCTTCCTGCAAAATTTATTGCAGGATGGGCAGGCAAGGAGTATTTCAAGCTAGCAGATGTGTGGGAGGCTCTGTCTTTGAACTAACTGATAAGTAGAAGGATGGTGTGAAATGTTATACTTTAGAAGGCTCCTGTGAAACAATTAACTCATGTTTAGTGGGGCCCCTAAATTCCACAGACTTATACCATAGTTTTCTTTCTACAACTTAAGTTAAGCAAAAAGTACTTTAACTCTATATTTTCCAGGTACTAGCGTTTCTTATATCAAGCCCCCTGTATCAGTTTGACACTTACACAAAACTTAAATTCATTCACTCAATGTCAACATTACAAAACCTATAGCCATATAATACATAAACTTTACTTGATCAGCAAATTTAATAAATTTAATAAACATTTAAGTTTATTACAATCCTGTGACAGCTTCATGCTGGAGGGATAACAAGAAGTTACCTAAGTAAAAAAGGATTTCCTTACAGAGCTTGTTTCATCTGAGTGTTTGTCAGCTAAGTCCTGACAAGATGTGGAATGGCTATTTCACCGCACAGCCCTCCCACTGATGCCTGCTGCAGTATTTACTGGTACAAATTTTAGAAAGCTAAGTAACTGCAACCATTTTAATTTCTCACCTGATCTCTTACTTGTTCATTCTGCACCTCTTGCAGCACTGGGTGACTTCCTTGAAGTGGAGAACCTTACTGCTTCTGGGGAGGAGAAACTTGAAGGTAGGATAATTTTGATTTGTGGAGGGAAAGGGGAAAGTAGTATATATTTGGCACCACTTCTGGTGTGAAAATGGTAACCAGAAAACAATAGTTTTGTCTTCTATAGTGTATAAGATGTCAGTTAGCAGCACTACAGGTCTTATGTACGAAACATGCACCCAAGTATTTTTTCCGGTAGCTGGCATGAGTAGCCATGCCCTTGGCTGCTTCTTTTTCTTGCTCCAGCATCATCCCCCTGCACAGTGCTGAAAAAGAGAGATATATGGCAACAAGGATTCTGTAGGAGGGAAAGAAAATCCCTCCAGAGGTAATGGCCTCAGCCAGGTTTAGAGCTGTTGCCACCAGATGCCAGTCCACACTCTGAGTCATCAGATGGTGAGATCATTCTGAAAGCTGATGAGGTAGATGCATCCTGTAGCTGTTTGTTCCCTGTCTTCCTGGCTGGTGTTGACAAGAGCAGCATTTACACTGGAGAGATCAGTGGTGTGGACATCTGTCTTTTTTGAAATGACAGTTATACTGTGAACTTCATATGTGATCTTTTGCTTCTCCATGCAAAACCAATATTTTGCTGCTAAAGTTTTGGAGCACTCCAACATGAGAACTGGGGAAGAATTTCCAAGGTGAGAGGTTTGAGCACTACACACAGTGTAGTATATGTTTTATGGAATCATAGAATCAACTAGGTTGGAAAAGACTTTAAAGATCATCAAGTCCAACCTTTACCCCAGCACTGCCCAAGGCCACCACTAAACCATGTCACTGAAGGCCTTGTCTACATGGTTTGTGAACACTTCCAGAGACGGTGACTCCACCACCGACCTGAACAGCCTGTTCCAATGCCTGATCACCCTCCCTGTGAAGAAATTGTTTCTAATCTCCAGTCTAAACGTACTCTGGTGCAGCTTGAGGCTGTTACCTCTTGTCCTGTCACTTCTTACTTGGGAGCAGAGACCAGCTGTCTTCTTACTCCATCCTCCTTTCATGTAGTTGTAGAGAGCGATAAGGTCCCCACAGAGCCTTCTCTTCTTCAGATTAACACCCCCCCCTCAGTTTCCTCAGCTGTTCCTTATCACACTTGTGCTCCAGGCCCTTCACCAGTTCTGTTGCCCTTCTCTAGACTGGCTCCAGCACCTCAATGTCTCTCTTCTAGTGAGGGGCCCAAAACTGAACATTGGCCTTGCCTTGCTCTGCCCTGCCTTGCCCCGACCCGGCCTTCTTTGCCCCACCTTCAAAGGTACAGAGGCTTGGAAGAGAAGAGCTTCTGAACCAGTAGCTTAAAAAACACTTCTTTAAACAAAATGTTCTTTATAAATATTTCTAGTGGAGGAAGGAGGCACGATATTAGGGTTGCATGAATTACTGCAACTGATATCACTTGGTCAACAAAATTTATCAAACTGCTTTTGAAAACATTTTGAACCTTTTTTCCCTAGAAACCATAACAAAAATATCGATGGGGCAGGATAGCTTGTGTAGTTAAGGGAGGTTACAGCTGCTAACAAAATCCAGATGTCTTTTATTTAATAATATGTTCAGTTCATGGGTTACTTCTATGAGTTTCAGTGGTGATTAATTTATAGTGAGACTATTCTGGGAGAAAGGCTTCCAGAGCACCTTTTGTAGATGTCCTTGAAAATTACTTGAAAAAGCATCATGGGCCATTGGAAGCCGTTCTAGTTTGTCGCTTGGCTTCTGTTTCGCTTTCATTACTAGGTTTAGGAATAGACTTCTGAAAGTTTAAGACTACGGAAGAAGATAGCTGTCCTGCGTGGTTTTTTAGAAGTGCCTCCCAATGAAATGAGTGGGAGCCTTTCAGAAGTCCACTAGGAGCTACTGGTGGCTTTAGACTTCTCAGGAGCTGCACAGACTTGTAAATGGGAATTTGCATTTCAGGTGATTTGAAGACCTTTTGGACACAGTTGGGAGGTAGAAGAGTGGATGCCATATTTGAGCAGGTGCAAAATGTGCTGCTTTTGCTAAAGGAAAAGATCAAGAATGGAACTGCCACAAACCAAGGTTTGAAATCCTTGTGGGGGTTAAGCTGTACTGCTGGGGAGCTGTGGCCTGCTCTGTCTAGGGCTGTGTGTTATCTGTCACAATTCACATATATCTGAATTTAAATTACTCGGTGGTTGTTATTTTTAAGAACTTTAAAAAATATACCTTTTTTCTTTGAAAAAATACTAATAATTTCAGGTGCATTTTGCCATTTTCTCATTTTGCCTGTATACTTTTTCAAACAACATGTGGCTCTTAAGCATATAAAACTGAACTGTTTATTATTGAGAAACAGTTATGATAATGTTTATTCTTGGTATGGCTTGTACCAAGTGAAGATTAATTCTTGAGAAATAATGAAATGTCTGCACTGCCTTGTGTTTTGTCTATCATCAGAAGGTTTAGACTTTCAAGTTGATCTTGGTGAATGGAATGGGTTTGGGGTGGGATTATGATCATGTGTTATTTCATGTCAGAGACACCATTGTAACTTGAAACATTAGCAGAAAAATGTGAGAGCTATGCATTAAACGATTTCCAGGGAAATAAATTTCCTTTATCTACATCAAAATCAGAAGTCTGATAAGCTTGGAGCAGTGCACAAGTTTCTTTTTACTTGCTTATTTAAGTGAAAAAAAAACCCCTTTTTTTTAATGGAGTTGCCTATGTACATGTGTTATATGGATCTTATTACACTTTTTTTTTTTGTGCAAGAAAATGTATGATAGTATAATATGCTTTTAAACAGGTATAGCCACACACTCCGCATTGTAGTGCTTGCTCTAAATTGGTAGTGCATTTTTTGTGTATTTGAGCTGCCACATTGTGGTTTTTATGACAAAATATTACAGCAGTGCGTAGATAAAAGTTGAACTGAAATCCCCAGATGACACAATGAATTTATAGCATAGTGAAATCTGAATTTTTCTATGCTTTGTTCTGTAAAAATTTCAAACTAAAATATTAACATGGATTTTGCTGGCATTTGTCTGCTGCCTTGTAATATTTATTGCATGGGGTAAGAGGTTGAGACAGAACTGGTCTCTTTGTGTTCTTACTATCTGAAGGCCATTCCATCAATTTAGGAGTAAGTCTGCCAAGATCTAGCTCTTATCCAGAAGATGACTAGTCTGATGATGAAGTAAAGAGAAAAACTTACACTAAATTGTGCTTATGGCCATTACTGCTACTGTTTTCTGTGTGCTTGGAGACATTCCAACAGCTTTTCAAAAGCCAGAAGATATTCAGTGCTGATTCATAGCTACTAATATGAGCTGTAATTTTGTAGTAATTAAAGACTGTGGTGCAAAAGTTTCTAATAGTATCAGTCTTACAATGCTCTATTTTATTATTGTGAGGAAACAAATGTCTCTAAAGGGCTTGGACCTTGTTTTCTCTATTATCATTGTCCCTATTATCATTATGTAAGTTACACTTAATATCTGTTTTGTTTTGGGGTTTGCACAGAATGCTGGCAAGCTTGGGCACTGGTGAATGAAGCTGATGTAGGTGATCTCTTAACCTTGGCAAATGGTATGTGCATCTCGATTACATTTATTTGGTGTGTGGATTTAATTTATCTTGTTTTACTCAGCAGGAGCTTGTTTCCCTTTGTTGAAATCAGTAAAATAATTCTGAGAAGCCTGTTAACATTACAAGGAAAAAAACGTAATTATTGGTTTCCTCAGGTACTGGACCTTGGACTGTCACCTGGGTTTGTACTTTTGTGGTTTGTGTGTATGTGCATATGGCTTGTACCAAGTGAAGAGAGTTTGAGTTAGTAAGCCTGATAACTGCTTGTAGACAGCTCAGGTTCATCTTGTGCATGGCTCCACTAGGTGTAATGCCCTGGCAGCCTTTCACCTCAAATCATGAAAAGAGATATGTGTATGTGTTTCATATGCATGTTGTCTCCATGAACTTCGAAAGCAAAATGAGCAAATCACCTGGTCATCTGTGAAAGAGGGTACATTTTCATGATACATTTCTGCCTTGGGTTTATCAATGCACACCTAAGTTTTACCCTTTAGGAGAGAAGAAAGGAGAGAGAGGGAGAGGAGGAGCAGGATAGAAGGTATGAGAGTGTGTCTCATGTCAGCTAGTCACTCACTTGCAAACCTATATGCAAACACATTATTTTTGTATAAATTATAAAAAGCAGTAGGTTTTTTAGTAGGGCACTTGCTAGCATGCTCTTTGTTAGCTGTAGTTCATAGCAATGCATTGGTTTTAATGTATTTTGGCAATTATCTCTTCAGTGTCTAAAGTAAGTTTTATTATAACTAGAAGTGTGGATTGATGAAGTTTTTGCTTGCATTCAAATTTTTGCAGTAAGTGATGTGTTTGACAGAGATGGCATACGGGAAACCAAACCCAAATTGCAGCCTCTTCTTACAGATGACAACACTGCGAAGTCTGTAGAAGGTTCTCAAAGGTCAGTGTATTTATTCATTTATTCTCATTCGTTGTTTACCATATTCTTTAGTGCATTTGAGAGATTTTAATCTCTCTTGTATTTCTAAATTCATCATTTTCAACTCAGTTTTGAATGCTGCCAGTTTTTAAAGTGAAAGTATTTTTAATTTGTCCTACATGAAAAACCTGAGGTTCTGAGTAGTTTTGTTTTCTAAGCTGTTGCTTTTCTTTTTTTCCTTTCTTTTTTATTCCAAAAAGCAGAAAAAATGAGATGGAAAAAACAGGTTCAGGGAGTAAAGAAGCATCTAGTAAAATTCAAGATTTACCTTCAAACCTGCAGTATCAGAACCACAAGTGCTCTAGTGCATGTCTTGCCAACAGAGCAGCAGGCTTCTACAAGGGTGAAAATCCTCTTAAGATACCGATCCTGTTTCGCTTCCAAAGACGCCATGCAAAAGCAGACTGCCTTTCCAAACCACTGGATGTGAATTACAAAGCTCCATGCGGTCGAAGTCTGAGAAGCTTTCAAGATGTACAAAATTATTTGTTTGAAACTGAGTGCAATTTCTTATTTGTTGATTATTTCTCCTTCAACACATATGTACTGCTGGGCAGGAACACTGTAAATCCAGAACCCCTTGTGTTTGATTCTGATATTAGCCATGGAGCCGAGTCTGTGCCAGTTTCCTTCTGCAACGATATTGACTGTGCAAGATTACCTTATTTCAAATATCGAAGGGCATCGTGGCCACGTGGATATTACCTCAACAACTTATCCAGCATGTTTGTTGATTCATGTGGCTGCACAGATGGCTGCATTGATAGGTAGGTAGAAAAATTCCAGTCAAGTGGCGCGTGATGCCTCAATGGTAGGGCAGTGGTGTAAGTCTGGAGGCACACAGTACCAAACAGTGCTAAATAACATAGGACCAACACTGCTGGAGTGTCTGGTAGTTGTCTTGTGCCATGCTCTGTGTTGACTGACACCACTGTGTCTTTGTCTTCTGCAGAACTTGGGTGCTCCTACCCGTGCAGCCCCTGTTGCAGGGGAGGAGGCGATCAGCAGGTGGATTACTGTGTTCCTTTCCCTTTCTTCCTAAATTAACAGTGCTACTCCTTCTGGTGGAGCTGGGAGGCAGATTTCTCAGCTTTGGGAAAGGAGTGGGAGAGGGAGAGTCTTGTGCCAGCAGAGGAAAGCTCATTTTCCTGGCAGGCAGGGAAGGATCCTGCATGACAACTTCTGCTGCAACTCCTGCTGTGGGATGTTGTCCTATAGATGAATGAGACAGCTGGAGAGACCAGATCATTTGGAACTTGGGAGGTTACTGAGGACAGAGGAGGAAACTTCCCCATACATAACCTCTGCATCTCATCCTTCCCCTTGTCTAAACAGAAATTAGGGGTCACAGAACACATTAATATTCTGTTGCTCATTGCTGTCTTTTTCTAAAGCTCAGTAACTCTGGGCTATGTAATACTCCGTAGGAACTTGCCACAGTTAGCAAATGTGAGTTTGGTGATAATTTTGTCCACTTTCTTGAAGGGTGTTTGTGTGATCTATGCCTGCAGGTGTTACTTGGTGTTGAATCCATTTTGTATTATTGATAGCAGGGCAGTTGCATGTGCTGGTGTGCAGTATTATTGCCCATAAGCCAAATAAAGCTTGAAATCACAGTCTAATGTAATGAAGCCTCAGTAATTAAAATTACTTAGTTTCAGCTGAGCAGTGAGGAACAGCAAACACATAGCATGCTGCTTCTTTGCACTTAATTCTCCCAAGAGCTGAGATGCTTTTGATATGCAGTTTTGGGGTCCAGGATTTGATCCATCGGGTCTTTGGAGTTGTCATGACATGAGATGGTGAAGACCAGTATTGTTGCCTGAGTTCTCCAATCCACAGTGTGAAATTCTTCACTTCTTGGGGGCAAGGGTGGGAGGGAAAACAGGTATATATAAAGGGGTGTGTACAGTCAAGTACATTTTAAATTATCTAGATGTATGTTTGATTTACGCTGCCCCAAATACATTCTGGGATGTTTTACTGATTATTTTTTTAGGTCAAAATGTGCATGCCTACAGCTAACTGCAAGAGGCTGTAGTAAAACTTCTTTATCTACAAGTGGTAAAATGTCCTATGGATACAGTTACAAAAGACTAGAGCGACCTGTTCCTAGTGGGTAAGAAAGACCAACTATTAATTTGTCTGCTCTTACTGTACTCCTGTAGTATAAGTGTTACAGTACTAAAATATCTGCAGTTTCTGGATTACTGAAACTTTCCATTTTTGTCACAATTTTACTGACAGATCAGGATGACAGAAAAATAATTAATGTCATTTGAGTAGTGGAAGCAATAAAACTCTTTTGTACTGCAGGAACTACGATTTTCACAGCTTAGCTCAAGGTCCAAGAAGAGTATGAAGTATTAGCTAGTTCAGGAGCTCAGGCCATATCTGGCACATATGCTGGTTCATTCAGGCATGCCAAGGGGAGGAGGGAAACAGGAAGGAAACTTTCCACAAAGGAAGGAGATGTGTCACAAGAGCATTACAGCATGTGTCAGCCAAAGAAGTAGGAAGCAGTAGCCACCCTTGTTTTTTGCCCTATGTCTTGTCTACCCATTTGCTCAGTGGGACCAGAGTCCTAAAGAAATATGAGCCAGCTGCTGTTGCCAGACTTGGTTATATGCGACTCTTCCAAGTGTCTCTAAAGCCATCACAGTGCTGCAAGTATTTGCCCTTTCTCTTATTCAGGTCCCATGGATTATTAATATATGGCCTAGGGAAGGTGCCAGGAACTCAGATGTTTAGGAGAGAAATTGTGCAAAGTAGCTTGCTGCAATAGCTAAGGGCTGAATCCATAAGCTTAAGGACCTCTTTCAGTCCTTTTTTGCTGTGTGATGTTAATTTATGGTTGGTGTGCAGAATTAAAGCTGCCAGTAAGCCTAGAAACAAATGCAAAAAAACCAAAACAAAACACAATTGTGAATTCTTTTAGAAATGTTTCATTAAATTCTAAAACCCATGACAGATTGGCTCTGCTATAATCTGTTCCACCATAGAAAAAAGGTGCTTCACAGGGATTTCTGCTTCTGTATGATTAACTCCTATAAAACAAAAAGGTAGCGTTTACTTGTCTACTTATACCAAAATCTGGCTGACAGAGTATTAAAATTGATGAATCAGCTATCAAGAAAGTTATGGGCTTCAGAGCACTGCTCCATAATCAGTTTTAGTCAACTGCTTTGTTAATGCTTAGGAGGGAAATTAATAGCAATGACTTTGTTTTGGTAATGCATTCTTTGACACTGTTTTGTTTTGCTTCCTCTTGACAGAATTTATGAGTGTAGTGTGTTGTGCAGGTGTGACAAGATGATGTGTCAGAACAGAGTTGTACAGCATGGCATTCAAGTCAGGTTGCAAGTGTTCAACACAGAGAAGAAAGGCTGGGGCGTCCGCTGCCTAGATGATATCGACAAGGGGACTTTTGTCTGTACTTACTCAGGTAACAAACGGTGGCCCATAGAATATGTAGAGTGTAATACTCCCTATCCTGTGGCCTGTGCCCTGGAATTTTTTTGAGAACAGGGAAATACGGGGTTGGAAGAGAAGTGAGTCAACAGTCTTAACTTGCAAGATGGTTAGATGGATGAAGAGCCTTGAAGATCTCTGCAGTGTGATGGTGCAAGGCAATCAAAAACATTCCGGAGCCAAGCCTATCTCAGACTGTTGATTTTTGCCTCACAGGTCTGTGCATATTGTGTGCCAGGGCTAGTTCTTCTTCAGTATAAATGCATTCATATTTTGCTTTCCCAAATAATGTTCGTGGTTGCTGGTTGTTCTTATGTAAGTTTGAGCTGTAATAGCAAGTGTGACCCATCTTAGCAAGCAAGTAATTTAAAATATATCTATCTTCCCCCCTCTCCTTTCTCCTCAGGCAGATTAATGAGCAGAACTGAAGTTCAAGTACTGGGAGATGCTGGTCAAGAGCTGAAAGAAAAGAATGCTGTGAATAACGGAGGCCATGGCTTTTTTTCCAAAAAAAGAAAACTTGACACCGATTGTTCAGAACTAGTGCAGACTGGCAAAAATTACATTCCTGAGAAGCAAGGATCTTTCTCTCAGATTTTGGATAAGGAAAATAAATCAACCCTGTAAGTTTACCAAAGCAAACTTAGGCACAACAAGACTAATATTCTGCTGTTCTAGAAAGTCCTTTGTAAAACTTAAAGTATAACTGCATGTCCTCACCTGAGGGTGGTGTGTTGGGATTTTTTTCTCAACTTTTTTGTTAATTTCTGATTATTTCTTTTAGTGGGACAGTTTTTCCTCTGTTTTCATTTCACTTACTGTGTGCACTACTTGGCATTTTTAGAATTCCGGTTTCTTTCCTGGGTGGAAGGTTTCTTCCTTGATCTGTTCAGGGCATTCATAATTGTCCTAATTTGAAAGAATTAATAAAAAATACTTGAGATAAATGATTTAAAGATACTTGATGTCACTGAAGAATTTGATAGCAAATGAGCCACCAATTGTCCTGTCCTTTGCTCTCAGTCTCTAAACCTCTTGTTCTTTGTGACATAACCTTTCCTGCTGGGAGCCTTCAGCTTTCCTTTAAGGAGTATGACACCACCTCACTTTTGCAGTGATTTATGCAAAAGTTCTGGTCCTGTGTTCATTTTACAGTCAGGGTTTCATAGTCTATCAGGATTCTTAAAATCTAATTACTGCAAAATAACCATGTGCCTTTGTGAATAGCCTTTTCAGAGAGCAGTCAGGAGCTTGTTTTCTTAAGACTTTATTCCTTGCTCTGCCACACTGCTTTGTAAAAACTGTACTGCTCATAAATGATTGCAAATTCTTGCTCATTTCATAGTAGATGATTATTGTAGATAATATTGTAGAACTCAGGACAGTGTGCTAAGCTTGACATGTCATTCACTCAGATTGCCTTTAAAAGGACAAACAATGTTATGTAATATTGTCACAACTTCTCGTGGCTACTGCACCTTTTGAATTTAGAAAGGAGTTTAAATCTTAAGAAATCCTCAGAGAATTGCATTTGTTGCCATTATCAGTAGCCCAAAGAAGTCTCACGTTGTTGTCTTGTGGCAAGAAAACACATCTAAATGTTTTACGTTGAAAGTTTTCTTGAATAAGAGCTGTTACTTTTTGCTAGACATTGCACAGTTACTAAGATTAGTTTTGAAAGTGGTGTTTTCTGCTGCACTCTGAATGTAATTCAAATTAATATGATTTTAGATGTTTTAAATGTATATGCCAAACACTGTTTCCCATCCTTTCTCAACCTTCTGCTGTGAAGGAGTGAGGCTGTTCTGTGGGAGAGTATTTTCTACAGCTGGTATATATTGCTCATCTCCCCCTCTGTCTTCCTCTCTATCCCTTGTTCCCACAATGTCTTTGTTTTCTTGTTTGAAAGCTGCACTGTCAAAACTGTTGCAAGTAGTAGCAGAAAAAAGGCAAAACTCTTGTCTGTAGGTGCTCTATTTTGAGATTATCTAATATTTCAATAGTAAAAAACAGAGAACTTGGTTCTCAGAGGAGAACTGGGAAAAGATGTAAAAGCAGTCGCTCATCTCTCAAAGTATGAACAACTGGGGATTTTTTACAAATGCTATCAAGAACCTAATCTGTGTCCTCAATTCTTAAAGGCAAAATAGTCACAGAACTTGGGGCAAGGCCAGACAGCAGGCTCTGCTGTAGTCTGTTCTTTATGAACTAGAGATTGTTAGAGAAATGTATGTATAAGAGATACTTATGGCTCTTTTTGTCTTTATAATTTCCTTTTGACCTTTCTGCACAGGGTTCATCTAAGGAATTTAAGCATTGACATTGCAAGAAGGTCTGGAACTAGAACAGTTATTTTTCATAATCACCAGCAAAAAATGGTAGTAAGTGGCTTTAATAGATTAATTTTTCACTGTGCTGAATACGTATGTTAATTTTGTCCTTTTCATTTTATACATTTAAATAGTTCTAATGATCTTTCTTCACTGAACTGTATCGCACTGTCAGTTAAGCTGGTGTACTGGAAGCTATAACCCATCCCTTCTCCATTACCAATCTTTCAATATGTTCCCTGAGACCAGCGTTAACTACTCTCACAGCCTTCGCTTCCCCACCCTTCACTTACACTCCAGCCTTGAGAGTCTTAAGAAATCATTCTCCCCGTCCTGTTTCATCTGGGTTAGAGTTAATTTTCTTCCTAGTAGCTGGTGCAGTGCTGTGTTTTGTCCTTAGTCTGAGAACAGTGCTGATAACACACCAATGTTTTAGTTGTTGCTGAGTAGCAGTTATGCTGATCAAGGACTTTTCAGTCTCATGCTCTGCCAGTGAGGAGGGGCACAAGAAGCTGGGAGGAAGCAGACTCAGGACACCTGAACTAGCCAAAGGGATATTCATAGAATCATAGAATGGTTTCGGTTGGAAGGGACCTTAAAGATCATCTTGTTCCAAACCCCCTGACACAGAACATCATGCTCAATATATAAACTGGGGGGAGTTAGCTGAGAGGGACTGCTCAGGGACAGGCTGGGCATTGATCAGCAGGTGGTGAGTGATTGCATTGTGCTTCACTTGTCTGATGGGTTTTATTCCTCTCTCTGTCATCTCCCTTTTCATTACTACTACTGCTATTATTATTGTTACTCTTAATAATAATTTTATTTTAATTTATTTTATTTTATTTATTTATTTTAATTTATTTTAATAATAATTTTAACTTTATTTCAGTTATTAAATTGTTCTTGTCTCAACCCATGGGTTTTACAGTTTTCCAGTTCTCCTCCCCATCTCACCAGGGGTGGGCAGTGAGCGAGTGGCTGTGTGGTATTTGGTTGCTGGCTGGGGTTAAACTGCAACGCTCCCCCTCCACTGCCTCTTGTAGTTAACTGCAGAGGTAGGGGGTCAGAATGATAATATTCTTGTGATGTCTCCCCAGCAAATGACACAGCAGGGAGAGAAGGAAAATCTCAGGAGCTGGACACAGTTTTGTGATGCAGTGCAGCAGCTGGGAGGGTTTGATCTGACCTGGGTGTGAAGTGTTGCCTGCAAATACTTGCAAAGGAGGGAATCTAGGGAAACTTACTCTGTAGGTGTCATTGGTTTCATTGCACTTAAGAAATGCACATGGGATTTTCACACTAACATTTGGCAGCACTGTCCATTCTCAAGCTCATATAACTAACTGCCTTTTTGTGGTGGGAGAGGAGAAATGCTGCCACATCTGTTCATTTTATTGAAATGGTGTAAAAAGCATGTCTGGGCTTTGGCTCAGCAACGTACACAAGCGTATTTAAATTCTGGTGAAACTGTGGGACCTAGGCACTTACTTGGGTATTTTATTGGGCAGCAAGCACTTTCCAGGTTATTCTGAATGATAATTTGAAATGAAGATAAACGTTGCATTGCAGTAACTTTTGAAACGTACCCATAGCCATTACAGTAGGTTTGAAACTTCAACCCTAGAGTCCTAAAAGCCACTTGCTATCCTGTGTTGACCCAGAGTTGCATACAGCAACAATACATCACAACCTATTCATTATCTTTTATTCTGTTTAAAGGAAATTGATGCAATGGTGCACAGTGCCAGCTCAGATGAAGATAATAGTTCTCAGATTCATCAGTCAAGCAAAATGAAATTAACCAGTGGAACAAAGACAGGAAAAGAAAGTAGGTTTGCAGAGCTATAAATACTGCAATGTTAGTACAATTGTGCCCCATCAGGTGATAGATGTAGAAATGTCGAAAGTGATGTTTGGATGTGGGCAGGCCTGTTCTCAGACTAGAATGATGTTGTCTGCATAATGCTTAGGCTATCTTAAGAGAGTTCAGTGGTACAGGAGGTATTGCTGCCTTGCATGATAGATTACATTAACTGGTACAGGGCAGTCTTTTGCCTGCAAAGTTGATCTTGGGTAGTGTTGAGCAGTCCTGACAGCAACTTCTCAAATCCAGTGCAATTGTGGGAGAGTCAGACTTGTGAATCTTACTGTTACACCTAGTACCTGTTCCAGTCAACAAAAATTGAAGAGGATATAATGCAGGGGTGGGGGGACCTCAAGCTGGGGAGACAGTTTGAAACTACTTACATCTTGTCTCTGTCTTAGTAACAGTCTGTGATTCTCTCAGAAATTATGGTGGAGATAAAATGAAGATAAAATGCTATGTGAAAGAAGTCAGTCTGGAGTGGGATTTAGAACGAGAGACTAGCTTACTCATGTGAGCAAGTGCTTTAGGCACCGCAGCAGGAATCAGTTATTTGTGGATGAATTGATGAGAGGCATGGAAAAGGGTAGTTGTGTTATAGACTTGTAAATAGAAAGGAAGCTGTGTACATTTTGGAGAACAAAGGTTGGGTGGGTAATAGTTCTGGGACAAACCAGGCAAAGGTTTAGGCTGTCGCTGAAAAATAACTTGCGTGTCCATTGACAGAATTCACTCAACAGCAAAAGGAAGCACATCCAATGGAAATTGGACAGACTGAGTCTGCTGATGTGGACAGTGCAGGATGCGAAAGAAAGAATGTGTCTCTGCAAGGTGCTGATTGTGGCAAGTCAGGTGTGCTGGATGACATGTGTGTTATGAGGCCATCCAAAAACGTACCACTAAAGGCTGACTGCAAAAAGGAAAATCACAGGCAATCGAAAGACCCATTTTGTGAGGAGGCTGATGGTGACAGGAAGCTTCTGAAGAATGCTAATGAAAGAAGTATTTATGTACTGGATGCCACAAAAGAAGGAAATGTGGGTCGTTTTCTTAACGTAAGTAAAAAGTTGCATGTGCTTTCTTGGTTGTCTTAGCTTAAATAAATCGTGCACCTGCATAAATAGGAAAAGTTTTGCACATAAATGCAAACATATACATGTGGTAGGTGCATGACAAGGCAGAGTGTGTGGTGCTTCTTGCATTCTGAACTGACAGAACAGCAGGCTGGGTCACACCGGCTGTTACTGCCTCCCTGAGATAATGCATACTACGTACTAGCTGTCATTCTTAGCACCACTAGTTACTCAAGTCAAATATTCCCCAACAGTGAATGACATCTTTCTCCCAAATTTTTGATCAGCCTTTTTGGGGGGTCCAGAGATCAAATGGCACATTTTGTTGAACCACAAGCCTTCTCCCAGCCTTGTTGGTTTTTGTTCCCAACCATTGTAAATTCTAGCTCGTGCTGATTTAGGGTAAGTGGTGTGATATTGTAGAGTTGTGATCAATGGCTCGATGTCTGGCTGGAGACTGGTAACGAGTGGTGTCCCTCAGGGATTGGTGTTGGGACCAGTCTCGTTCAACATCTTTGTCGATGACATGGACAGTGGGATTGAGTGCGCCCTCAGCAAGTTTGCCGATGACACCAAGCTGTGTGGTTTGGTTGATACGCCGGAGGGAAGGAATGCCATCCAGAGGGACCTTGACACACTTGTGAGGTGGGCTGATGCCAACCTTATGAAGTTTAACCATGCCAAGTGCAAGGTCCTACACCTGGGTCACAGCAATCCCAGGCACAGCTACGGGCTGGGCAGAGCAGAGATTCAGAGCAGCCCTGCAGAGAAGGACTTGGGGGTGTTGGTCGAGGAGAAAATGAACATGAGCCGGCTTCAGTGTGCTCGCAGCCCAGAAAGCCAACCGTATCCTGGGCTGCATCAAAAGCAGTGTGACCAGCAGGTTGAAGGAGGTGATCCTGCCCCTCTACTCTGCTCTCGTGAGACCTCACTTGGAGTATTGTGTGCAGTTCTGGTGTCCTCAACATAAAAAGGACATGGAACTGTTGGAACAAGTCCAGAGGAGGGCCACGAGGATGATCAGGGGACTGGAGCACCTCCCGTATGGAGACAGGCTGAGAAAGTTGGGGCTGTTCAGCCTGGAGAAGAGAAGGCTGCGTGGAGATCTCATAGCAGCCTTCCAGTATCTGAAGGGAGCCTACAAGGATGCTGGGGAGGGACTCTTCATTAGGTACTGTAGTGACAGGACAAGGGGTAATGGGTTAAAATTTAAACAGGGGAAGTTTAGATTGGATCTAAGGAAGAAATTCTTTACTGTGAGTGTGGTGAGGCACTGGAATGGGTTGCCCAGGGAGGTTGTGAGTGCTCCATCCTTGGCGGTGTTCAAGGCCAGGCTGGATGAGGCCTTGGGTGGCATGGTTTAGTGTGAGGTGTCCTTGCCCATGGCAGGGGTGTTGGAACTAGATGATCATAAGGTCCTTTCCAACCCTAACTATTCTATGATTCTATGAAATTTCCCTACTGTTCCATCATATGTTCAGAAAGTAGTCTGTCATATTGTGTATGTATCTGGTAAATAACTCTCAATTTTGACTTGCCAAGAAAAAGTAATGAATTACCAAGTACTGCATCTAAGACAGATGGTTCATAGACATGTTTGCATGTACTCTGCAAGTAACTTGTTTTCTCTTCATTGGCATGAATATGTGTCTTATAGCAAATCTTTGCATATATTTAAGGTGTTCTGCCTTGCAGAGATAATATGGTGTTAAGATTAGTAGCACATATTGCTGAAACCTCTCCTCTGCATCCAGGATACACATGTTCCTATGGGCACCTGAATGACCTTTC
The DNA here is from genome assembly GCF_963264785.1 of Psittacula echo. Classification (NCBI taxonomy): domain Eukaryota; kingdom Metazoa; phylum Chordata; class Aves; order Psittaciformes; family Psittacidae; genus Psittacula; species Psittacula echo. The sequence goes on from NC_137736.1 coordinate 99,245,082, forward strand.
ACATCTCATATCTCTTTGCCAGTGTACACAATCATTTAATCTATTCCTTGCTCCCTAGTACTGCTCTCCTGGCTGCCAGCAAGAGCATCTGTCATGTACTGAGTATTTGTGGTGCATCCTGAATCTAAGATGAATTCTGTCCATAAATTTCTGGAGGGCAGCTTGATAAAATAACTTGGTTTTCCTAGGCAAAAATACTTTCATAATATGATGGAAATAATACTTGAAAGAGGCATAGTTTCTGCAAACATTAGTGGCAGTGGCACTGAGTAATTGAGATTCTGTGTGGACTGGAGAAGAGAAGGAAGAAACTAACTTTATTAGTGACAGGTATCTGACACAAAATAGGTTCTTTGCCAATGATGAGGTGTTGCACTGTTTCTAATTCAAATATTCCGTTTTACAGCACAGCTGCTCCCCCAATCTCTTTGCACAGTGCATTTTTGTAGAGACTCACAACAGAAGTTTCCCATGGGTGGCGTTCTTCACAAACAGGTGAGGTTTTGGAAGTTGAATGCTGTCCATTCAAGGCACTAGGAGAAAAAGCAGTGCTTAGGTACTAGGAAAGAATACAACAGATAGATATTTGGATCATGAAACCATAAAACTGCCTTCTTATTGGTGACTTATTATTGAGCACTAAACATCGAAAAAATACAGCTGTTTATCACTAATGAGTTTTTATTCAATTTTGCACTGAAATATAGAGGAAAGCTTGATTTTGATGGGTCCATTTCAGTGATAATTTTCAGTGGTAAAACAGGTTTAATTCAGCATGGTCATATGAAAGCCAAGATTCACTGATTCCAATGTTCTGTCTCAAGGAATGGTCAGCAGATCTCTGTCCTGTAGGGCAGGATTAGATCCTACAAGGTCTTAAGGCTGAGACATTTTGTAGGCCAAACAAGCTGGTTCCAGCTCTTCTCCTTGCAGCTGCCAAAAGAAGCAGGACTTCATGTAGCCACACGTGTCCTGGGGAGCTGGCATTATGATGGTGAAAACTTCCTCTGAAAGCAGATGTGTGTCTTCCCTTAGTGGATGACAGGAAGTAAGGCACAGAGAGCTGGTGCCATTGAGACATGAGAAGGCGGCAGCTAAACCCAGGAGGGGAAAGATTGTGTGAATGAAGGTAGCCGATGCATGTGACAGCAGGTGTGGTAGGTGAAAACTTACAATAGAGGATTCATTCCAAACAAACCCCAGGGAGCACTGATCCTCTGTGGAGCCTTGTAGCCCTAGTCCATATGAACACAGATGCTGTGGATTGCGCTGTGAGGAGGGCTTGCAAGAACTGTGAAGACAATGTTTTGAGATATGCCAGAAAAAGCTTTTGTTTAGCGAGAGTCTTTCTTGCTCAGGTGCTTGGTAAAGAATGGTTTAATGGGGACTGAGGTCAGTGGAGAGAGGTAACTAACAGTGGTCAGCAGAAGACACTTAGGGAAGATTGTTGAAGGGCAGTTTACCTGGCTGGCCCTCCTGCTTTCTGGCAATCACCCTTTTGCAGCTTTTCTACATTAAGGATTGCATCTGGATCGTTTAGCTTAATCGTGAACTTGCTCAGTCACCTTTTCATTTGTTTGATGTTTCTGGCCTCCAGAACATCCTAAGGCAAAAAGTTCCAGGTTGCAATTATGTGATATTTGAAAAGTCCTTGTTCTTTGTTCTCAGCCTGCTGCCTGTAGTGCACTGAATGTTCCTTATATCCAGTGAAAAATAATGGAGAATTACTCTCTTTGTAATACTCCTATTTAATTGTTGTTTTCCTCACTTGTCACTCAGCATCTTAGACTGAGGTATTTAATTTGGCATTCATTTGGGGCAGTGAATTGCCTACCTGAGAAATTTCTTCTCTTTCATGTACTGTCAGAGTGGCTGGTCCATGAGTAGCATGTGCTTAATTCTGAGTCTTGGGCTTTCTGCATATAGATAGTGCAATTGCATTAAAACCTGGCTTGTCAGAGCAGAGATGATAGACTTCCTCATCAGTGTATCTAGAGATCTGTTTGAATCTTAATGATGCACTGTACATAGTAAAAATAACAAAACTGTCTGTGTTCTCATTTAGATTTATTCACTTCTGGTTTTCTCTTTTTTTTTTTTTTTTTTTTTTGGGGGGGGTTAGATTTTTGTTTCCCAGAATTTGCCTCTAAGCTAGAGCAGGCTAAACCAGGCTGTTCAGGCTCTGACCCTATTGCACTGCTTGATAAATTCTTTTCTCCTAGGTGTGGCTATTTGCACACTGCATAGCTCTGGTGGGCAAAGCAGCATGCATGTCCCAGAGATTCCTTTTATCTCTTGGCTCTCTCCCAACAAGCTCCCTGCCCCTATAATTTTAAGAGTTGCATGTGAGGGGTTGGTGACAAATTGCAAGCACAGCATTGTTTTACTTGGTTCAAACAAATTGACTGTTTTATTTCTTAGGCATGTGAAAGCTGGAACCGAACTCACGTGGGATTATGGTTATGAAGCTGGAAGCATGCCAGAGATAGAGATTTCCTGTGAGTGTGGAGTTCAGAAGTGCAGGAAAAAAACCTTATAGGCAAAGCTTTATTACTGTCAACACATGTACCTGGAGATCAATATGCTGGAAGGGACTACTGCACAGTGAACAGTACACTTCAGTCTGTGGAGCTAATTATGTTAAATTAAAATGCCTTTCACCTGATCATTTTTTTAAATTTATATTTAAATGCCGCTTTTCTAGTTTACAGAATTTGAACTGTTTGTCATAACAACAGGCATCAAAGTTTTCCTATGCTCCTAGTCTTGTCATCCCTCCCCCTTTTCATTCACAAATAGAGTTCTCAGCGCAGTGGAAGAACTCGGGCTGCTGTGCCATGTTGTCACCAAAATCAGAGACATGCCTGATGCAAAGCAACGGTTGGTTGATGTTTTCTGTGCCCTTCTACAAGGGTGAGTCACCAAAGCTCAGGTTTCTGGCACTCATTATGAATGGAAGTCTGCCTATTTGGGGGCCAAGAATGATTAGAATATATCTAAGCCTGATCGATGCAGTGGGACAGATGGTCTTGAACAGGGATGAGATTAATCAGAACAGTTTTTCAGAGCTGTCTTTGTGCTACATAGTGAGCTGAGCAAGTCCTGCTGCTGCAGAAGGGAAACAACTGGGATTTTTTGGGCTGCATCCTGTCAGGGTCCAATTGGAGGAAACCCCAGTGTCAGACCTTGTTTTGTTCAAGATCCCGTGAGTGAAATGAAGACGCAAACGAGGTCAAGTACTGTAATCGATCAGTTGTTTTACTACAAAAAGACAATTATTATAAAAATGGGAAATTATTGTAATAAAGACAATAGCGACAGGAAAGATTGAAGAAAGGATGGAAATGAAGCAAGGATTTGGGTTGCAGAGAGAGATGTCCCGGGGATCCGTTGGCGTTGCTGGTGGGAGTCCTTCAGGGTTTGTAGTCGGTATCAGAGCAGACTGTACCCCAGGAGTCAGTAGTAGTCGTTGGAGGTGAGTGTCCTCATGGAGTCATCCCCTTGAAGGTACCCTTGGAGGTGTCCTGGTGGAATTGCCCTCATGGTGATGTCTTATGGAGGGTGTCCCTCACAATCCATAGTAGTCATCGGTGGAGAGTGTCCTTACAGAGGTGTCCTTCTGGAATCATCCTCATGGCAATGGCTCCCTTTCGTGATTTCCTTTTTCTTATAAAGAGTTGGTGGGAATACCCCTGTTCTTTATGTCACGTATTACGCATTCCTGGTGGACCAGTTTCCCTGGTCTTGCAGCCGGCTCTTCAACTGCAGTAATCCTTGGGAAAACAAGCAGCAATTCCTCACACCAGTCCTTGAGGTAATGTGCAGAAGAGTCTTAGCTCTTTCCAACTCATTCCTCAGGCAGTGGACAGTGGAGTCCCAGTTCAGCTCCTCACACCCTTCTCCCAGGCAATGGATATTGGAGTCTTATCTCAATTCCTCCCACCCATCTCTGAGACAAAAGATAGGTGGAATTCCATCTCAGCTTCTCACACCAATCTTTGGGACAATGGACAGTGGAGTCTGATTTCACATCAGTCTCTCACACATCCCTCTCCATGTTTATGACACAAAGAAAAGTCCTTGAGAAATCCAGTGTGCCTCATTTCAGTGTCGTGTTGTGCAGTCTGGGACAGAAATCTTTGCAGTGTGGTGTAAGAGAGAAACAAGCTACATAAGGTAACACTGAGTGCAGATATAAGAGGTGGCTCTGAAATGGAGCAAGAGATGGGTGTGCAAATGTGTGGTGTTGGATCCTCGTGCAAAGAAGGTGATGTTGCAGACCGCTTGAAGAACCAGCTCCAAAGATGTCAGCAAAAGTGGTTTAATTGAAGTAAGATGCTGTGAAAGTGAAATAAGACAAAGTTTGATAGCAAGGTTCACTCTGTTACTTACTGCAGAGAGAGGCTATAATAATGATTCAAAGTTACCAACACAAAAACCAGTGTTTTTACGAGGTTGTGTGTGATACTGGTCACGTACCAAAGATCTGCAGTTGGTAAGGGTCTCTCAGCCTCGAGGAGTAACCTTGAGAGGTGTTCCAGATCAAGAGGAGATCACCAGTGTGCAGTCAGCTGCTTAGCAGGGAGAGCTCAAAGAAGGCTCACTTCAGGCTGTCGTGTTCATGGAATAAAGTGGTTGGCGTGCAGTCAAATTACATGTTATGGAAAAGGTAAGCATGAGACTCCTTGTACCCACGACATTCTTTGTTCCTTGATAAATGAGTCTTGGAAGAACAACCTGCTATTCATGTGTTAATTGCACAGCTGGTGTTCAGTTTCCAAGCCCATATGCATCAGTGCTCACCATGACACCCTGTTCCTGTGCAGGTTTTCAGAGAACAGGCTGGAACTAGAGAAGTTTTTGGCTTGGTTATGGCTGAAGCCTTTCCTTCCTTTGGACACTGAACCAAACAACATCAACTTTGGTCAAGAATCGAGAGCATCCATCAGAGGTGGATTTAAAGCTGACCCCGCAGTTCACCTTGCCTTCACTTCCTGAATTTGTGGGCGGTTGTGCGCAGCAGATCACGCAGACCTGTGTGTTGGAATTTGCTCGGCCATTAGCAGGTTTTGTCATTGGATTTGCTGTTTTACAGAGCTGAGAGAAGTGCTGTTTGCAAGAGGTAGTGATGATTCAGGTAATTGCATATGGGAGACAAAAGTGCCTGTGAGAGACTGACAGAATCATAGAATAGTTAGGGTTGGAAAGGACCTGAAGATCATCTAGTTCCAACCCCCCTGCCATGGGCAGGGACACCCCACACTAAACCATGCCACCCAAGGCCTCATCCAGCCTGGCCTTGAACACTGCCAAGGATGGAGCATTCACAACTTCCCAGAGCAACCCATTCCAGTGCCTCACCACCCTCAACAGTAAAGAATTTCTTCCTTATATCCAATCTAAACTTCCCCTGTTCAAGTTTTAACCCGTTACCCCTTGTCCTGTCACTACAGTACCTAATGAAGAGTCCCTCCCCAGCATCCTTATAGGTGCTGTTCGGATACTGAAAGGCTGCTATGAGGTCTCCACGCAGCCTTCTCTTCTCCAGGCTGAACAGCCCCAACTTTCTCAGCCTGTCTTCATACGGGAGGTGCTCCAGTCCCCTGATCATCCTCGTGGCCCTCCTCTGGACTTGTTCCAACAGTTCCATGGCCTTTTTATGTTGAGGACACCAGAGCTGCACACAATACTCCAAGTGAGGTCTCACAAGAGCAGAGCAGAGGGGCAGGATCACCTCCTTCGTTCTGCTGGTCACACTCCTTTTGATGCAGCCCAGGATACGGTTGGCTTTCTGGGCTGACAGCGCACACTGAAGCCGGCTCATGTTCATTTTTTCATCGACCAACACCCCCAAGTCCTTCTCCGCAGGGCTGCAATCAATCTCTGCTATGCCTAACCTGTAGCTGTGCCTGGGATTGCTGTGACCCAGGTGTAGGACCTTGCACTTGGCATGGTTAAACTTCATGAGGTTGGCATCAGCTCACCTCACAAGCGTGTCAAGGTCCCTCTGGATGGCATCCCTTCCCTCCGGCGTATCAACCGAACCACACAGCTTGGTGTCATCGGCAAACTTGCTGAGGGCGCACTCAATCCCACTGTCTATGTCACTGAAAGATATTGAACAAGACCAGTCCCAACACCGATCCCTGAGGGACACCACTCGTTACCGGTCTCCAGCTGGACATTGAGCCATTGATCACAACTCTTTGCATGCAGCCATCCAGCCAGTTCTTTATCCACCAAGTGGTCCACCCATCAAATTGATTTCTCTCCAATTTCGAGACAAGGATGTCATGCGGGACAGTGTCAAACGCTTTGCACAAGTCCAGGTAGATGACGTCAACTGCTTTACCCCTGTCCATCAGTTCCGTAGCCTCATCATAGAAGGCCACCAAATTGGTCAGGCAGGATTTCCCCTTAGTGAAGCCATGCTGGCTGTCACCAAGCACCTCCTTTTTTTTCATGTGCCTTAGCATGCCTTCCAGGAGAATCTGCTCCAAGATTTTGCCAGGCACAGAGGTGAGACTGGTCTGTAATTCCCCGCATCATCCATTTTCCCCTTCTTGAAAATGGGGGTTATATTTCCCTTTTTTCCAGTTGTCGGGAACTTCACCTGACTGCCATGATTTTTCAAATATGATGGCCAGTGGCTTAGCAACTTCATTCGCCAGCTCCTTCAGGACCCGCAGATGGATTTCATCAGGTCCCATGGCCTTGTGCACATTCAGGTTCTTAAGATGCTCTCGAACCAGATCCTCTCCTACAGTGGGCCTAGGGTCATCATTCTCACAGTCCCTGCGTTCGCCTTCCAAGACTTGGGTGGTGCCGTCAGAGCTTTTGCCAGTGAAGACTGAGGGAAAGAAGTCATTAAGAACCTCAGCCTTCTCCAAATCCTGGGTAGCCAGTTCACCTGATATCTCCCGGAGGGGGCTTATGTTGTCCCTAGTCTGTCTTCTATTTGCTATGTACCTATAGAACCCCTTCCTGTTATCCTTAACTTCCCTAGCCAAGTTTAATTCTAACTGGGCCTTAGCTTTCCTAACCTGGTCCCTAGCTTCCCGGACAGCATCCCTGTATTCTTCCCAGGCCGCCTTTCCCTGCTTCCACCTTCTCTAAGCTTCTTTTTAACTTTGAATTTTCCTGAGCAGCTCCTTATCCATCCAAGGAGGTCTCCTGGCCCTCCTGCTGCACTTCCTTCTAGTTGGGATGCAACACTCCTGAGCTTGTAGCAGGTGATCGTTGAATAACAACCAACAGTCTTGGGCCCCCCTGCCCTCTAGGGCTATATCCCATGGAACCTTAGTGTCGTGGTTTAAGCCCGTCGGCAAGTCAGCCACTCAGTTTCTACTCCCCCCCCCAAAGGAATGGGGAGGAGAACCGAAAGAATGTAACTCCCACGGGTGAAGATAAGAACAGTCCAGTAACTAAGGTATAACACAAATCACTACTGCTACCACCAATAATAATAATGATAAGAGAAATAACAAGGGAAGAGAATACGATACCACCTGCTGAAAACGAGCCCAACAGAGCAGAGGAGGCGCCCTTCCGGGAAACTCCCAGTTACATCCCCGGGTATGACGTGCTGTGGTATGGAATACCTCTTTGGCTAGTTTGGGTCAGGCATCCTGTCCCTGCTTCCTCCCGGCTTCCCCTCCTCCCTGGCAGAGCATGAGACTCACAAAGTCCTTGGTCAGAGTAAACATTCTGACCAGCAACTGAAAACATCAGCTTTATCAGTATTATTTCCAGGCCGAAAGTCAAAACCACAGCGCTGCACCAGCTACTAAGAAGGAGAAAAAGTGACTGCTGCTGCTGAACCCAGGACAGTATCCACCCCTTATTCCATACCATTCACATCATGCTCAGATCCCACATTTTCCCTATACCCTCACTCTCATCTCAGTGCACTGTTATCTTAGTGCATGGATCAATTCATATAAAGCTGCTGAGTCCATCCGGTCCATGGTGTTGGGCTCCATCTCTTGTAACAGTCTTTCAGAGCAGGAGAGGCTGTGTGCAGTGTTGGATCGTTGCCTGCTGATGCTGATCGTTCCTTTACCGTAGAACTCATCTGGTTCTATCAAAGTTCATTCTCTGTTGGGATGATGGTCGGAGGGAAGTCAGGGCCAGTCGCTGGTGCCCTGCAGACTTCTAGTTGATGGGCTATAAAAGTGCTACATAGCAGGCAACAGCATACAATTGAGTTCATTGGCTGTTTTCCCCTAAAATCAAATCCCCTTGAGGTATACATCAGACTTCCCCATCTTCCCGCATTACCCACCAAGTATATCCAGGTCCCTGAGCAAAAGCAATCCCACGAGTGGGTTTGCCTTTACCTGAAGCAGGAATAACCCAGACTGTTTTCCCCAGAAAATTCTTCATGTGCACCACAGGAACTTTGTCCCCCTCTACAATATGTAAAAGTTCTGACTGGGCTGGGCCAGCCCTGTTGGCAGATCCTCTGGTGTTGACCAACCAGGTGGCCTTTGGTAAGTGTGTATCCCAATGCTTGAAAGTTCCCCCACCATTGCTCTCAGTGTAGTTTTTAACAGCCCATTGTACCGTTCAATTTTCCCAGAGGCTGGTGCATGGTAGGGGATGTGATATACCCACTCAATGCCACGCTCTTTGGCCCAAGTGTCTATAAGGTTATTCTGGAAATGAGTCCCATTGTCTGACTCAATTCTCTCTGGGGTGCCGTTGTTATAAATTGAGACCACAATGGATCGTAATTCCAATTAAAATTTGATTAATTGTAGCAAGTAGAATATGAGCAAAGACAGCGCTGGACGGCAGGGGAGTCTGCGCTCCGCCAACTACCGCACCAAGTAAATCATCTGTCTGATGACTATCTGATGACAGTCAATCAGACTGTCCCTTTTTATACATCCTGACTTCCGTGTTCATGGAGTGGTGGAGATACTCTGCGCCTGTTCCAGCTGTTGCTAGGGGTTCAGAAGTCTTCCTCCTTTGTCCTATGGTTGACCCCGTCGGTTATACTTGCTTAAGAGATAAGCGGCGTCGGTTGTGCTTGCTTAAGAGATAAGCGGCGTCAGTTGTGCTTGCTTAAGAGATAAGCAGCGTCGGTTATGCTGGCTCAAGCGATTTCATATCCGTTGTTATCCGACCTTTACATTGGGTTTAGTAGAAGTCTTAATAAACAATATCCTAGTCCATAGTTTCTCACAATCCCCCCTTTTTCTTTTTATTCTATTATTGTTTATTAGAAGCTACTTTCATTCTTGGCACTGTAAGCAAACCTTCTTCCACAATCCCAACATTTATCATAACATTCACAGGGTAATACCTCACAATTACAATCATAGTTCTTACTTCTTTTTGATCTTCCCAACGATAAAGGGTCCATTTAAAAGGTTCATGCGGGTTTCCCCCTTTTGCCTGGGTTATTATCAATAGTAAAACTAACGGTATACCAAGAAAAAGGGTGTTTGTCAATTTTGCTAATTTAAGTATGTTTTTACCAGTCCCGGGGAAGTTCGGCCATTGCTGCTTTTGCATCCCATTGTTCTGGTTCTTTTCTCCACAGTTTATTCCTCCTCTGCCTCGCCCGTTGACTCGGTTGCTTCGAGCCACGGGGTGTACCATCTTCTCGGCAGCAAGGGAATTCTTCAGGAGAACAGCTGCTTCGGGCTTTCTGCCTGTTTACATAGGCTTCCCACTTTGCCGCTTTAACTAATGGGGCAAAGCAAGACACGGTTAGTACTTCCCTTCTGCACTTTATAGCCAAAATTTCAGCTATAAAGGGGACTGGTTCGTTGGGGTGGTAACAATAATATTGAGGATTTATTCCTTTAGCAAAAATTTCCCACCACTCATAGGATTCCCGAATAATTTCTTGTCTAGACTCTAATTGTTTCAATTTCCACTCAGTGAGAGTTCTTTGGATTTTCCAACACTGTGTGCAAATTCCTATTGGAGGATATCCATATTCACAGTGTGTCCACCATTTATCCTGGCATACCTTACACCTAAAACAAACAAATGGATTACAGTTACAATTTAAATCATTGCACCTAACTCGTATATCTGAGGTGCATATATTACTTATATCAGTATATTTTCTATATTCAATATTGTGTGATTGCATATGTCTAGCAATTTTCTTTACCCCACTTTGTACATTTCCATATATAATAAAAGAACAAAGAAATTATTATTGCAAGTAAGAACAACAATACACACTTTATACCAAAAGGCAACGCAACAAAGGGGTCGAATAAAGTCTCTATCATTATAAGCAAACACTGTTAGTTCTTGATTTTTCACTTTAATTTCTAATTGTAATTCAACAATTAAGTCTCGCCCTAGCAGATTAAATTCTGCTTCAGGGACGAGCAAGAGTTCACCCATTCCAAATTTATTTTCAGTTTCGAATATTACATTTTTGATTTTACTTACTTTAAAGGGTTCTCCTTTTGCCCCAATTACTTGTACTTTTCAGGGGAAATTTTGCATCCCTCGGGTATTTGTCTAATAGTCGATTTTTCAGCCCCAGTGTCTACTAAAAAGGTGAACTCTTGTTTATGAGGACCTATTTTTAATTTTATCAAGGGCTCATGATGACTCCGGTCCCCTAAGATATAGAGCCCCTGACTTTCCTATTCCATTTTTGATATTTCCTCATCCCTGATCCTTTCTCTGCAATTCTTCTTTATATGTCCCTTCTTTCCACAGTAAAAACAAAATCTCTGTTCCTTCTTTACTACTACGTTCCCCTGTTTCGTTTCAGCAGATCTGTGTTCATTTGTCCGTCCTTTACGATCCTCTCTGACCGCTGCTACCATCATTTTTATTTGTTGCTTGCTGCTCTCTTCCTCTCTCCTTACATATACTTTCTGAGCTTCCCTCAATAATTCATCTAACCCTCTATTCTGCCAGTCTTCTAACTTTTCAATCTTCTTTCTGATATCCTCCCACGATTTTGCCACAAACTGAGTTTTGAGGAGCGCTTGCCCTAAAGGGTCGTCTGGATTTACCCCAGAGTACAGCTGAAGGGCTTTCCTCAGTCGTTCCAGCCACTCAGTAGGGCTTTCATCTTTCTTCTGCATTTCATTAAATGCTTTATTGATATTCTGGCCACGGGGTACTGCTTCTCTAATCCCCTGAATTACTATAGTTCTTAGGTCCTGCATATGAGTTCTATGCACCGGATCCTGATTATCCCAATTAGGTCTTTGGAGTGGCCATTTAATATCTGCTTGAGGTCCCTGAGCATGTTGAACATCCCACAATCTCATTCCTGCTCATCTAATCATGTCTCTTTCCTCAGTAGTAAATAATTGACCAAGGATAGATTGCATTTCATCCCAAGTATAAAGGTTTGGTCCCAAAAATTGATCTAATCTTTCTGCCACTCCGAGTGGGTCCTCAATCAGGTTTCCCATCTCGGTTCTTTTAAAATCTCGTAGGTCTGCCGAGCTTAGGGGTACAGAAATATATCCAATCACAGGTTGAGGTCCCCCCATGGGCATTTCCCTTAAAGGATACATCTGAGCTGCCCCTTTTTGACTTCTAGTCACGCGTCTAGGGAGAGGGGGAGACCCTTGTTCTGATTCTGGTGGGGGAGTGGGCGCTCTGGGGACCTCTGGAGGGGCTGCGGGAGCAGGCGGGGGAACGTAAGGAGGGGGAGTTAGAAGAGTTTCATCTAACTCTTCCTTCTTTTTCTTTTGTTTAGTTTTTGTTTCATTCAGCGGGTAAAGTCTAGCTCTCGGTTTCTCGAGCCACACTTCCGCATATTGACTCTCCTCCGGGTTAAGGGAATTTTTACTATTAACCCAGAGGTTTAATTGCTGTCTTACCCAATCTTCTTCTGACCCATAGACTGGCCAAAAGACATGTTCAGAAATCTTCTTCCCTCCCCATATCTTAGTACAATATTCTATGATCTTCTGCTTATATTTCCAATTGTCTAAGATGTATGCCAGAGGGGTATTCTTAGGTACAGTGGGTACCCTTCCCATGGGAGTCGAAGGCTTGCTGCCCTTCGCCCCCATCTTCTGAATTATCCACAAACACACACTCACTCGCTCCCCTTGTTCCTGGCCCAGTCCCTCGTGGGAAAATGGGAAACGCAGTACTTAAGAGTCCGCACTCGCTTGGTTCAGTATATCGAACCTCTCATTCGCTATAATTCAGGAAACCCAATCCCGCCCGAACGGTAAACCTGCGAATAAATCCGCAATATACTTACGCGTCCTGCATCTTCGTCCGGACTCCTGTGCACAGAATTTTATGGGATTTTACCGGTTTTCTCCTTTGCTCATTATTCTAGAATTTAGGTTCGTCGGTAAGGTTGGGGTGGGCTATCAGTCGCGGGGCCGCGGATTGCCGCGGGGCGCCTCCCCGGAGGACAGATATCCACCGTTCCTTATCCGAGTCACGGCACCAGAAATTGTTATAAATTGAGACCACAATGGATCATAATTCCAATTAAAATTTGATTAATTGTAGCAAGTAGAATATGAGCAAAGACAGCGCTGGACGGCAGGGGAGTCTGCGCTCCGCCAACTACCGCACCAAGTAAATCAGACTGTCCCTTTTTATACATCCTGACTTCCGTGTTCATAGAGTGGTGGAGATACTCTGCGCCTGTTCCAGCTGTTGCTAGGGGTTCAGAAGTCTTCCTCCTTTGTCCTATGGTTGACCCCGTCGGTTATACTTGCTTAAGAGATAAGCGGCGTCGGTTGTGCTTGCTTAAGAGATAAGCAGCGTCGGTTATGCTGGCTCAAGCGATTTCACATCCGTTGTTATCCGACCTTTACATTGGGTTTAGTAGAAGTCTTAATAAACAATATCCTAGTCCATAGTTTCTCACACCATGTTGCCACAAAATCTGTTTCTCAAGGCCCAGGATAGTGTTCCGGGCAGTGGCATGGGGCACAGCGTATGTTTCCAGCCATCCGGTGGTTGCTTCCACCATGGTAAGCACGTGGTGCTTGCCTTGGCAGGTTGGTGGGAGTGTGATATAATCAATCTGCCAGGCCTCCCCATATTTATACTTCAGCCATCGTCCTCCATACCAAAGAGGCTTTAACCATTTGGCTTGTTTAACTGCAGCACGTTTCACACTCATGAATAACCTGGGCAATAGTGTCCATTGTTAAATCCACCCCTCGATCACGGGCCCATCTATATGTTGCATCTCTGCCCTGATGACCTGAAGTGTCATGGGCCCATCGGGCCAAAAATAATTCACCCTTATGTTGCCAATCTAAGTCCATCTGAGCCACTTCAATCTTAGCAGCTTTATCCACTTGTTGGTTGTTCTGGTGTTCCTCAGTGGCCCAACTCTTGGGTACATGGGCGTCTACATGGCGTACCTTCACCACCAGGTTCTGCACCCGGGCAGCGATATCTTGCCACAGTGCAGCAGCCCAGATGGGTTTACCTCTGCGTTGCCAGTTGCTCTGCTTCCATTGCTGCAACCACCCCCACAGGGCATTTGCCACCATCCATGAGTCAGTATAGAGATAAAGTACTGGCCACTTTTCTCGTTCAGCGATGTCCAGGGCCAGCTGGATGGCTTTCACCTCGGCAAACTGACTCGATTCACCCTCTCCTTCAGCAGTTTCTGCAACTTGTCGTTGAGGACTCCATACGGCTGCCTTCCATCTCCGATGCTTTCCCACAATACGGCAGGACCCATCAGTAAACAAGGCATACTGCTTTTCACTTTCTGACAGTTTATTATATGGTGGGGCCTCTTCAGCACGCATCACTTCCTCCTCTGGTGACATTCCAAAATCTTTGCCCTCTGGCCAGTCCATGATGGCTTCTAGAATGCCTGGACAACTGAGATTTCCTATTCAAGCTCGTTGTGTAATTAGTGCAGCCCATTTACTCCATGTCGCATCGGTTGCATGATGTGTAGAGGAGGCCCTGCCTTTGAACATCCAGCCCAGCACAGGCAACCGGGGTGCCAGGAGGAGCTGTGCTTCAGTGCCAATCACCTCTGAAGTAGCTCGAACCCCTTCATAGGCTGCCAGTATCTCTTTCTCAGTTGGGGTATAGCTGGCCTCAGATCCTTTGTATCCCCGACTCCAAAAGCCGAGGGGTCGACCTCGAGTCTCCCCTGGAGCTTTCTGCCAGAGGCTCCAGGTAGGACCATTCTCCCCAGCTGCGGTGTACAGTACATTTTTTACATCTGGCCCAGTCCGGACTGGTCCAAGGGCTACTGCATGAACTATCTCACGTTTAATTTGCTCAAAGGCTTCTTGTTGCTCAGAGCCCCATTTAAAATCATTCTTCTTCCGGGTTACATGATAGAGAGGGCTTACAACCGAACTGTAATTTGGGATGTGCATTCTCCAGAACCCCACAGCACCCAAGAAAGCTTGTGTTTCTTTCTTATTAGTTGGTGGAGACATTGCTGTTATTTTGTTGATCACATCTGTGGGGATTTGGTGATGTCCATCTTGCCATTTTATTCCCAAAAATTGAATCTCCTGTGCAGGTCCCTTGACCTTACTCCATTTTATGGCAAAACTGGCTTTCAGCAGGATTTGGATTATTTTTCCTCCCTTTCTCAAAGACTTCTTCTGCTGTATCGCCCCACACAATAATGTCATCAATGTACTGCAGGTGTTCTGGAGCTTGCCCCTGTTCCAGTGCAGTCTGGATCAGTCCATGGCAGATGGTAGGGCTGTTTCCACCCCTGGGGCAGTCGGTTCCAAGTGTACTGGACGCCCCTCCAAGTAAAAGCAAACTGTGGCCTGCACTCTGCTGCCAAAGGAATTGAGAAGAATGCATTGGCAATATCAATCGTGGCATACCACTTGGCTGCCTTTGACTCTAATTCATACTGAAGTTCTAGCATGTCCAGTACGGCAGCACTCAACGGTGGTGTGACTTCATTCAGGCCACGAGAGTCTACTGTTAGTCTCCACTCTCCGTTAGACTTTCGCACTGGCCATATGGGGCTATTAAAGGGTGAGCGGGTCCTGCTGATCACTCCCTGACTCTCCAGTCTATGGATCAGCTTATGGATGGGAATCAGGGAGTCTCAGTGCGATACTGCTGCCGGTGCACTGTTGTGGTCGCGATTGGCACTTGTTGTTCTTCGACCTTCAGCAACCGCACAACAGAAGGATCTCTGAGAGACCAGGCAAGGTGGACAGCTGCTCATTTTCCTCAGTCTCCAAAGCAGCAATACCAAAAGCCCATCAGTACCCTTCTGGGTCTTTGAAGTACCCTCTCCTGAGGTAGTCTATGCCGAGGATGCATGGAGCCTCTGGACCAGTCACAATGGGGTGGTTTTGCCATTTCCTCCCAGTCAGGCTGATCTCAGCCTCCAGTACAGTCAACTCTTGGGATCCTCCTGTCACTCCAGAAATATAGATGGGTTCCACCCCTTGACAGCTTGCCGGCATCAGGGTACACTGTGCACCGGTATCTACGAGAGCTTTATACTTCTGTGGGACTGATGTGCCAGGCCATCTGACCCACACAGTCCAGTAAATCCAATTGTGCCCTACCTCCACCTGGCTGGAGGCAGGGCCCCTCTAACAGTCATCACAACGCTGGACACTTAAGTTGTGTTGAAAGGAATTATTCTTCGTTATCACAGGAGCTGGAGTAAAATCAGCTCTTCTGCTCCATCTGGGGAACCTGCTCACCAGATACTGAAGCCGCAGCTCTCATGGGATGATCAGCCTTGACCCTTGTTCCTGTTTTCAATTCACGCACCCGTTCCTCCAAAGCTGAAGTAGGTTTTCCATCCCACTTCGTCATGTCTTCTCCATGATCCCGCAGGTAAAACCATAGGGTGGCCTGTGGCGTATGCCTTCTATATCTTCTCTCTCGAACAATAGGACGTCTTTTGTTAATAGCTGAGACGTGTGTTGGTACACGTGAGGAGCTGGATAAATCAGATAGATCGTCCCTCAATTGTTTGAGATCCTGGGACAGTTTTGCCACAGCTGAGATGATGGAAGGGGTGAGATTGTCTTCGAACTCACGGAGTTTATGAATTATTTCATCCACTGTTAGTGGTACTACGTCATTCCAGGTTACTGTTGCCAATGAATGGGCATATGATGAGGGTGCATTCCGTGTAAGTTTTCGGCACATGGGTCGTGTACATTCGACTTCATCTGGGTCTATGGGTATATCCCTGTCATTCAGCTTGATGTGATAGATCATCTCTACGATTGCTGATTCCCTCAGAGACTGGATGCCTTTGTCTAAAGTAGTCCACTTGGCCGAACGACTCGTAACATCATCCTTGTATGGAAACCTTTCTTTCACAGCTGCCAAGAGCCTCCTCCAAAGACTGAGGGACTTTTCTCTCTTGCAATTGCTTTGTCAGTTCCCCCTTCTCTAGCAAGTGATCCCAGCTGCTTGGCTTCCGTACCTTCTAGTTCGTGACCATCGGCCCCATTGTCCTAGCATTGGAGCAACCAGGTGATGATGTGCTCCCCTGGTTGACGGGTAAAATCTTTTCGCATATTCCGTAGCTCGGTTGAGGTCCGAGGTCGAGAAGTCACCTCTTCTTCTTCTTCGTCATGTGATGATGACTCCTGATCAGATGCTGTGCTTAGTGGTGAGTACACTGTTTCTTCATCTTCCTTCACCCTTCTTGCCTATTTTTTGCTTTTTCTCTTGTGTACAGGGGCAATCGATATTGGTACGAATTGGTCGTCTGGTTTAGCTGCAGTGATTATCACTGTGGTTTGAGTTGCAACTGTACTTGTCGCTGGGGGTGGTGTAGTTGCTGTGCTTGGAGCTGGGGTAGCTTCGCTGTCTTGCAGTCGAAGTTTGGGTAGCTGCTGTACTTGTCGCTGAGACGGGTGTAGCTGCTGTGCTTGGAGCTGGGATAGCTGCACTGTCCGTTGTGTCTGTACTTGTCGCTGGGGGTGGTGTAGCTGCTGTGCTCGGAGCTGGAGCAGCTGCGCTGTCTGTTGCTTCGCCCTCAGATCCAGGGACATTTTTTTCCTTTTGAAGGTGCTGGATAGTGTTGAACAAGGCCCGGTAAGCATAGGCCAAGCCCCGGCACGTTGACATGATTTGTCCCTCTCTGGTATGACCAGGATGACAGCACACCTCATTTAAGTGTTTTACTAATTCTTCTGGATTTTGCACTTGTTTGGTGGTGAAATTCCAAAGCACTGGAGGGGCCCACTGACCTAGATACTTGCCCATACTATCCCACACACCCTGCCACTCATGGCTGCCCAGCCTCGGGGGAAATCTCTTGGTTCCCCTATATCGTCGTCTAACCCCAAACAAGACCCAAACCTGACTCTGCTTAACTTTTGAGGTCAGACGTAATGGTTTTGGACAAAACACACTCTGTATGCGTGTCAACATGGTGATCCCCATCACGATCAGCAAACAGGTCTCAACAATATTAAAAGGCCATTCAAAAACTTCAAAACTCTCAAACAATGCTGTGAACGGTCTGAGGGGGGGTGCTGGGAGGGTAAGAGAATGTCTCCTTCACAGGTTGACCACCCAGGAAGGATAAAAAAGATGTGTAATTGCTAAGCACTTGTATTATATACTTCCCAAAATATAAAGGTGGTGACCACACTGGGAACATAAGCCAGATCAGTTTCATGATCAATGATTCTATTGTATTACAAGTCATTACCATAAAATACAGTGAGACAATAACCTTAGCCCAAGCCCCACACTTGAAAAACACTAACACAGCAAATACGGGCTCTAAGTAAGCTACGGCATATTGAGACTGTGAGATCAAAAACAACAACTTTGAGAGCCAATAAATCAGCATTGTGACAAGTGACTATTAATCCAAAACACTGAATGCTTATCACAAATACGATTAGACACACTCTGGTCAGATCTGTCGTTATCTCAACCCTTCGTGCCCCACGTTGGGCACCAAAAAGAACTGTCATGGTTTAAGCCAGTCAGCAGGGCAGCCACGCAGTTTCTACTCCTTCTTCCCCCCCCCGTCCCAGAGGGATGGGAAAGAGAATCGGAAGAATGTAACTCCCACAAGTTGAAATAAAAACAGTCCAGTAACTAAGGTATAACACAAATCACTACTGCTACCATCAATAATAATAATGGTAAGGGAAATAACAAGGGAAGAGAATATGATACCACCTGCTGAAAACGAGCCCAACAGAGCAGAGGAGATGCCCTTCCGGGAAACTCCCAGTTATATCCCTAGGCATGACGTGCTGTGGTATGGAATACTTCTTTGGCTAGTTTGGGTCAGGCGTCCTGTCACTGCTTCCTCCTGGCTTCTCCTCCTCCCTGGCAGAGCATGAGACTCAGAAAGTCCTTGGTCAGGGTAAACATTCTGACCAGCAACTGAAAACATCAGCTTTATCAGTATTATTCCCAGGCCGAAAGTCAAAACCACAGCACTGCACCAGCTACTAAGAAGGAGA
Organism: Psittacula echo; assembly: GCF_963264785.1. Lineage (NCBI taxonomy): Eukaryota > Metazoa > Chordata > Aves > Psittaciformes > Psittacidae > Psittacula > Psittacula echo. Next base: position 99,263,468 of record NC_137736.1, read on the forward strand.
AAAAGTGACTGCTGCTGCTGAACCCAGGACACTTACTAAGCAGGTTCCTGAAGAGGCCAAAGTCTGCTCTCTTGAAGTCCAGGGCAGTGAGCTTGCTGCACACTCTTCTCACTGTCCTGAGGATCTTGAATTCAACCATCTTGTGATCGCTGCATCCAAGGCTGCCCTGGAGCGTCACATTTCCAACCAGCTCTTCCCTGTTGGTGAGCACGAGGTCAAGCATGGCACCTCTCCTTGTCAGCTCCTCTATTACTTGCAGAAGGAAGTTGTCTTCCACACAATCAAGGAACCTCCTGGATTGCTTGTGCCAGGCCTTACTGTCCTTCCAACAGATATCAGGGTTGTTGAAGTCCCCCATGAGAATGAAGGCCTGCGAGCATGAGGCTGTTCCTATCTGTCTATAAAACCTGGCTTTGGAGTAGAGATTTCAAGCCTCTAGCAATATGGCAAACTGAAGGAGAAGCAAGAACCACTGCTTGGCCCTGAGGCCAAAAGGCGACAGATGACTTAGTCCATGTGGCTTAGGGTTACTCCTCTTTTAACTGAGCTGCATCTTTGCTGTGTAACTGTGGAAAAATGTGGTACCTGTGGCCCTAAGCTGGTTTTTGCGTTTTGTTTTGGATGCTTCAAGTTTAAAAAACATGGAGTTGTGCTGCAATGTACAATGCTCTCGAATTTCTCAACAGTCTCGGCATACATGAGGATAGTTTAAGCTTGTTAAAAGTGGACCTTCAATAGAGACAACAGACCTGTAAACCATTCTGCTTACAATTGTGGAAAATGTAGGAATGATTCGTGTCAACAATTGAGAACTCCTTGTGACCATTGTGCTTTGTGTGAGATATATAGAGATAATCATGATGTTTGTTTATGTCAATACAATGATGAAAGGGAAGAAGAAACAAAGGAATAATCCATTTACTCAACTGCTCAAGTGTTAGCATGGTTGAGCGACTAAGAGACACATTCTGTTACAGGATGTTGTGAAACTTGGGTACTAAGTAAATAGACGTATAAAATATGGAACAAACAGAGCTAAGGCTATGGTTAAGCTTGTAACAAACGTCTTCCTGTTAATACATTACCAAGAATGTCGGCAACCCCCTCTAAGAAGTTTCTTCGCCAAAAGAAAGACCTCAGCAACAAGAAAAGAACAATGGAAAGAAGCCACGTCAGTATCCGGGTGAAGAAGACAAGCGGATTGGCTGAGACCCAAGGAGGAGAAAAGACCAAACCCCAAAGATCCCGACATGCGTCGTTGGTGGAGCGGAGACTCCCGGGCGCACCCAGCGCTGCTTGGTTATTGCCTCTTGATATGACATGTAATAATAAATGAATATTGCAATACTATTGATTGGAGGAAATGTCTTTATAACACAATGAAACCTCAGTTCTCCTCTTCTGTGGCCCTGTTTGACGTACTGTGGTTCTGATTTTGCCTGAAGCCGCTGATGTTCAAAGAGCTTGCAGAATCATTGCACCTGTGAGAAGCAGGAAGAGGAAATCTCTCAGTGGTGTGTGCTCAGACCTGCAGAGCCACGAGCTGCTCCCACTATTGCGTATGCTTTGCATTACATGGTGTGCATTTGACATCTGCCAACACAGGCAGCTGGAGGGGATCAGCCCATACATGAGCTGTCAGGTTTACCAGCAAGGCAGCACCAGCAATGCCCTGCAGCAAGGACCTGTCATAGCTGGAAGTCTTATATCTGGCACCCGAGGACAAGCCTCTCTTTGACCTCCTGCCCAAAGGGAAGTGTTGACTGGCGGCACTGTGATGGTCCTGTCCTTAGCATGCTGGCCAGGTATGAAGCCAGCACAGGGCAGCTGCTGCCCCTCCACAGTGGAGGAGACTAAGCAAAAGGCCTGATGACTGCGGGAGGCACAGCGCCCTGTCCCAGCCTTTCCTATGCATCCTCTGGATCAGCTGCTTGAACAGATGTCACCCTGAGATCCCCACACTGGGCACTGATCATGACCTCCCCATTACATCCAGCTCCTCACTCATTCCTACCTCCCCTGGTAAAGAGACGTGCAAAAATAAACGGGTGGCGATGGGAAGATGTAGGATGCCTCCTTCCTCGTGGGGGAAACCTCTCGGGAAATGGCTGCCCGACGGCGGCCACGGAGAGTGCCGGGCGCGGGTCTCGAACCTAGATCCTAGTACCCGGCACGCCCAAAGGCGCGGAGGATGGGCGGAGCGCCCCCTCCCTCCCCACGTGATCGGTGGAGCGGCTGCGCAGTTCTAGCGCTCCGCCTTTCCCCGCCGGAGTCTCAGCCAATCAGCCCTGGGTGGGCACCACTTGGCTCCGGGCTTCTGCTGCGCATGCTTGTCCCCGCGGTTGGGCACGCCCACTTCCGGGCGGGAGAGGGGCCGAGGTGGGGGAAGCTTTCGAGAGTGGAAGTGCCTGTGTGTGTGGGCCGGGCTGCGAGCGAGGAGCGGTGTATGGTTCCTTCCGCCCCGCGGTGAGTCTGTTGTGGGAACGGAGGGGGACGGGGACTGGCGAACACGGTGGACGGTGCCCCCTCAGTGGCTCACCCGTTTCCCGACGTGTGTCAGTGAATGGGCCCTGCTGGAGCTGGGGGAGAGCGAGACTGTGAGCGCGACCCTGGGTTTACCTCAGCGGTGGTGGATGTTGTCGTGGATGTTGTCGTGGAGGTTGTCGTGGAGGTGCCTCACGCCCGGCCCTGGCCCGGCCCTGAGTCTCCCTAAATGGGAAATATTAGGAGTAGCGGCTGCGGGAGGCTCCGGCCCGGGGCACGCCCGACTAAGTGACACTGGAAGTGTTCATAGCCAGGTTGGACTGGGCTTTTAGCAGCCTGGTATAGTAGGAGGTGCCCTTCCCGTGGCAGAGGGTTGGAACTGGATGAGCTTTAAGGTCCCTTCCAACCCAAACCATGATTCTGTCATCTTGTGGAAAGGTAAGAGTTTGTATCTAATGAGTAACCCTCCAGTCACTCATCACTTGGGTCAGATACGTTGACATATACCTTTCTAAAAAGTTATATTTTATATATAGTCTTAAAAATACTTCCCCTTAAACGAGCAAAAGGCGATAACAAAGATTTCTTCGGTTTTGTTCTGACTAGTGACCATTGGCTGTCTTGGTGTTGTAGTGAAGGTATAGTGTGAGAAAATATAGGAAGTTTTGTTATGAGCGAGTTATAGGTGGAATGGAAAGTCTGTAGGGCATGGGTTCCAGGATGTGGACCCCAGCCAAGGGAGTTTGTGGTCAGTAATAGGAACATCTGAATGCAATATGTTATGCAGATAAGGAGTTTATGTGACTTCATTTCGAGACACAGTCATGTTATACTGTGGCTGATCGTGCCTCACTGATAGCAGCTGAAACACTGTGAGACATGAAGGTTGTGGTGTGAGTGGGGGGTGTCGGGGGTTATGGTGAACATTAGAGAGGTGCCTACAGCGGTTATGGTGAAGATCCCCCAACCTTCCCAGTTAAGGTGAGAATATATGGAAATGGCTAAGTGACTAGAATGACCGGTGAGTGACCACTAGTGACTGTTGGCTGTCTTGGTCTTGCAGTGACACTAATAGTAAGTTCTGAAAGCCTTACAAAACTGGGTGTGTTTGTGCTGTTAATCACTTAGGGAGAACAGGGAGGGGGCTTGTGTAGTTTATGACCAGCAGTGCTTCTGTCCCCACAAAATGCAAATGGAGGATGCAGTGAAGGTAAAGGGTGTGTGACTTCCTTTCTCCGTATTCTGGTACATCAAATCCTTGACTACACTGGGGCAAAGAGGAGAGCAGAATAGGGCAGTGGGTTTCAGTAGCGTGCTGGAAGTCAGGGGACTTAGGTTCGTTTCCTTACTCCCGGCATACTATGATGTGCCGCATGACATTCTGTGCCTTAGTTTCCTTCTGTGTAAAATGCATGTATTATGTGCACAAATGCTTTCAGGATTCCTTCTGGAGCAGAAATACTTAGACAAACTGTTAATGTTTAGCAAGGTATATTTGGAAGCGGCACAGTCCCTGCATACTTGGCAGTGATGGTTGTGTCTCTTTTTACTTTCTGTTTCATTTCTTGTTCCATTTTGTCACTGTTGGAAACAAAAGCTAAACTGCTTCTAGGAAATGGCACAGTACCAGAGGAGGAGCCAGAAGCTGTGACTGGTTCTGTCCATCAGCTGCTTCTCCTGTCTTCTGTTTTGCAGCTTCATTTGCTCAGGTGGAAGGGCCTCCACCTCTTACATATGAATTAGTCTCCTTTGGTTCCCACAGTCTGCTTCTGTGTCAGTCAAAGTGGAAGCTGCTGTGAAGAGCTGCAAAAGGACTTTGTGACAGCCAGTGATTTGACTATTAAAATGCCAGGTAATAATCTAGCACTGACAAGTGGAATTGTGCATGAGCAACAGTCATAACACTGGTGCCCTCCATACTATCTAATACCACTTAGGAAAGAGATCTGCAAGGCTGTATCTCTGCACAGTAAGAGATCTGCACTGCTAAAGTGTTAGCTCTGTGCTCAGAAACACAGTCTAAACTGATAGAAAATTAAGATTTATTAAGAAGAGAATTGAAAAATACAGAATGCATTGTGACTTTGTACTGCAAATGGTAGCCCACCATTTTTGAAGATCTTTTTTTTTTCTCTTAAAATGTAGCAGGAGTAGAGAAGAGATTGGGAATGACAGGGGTGGAACAGCTTCTGTACAAGGCAAAACTAAATAGTTTCAGATTCTTCAACTTAAAACAGAGACAGTAGGAGAAAGGATAAAAGAATAACAGATCTATGTTGTCACAAGCGTTACTGGAGGAGCTCAATAACGAACAATTTCTCACCTTTTCAGACAGATCCTGGGGTCTCAAACAGAATTCAAGAGCAGGCTTAAGACCTGCAAAAGAAGGATGTTGTTTAGGCGAGATGTTACAGTGTGGAGCTGGAACCATGTGCTCTCCCTCCTCACGTGAGAGCAGCCAGCTGGATCCATTGTCCCATTTAGCTCCTGATAACCTCTCCCTGACAGCAGTGTGTAGCAGAAAACTGGGGAAGGGACAGGGCTGAAGCAGTGGTCCTGTGGGAGACATGACACTGGGCTCAGCAGGGCAGCAGGTGAAGGCTGGCTGCTTCTGTAGTGAAGAATGGTCTTTCCACCACCTCAGGATTCCTGCAGAGGTGATGAAGCGACCCCAAGGCTGATCTTGACTGAGCGTGCTCTGTTCTGCAGCACCAGGATTTCTTCTGAGCCTGTGGGAGCACCAGGGACTGTAGACTCCACCTTCTGCCTCTTCCTCACGAAATTCCCAGAGCCTTCAGAGCTGGATCCTCTGACTGGGCCTGAGCAGGGCCTATGTATCTGCATGAATTCCAGGTATTAGCTTGCTGCAGAGAACAACTTCTGAGTTCTAGAGCATTCAAACTCTAGCTTGTTTCACCTTCTAATTTATTTGTCTTTCTTTTCTGTTCCGTTTCTAACATTTCTATTTATTTTGTGCTTATGTTCTGAGACTGACGTGATGAGTATTGGAAATTGGCCACTATCCTGCCTTGCTTACAGGGGACAGGAGGACAAGGGAAAAAAAGCAGATGTGTGTGGAGGCAGAGTCACTTGCTGTAACTTTAAGATTAAGCAAATTCTTGATGACAGAGTTAAAGGAAAAAACAAAACAAACCAAAAACCCCCCAAATAAATCCTCTTCTACTCTAGTGTTCATACTTGAGACTGCCTTCTCTGTTTTATGGAAGGGAGATGGGAACTAATGAAAATAGTAGTTAGCTGTTAAAAGCCACAGAAAGGTTACGAGATTTGCTGGACTTTGTTGTTTTCTGCCTTTTAATTTCCTGCCTGTTTTGTACTTGGGCCTTGCTGCCTCTCTCACTAGAATAATTTAACTTCAAATCTTCTTACTTTTTGAAAGTAAAAGCAAACTTTTCTTACATTATCCTACAGGAGTTTGTGCTGTCAGAGGTGACGTCTCCAGCAAAGGACAGGTTAGAGTATCACACCTAGTAATACTGGGAAGTTGTTGAAGATTTCTGCAGTGGACTCGCACAGAAACCACAGGTAAAGTAAAATTTTTGCTACTACTGAGTGACACTGAGCTCCTGAGGGGAGGGGGGAAGGAGTAAAGGCTTATTCAGAAGCATTGAGACTGTTTTGTGAAATAAGTAGCTGGCCTTAACATTTTTCAGCTGCTGGGGGAAAAGAGAGACTGTATGAAGAATTATGAAGATTTGGGTTGCCCAAAGAAGTGATAAATGCTCCATCCCTGGCAGTGTTAAAGTCCAGGTTGGACAGAGCTTTGAGTGACATGGTCTAGAGTGAGGTATCCCTGCCCATGACAGGGGGGTTTGAACTAGATGATCTTAAGGTCCTTTTCAGCATGAACTATTCTATGATATGGCCAGGAAAAGAGAACAGATGTCCATGGGGGAAATTCCAGTGCATGGAGAAAATGATGTGGCTCATGTGAGTGCTCATTGAAAAAGAATATTAAAATCTTCTGTTTCTGACTCTGTCTTCTGCCCTCTTTTACTTGCAAACCTCTCTGCGCTTCTTTGCTACATCGTTTTTTTCAGTAAGGAATTGGTGTTCACTCATTGTTTCCCTGGAGGACAGGAAGAAACTAGTGTTTCCTCCTTGTGAATTCATGGAGGGCACTGGAGAAATTTGGGGACAGTGGTTTTTCTCTCTTCTGTTGACTTGCAGACTCTCATGTAGCAGAACTAGCTTATGGAAGGCACTGCTATGAATGATTGTCCTCCTCCAAATAAAAAGGGTTTAACACGTGGGGCGTGACTTGCTGGCCTGCCTTTGGGCCTGTTGTTGGATCAGATATTTGCTGAGCAACCTTGAAAATTCTTGTGTTACCCCTTATGACTTGTTTGTGGCTTTCCAAGAGGAAGTAAGCTAGTTTTCCTTCTGCTCATAACTGTTGGAGCTCCTGGGAGCTGATTTCCATCCCACTGCTGTCCCAAGAACAGGCTTTGCCTTTTCTACTAGTAGTTGTTGCTGGAGGAGCAAAGCACCAAGGTTCAGGGGATGCAGGTGAAGGAACAGTTGGAGAACAAGTGCTAGCAAGCTCTGCTGTCCTCTGTCCTGCTTGGCCTCAATTGCTTTGTGTTTTGTCCCAGTTTTCCTGCTCCAGGTGTTTTATGCATAATGGCGAAGATGGTGAGAAGAACGTGTGCGTTTTGCTCAGATGGGGAGGCTGGTTCTGTGATGTATATTGCCAAAGAGCGAAATATTGCAGCTCATCAGGATTGTCTGGTGAGTGGCTTTGAGCTGGTTGGTACCTAAGAGGAATGGAAAAGGACTAAAGTGGAAGTTTCCACTGCTTGTCAATTTTTAACTCTGCAGTGGTGTCTGAGTAAAAAGGTTGGTTGTCTAAACCAGCAAGATTGTATTAGATTGAAAGCAATAGGCTTGGCTGGAATGTTGGAGAGAGGGAAGACACTGCTGCATAGCTGAACATGTTGATTTGTGGTGTTTTCATGTGTGTCTGTTCCTGGTCAGTGTTTCTAGACACACATCTAGTCTAGCAGTAGGAATAGGCCTTCTTGAGACACTTCTCAGCCCACAGAAAGTTGTGTGCTTACTTAAAGTCAGGAGAAAGGGGGAGATTTTCTCGATCCCTAGTGTTTGCTCTGTCTGTCAGTGCTCCAGGAAAGCCAAGACCCTTATGCCCGACTAGTCTGTCAGCATCCCATTATAGTGACCCTTCACCTCTGATCTAGTCCTGCTGGATCAGAGGGTGATTCCACTGGCCTGTTGAGGAAAATGTGCCAACAGCATCAGGGCATCTGCGGGTCTGCCAATCTGAATGTGTTACCCACTGCCAGCAACTGCTGGCTCCCATGAAGGATTAACACTGACAATTTGCAAAATAACACTATTAGTATCAAATCCTGACAAATTCAGGTTCGTGGATTGCAGGTGATAATATCTGACTGCAAAAACAGATTTAAAGCATTACACAGATGAGCTCTAATCTCCAGTAAAAGTGTTCAGTGTGCACAGAGTGTAAATCTTACCCAGTGGGTGTCCCTGTGGGTGAGGAGATGGGTTTGGCCTGTGATCTCATCCCAGCAGTCATGTTGGAGTCTTCCCTGACTTTTCCTCCATCCTCAACTTGCTTTTATATGATTTCTCTATGTTTAGGTGAGACTCCAGTCATATATGCTGTAGTTACTGATCGGTGTAAAATGCTTTTCACTTAAAAGATACTGCCAATAAAAAATACAAAGCTCATGCTCAGTGAGGGGTGGTCGTACCTTGGAGATGGGGAACTTTGGGATGGAAATGTGCTTTGGTATTACAATGAGATATAATGAGCAAGATTTACCTAAGGCAAGTGATTTTGCCACAGTTGCTGGCTCAGCAATGGACATCTCTAATATTTCCCATTTGGCAGCTGCTGTGCAGCTTGTCAGCTGTATGATACCATCACGTTCCCATTCCTGCTGGCCTCTGTGTCTCTACTCCTCTCCACCCTCTGTTGCTCCTATAAGATAGCAGGTTCTGTTACCCAGGGAACCATGGTGGAGCAGATTCTGTGCATTCCAGCCGTCCTGAAAGTGGCAACTGTATTTTACCCTAGAAAGTTTTCTATATTACTGCAGCTTCTGTTAGACCCGAATTTTCTCTATGTCCTGGGTTCAGCAGTAGCAGTCATTTTTCTCCTTCTTAGTAGCTGGTGCAGTGCTGTGTTTTTGACTTTCAGCCTGAGAGCAGTGCTGGTAACACGGATGTTTTTAGTTGTTGCTAAGTAATGTTTACTCTGACCATGGATTTTTCAGTCTGGTGCTCTGCCAGTGAGGAGGGGAAGCTGAGAGGAAGCAGAGACAGGACACCTGACCCAAATTAGCCAAAGAGGTATTCCATACCACAGCACATCATGCCCAGTATATAAACTGGGGACGGTTACCTGGAAAGGCTAGATCACTGCTTGTCTCAGTCTGGGTTTTGGTCGGTGGGTGGTGAGCGATTGTGTTCTCTTCCCTTGTTATTTCGCGTATTATTATTATTGGTGGTAGCGGCAGTGGTTTGTGTTACACCTTAGTTACTGGACTGTTCTTATCTCAACCCATGGGAGTTACATTCTTTCAGTTCTCCCCATCCCTCTGGGAGCAGGGGGAGGAAGAAGTGGGGGGAGTGAGCGAGCGGCTGCATGGTTCTGGGTTGCCGACTGGGCTTAAACCATGACAGTTCTTTGTGGTGCTCAACGTGGGGCACGAAGGGTTGAGATAATGACAGATCTGACCAGAGTGTGTCTAATTGTATTTGTGAGAAGTATTCATTGGTTTTGATTAATAGTCACTCATCACAATGCTGGTTTATTGGTTCTCAAAATTGTTGCTTTTGATCTCAGACTTTCAGCATGTTGTACCTTACTTCCAGCTGGTATTTGCTGTTTTAGTGTTTATCGGCTGGGGGGCTTGAGCTAAGGTTATTGTTTCACTGTACTTTATGATAATGACTTGTAATACAATAGACTCATTGATCATGAAACCAGGCTGGTATGTGTTCTCAGCATGGTCATCACCTCTATACTTTGGGAGCCATATAAGGGAATTTTTTAGAAATTACACATCTTTCTTTTTCCTTTCCTTGGGGGGTCAACCTATGGAGAAGATACTCTCTCACACCCTCTGCTCCCCCAGCAGACTATTTACAGTGGAAGTAGATTCTGGAAGAGTTAAAAATCCTGAATATCCTTTCAGTGCCCTTGAAAGCACTCTGCTCCTCTTGCTGGGAACCAGCTTGTTGCTGCGTATGCTCTCTATGTTTTGCCTATGGCATGACCACCCTGAGAACGCCCAATCTTGTCTGATCATGGAAGGTAAGCAGGGTCCGACTCTGTTTTCTCTATGTCCTGGGTTCAGCAGTAGCAGTCTTTTCTCCTTCTTAGTAGCTGGTGCAGTGCTGTGTTTTTGACTTTCAGCATGGGAACAGCGCTGATAACACCAATGGTTTTAGTTGTTGCTCAGTAATGTTTAGTCTGACCAAGGGCTTTCTGAGTCTCATGCTCTGCCAGTGAGGAGGGGAAGCCGGGAGGAAGCAGAGACAGGACATCTGACCCAAAGTAGCCAAAGGGGTATTCCATACCACAGCACATTATGCCCGGTATATAAACTGGGGGGGTTACCCAGGAGGGCTAGATCACTGCTCGGGTCAGTCTGGGTATCGGTCGGCTAGTGATGAGCGGTTGTATTCTCTTCCCTTGTCATTTCCCTTATCATTATTTTTATTGGTGGTGGCAGTAGTGATTTGTGTTATACCTTAGTTACTGGACTGTTCTTATCTCAATCTGTGGGTCGATTTTCCTCCCCGTCCTTCCGGGAGCAGGGGGAGGAAGAAGAGGGAAGTGAGTGAGTGGCTGCATGGTTCTGAGTTACTGGCTGGGCTTAAACCATGATGCACTAGCTCCACCACATGCCTCGCAAGTGATTTTCCCACACTTAACACCTTTGCAGGAAAATACTCATATAACTAGATATATCAAGGTAAAAAACTTCCCAATCTGTGCCTTATTTAAAATAAGGAATAAAAATACCAGAAACTGACTATATAAAAGTAGCTGTCAAGCTCTAAGTGTGCTGTGATCTAGAATATATTCGTTCTTCTTGCAGCGAGTATGCCTCCCCTTTATTTCAAGGTCTCAGTGGGGCTGGTTCTTATGCAGAATCCGTTACAGATGCCATATTCTTCCTACTGTGGGAGTCTGTGCAGGAGATGCGATTGCTGCTGGAACAGCTTTCTGGTTTTCCTCATTTTTCTACTATGTTTGTTGTGTTACTTTGGGTATTTTTATTAGCAGAACGTTTGAGAACATTTGATGCCTGTTTTACAATGTTACTTGGATGTTTTCTTTGAAACAGGTTTAGTTAGGGCTATAATGTTGCTCAAGTGTTGAAACTTTTTCTTTCTCTCTTCCTCTCTTTCCCGCCCCAGTTGTACCAATTTCTCTGCTTTAGGCTCCTCTGTGCTGTTTGGGATTTTGCAGTTAGCTATCACCTTCTGAGCAGGCAGACTATGCCTGCCTGTTGATGTAAGGGCAGCTCAATTTTGTTTGGAATTAGCTCTATAATGCTATAATATGTAGGGTATTGTCATGGTTTAAGCCCAGCTGGTAACTCAGAGCCATGCAGCTGCTCTCTCACCACCCCTTTTCTTCCCCCTCTGCTTCCGGAGGGATGGGGAGGAGAATCGAAAGAATGTAACTCCCATGGTTGAGATAAGAACAGTCCAGTAACTACGGTATAACAAAAAACCACTACTGCTACCACTAATAATAATGATGAGCGAAATAACAAACGAAGAGAATACAACCGCTCACCACCTACCAACCGATACCCAGCCCAACCTGAGCAGTGATCTAGCCCTTCCGGGTAACTTCCCCCAGTTCCCATACTGGGCATGATGTGCTGTGGCATGGAATACCTCTTTGGCTAATTTGGGTCAGGTATCCTGTCTCTGCTTCCTCCCAGCTTCCTGTGCCCCTCCTCACTGGCAGAGCACCAGACTGAAAAATCCTTTGTCGGAGTAAGCATTACTTAGCAACAACTAAAAACATCGGTGTTATCAGCATTGTTCTCAGGCTAAAGTCAAAAACACAGCACTGCACCAGCTACTAAGAAGGAGAAAAATGACTGCTACAGCTGAAGACGGGACAGGTGTAGATATATATCTATAATGGCGTAACAGCTGGACTTGATTATCTTAAAGGTCTTTTTCCAACCTAGCCTATTCTATGATTAGGAAAAATGTTGCTAAGAACTTCCCTTTCCTCTCTTACTGTCATGGCTCAGCACTTCTGTGGGAATGAAAGTGGCCCAAATATACATGTATACATTTTCTGTGGGTTTCTCCCAGGCTTTATACATGTTCCTAGGTTTCTCGTGTAGACAACTGTTGTCAGCATTGGACTGTATGAAATCATTACAGAGAAATACTGCACCCAGCTGTAAGGTTGAGCAGCTGAGGAGACAACAAGATGTTCAAGGTGTGGAGGTCTGTCAGGTGAAGAGCTTCTCCTCCTTACTCTGGCCAGCCTGGACTTGCAGACTTCCTTCATTCACACTTTTTGCTAAGTTTACTTCCTCATTTTGTTATCTTTTCTTAGCTTGCTTTCAGTTCCTGTGAAATCTCCTGTATATACTGAAGACCTACTTTTGACTGGTAAAAGGTTTAAGCACCTTGTTCAGTGTAGGTGAAGCCTTTTTAAAACGGAGAAGAATCAGCCTTAGTTAGGGCAAGTTCAAAAAGAGATGTGCCTTGCCTCCCTTTTCTGCACTAGTGACTGAATCCCTCTATTAAATTTTAATTTAATCTCTTTTGTCTTTAGTTATTTTCTTCAGGATTTGTGGAATCTGAAGAGTATAACCCAGATAACCTGGATCTAAGGTTTGATGTGGCGTCAGTGTTGAAAGAACTCAAGAGAGGAAAGCGGCTGGTAAGGAGTTTCTCTCTGCACTTAGTCCTGTCTCAGAGTACTGAAGGTTGTCTGGTCAGTTTATGTTTGGGAAAAAAAAATGCAGGAAAGTACTCACTTGCTCTACTAAGATTGGGGAAATTGCAGATTTAAGAGTTAGAAACATTGATTTGACATTGTATTTGGCAAAATTTAGTTAATTTTGTATTAAAATGTGTTGGATACCTGGCCTTCAAGTCCTTAGTCTGAGTTTCCCAAGAGATTTTGTAAAGGATGAAGGCAGTGCCTGAACAAAATTATGCAATCCATTAGTGTAAGGGGAAACACCTTCTGATTTTAGCAGAAGGAAGGTTATTTACATGAGGTTTTCTTACTGGCTTTGTCTTCAGCTGTCCTCCTCCCTTACATTCTGGGTGGAACTCTTTCCATTGCAAAGTTAGCCTAGAAAACATAAATATGCTAACACACTAAAAGCACTAAAGACCTTGGGCAAGATTTAGAGGAGGGGGAAAATTGCCCAGTACCCTCACGTAATTCCTTGCATTGATTTAGAAATTCATCAGTATGAAACAGAGATAAGATAGCAAAAAAGTGGTTGAAATAACGACCAGGGTAGGAGGTTGCAGGAGTGAACTTGCCTCACGAGTTACACAGAGGCAACTGCAATGAAAGATTTGATTTTTCGCACAGGATAGCATTTGCCTTGTGTGGCAAGATTGTCAGGAGCTGTGTGCAATGCTTACCTGTGGAACCTCATCCTGTTCTAGGTGTGCAACTTCTGCCGTAAGAAAGGAGCCACTGTGGGCTGTGAGGAAAGAGCCTGTCGCAGAAGCTACCACTACTTCTGTGCGCTCTGTGATGATGCAGCCATAGAAACGGATGAAGTAAATGGAGTCTACCGGTATTTAACCAAGTATTCTCTAAGTAATGATTGTCAAGGGTTTGGTGGTAGTGTCAGGAGGAGATACTTAACATATTTCCTTTTAAAATGACACAATTTTTATCTTCTCTTGAAGTGATGCTTGATCCTGTGTTCACAAGCAATAGGGGAAATGCTTTCCTTTTGAAGGAAAGTGTCACAGCAGTGGGAGAGAATCTGTTCAGTGTTTGAGCCTGCAACACACCTGAATGATTGGTAGGCCAAAATTGAGGAAGTCAGTACTTACCGGTTAGCTAGCCAGTCTTCAAGGACCAAGTTTTTTACTAATGTTACTCAAATTATCAATTTCTGTTGGCTCAGAAGCTTCATTAAATGTGCTCTGAGCACAGAGCACTTCTGTATCTGTTCACATTAGGAAAATTCTGGTAGAGAACTTTGTATGCCCATCAGACACCTTCTTCTATTTCAAATATATTGCTAGTATTAGCAGAACTAACCAGACCTCGAGTAAATTTTCTGTCCTGACCGTGCAAGCCCTGGTCTCCGCTGCCCTTGGACTGCCTGTGTTGCTGTTAAATGGAACAAGTTGTTTGGAGGTTGTAGGTGAAGGGGTTGAGAAACTGAGACTTTAAGGACTTTTTAGAGACCTGAAGTTATAGTAAAGTCTGAGGTAAAAAAAACCAAACCTTAATGTCCGACTCTGTGCAAGGCAAGAGAGATCACAGGCCGTGTTAGTCCTAGACTAATCTGGTAGATCATCTAATCAGTACTTGTTTCAGGAGGATGTGGACTAGTGCAGTCAGTAGCAGTGGAAGATGGATCTTTTTGTGTCACTTGTGCTTCTGGCTGCTTCCCTAGGGCTCTCAGTCCAAAATAAATAGGACTTCCTGCGAAGCTGTAAGCCCAGCCTTAGAGAAGATCATATGGTTAGTTTATGCTTATAAAGTCTTTGGGAGCCTGCAAAGCTCATGAAAGAGTGTAGCTGGGGAGAGGGAAACTTCTGTGATTGCAGAATAAATGCTGTCATCGTGCAGCTTTGGAAAGGATACCTCAGGCCGAAGAAGACTGAACTTCTTATGATGTTGAAAATGAATGGAACTGATAACAGTCTAGATACTAACTGATAAAGGAGTGGTTGAATACATGGTTTGGTCTGGTGGGTTTCTGAGCTGATGAAAAACATATTCAAAGAGAGAATTCTATCAAGAGAAGGCAAGCTGGTGGTTTTAAATTCTGAGTTGCTGTTGTGACGAGCAGCAGTGATTATCAAAACCAGGAGGCATACACTGCTGGAGAAGTGGCTACTAAAAGGAGAGGTGGGAAAGAAATGTGGTTTTTACTGCCATCCTGCAGAAATGGTAGTAGGGATGTGCTTCCAAGTAAAGTGGCCTGAGTACTAAAACATACCGTCTGTTCTTCCAAAGATGTTCTTGTACTTAGGAAGATTGTTTTTAACTGAGAAGAATAGAGTTAAAGGGTGGGAGGAAAAAAACAGCCTCCAAAGGGCAATATTGGAAATTCAGCGATGTAAATAAGGTGTCTTCTATACTCAGCTGTCTGACTGAATTATTAGGCATGCATAGATCTGGGGTTTTTTTGTGCACCAGAATGAATTTAATGTCAAAAAATTGGCTCCTCAAGGAGTCAGGCTGCGTTTCTTAGGTCACTGCTTCTATTTTGTTAAAATAAAGGAATGACAATAATTAGAAATATCCTAGTAAATGCAGTTTCCTTTAAAAATGGCTTCCAAGCACTTGAGCATTAGTCTGGGCAAATACATCTGTAATGAAGAGATCAGCTAAATCACACTATTGACAAAGCAGTTTTGCTTAAATGATTTGGGATCCTTCTGTAAGAAAGGCATATTATAGAAGCTGGTTCATTATTGTATTCAGAAAATAAAGAATATTTCCAGCTGTATTTGTTGCATTTTGCCTCCTCAGAAGAATTCACCTTGCTCTCCTAGAACCAGAAAAAAACATTCCCATCTCATATATTTCCAAAGTATTTAAGGAGCAAATAGATTGAGCGGTTTTAAGCTACTGGATCTCAAACAGGGTGCCCTACTTCCTTAGGACTGGAGAGCACATCATAGGCAGGGGAAAGGGAACGGCATTGAGATCTCCAAGCATGGCAGTGCCAGCACATCATGCAGGGCTTACCAGATCAAGCTGACTGGGAAGCAGATGTATCTAAAGAGGTTCTGGGTCTGGCCTGAGTGGGACAGGGCGAGGGGGCAGAACTGCAGTAGCTAAAATCGAGCAGTATCAGTACTATGGTATTTCATCTTGACAATATCCGTCTCATTTTAATAAGGCATTTGAACAAGAGCACCTCTGCCACAGTGATCGCCACACCAGGTGAAATGTGTCTGACTTGGGATTGGAACAGGGAGCAGGTCCACACAGAGTGGGATAATGGAACTGATCATTCAAAGCTTCAGTGCTCAGAGTCCACTGAGGTTCTAAAAGTACAAATACAAGCTTGTGCATGTGTGGGATTTCAAGGCAGGTGCTTTCCTAGGTGGGCAATGCGGAACAAAACTCCTGATCATTCCTTTTTAAGTATCTTTCAATGAAAAGAGGGGAAAATATCTGTTAAAATCAGTCAGCATGACTCTGTTTACGTATTTATTAATACTTTTTCTCTTTTTCTTAAAATTAAACTTAAATTTTAGAGTGTTCTGCCCAAAACATGACCCAGGCAATAGGACCAATCACTATGGTGAGTGTCTTTAATGGCTTCATTGATTTAATTTGTTTTAAAAATTTGCATCCTAAAGTCAATGACTTATTTGAACAAAATAAATGTTGTTCCACCTTTATATTGAATTATTCTGACTCTGTGAGGGGAGGTAGGCTCAAGCAGCATGTAAAATCCATGTGAGACATGAGAGTCACGCTGATGAGTGATGCACAAGCTTGCACTTGATTAGCGAAGAGGGGCTGCTACATGAGAGGTCACCTTGGTATTTTTAATGTGTATTTACATTAAAACATTCACATTTGCATCTTCTTTATTCACTGCAGTAGGTTTTTTAAATAGGGCCTTTCATTCTGAAGGATCCCAAAGAGCTTTCTAAGTGTAACAAAAGGGTTGTGCAACCCCTGTTTAAGGATTGCTTCCTTTGCTACAGAAATGCAGCTGAATTGGGCAGTCCTGGTCCTTGCTGATTCACAGCTAGTCGGGAATCTCAGTGAATTAAGCAGCTGAAGTGGTGACTTTGTTAACCTAAAGCACACAATCCTGCTCAAAATGGAGTGGGTCCTAGCCTGGCCTTCACTTTGAAGATAAGCTCAGTCGAACTGGGAGCACCAATGCTAAGAGTGGGGTGCTCCCACTGAAATTGAGCAGACTTTGGCTAATCGTGACAAGGCCTGGCTTCACCCTGGTGCCACTCGGGGTGGGTTAGGTGATCGTCATTTAAACTTGTAGTCACAGGTCTGGGGCTGCTTTGCCAGCGATACAGTCCATTTAACACCTGACACTGCTGTGGCTCACCAACCAAATGCAGCTTTATTTCACTCAGTAGTTTTGCTTTTTATTTATCTGTAGTTCTGAGGCCTGACATTCCCTCCCCTTGTAAAATGAATTTGATTCCTTTGGTTTTAGTTGTCACTCTGCTGGGTCTGTCCAGGGTCCTGGCTGGTCTCCTGCCTGAGTACTAGACAGGGCCAGGATTGCTACCTGTCCAGTATAAGATGAGATCCAGGCATTAGGTCCAGCCCTGTAGACCACCTCCTTCAGAAGGACAGCATAAATCTCATGAAGTGAAGGTCTTTGTGTCTGCAAGTGCTGTGTATAGTGTATGGGCTGTTCACTTAGAAGAGGGATCTCCTAGAGCAGATCTTCCAGAGGCACTTAATTTGGAGACCTTTTGTTTATGAGGGGTAAATGGATTCTGCTGGCAGTGGCTGTCCTGGCTCCTGTGTGAGCGCTGTGGTTCCATGGTAGAGTTTTGACTTTCAGGATCCAGCTTGGGTGAAGCGGCTCAGCTCTGGGGGAGGGCTGTGTGGGAGCAGGAGCTGTACAAAAGGGCTGCATTTCCAGGCTTGTTTTCCCTGGTAGCTTGGAGAAAATGGGGTGAGGGAACATCCACTGGTTCTTGGTTCAGACATGCATTCCTGGGCTGAAGTGTTGGGGTGTTGCTGTGTGGTTGAAAGGGGATAAGGGTGCCTTAGGGGCTTGAGAAGTCTCCTTGCAGCTCTGTAGCAAGGATGGGAGGGCAATTTGGACTTGGAAACGGGCTCCAACCCCTGCTTAACTGGGAGTGTTGGATGTGCCTAGAGTAAAGGCTGACAAAGGTGGAAGAGCGGAGAACATTGTGGGGATCAGGAGTTGGGCTGTTCTTTGGACTGTTCTCTTGTTTTATAACACATCCCTAAAGCAAACATCAAGAGAATCCTGCCACGTGTCAACAATGTCATGCTACACAGCAAGGAACACTTTGTGCCTGCACTAGTATCTGCTAGACTGCTCCAAAATAGTCCAGCTTTATTTTGGATGGAGTGAGAAGCAGATTTCCTTTCAGGCCATGAAAAGTGCAAATGTACAGCACTGGTACCTAGAACCCAAACCTATTTCAACAGCCTTCCTGTACCAACTCCACATGCCTCTTTTCCTGTTACAAATCAGGAACAGGAAAAAAACCTAAGTGCTGCCTAAAGGATGTAGTTAAATGGGAGAGGGGCATTTAAAACCCTCAAGTTTTGGTAGGTGGTTGAACCCTTCTCTGGCTTTCTCTGCTCCTGCCATGGCTTCCTTGCAGTTACCCTTTTCTGCTTGTGATGCTGTAGCTGTTACTAGCAACTGCCAGCTAAGATGTTGGAGAGAGGCTGGTGCATGCTGACAGAAAGGGCAGAGTGAAAGCAGGTGGTTTTGCAGAGTTCTCATGCCGCATCACTGAAAACACATTGTAGCATAAATACTATTAAACTGACAAGGCTTCTAGGAGGGTCATTATATCGATGAAAAACCTAATACCATTTGCATGTCTTCAGGACACGTAAAATAATGTAGTCTCAGTTTTGAGGGTGTATTAACTTAAACAAGAATTGACTGGGGAAAAACCAGTCATCTTTAATAAATTTGTCTGAAGTTTTTACCACTTAGTGGTAGTGCTGCTGCTGTGGTGTTCACTCTGCCACAATCAAAACTTGTATTTTAAAAACTGGGGTTTGCTTTATACTGAGTTTAAAAGGCAAAGTGGTAACCTAATGCAACAGTGATTGGCATTTCTTCTTAATGGTTCAGGCTTGTTATTTTTCTTACATGGAAATGATGTGAATTCCACTGAAAATGTTGGGTATTTGGGGAAGCTGAAGCTTACTCTTGCCTTGCTACCTGAAGTGCTTTTAAAAGTGATTTTTTAAAGCGCTTTTTTAAAGTGACTTTAGCTTTTTGGGAAAAGAGAGAATTTGAATGATGTGAAATCATCAGTCTGAGGTTGACACGTTTGTTGCTTTGTTGTTTCTTGATTTCTAGATACAGCTAATAAGAGGAGAAGACATACACTGAAATCTTCCACCATGGCGGAACAAATGGTAATTCTGAATTTAGATAGTTCTAAACCAGGAACCTGCTTCTGCTACAACAAAGGGCTTCTTTAGTGAAGTGTTTTGACAGTGTGGTCAGACTTCCTCACAGAAGCAGTAACTTTTCCTTTACAGCTGGCTTGTTCTCATTTTGTCATTGTGTCAAAACAAACACATTTGCATTTGGAGCTGTTTCAGGCAGAGCCAGTGCTGCCCTCGGATAACTTTGTGCAGATGCAGTAGAAGCTTCTGAATCAGGCTAGCTTGGTGGTTATGTTTGTGAAGTGACCGGAGAGAGCTTCCCTTTGGGGTCTCCTTTTCTTGGGAAGTACTGTGTCCCTCAGATGTGCTTAGGGCTTGACACAGTCTGCATGAACACCTGCTTTTCATGAGACACTTGGCCTTTTAAACCGACACTTAGCGGTTTGGAAGCCTGTGCTCATGGTAACTGAAAGGTTCTCAGTGTCCATCAGGCTGTTCTCAGCTCTGCTGGTGAAGATGGCCCTCTATAGGTTCGGGAGCTGTGAAGCAGAGCATCTATCTGGTTGCAGGGGTAGTTGTTTTAGAGGCTGTTGTTTGACCTGTCTCCACAGCAGTATGCTTGGGAACTCCATTGACTCTAGGGACTTTCTCCTTTCTAGAGGAATTGGCATCAAGCTTTCCTTGGGGAAAAAAACACCTTTCCCAGGGCTTGAGTTAAAGGGAGATTGTGTGAGGGGATGTGGGCAATCTTCACAACTTTTATGTAGTACTCTCTTGAGGGTAGGTTATTTGTCTCCAAGAATTTCTCAGCTGTAAATCCACATACATTCCCAGTGGTATAACAGATCCATCTCACCAGTTGCCCACAGAAATAGCGATCTCAGAAATCAATACAAACACTGCAAATAAGAAGCTGAGTGGCACCAGGATTTATACCTGCAGGATATACTGTTTACCATTGCATAAGCAATGCATGTTTTCACTGGTGGAGTTCTGTGACAGAGCTTAAGGTTTATTTGTAGTCCTGTGATATGACATGGAACAACTGAGAATGACTGCATCCTGTCCAAAAGAAGGAAAAATATTCCCCTTTTCTGAATTGCAGAATCACAGACTGGTTTGAGTTGGAAGGGACCTTAAAGACTGTTTAGTTCCAACTCCCCTGCCATGGGCACGGACGCCTTCCACTAGACCATGTTGCTCCAAGCCCTGTCTAACCTGGCCTTGAACACTGCCAGGGATGGGGCATTCACCACTTCTTTGGGCAACCTGTGCCAGTGTCTCGCCACCCTCACAGGGAAGAATTTTTTCCTAATATGTAATCTAAATCTCCCCTTTGTCAGTTTAAAGCCATTCCCTTTCGTCCTACTCTACATGACCTTCTAAGAAGTCCCTCTCCAGATTTCTTGTAGGCCCTTTAGGCACTGGAAGCTGCTCTAATATCTACCCAGAGCCTTCTCTTCTCAGTGCTGAACAAGCCCAGCTCTCTCAGTGTGTCTCCATAGGAGAGGTGCTCCAGCCCTCTCATCATCTTCATAGCCTCCTCTGGACTTGCTCCAACAGATCCATGTCCCTTTTATGTTGGGGGCCCTGGTGCTGAACACATCACTGCAGGTGGGGGTCTCATGAGAGTGGAGGGGAAGAATCACCTCTTGACCTGCTGGTTATGCTGCTTTTGATGCAGCCCAGAGTATGGTTGCTGGTATTCCATAGGTTGAGGGAACTAAACATTGCACCAGAAGGCAGCAGTAGGCGTTTGCTCACATCTGTGCTATTTGCCAATGCAGTAATTCCAGCGCGTGATGTCCCAGGTGTTGGGCTTTTCTGAAAGAGATTTTGCTTTGAAGCAATTTTTGCTTTCTTTTTTAAAAACAATGTCTGGAGAGGAGTATCACCAGCTTTGCAGAGAAGCTGACTGCATTCACAGGTATATGGGCTGCTTTTTATCTCCCTGCCAATTGTAGAGGCAGGGTAATGAAAAACAAAGCAGTAAATGTCAGTATGATGTAAAAATATGTAATTTTGATTTTCTTCCAGAGCACACAAGAGACAGCAGAAGAAAACAGTTTACGAATACTAAAAAGAAAAAGCAACAGGCATAAAGGTGTGACTCGCTTTATAGAACAACTGGGAGATACTGTGATGGGTTGTATTGTAGTTCAGAGCTTGGAGCTGGGTGATGGCAGCTATGCTGCAAAAGTATCTCCATTGCATGTTGGGATTATGCTGCTGCTTGGGAGGCTTTAGTGGAGATTATTCACCTTCCCATGGTGTTTAGTGCTGCCTCAGGTTTTGTTCTGAATCTTTATTACCCCCATAAAGAACAGGGAACATGTCAAGAATCCTGGAATACTTGTAGGGCATCTGTTGTAAGTGAAATGACATTTCTTTTCTCACAATGGTCTCCAGTAAAACATACCATTCTAATAGAGACTGGCAGACTTCCCTGAGCTGTCCCATAGCACTTTCCTTTTGAACAGCCCATTGGATGGATCCTACCGAAACCTGTCCCTGACCTGCTGCTTTGAGATGAAGACAAAATAGGTGGTTATTTCCCTAACAATCCACATCTGACAAAGCAGGCCTCTCAAGTGGGCTGTGACAAATGAGTTTCATGCCTGGATCACCTGGAGTAGAAGTAGCCTCAGTTTTCTTACCAAGTCCAAGACTGATTCACTTCTTGCATTGTTTTCTATCTTTCAGTCCACAGGGTGGTCCTGAGTATTGGAAGGAAAAAAAAATAAGCAAGACAAATCACTTGGTTTCCTATACTGAGGGTAGTGGGAAGCTTTGAGAATGGTGCCTGTAGGGCCGTGGAGATACTTGCTTTGGATGAACAAAGCTAAATCTGGTGCGTGGGTAATTTTACCCCCAGTGCAATGCCTGCATTTGTCTGGCCACGTTTTGTTCCCACTGGAAAAGGGTGAGTGGGTAGATGGAGGAGCCAGAGATTTGCCAAAATGGTTGTTTCTGGGAGGGGGACTTTAGCCAAAGTTCTAGGTTCTGAAGTGAGCAAGTAAAGGCCACTATAGAGATAACTTCTGACAAGTGTTTTTGTGTTTCAACAGTGCGAATAGACTTTCTTAGGAAATGTAAGCAAGCTGGGCTCCTGGATGACATATTTGAAGAAATGCTGGACACACTTCACCTGGCACAGGAAAAACTGATGGATGACAACACTTCAGAAACAGGTATGGAGACCCAGGGAGGAATCTGCTCTCAGAGCAGAACTCCAGCCAGGCCCTGGGTTACCTTCCTGGGGATACTTCCACAGCATTAAATCATAATTCAGCATGCTCTAGCAAGGCCTTCCAACTTGAATTTTTGAAGCCGCTTTTTGCCCATCAGCATAAGCATAGGGAGGAGGTTCAGCCAGGCCACTTCTCCCAGGCACTTAGAGAAACGTCCTGAGGAGAACTAGAAGGTTTTCTTTGGGTCGTAAGTCTGTGTTGTTCTTAGAGCTTCACAAGAGGCACCAGCTATCTGTTAATATCAGCACTTTCTTTTGAGAGAAAAATCCCTGAGTACGTATATTTGAAGTCTGAATGATTACTTAGAACTTTGTTCTCAACTCTTACTGTGTATTTTGGGGTTTCATCCTTTTAAGTATTAGCTTGTATGAAGACCTTTGGTCTTGGAGGATTCCACTCCAGTGTTGCTCTGTCCACAACACAGTTAAGAAGAACATTTGAAACCTTCCTTTCCTATTGTCCTCCTAGCTTTACAAAGTTATGAATAATACCATTGTATAAAGAATGCTGATTTATGCAAAGTGCATGCATGTCTTGAGCATTAGTCCTGCCTGGCTAAATCTTCCTCATGAGCAGCTTGTGTGTGTGTAACATGACAGCAGCTGCTGGAAGCAGCAATGAGGTCCAGGACACATTTAGAGTCTCAGAGTCTTCACATTAAGAATGTCTTAATAGTCATGCAAACTGTAGGTGTTTTGTGTTTTGTTCTGATGGAAACCCCAGTTATGAAATGGAGGCATCATCCTGGGCTGGGTTTTAATGCTGACCAGTGCTAGTGCTGTCCCACATGTTGCACAGTCTGTCAGGAGGAGCTGGTGTGGGCAGCCCTGCAATTACACATGCAGTCCTGAATGAAACATTACTGAAGTATATACATATACCTCATTTTTAAATGGACTGTTCAGGTGGAGCAGACCCAAAAGGGAATTACAGGCAGGTTCCCTTTTCCTATTTTCTGTATGGAAACTACAAAAAAAAAAAAAAAAAAATAATAGAATTGACACATTGATCCTTCTTTCTTAAGATGGATTATATGAGAAGGAAGAGACCTTAAAACCTTGAGCAGTCAGTATGATGTAAGTAATTACTGTTTTGTGCTACATCTAACATAGGGCTCTGCATTAGCATGAGGGTTCTGTAAACCTTTACTTGATAATACTAAATCAAATTCTCTCTTTCCCTAGAGTATGAAGAGACAGTAATGTCACTCTTTGACTGTGGACTGTTTGAAAATATACTGACAAATATTCATTCAGGTATGTGAGTGCAGCTGTCAGAGCAGCAGCAGTTGCTCTGGGGTTTGGCACTGAGGCTGGTTGTCTGAGCATTTTGATAAAATGACCATTGAAAATGAGAATTCCAAGGAACTTTCTTCTGACAGTATCTAAACAACTGAAAAAAAGCCACTGGTACCGGAATCTTTAGAAGCAGTGCTAGAGCTGGCTGGCTGACCTGAAAGTGGAGGCAAGTCACAGTTCCACAGCTCTCAAAGACCTCCCTCTCCTGCAGGGTGCTCACCCATCCTGCATCTGCAGGTTATTGCCCTTCCTCCTCCATAGTTGCGTTAAACACAGTTCAGAGTGTTAAACGCTTTGAGCAGAACTGATGTGGACCTGATGGCAGTTTTGACGGAGTGGTTGGAGTGAAATGAAAACAAGGGCAGGAGCAGTTGCTCAGGACCACCAGTGTGGAAGGGAACCCTGGGTTGTGGATTCTGCTCTCAGCTGTTGTAAGCACCAAGGTTAAAACTGTTTTTCAGATAGGCAAGTCAAATCTCTTACTCTGTTTTCCTCTGACAGTTAGCAGCCTTGTTCTGACTTCTGCTTTAATTTATCTCTGTGAAAAGGGAAATGGGCTTTAATTAGCTGAGGTTCAGTGCATGAAGATGATGTTTGGTGATGTTTGTGGTTTCACCTTCACTTGAGTGAAAAAGCCAGGCCTCCTCTCTTGCCTCCTGTTCTCACATTTAAATTCCCCTTCTGGAAATAGGAGTTGGGTGTTGCAGTTATTGGAGACAGAGTTCCACCAGTGCATCATCTGAGGGCATTAACACATCTCTGCTCAGAACTTCTTGTATGACACAGCTATGGATCACACTTGGTTCTGTCACATCTGCATCAATTATTTCATCCTTTTCTCAGCTTACAGGAGAAATTCTTGACATTGGCACCTACATACACACAACCGTGTTATTCTTGTGTATAAAAGTTGCCCCTCTCCAGTTCCCTGCTACATGAGTGGCTCAGTTTTTCCTGTATTTCACAATCTTCTTTTCTGATACTGTCAGCCTACTTTTAATTTGAAGGTCAAAAATGGAAACACACATCAAGGTTGATTCCAAAACTGATCCAAGAAGAGCTCTTAAAATGGACCAGTGAGCTTACAGTATATGGACTGTCCTGCTTTGTGTTTTCTTCTGACATACTTCAGCTAGTCCTTGTGTACGGGACACAGTCTATCTTCTCATGAAGAGACCAGACATAAGGGGGTGTTAGACTACAGCCTCTGCTGCAGAAAGGCAGAATTAGTCTAAGCCTTTGAATGTTAATGCATATATAAAATGTATTTTGAATTAATAATAGTTACATACAAATGAAAGCTTTTATCACTCTCTTTTTTGTAATAGGAACAGAGGAAAAAATCCAGGAACTTCTGGAAAGCAGAAAAAAACTGGATACTAAGATTGAGCTACTGCAGGACTTGAAAGAAGTCGACCTTCTTACCCAAGAGAACACTGCGAGTACATCTAGTACAATGTCTGAATAACCCCTGAGTCTGTCTGTAGTGGTGTCAGTATTTAGGATTTTCTAATGGTAGAAACCATAGAGCCCGTCTGGTCAGTGTCTGAGTAATTCCCTCTGCCCCTCACCCCCTACCCCAAGATAGGGATACAGGCAAGACGTGGGTGTTCTACTCATTTTTATACCTCACTGTTGCAATAATTTTAAGTTGTCCCTTTCTTTAAATTTTCCCCTGGAGCAATGAGCATTACACACCAAATGCAGCTTTTTCTAAAGCTCGGTGAAACCCTCCAATGAAGACTTTTGTTTCCTCTCAGACAAGGGACCAGCAGCTGCCACAGAACACTTGTTAAAAGTCACTTCAGCTGTGAGAGCCCTCTTCTGACTGTGCTGTAGCTGCTTCACTGTCTGCAGGACAGTGATGGTTTAAGGATCATGTTGCTGCTTTGGCTTTCCAAAGAAGATAAAATTAGCAGAACTTGCACTCAAAGAAGCCTTCTGAATTATAAACAGGAGTTTGGTTTTTTAGTTAAATGATTCTTGATTGACTGCTTAATGTATAACTAATTCTGCTGTAACACTGTTTGCAAGAGACCCAAAACAGTTGGGCATCATACTCTAAACAACATGTAAAATGGGTCAAAGAACAAACTCTGTCTTCCTTTCGCTATTAAGAGAGGATATGACTTCCATCTGTTTTGTCTTTAAATACAAAAAAGCATTGTTTAGCTACAAAAGGGTAAGTTAACAAAATAAAATGTTTATAAGAAAGCTGTGTGTTTAGTCTTACTCCCTTGCCCCACAGGACACACCAGAAGAAGGGGTGTGCTTTCACACCATGGTTCAGCAGCACCTTGCCTCTCAGTCACAGATCCACAGTGATCTGTTGGTTGTTAAACACTTTAACTCTCCATAACTGGTAAAAAGTCCTGTTCTGTAGGAAAGGGGTGATGGAAAGTAACAACTCTCACAACATGAGCTCCTCAAGTAGAACTATAAGCCATGGCCCCCACAAAACAAAATACCAGTATTTTCACTTGCTTACGCAGTCAGGCCTGCTGGCTGTGCAGGGCTAGAAATACAACCGTCTGCTTGCACCAAGGATTCACCAGCAACTCTCACCTATGACAGTCTTATAACATGGTGTCCTGGGTTCAGCAGTAGCAGTCATTTTTCCTCCTTCGTAGTAGCTGGTGCAGTGTTGTGGTTTTGACTTTTGGCCTGGGAACAGCCCTGATAACACCGATGTTTTTAGTTGTTGCTCAGTAATGTTTAGTCTGACCAAGGACTTTCTGAGTCTCATGCTCTGCCAGGGAGGAGGGGAAGCTGGGAGGAAGCAGAGACAGGACACCTGACCCAAACTAGCTAAAGAGGTATTCCATACCACAGCACGTCATGCTCAGGACGTAAAACTGAGGGCAGTTACCCAGAAGGGCAAGTTCACTGCTTGGTTGGGCTGGGTATTGGTCGGCAGGTGGTGAGCAGTTGTATTCTCTTCCCTTGTTATTTCCCTTATCATTATTATTATTGGTGGTAGCAGTAGTGATTTGTGTTATACCTTAGTTACTGGGCTGTTCTTATCTCAACCTGTGGGAGTTACATTCTTTCGATTCTCCTCCCCATCCCTCTGGGAGTGGGGGAGTGGGGGGCAGAACAGGGGGAGTGAGAGAGACTGCGTAGGTCTGATTTATGGCTGGGCTTAAAACACGACACATGGAGCTTGGATTTATCTGCTATTGGGGGGCAAAGATATAAATTTTAGGGAAAGACTTAAAAGCTCAAGAGCTTTTTTTCATTGTTTACTGACAAGAGCAGCTTAGAGGACAAGTCCTGGACTCCTGTGTTCCACCCCCTGCCAAGCTCAACCTTTAGCCTAGAGTTTGCAATCCAAAACAAGTTGTTTATTAGAAACATTTCTGACACATTTTGAAGCATTCTGTCAGCCTGTCCTAGGCTGAACTCCAACATCATGCTGTAGAAGCTCCCTGGCCTCTCTCAACCACCCAAAATTCTAGGTTCTGCAAAGTCACAACCCCAGACTTAGACCTGCACAGTTAACCTGAACTTCAGCTCTTGACGTTTCAGGTGTAGTTGGTGCAGATGTAGCACCTTAAAAGTATTCAGTAAAAATAGGAGTCTGTGTCCATACATATGTGCTGTAAGGTTAAAGTCACATATGGAAGAGCCATAGTTTGTCAACACTGGTGTCTACAAATAAAGCTACCCTTTTCTGAAGTTGAGGTTACAGGTATTTGTCAAGCACAGTTAAACTGGTAAGATTCAGTCATACCTAGGCTGTGGGGTTGGGCTAACTTCTTTCAGGTAAAGCAACTTCTATGCTGTACGTGACACAAAAAGCTTGCCAGTTTCTTCAAAGGCCAAAGAAGTTCACTAGTGAACAGGTATAAAAAAAAGTTAATTTTATTACATGTAGTTTACATTTAGACAACACTTAAATGCAAAACCCCTGCTTTCAGAACACTGTATGCCTTCCCCTTCAAGGGAACTGATGCAATCTGGAGTCATTCAAGAGGAAATTTTTTCCATTAGCCATTATAAATATTGCTTGAACAGATTATGTGAAGTGTACATTGCAGCTTATAGTAAGGTATACTCAAATACAGAGATTGACTTCGGATTAGATTTGCTAGTTACCCCTTTCTTCAAAGTCACTCACGTAGGCTTTGCGGATGGATTATTTGTGCACACTTTTCTAAGCACCAGATGCTTGGTTAATTACACGCAGCAAATGGCAAAGTCATTCACAATCATGCAAATACAGTACGAGATTTCCATGCCATTTGCTTCTCTATAATCCCAGGGAGTTAATTATTTAAGTGACAGTCAGACTAGTCTCCAACCCCCAAAGAAACTGAAAAGTCTTGAGAGGCAGTGCTAGAACTCTGATTTCCCAGACTAAAGAGGCATCCTCAACACTGGCTGGTAGCTTCTGCACACCACCGTGTGTCCTCTCTCCAGCTGAAATCTTGAGCTGGCTCCACTACCCAGGTTTGCTAAATGCAAGTGAATATTTTGCTTGACATTTTAAAACAGTTCACTCTTAAGCATGGAAAACTTTTGTTTCCACTGTGGTTTTTCATGTCTTCTGGTATAAGAGACCAGGCAACACTCACTTTTACCTGTACAGTTACAACATCCTGTTATAACTGCAGAAAATCCCTGCAGACACCCATAACTTACAACCTCATTTCAGTTCTTAAAGGCTCCACATTTACTGGCTTTAGCAATGAATTCCTTTAGCAGAGGACCATCCATTTGCCAAAATGCTGTGGTTTGTGTCACTTCTGTCAAATGATTGACACAAAACTTAAAGCAGAATTCCTCTAAGTCCTAAACAGAAAAAAAGAAAAGAAGAAAAAAATCTTATTATCTTTGCTTTCTCCAGCACAGAAAATGACATTCAGGCACAAATACCTGTATATGCTTTATTTTTACAGATGAGCCAAGCACATTAACCCAGTGGCTCCCAATGTTTTTCCCCCAAACAGTCACTATGTAAATGCAACAGAAAATAATAATTCTACCCACATATCATGGTTACAAGGGGCACAGTAGCCATAACTCGTTCTCACTATGTAGCTGCAGTCACAAAAATTAGCTGTTATGAGCAATATGTATTTTAAAAGTTTCGCCACTTTAAAAGTTTCACCTGCACTCACTAACATTTACCAAAACACAATACAAACAGGAGACCTTGGGGTAATGATATATAACCAAGACTGTGGATTTAGAAAATTCAGCTCTTTTGTTCCATAACAAACTGAAATCTGTCAGGTTGCTTGGCTTCTTGCTTAGTTAAGGGCTTAACTAAAGCCTTGAAGTTGCATGTCCCCAGGATCACCGCAAGCATATACTGACTGATTAGTTTTAAAGCTAAGTTTAGGCGGAAGGCCTCTCTGTGCCTTAGAAACAGACCCTTGTTATAAGGAGGATTACAAAATAGCAATTCCCCACCCTGTTCTAATTTCTCTATTGTGTTTTAAGTTTGTAGGACTAGTGAGAACACATGTGAGAACACCCCCTTCCTCAGCTGCTCAGCACCTGGGGTGCTGCAGGAAGGCGTAATAAATTTGCAGAGCTCTTTAAGCCACTGACTAATATTCCCAATACTGAACACTACAGCAACTGCGTGCCAGTGAGAGTTCTTGACACAACAACAATATAAAAATATATCCTGGCCTAAAACCAGGCATTCTGAAGCTGCAGATCTTGGCTTGTGTGGCATCTGTGCAACGAAAAGAAACAAGCTTATTAGAACTGAACACCGATGGGTTTCTTGGTTTTAAAGAACAGAATGAACTAGCATTTGTAACAAAATTACATCATACACATTACAATATTTTGCACTGCTTTATTTAAAAAAAATCATATTCCAAGTCAATGCAACAAAAGCATACAATAAACATATTGTAATAGTAGTAATTTTAGAATATTTAAAAGCTCTGTGTTGAAAAAAAAGGCTGAATTTCATTTGCAGATGGATGCACTCCCAGCAAATTGTCCTTGAAATACAGGCTTAAGTGAATAAAGGCAGAAGGTGCATCCAAGGATTATTTTCAGAGCTACCACAAGCAGCCATACCTGACCTAATTCTAGCCACTTCAACTCAGTCAGTCACCAAAAGAAGTACAGAAGAGTTGTGTCATAGAGGTATTTCAAATGAGCGAAGCAGCTTCTTTTAACTGCTGACTTCCAGATGCAGTTCCTTGAATGCACTACATCACTCAAGCAATTTCAAGCTCTCATCCGGCATTACTTCATGTAAAAACCACTTTTTGTTTAGAAAACAAACCCTAGGTGTCACCCATTCTCTCCACGATGTTCTAACTTCATTTTGCTAGCGAGGTACAGCCAAGGCACAGTAACTGGATTTCTTCTACACTTCAAAAGCAGAATCAATCACACACTGAACACCCATCCTGCAAACAATCTTTTGAGGCTAAAATATGGAAATTTTCCTATTTTCCATGAAGTCGCACCAAAGAAATTGTTATTCACGGTAGAGCTGAAGTCACAATTCAGACACTAACACAGCCCTTTAGGTAAGGTGTATCAAAAAGCAACACACAACAAGGCTCTGAAATAAGTTAAGGCACCTGCATGCTAATCACTGGATATTAAGTACAAGAAAAAGCAATAAGCTGATATACTGCGTACCAAAACTGCTTTACAGGCATAAGTAGCAAGCCAACCAAAGTTGCAACCATGATGTACAGGTACTATGCTGAACACAAATAGCCACAGCAAGACCAGGAATACATCCTGGTTAGTCCGCAAAGCAGCATGTTAGCTATCTAGTAGTGAAGTCAGACATGGTGCAATCAAGCAGTTTCTCTAGCCTTCCCTCCTTTTCACACACTCGTTCTCTGTCCTCAACATTTATCAGGCCCACAAAACAGTTCTTATCCTGCAGTTTTGTCATGCTGTGAAGACTGAAAGTGTATTTAACTGTAGCTAAAACAAAACAAGCCAATAGAAGAAAGAAACCCAATGCACTCAGTCCCCAAACCCACCACCATATGACAACACACACAACACACAACCTTACACTTTAGTAACTTTAGGCTTACAAGACTGCTTTTCTCAATGTTAGTGTTTTGTTTTGTATTTAAACCCCTCCCCTGTTTCAGAGTTAGTGTTCCCGAATTTTTTTGTTAGTCATCTTTATCTCCCCCCAGACAGTAATTCATGACGTTTGGCACAGCATCATAACCATTTACCATGAAATTATGCAATGCAAACATTTACAGATAATAAGTCTCAGCCTGGAACTTCAGTTATCTTTAGCTATCTGTGTACTAGTCCACCTTCCCAGTACTGGTTTATGGGGGTGGAGGAAGATACATTTTTTTTAAGTTCAACGTTCTCAAATTCTGACAATGGGAAACAATATTATTTGATTGTAAAAGAGCAAGC
Organism: Psittacula echo; assembly: GCF_963264785.1. NCBI lineage: Eukaryota > Metazoa > Chordata > Aves > Psittaciformes > Psittacidae > Psittacula > Psittacula echo. Next base: position 99,294,193 of record NC_137736.1, read on the forward strand.
TTATATGAAAAAATAACTGGCAGCTTTTCTCCACAGTTTAAGTCAGAAAGCAGCCACCTATTTAAGAGACTGAAGTTTAGAAATTTACCTCTGCATCATATCTGACAGCAGCAGAGAGCAATGAAAATGCGTTTTCCACAGTAATTCCTCTCTTGATAATATGCTGACACAGTTTTTTCAGTCTATTTTCACAGTATGAAGTAGCCAAATCCAAAAGCCCTGCAATTAAAACACCATTGTACATTAGTCCGTTGTAACGATCTCTGCTCTTTGAACAGCACCTTATGCTCCCGAGGTACAGACTGCATCAGCACTCTGTGTGCAATGTTCTATGGCTCTGTAAGATGCTTTTTGCAAATGGGTCACTACTCAGGAAAATGAATTTTACCGTTACACAAGAAGAAAGGCCTTTTATTGCCTCATGCCATAATCCTGTTAATCTCTCCAAATACACAAGCTGTTCTACTGCTTTGCATACCTAACTGCTTGTGAGAATGGAAATGTCACAGGACAAGCAGCACAACATGAGTAAAAAGCTACCATCACAAAAATATGTGCCTGAATTACAGCTTGCTCTTTGCTCTGCTGTCCAAGTTTCCTCTATGTTAGATCTACCGAGATTCGTTGATATTATCCTGAACAATAACTGACTCAATTCAGTAAAATATTCAAGTATTTTAACCCAAACAGTTTCTCTCCCAAACTTGAAAAAAATGCTCATAGTTTATTTCTAAATATGCACCAGTTTTGCCATCGTACATTTGCTACAACAGTACTTTTAAGACAGGTTAATTAATCATCAGTAAAATGCATTATAGGCCAGACCAGAAGCTTGTATTAATATATATGTACACTGCATCCCCTGCCTCAGTTTTTCTGGATGCTGCCTTCTAACATAATTGGACCATAAGCAATACCTATTGCATCTTCAGGCGGAAGGTCCACACTGTCTGTATACAAGTACTCAAGAAAGGCACGATACACAGGATAAGAAAACTGGTCTATTTCTATCACTTCCTTCATATCCTCATTCCAGTATGACTGGAACATGGTTCTGAAGTGTTCACACCTAAGAGACAAAGACATAATCTGGAACACTATTATATGAACACATGAACGTTACATTAAAGTCCCCCTGAAATACGTATCTGGGGCACTCTGCAATATTCACAAATATTTTACCATACTTCATCACAGCCAGTGGTCCACATTTTGGTTCCTAATACTGTGAGCATTGTTATGCATCAAGATAAAACTCTTATTTGATCTATGATACAGAAATGTCTATGTATTCCTTGCAATCAGACCAACTTAACAGAATCCATTATCCTGGGAACAACAGATGGGCTTAGTGAAAATTGGCTATGGACCATTTTAAGTCAAGAGTTTTGATTCAACTCTTTTCACAACCACTTCATTTAAAGTGATTATGGATACATAGATATTATATATTACAGGTTTAGGGGTCCCTCCCTACCATTTACTTCCCCCCACCTTAGATGTGATACTAACAGTTTATACAGAATAAACAAGAGCTGTGAAACATGACCGCTACCTGATTTTCAGAACAGCTTTGTGGACATGGATGTACTTTCCATCCACACGGAACTTTAGGTCTGAGGTTTCTGGGCTGTCAAACTCTTTCTTCAGAGACTCTGCTACTGTTAAAAAGTCCTCATGCTCTACAGAAACAATTTTAAAACAAACAAAAACATGTTAAGCATCTTAGAACATACACATCACTAACTAATGCTAGAAGCTCAACCAAGGGCATGTTAAGGAAAATAGGTCAGTATTAGAGCTCCACTGGCTTAAGTGGTGAAATGGGAGGAATGAATTAATCCATTTCCTGTTGGCAAGGACTGCTCCACACCAGCTACAGGCAGCAGGGTCAGCAGTTCCCGTTCCAGCTCATTGCACAGAGTTAGCAGAACACCATGGAAAGCACCTGGAGAACTTTCTCCTCCTGGGCACCACTCATGAGGTTGCCAGCCTCCTCACAGCTCACTGCTAGCGCTCGTGCTAGTCAGCTCAGCTCTACAACCTGCAACTACCTCTGCAGCTGCACACTGCTCTTAATCGGAGTCTAGAGCATCACCTGCAACTTGAGACAGTGTACAGTACTTCAGCTGCACTGACATGGTGTGATCTGAGCCTAAACAGTAAGAAAATGTGTCACCAGTTGGCTACTAGTTTGTGCTGGCAGACTGCAGGTTGTCTGTCAAGGTCTTTGCCAAGGCTCACAAGCATGAATTATCAGTGACACCATTATACTCAGTTTCTTAGTCAAGTATGACAACACAAAATCTAACAACAGTGCTGTTGAAGAAGAGTGACAGTAGATACTGTGTTCTTGGTACAACCAAGGACATAAGACTTTGGCAATTTTGGAAGTGGATTAAAGCTCACAGCTCTTTGACAGTCCTTTATATTAAGGCCCATGGCACTGGTCCCACAGAGGTCCCATTCTATGTCTCTAGAAATCATACAAGAGTTGCAGCACAAGATGGCTCAGACTTGTGGTAAAACAAGATCTCTGAAGTTCTAGAAAAACTAATTTAAGCCACTATTTGAAGCTTACACCGATGCATCTTAAAAGTGTGTTTCAGAACACATGGCCTCTAAGAAGCAAAGTATGGAAAAGAAAAATAAGTGGATTTCCACTATAATGGGATGTGGTCTACCTCCTGTGTCTCACAGAACTGCAGATTATTCATCCATATACAATCCACAAATTACCTTTCACCATTTGGGACAGCTGAATTAGTTGGCATTTTAAAAGGAATACTGCTGTAACAAACTGCTGTAACAGACAAGTCATGCTTGTGCCACAAAGACCACACACTCCTACAATTTACATAGATCACCCACAGAACCTGCAGCTCACCAAGGCTAACCAAACCACACTCCAGTCCCTTGCCATTTGCTCACGTGATTTTTCTTCCTAGGTCATCAGCTTAGCTTAAGCTACGCAGCAGATCAATTTTCACTCCAATACCTTAAGTTCATTCCTCAAAAAAGGCTGCAGATTTGTACTTCACCACAGCCAATCCTGAGTAACTGATTCATTTTTTTGGCAGAGCAATCATGACTGGAAGCAGAACAATAACCTTTATGCAGAGTTAGCTCTCACTAACAAAAAAACCCCAAAACATACATAGAAAGAAAAAAAGGTTTTTTTAACTTGTATGAATAAAAAGGTGGGGAAGATGGAGATTAAAAATACCCCCACAAATAATGCTTTTGGTTTAAATATTCAATAAGTACGATTATCAGAATAAGAAGGGAATAACCCCCAATAGCTGAGGGGAGTTAAAAAGCAGATACAGAAGTTAAAACATGTTGCTATACTCAGTCTGGGAATACTTCATAAAAACCAAGAACTCGAAAGGTAGTGAAAATTGGGAGATTTATTAATTTAAACAGTCTTCACTATCAGCAATAGGCAACAGACTGGACAACCATAAGACCTCTACAGAGGACAAGACTAACACCTATCACAGAGGATTACAAAATGGAGAAAGCAAGAGTAGGATAAAACAAGACTTGGATTTACCCAGAAGATGATCACTCCAAGCTAATCTTTTCTCTCTAGTAAAACTATTCAGTTTTTCTCTACAGACGAGATGCTGTTATCTGGACCTCTATGAATGCGATAACATGGCTAAATGAAAAGTTAGAAAATATAGAGAACCAGAGTTAGAACAAATCACATGCAAGGTTAAAGACTGAGACTGCAGAAAGGTCACTCAGGATGTGATCTGTCCACAAAAACAATTTTGTACAGGAACTGACAAAATTAGGATCTGTTGTCAATATGAAATCAGATCAGATCTCCTAAATGATCTTAAGAACTGAAGCAGCAGGTCTAAAATGAAAACATCTTAACGTTTTGATCATGAAGACTTCATGTTTTCAAGGAAGTGCAAGATAAGAGCAAACTAAGCACTTTATAGCATATTTGGAGTCAAAAAAGAATTAGCAGAATGTGAATCAAAGATAATCAAGAAGAAAGGATCAGGCTTATTTGTTGGTCACAGAGACTGCATCCCAAAGTGCAATCCAAGGTAGCATAAGAAGAGAGTTCCAACAGAGGAAACTATTAGGGTCTTGTTTTAGAGGGACTATTATTTATAAGTCTGCCTGTCTTTGAATAAAAGTCAAACTAAATCAAGTTGAGAGAAATCATCTCAAACAAAAAGCAAACCTGGAATTCTGTTACTTTACTTCCCTAACATGAAACGTAAGAGAGAGATTCACTTCTTCATATTGCCAGTTCTCCTTAAAACAGGAGTGGTATCCTGTACTAATCACTACTAATGTACACAAGAGATTACTGCACTGGCTGCCATGTTAGAGCTTGTTCTCACCTACTGACAGAAGTCGCCACATAACGGCCGGGGTAGCAAAGCAAGCAAACACATCATCAGTGCAGGCAAAGTGTGTGAGGTGGGGAAGGATCACGGACTGCCCACGGCACTGGCCCCACATGTACACTTGGCCACTCTGGGTCTTGGCAGCCGACGTGTGAGCAGAGTGGCAGGCGGCAATCTCCACAACCCTGTGAACAGAAGAACCCTTGTAAGATACTTACAGGTACAGAATCAAGTGACTTTCCAAATATCTCACCAAAATAACAGCCAACCAACCTATGCATCTACACTCCCGTACTTCTTTCTTTGCCCTGCATGAATGTGATACTGTTTGAATAGATATTTTAAAACTGCAATGACATTTTCAGATTGCTTGTAGATTTTACTATGCTCATGTATTGCTTCAATGATGTCATTCTCATCATCTGACATTCCTCCTTTTCTTCCATAAAGATGGGAAAGAGATGAAAAAATCCCAAAGTTCTGGTTTCCCCTTTAAAACCAATGCACGTCACTTTTTCTCAAAAAGAAATGCTTATGGAGCTTATGAAACTTCCAGTTCCGGAATAAGCAGAAAAGTTTTAGTACTAAGATTTTTACAGAACACTTTTCAGAACCTCTCTCAAACAGATGTAAAAACCATCTCACATTAAGTTCTTTGGGGTTTTTCAATAAACACTTTATTAAGAAACCCTTTTAACTCCCTCTTTTTAACCCTCCCCCCCCTTTTTTTTTCTTATTCTTATTTAGACAGAGATGTGACCTACTGCTTGTATTTCTGCCTCCTTATTTTGCTGTTAGTTTCCTTTCCTCAACACTGAAGTTCAGCAGGGAACATGGACAGTGCTTCATTTGAGGAGAGGTGAACACACGCACACTGAACTTCACGTTCTTGAGAGCTATGGTTGCTTTTCAAATGAAGTCTATATAGTATTTTCACCCACCTCACATAGTTCCTTAAAATAGTAGAGCTGCTGATGCACACTTATCTATTCTGTTCTCCCACTGCTTAGGCAATCCCTATCTTGCTATCTGAAACATTACAAGAACTGAGAAGAACCACACTTCCATCAAAAAGGACTGCAAGGATGTTTCCAGTGTCTCTGTTTACATGATAAGCAAAAAACAGGGGAAGTTCCAGTGTTAGTTCAAAACAAAAGCTATGCTTTCCTGGTTTTATTCCATGCTAAAAATGCATCAGAGGATTTCATGCTTTTGTGCCAGAAACAGATCAACTGGGACAAATAAGTGTCTCTCCAAGCAATCTAAGGATATACATATCAAAATGTTTGCTCCTTTACAGAACAATAACATGGAGAGTTAGCTTTTTGGTGAAAAGGTTTTGTAGCACAAAGCCCACATTTTAAGTGCAAAATTTTTTTCAAGATAAAACACAGGAAGAATCTCCAGTGACTTTCAGTGTATGTATCAGTTATTTCTGGCAGATAAAAGACTAACAGGTTATTTTAAACCATTATCAACTTCAGAACTTCTTTGCAACATTATGGTATTTCAGCATCTCTGAAACAGATATCATAAAGCAATTATTTCAGGGACAACTTTCCATCTTAGCTGTTCACCTAAACTACTTTCTTCCCAAACTTTCTTCCCTTAGCAGAACAGATTCTTATTTCCAGGGCAACTACACTATACTTAAAAAGTATAGTAGAAGATGTATTGTAACACATACATAGTACATGTACTGAATACTTACAGCACGTGTACAGGATAACATGTTAAGCAAACACTTCACATCAGAATTCAGGAAGCTGACCTTCATAGCTGCTCCTCCAAGCTAACACAAAATAAAGTCTAAAAGTTCTTTACAAGCTATATGTGCAATATTCTTCTAGACAGCATCATATGACACTTCCTAAGGAACTGTCACCAGCATTACATATAAATGACAAAAGAGCTCTATAAATGAAAAGACCAGGAGAAGCAGCAGTAACATGCTTCATGGGAAATGACAGCTCACCCACTTACAGCACTGTTTCCAAGGGAGCTGCATCAAGCAAGATGAGTAAGTTCAAGTGACTTACATCGCGCCCTTAGATGCCAAGCAGAAATTTTATATTCTCTCTCCTTTAGTCACTGAACAAATGCCAGCTGTATTACAGTTCCATGCTTGAGTTCACATACACAATACTAAATGCAACAGTTCCCCTTAGTTCACTCAAGAAATAAACTGGCAAGAAAACAAAGCTGATCTATTTGCAAACATGCATATTTCTGTTCCAGTGTTTTTTAAAATAATATTTCATTTTGCTATGCTAGTGTCAGTTCCTTCACAGACAAGCCAGCCTAACCTCAGTGGTTTCTATTGCAATGGTTCCTTTCTTCCTTCCCACCTTCACCCCTTTTTAAGCTCTTACATAATTTCAGTTCTGTGCAGCTTTTAATTTAACGCTAAGTGTGAGAAACAGGAAAAATAGGAATGACTTCCCAAAAAGACAGTTCAGACATGAAGGACAAAAAACAACCACAAATGCTTCTTAGCTAAGTGGAGATTACAAGGTAAGAGATTTACAGGTTAAGGAATTTATGGATTAAGAGGTTTCCAAACTGAGGTACATTAACCTATAGGTATACACATGGGCCCAGAGAATGGGACCAAGGTCCAAGCTTGTAGTGAACAAAAGCCATCCTAAATATGAGGATGACAAGGGTGCTAGAAGAAAGGGTACAAGGGTAAGGGCAATTCTTTTATGAGTCTAGGAAACTAAGAAACTATAAACTACCAACTAGTACCACTGATGAAAGTATTGTTATCAGTCCTTGGCTCTACCAACCTTGCAAATTGAGTTCTGTTTACATCGTTTGTCAGTCTTTCAGAAAACTGTTTTTTCCTCATGTCACTTCTTACAAAGGCAGTGCTTCCTCCCCCCCTCTTTTTGTTAATAAATAAGGCCTCAATACAGCTTAAAAGCTTGGCTTGTTGATTTTATAACTGCATATTTTTTAACCAAAGCAACCATATTTAGAATAGCCTAACAGTCATTTGTAATCTTTCAGTATGAGGTAAATACAAAGCATGTTTACTTACAATAATCATTACAGACAGTAAAAAGCATTCAGTCTACAGTAAACAGCAAATTACCATTCTTTCCTATGCTTTTAACATTTGCCATAGAAAAACAATTCACCATGCCCTACACTAGCATGCTTCAAGTGCTAGAGACTGCATAAAACATGCTCAGATTTAACAATCCAGAAACAGCATCAGCAAGATTACCTTTCTTTTTCCATCATGATCTGCACCGGGCTTAGCTGGTTACTTTTATTGCCAGTTCCCAGCTGCCCGTAAGTGTTAGCTCCCCAGGCATAGAGCAAGCCCTCATCTGTTAGTGCTAGTGTGTGCGCATAGCCACAGGCAATCTGTAAGTAAATATATAAGCATTACTACTAAAAAAAACAGAAATGAGAAACACAATTATAGCACACGCTGCCTTAGCCTAACTGATGTTAAATTTCTCAGGCATTCTTCATTTAGCACTACAATGCATTATTTCTCAGTATTTAAAGCTAACAAAATACATTAACTGTAAATACCAGAAAAGTCCCAAATTCATTAATGTTCATTGGTTACTCCTAAATTATTTACTACACTTTTGCAAAGTCTTCCTAGCTTTTACTTGCTTTCAGTTGCAGAATCGTCACACAAACAGTGAACTGTATCATCACATCTTGTAACTCTGAAATACTTTCAGAATTTGATATTTTGAATATAATACAAACTATGAGAGCTGCAGGTCAACAGCCAACAACTGTTCAACCCAACTTATCACATGAGGCTCCACAGAACCGTACTAAAACCCCAGGAAGTCCCAAATTTTAGTTTAATTCTTAAGCTGGGGAAAACAAAAACAACCCACCAACAAACAGCCACAACTCATTTTCCTTTTCCCTCTCACTCCTGAAGGACTAATTAGACTATTCATGTAGAATATCATTTGAACACCTTGCTCCCCTTCTTTTCTTGTCTTTGCCTAGTGCATTTTGTTGAGGTTTACAACAAAAACGCAATTTGTATCCATAGCATAATTTACTCATCCTTACACTAGCTAACTTCAAATTATTCAGAACACTTACAAAAGCCAGTATTTTACAGCTTCCTTGCACTTTTCATAAGCCTAAAAAAATTTACAGGAGATAAAAAATATCAGTATTTGAACTGTGAGATCTAGAAGCAGGTGTATGATTCCAAAGATACCGTTTTAGCAGATGCTAGTAACATGAATGCATTTTAATTCCCACATTAGACATACCTGGAGTATACACACACCATGTAACGCTGCCACTCTGCATGGTGTTAGTTGATTGCCGTTGTTTCCAAGACCTAGCTGACCATTACCATTGTAACCCCAGCCATACACCTGATTGCAAAAGGAAAATGAAGAAAATAAATAAAGCCAGTCCTCAGCAGAAGTACAGAACATTTAAGACTTCGTATCAAACACAAGTCAGAAAAGTACATCTTAGAAAAAAAACCCCTGTACATTATTTCAAGAGCAGTATCTAGAAGGCTGAAAGACATTAAATACACTGCGACTGACTGCATTCAACTTTTCCATCCTGTGTTTAAAATACATTTGTCATTGAAGCACAAGAAATTTTGCAATGAACTTACAATACACCAAAATCTGTCCCATAGTGTCAACATTTCAGTTGACTTCTACGCCTTCCTTCTCATTATTACTTTCTTTTTTAAATAAAAAAAGAAATTTTTTTTAAATAAAAAAAGAAATTACTCTGATCAGCTGGTTAGCTACTGGATTAGTTTAAACTGAAGTTCCCAGCTTGGCTCTGTTTTTTACTTTAGTTTTGTTACAGTGGACATATCAAGACAAAAGTATGTACAATGAAAGCTTATCTCAACCCCAGGGACTTTTACAGTCCCTCCAGCCACAAAAAATGCTACACTCTGAGTTTGATGAAATGTAGTAAAATTGAGGTTACAGTTCATACCTAGAAGCAAGATAGCACCACAAACCTCTGTGAAACAGAACAGTTGCACAATACTAGGGCAATGTGCAAACGCTGGGTTCAGTTTTATTGCTGGCAATCAAGCCATGTGTTTAAGAATCGGGATAAATCAGTGTATTCTTGCAGAAAGATTAACTATTTAACTCTGCACACTTTCAAAAATTAACGTAATTAAGACATCTGCTAAAGAATCTGTTGAAGACAGTATTTCCAGTTACTAGCAGAATTTTCCTTAAATTTATCTCACAGAAGTTATCAATATAACTCTATCAATACAACTCCATAACTTTAGTACTCCATGTCAGCATCTCTCCATGTTCAGAGGTTAACCTTGTAAGTTCAGGTAACAGAGACCATGAAAACACAGCAATGCTTACCTCGCCATTGTTTACTACAGCCATGGAGGAGGTCTGACCACAAGCAATGCCAACTACCACTTTACCCTGTAAACAGTTTGAAACTCTACGAGGAGTTGGCTGGTTTGCTGTAGATCCAGATCCAACTTGACCACAGTTATTATAGCCCCAAGCATATAGCTGTCCATAAAAACAAACAAAAAATGCAGTTTAAGCCGTAATAATAGTAATGATAGTAATAAATTATAATCTTACTGTAGTCATTATCAGACAGAGTAAACTATCCTACTGAACAAGCTAAAATGCTTAGAATTAAATTTCAACAGCTGAAAATTATAAACAGCAATACGACTGATTCTATGATTCTATGACCTAGCAAATATGAACATAGGACTTTTTCAGCTTCTTGCTACAGAACTGGAGTATCTGACTACAACAGGAAAACAAAGGAACATATTTCTGTATTAAACATAAGTCAGATTACAAGGCAGAGAACATAGTGAGTGGACTGTCCCCATAACAGCTACTATAAAGAAGGAATCATAAGGAAGACATTCTTTACTGTGAGTGGTGAGACACTGCAAAAGGTTGCCCAAAGAAGAGGTAAATGCTCCACCCTTAGCAGTGTTCAAGGGCAAGCTGGACAGAGACTTGGGTGACACAGTCTAGGGTGAGGTGTCCCTGCCTATGGCAGAGGAGTTGGAACTAAATGATCTTAAGGTCCTTTCCAACCCTAACCATTCTATGATTCTATAATCATAGATTCTATTATGATTCTATAATCATAGAATCATAGAATCATAGAACAGTTAGGGTTGGAAAGGACCTTAAGATCATCTAGTTCCAACACCACTGCCATGGGCAGGGACACCCCACACTAAACCATGTCACCCAAGGCCTCATCCAACCTGGCCTTGAACACCGCCAAGGATGGAGCATTCACAACCTCCATGGGCAACCCATTCCAGTGCCTCACCACCCTCACAGTAAAGAATTTCTTCCTTAGATCCAATCTAAACTTCCCCTGTTTAAGTTTTAACCCGTTACCCCTTGTCCTGTCACTACAGTCCCTGATGAATAGTCCATCCCAGCATCCTTGTAGGCTCCCTTCAGATACTGGAAGGCTGCTATGAGGTCTCCACGCAGCCTTCTCTTCTCCAGGCTAAACAGCCCCAACTTTCTCAGCCTGTCTCCATACGGGAGGTGCTCCAGTCCCCTGATCATCCTTGTGGCCCTCCTCTGGACTTGTTCCAACAGTTCCATGTCCTTTTTATGTTGAGAACACCAGAACTGCACACAAGACTCCAAGTGAGGTCTCACGAGAGCAGAGTAGAGGGGCAGGATCACCTCCTTTGACCTGCTGGTCACGCTCCTCTTGATGCAGCCCAGGATACGGTTGGCTTTCTGGGCTGCGAGCGCACACTGAAGCTGGCTCATGTTCATTTTCTCATCAACCAACACCCCCAAGTCCTTCTCCGCAGGGCTGCAATGAATCTCTTCTCTGCCCAACCTGTAGCCGTGCCTGGGATTGCTGTGACCCAGGTGTAGGACCTTGCACTTGGCATGGTTAAACTTGATAAGGTTGGCATCAGCCCACCTCACAAGCGTGTCAAGGTCCCTCTGGATGGCATCCCTTCCCTCCAGCGTATCAACCGAACCACACAGCTTGGTGGCATCGGCAAACTTGCTGAGGGCGCACTCAATCCCACCGTCCATGTCACCGACAAAGATGTTGAACAAGACCGGTCCCAGCACCGATCCCTGAGGGACACCACTCGTTACTGGTCTCCAGCTGGACATTGAGCCATTGATCACAACTCTTTGCGTGCAGCCATCCAGCCAGTTCTTTATCCACCAAGTGGTCCACCCCTCAGATTGATGTCTCTCCAATTTAGAGACAAGGATGTCGTGTGGGACAGCGTCGAACGCTTTGCACAAGTCCAGGTAGATGACGTCAACTGCTCTACCTCTGTCCATCAGTTTCGTAGCCCCATCCTAGAAGGCCACCAAATTGGTCAGGCAGGATTTCCCCTTAGTGAAGCCATGTGCTGGCTGTCACCAACCACCTCCTTGTTTTTCATGTGCCTTAGCATGCCTTCCAGGAGAATCTGCTCCAAGATTTTGCCAGGCACAGAGGTGAGACTGACTGGTCTGTAATTCCCCGCATCATCCATTTTCCCCTTCTTGAAAATGGGGGTTATATTTCCCTTTTTCCAGTTGTCGGGAACTTCACCTGACTGCCATGATTTTTCAAATATGATGGCCAGTGGCTTAGCAACTTCATTCGCCAGCTCCTTCAGGACCCGCAGATGGATTTCATCAGGTCCCATGGACTTGTGCACGTTCAGGTTTCTAAGATGCTCTCGAACCAGACCCTCTCCTACAGTGGGCCTAGGGTCATCATTCTCAACGGTCCCTGCGTTCGCCTTCCAAGACTTGGGTGGTGCGGTCAGAGACTTTGCCAGTGAAGACAGAGGGAAAGAAGTCATTAAGAACCTCAGCCTTCTCCAAATCCTGGGTAGCCATTTCTCCTGATATCTCCCGGAGGGGGACTACGTTGTCCCTAGTCTGTCTTTTACTCGCTATGTACCTATAGAATCCCTTCCTGTTATCCTTAACATCCCTAGCCAACTTCAATTCTAACTGGGCCTTAGCCTTCCTCACCTGGTCCCTAGCTTCCCGGACAGCATCCCTGTATTCTTCCCAGGCCGCCTTTCCCTGCTTCCACCTTCTATAAGCCTCTTTTTTCCTTTGAATTTTCCTGAGCAGCTCCTTATCCATCCAAGGAGGTCTCCTGGCCCTCCTGCTGCACTTCCTTCTAGTCGGGATGCAACACTCCTGAGCTTGGAGCAGGTGATCCTTGAATAACAACCAACAGTCTTGGGCCCCCCTGCCCTCTAGGGCTGGGTCCCATGGAACCTTACTAAGCAGGCTCCTGAAGAGGCCAAAGTCTGCTCTCTTGAAGTCCAGGGCAGTGAGCTTGCTGCATGCTCTTCTCACTGTCCCAAGGATCTCAAATTTGACCATCTCGTGGTCACTGCATCCAAGGCTGCCCTGGAGCATCACATTTCCAACCAGCTCTTCCCTGTTGGTGAGCACGAGGTCAAGCATGGCACCTCTCCTGTCGGCTCCTCTATTACTTGCAGAAGGAAGTTGTCTTCCACACAATCGAGGAACCTCCTGGATTGCTTGTGCCGGGCCGTACCTTCACTCCAACAGATGTCAGGGTGGTTGAAGTCTCCCATGAGAACAAGGGCCTGTGAGTGTGAGGCTGTTCCTATCTGTCTATAGAGCACTTCATCCACAGATTCCTCTTGATCAGGCGGTCTGTAACAGATCCCCACAGTAATGTCCCCCATCGCTGCTCTCCCTTTAACCCTGACCCACAAACTCTCTGTCGACTGCTCACCCATCCCCAGACAGAGTTCCATACTCTCCAGTCTATCCCTAACATAAATAGCAACTCCCCCTCCCCGCCTGCCAGGCCTGTCTTTTCTAAAGAGCCTAATAAGAAATAATAATAATAAGAAGAAAATTAATTCTATCCCAGCCAAAACCAGCACATTATGCCAGGTATTTCCATGAATACTTACAACTTCAATGACCCTCCAGATGTACCAAGTCACAAGGGCTTCTGCAGCCAAATCTTTCTATAAATAAAACTCTACTTAACATATTTCGCTGCTTTCAGTATAATCAATTCTGGTAGAGATTAAACCTCAGAGCAAAAATAGACTAAACCACTGCAAGGTACGCTAAGGACAGTTTTATAGCACATTAACTAGCCACAATGGCAAGCAAGCTGTAAATCCCAACTCCATGGTAAATACAAAGAAACTTCCCTGCTTCCACTGACATTTCAAGCATGTGACATTTATTACAAGAGACAGCATGGCCATCACAGGCAGTTACCTTACAGTAGCTGGCACCACTAGTTTAACTAATGCATGAACACCCTCTCCCTCCCGCACACACACCAGATTTTATGGTTTAACCAAGTCAAACGTGATGGCATGAAGATATTCCCTAAGAATAGGCCCTCCTTCCAAATACAACACTTAAATTAACTCAATGCATCTTTCCTACCCTCAAATACTGATTTGCTACTTTGTATTACTGTTACATTATGACTCTACTGAACCATAACAGAGGCATGCTCAGACTACCAGGATGAAAAAGCTGTAGCTTACATTTTCATTTTCAGGAAGATTTTAAAATTAGAACTCTTCTTTTGTTAAAGCAGAGCTGAAACGAGGCTTTCCTCCATGCAGTAACATGCAACTCAAATCAGATATGCACAGATTGCTCAAATCTGACTAACTGGAAACTAATTGTATGTGTTTCCCATGACATGTAGCCTTAAGCCATGTAAACAAATAGAATAAAGCAGACTTGGTTATAAACCAAGTGCTCTTTCATTAGCTACACGCAAAGGTATTCAGAGGTGTGTAGAGCAACATTCTTCCACAGTAAAAGTGTGGAAATCATGAAGACCACAAGAAACAGACTAAACAGTAAGCAGTGAATACAAACAACACAGTAATACCTCTTAAATAACAGAACTGCAAGTAAATCAGTGTTACATTTTGCACTTTACAAACCATTACTTCACCTATGACACAGCTTTCTGGTCTTGTCCCTGTAAGGCATACCACAAATGCAAGACACAATAGTTTATTAAGCTTTTATTCCATTTTTTTTTGTGGTTGGACGGGGGTTTTTTTGTTGAGGTTTGTGGATGGGTGTTTCTTTGAGTTGTTTTCAAGTCTGCTCTGAAGAGAAGGACACCCTAGTTTAAGACAGTAGAAAAAAAGGCTATGTTGTCACTACACTACAGAGAAAGAGAAATGTCAGACTGCAAGGTCCCTCGCACTACTCACATCAAGAAGGAGATTAAGAGATTTGAACAGGTTTCAACTTACATCCCCATCAAATGACAGCGCCATGGAATGATGAGAGCCACAAGCTACTTCCACCACTTTCTTTACCAACAGATTTGTGCAAACTTGAACCGGAGTAATGCCCTGATTAGTTGTGCCATTCCCGAGTTGGCTGTAACCATTATGTCCCCAAGCATATACTTCACCATCTGCAAAAACATTGAAGTTTGTGATAAAATGACCAAAAATTCCAAGGAAATTAAGATAGAATTCTAAGAAATTAAAAACATCAACAAGAAAGTGAAAGGGTATTAACAAAGAGCAAAACTATCGCAAAAATCATCTGTATACTAAAAAAATCATATACTTCATATGCAACTATTTCATACACATATATCACAAATTAAACCTCTAGGTTTATTGTGGAAACACACGGAAGTACACAGGTAAGACTAAGTATGTCATAAATTATAAGAGTAAAACTTTATAGTTGCAACATAATGGAAATAGAAATTTGCTTTACCTACTACTGAGTACATTTAATTCCACTTAAGAACAATAAGAAACCCTTAGTGTGCATTACCCAATTAACAACATAATACAATTACACGTTAATCCACTCTTGTTAAATGCCAAGTGGAACTTAAAATCCATAACTAATGTTTCAATACTAAATGTTAATTTTCTACCTTCAGTGCAAAGTACAACATGGGGTCCACTTCCATAACTGAGACTGGAAATCTTCTTTCCACATAAAGCTTCTAATTTCTTTGGTACTATTGTGCTCTGATTATCTCCAGTTCCCAAACAATTACTGCAATTCAGTCCAAAAACAAATACCTGAAAAAAACAGAGGAATACTGATTTTAGGTGATTTATACTCAGGTATGGACAGATGTGGCAATATCCAGGTCTTCGTGAAACTATGGACTCTCAAGAGCTACAGACTTCACTCATGGAAGTTAACAAGCTCAAGAGTCAGCGTGGGGACACTTTGGAAGTTAAATGATGAGTTTAAATTCTTCACATTCATGAAGGCCTCTCATTTGTGGGAACTGTACTATAAGAAGTATGAAACTGAAAGTGGAAGACAGCCCCTTCTTTTAAAAGCAGTTTGTAAAGAGCAGCCACAGTTGTACTGTGAGAGGCTCATCCTCCAGGCAGCTTTGACAGGACTTAGGGAAAAAAAAATAAAGTCCTACTCTACCCAGGCTTACAAGAACTCTTCCCAATAGTACACCCCAGAACATCAGCTTGTTCTCTTTCAGCAGCACAATGCTAACTCGCATTGTTTCAGAATTCATTAAAATCCACAGATAATCTTCTGCTGTACTGTTATTTAGCAAGCCATAACCTAATTATATATCTTCATACCTGGAGCGCTTGCACTTAATTTCAAGCTACAACAACTTCTTTTGAATTCTGACTGTCTTCAAAAGTGCACGTAATCCATCCTGGCCTTTGCCATTTGCAAGTTTTCTAAATACTCCATCTATATTGTCCCCATACAGGACTAAAAAAGAAATTAAAAGTTACATCCAACATATTTTGAAATACACAAATTTCACACAATGCTTTTGATAAGCTATTAATTTACAAGTATTCAGTGGACTTTGAAAACAACTAATTGTAGGGTGTATGTTCCATTTCATTACAGCCTTACCTCATCATTGTGCGTTACGTATATAGCTTCATTGGCTGATGTACCAAATACACACGCCTTCCGAATAGATGCTATTTCTTGAGGTGACAGTAAGGTAAATATTGGCCACTTGCTTACATCCACCATGATGCTGCTGTGTGTCATAATGTTTCTACAAGTAAGACGACATTGCTGTAATAAAAACAGAAACTTATTAGAAAGTGTATTCTGTGCTTCAATCAGCAGGCAATAAGATAACTTCCTTTAACTGGGAGAAAATACATGTGTTGCAGCTTTGAAAGTATAACATTCTGTTCTGCAAGAAATATGTAATCATGTATGTATGAAGGTGGACAAATAGCAAGTCACTGGTAGGACGCTGGAAGAACAGGCCTTTTCTTAACGGAATAAGTAAATTGTATTTGGTACAACTGAACATCTGCTGTTCTACAAGCAAACATTCAAACTCTGTGACACTCCCAGTGGCAGAGGGGACTTCTGAGGGAATTTTCAGAGAGCATTTCAGCTGGGATTCCTATTTATAAAATTTTCACTCACGGATTTTTTTGTAGTCTTACAACTTATATATGCCATATAAGCAAGCTGTTGATGTACATGTCAAATCAGCTGTTGAGCACATGACACAAATCTGCCATCTCTTGCATAATCAAAATCTCTTATTATGATTAAAAACTATTTGTGAGAGCACAAAAGCATGAGATAAATTCAAGTTTGTACAATTAAGCAGCGAAATACATCAGAGAGAAGTGATCAAGTAAAATTGTCATGATCTGTTAAAAACAAGCTGACAACATTAAAAGCTGGAAACATGAACTGGGTATAGACATTATCTGTCAATGAACACAGACTATACAATCCATCCTCCCACAATGCTCTGTCTTCCCAGTCTCCCTAGGACAATTGCACCAGGTCAAGAACAAAGCTGACAGTCAACACAAACACACAGAGCTTATCTAGGTCTTCAATCCTGCACATAAAAACTGTAACATTGCTCATATCCTGAAAGGATTCTGCCTCTGCCAACCTATGATCCATGCTCAAGAGTATCAGCAAATTTTGTGAGATCTTAAAAGCACTAGATAGAGAATGCCACAGAATGTCAGTGACATGAAACAAATTGCAATAAATCATAAAAAAAAAAAAAATACATCATTTGGTTCTGATGATTTTCAAAACTGTGCTGACAACCAAGACATTGCTTCAGAAAGCTATTCAAAACCAACAGTCAATCCCAAAATACAGGTCTTTCAGTGCAGATGTTTAGTAGAAGCAGGGGGCTTGTTATATTTTTAAGAAGTTTGAGAAACACTGGGGTCACACTGGAAATCTGTATGCAAAAAGAAACCAACACAAACAAAACCCAGACTTGTCTCCTGATCAGATTTTGTAACCTTGCTCCAACAAACCCAGCTCTACTCTACAGGCACTTCTCTCACTAAGAGCTTGACTTCACTTTACCTTTCAGATTTGAAGCAGGTCTTGAAAACACCTGAAGTCTCCAGATGGCACATTCATACTAATTATATTTGTAGAGCAGCTTTTAGAAGTCTATGTGATATTGAGACCACAGCACATTCCATGCAGCTAAACAGATCTGAATGTGCTTAAGCCTTCTTCATTTCTAGTCACGTTACAAACTCAGGCCATCAGGTGCCAAGATCTGTTACCTTGCTTTGGCAAATCTCTTAACATAACACTATCAATCAGTTAAAAGGAGACAGTGCTGACTTGCTCATTTGCACAGACCAAGTAATTGTTCCTTCTGACTTTCCCTATTTATTTTGCCTTGTGTACAATTGGCAATGCGCAAGATTGTCATAAACTGGACATTACAAAAATCTATTTTCTTCACAGAAATTCTTTTCAACATATCCTGTCAATTTAAGATATGAAGACAAAAATCTTATTTTGATGGAGAATGCCCTAGTAAATTAACAACTTCTAAAGCATCCTGAGAATATATTCTACCCTTAATGTAACCAGCTTAAAATGCGCTCCCCTTAATGATCTCTGCACTAGGTCTTCAGTCTGCTCGGCTTATTTTCCACTATTGTATGACTCAGTTAATCACTCCTCTTCAACAAAACATTTCCAAGCACTTCTCAAACCTGCGCAAATCACACCGCATTTTTTATGCCTCAGAGCTCAACTAGGTATCTTGTCAGACAAGTTAATACCCGTAGATAAAAGAAAAGCTTTCAAGCACACAAGAATATCCAGATTGAAGACATGAGCAATGAACTCCATCCACAGATGAACCACCTTACAAATCCTGACTTATGTAGCACTGCTTTATCTAAAACAGTGCTGTATATTTCCAATTTCAACTATTACTATAATTCTACAAAGTTATTTCAAAGGTTTTCCTTAAAAGGCTTTTAATGGCAACTCATCTACCACTGCCAAGTTAGTTTCTTTAACAGATCTCAATCCTAAAACCTCTCCAAGTTCAGCACAAAAAATCTATAAACAAACAGAAGACATCTCTTGCCTTTTATATAATATGCACTGTTTCTCCTAAACACAGACCCTTTTCCATTCCTCTACAACCATTAAATGTTGCCCTTAGATGCTGCCATTTGGTGGAGTACCTATCACCATTCAGTTGCAACATTTTTACACTAGCAACGGCAGCTATTTTTGTTCCTGCTTATATCTAAATGAGTGAAATTACATATAAACCTGAAAGTTCTGGGACTTATACATGGACTTACTGTTCCTGAGCTTTAAGTGTGCATGGAAAGCTGCTTTAACTACTTATTCTCCATTTTCCACAGAAAACAAGTGCCCAACCCAGGCATAAGCACCACCAAAACAGAAATCTAATTAATTGTAGCATCCTGTAAGACATACTGCACACTTTTCAAAAGGGCAGACACTCTGCAATATGGTGATTAACCTCTCACACCAATCACACTCAAACTCCATTCTTGCACAACGTAGAGAGAGCTAAGGTTATTACTTACTTCTGATAATCACATAGAGGCCTGGACCCTGCCACATTACACATTATGCAAGGTCTGCACCCTAACTGAAAGTTTGTATGTGCAAATGTAGTAGCAAATGCACTAGATGCAGTCCAAAGCAACGGTTATTTTAATCTGTAAGCAAATAGCTGTTTCAATGTATTAACTCTCAAGCTATTGTTTAGATTCTGTATGCAACACGGCAGCAGCATCTCTAAGGCATATCTGTCACACATCAACATCTAGATTTAAAGTTAACTGCAGCTGAAAGCCTTATAAGTATAAAACTCATGAGCTTAAATTTGGTGCTCTGGTAGACAGCTGCTTTCAGAAATACTGTATGTCACTGCTTTTAACTGTCTTTTCATTTCTACTGCATGATCCAGTGATAAACAACTATTCACCGTATACCTTTACTTCTACTGCAGAGCTAACCAGCAGAGGGCACTTACATCAGCAATCCCTCTTCTAAGTACTTTGACATCTTTGAAATTATCCAACAATCTCGGTATACAAACAGGAACAGAAACAAAGATGATTGTTTGAATTTCAGTGAGGCTAAAAATAAGCAAGAAAGGATGACTTGTTGAGAACGCAACTGAACTGGCCATACAGTGGGATAAAAAGAAATTGAACTCAGAGCAGTCAACAAGGTTAAGGAAAGAAAAAATCTAGATCTGCTCGAGATTTAAAAACCCACATGGTTTCAGACACATAAGCCCTTCAAAAATTTGGTATTAAATTGCTTCCTATGCATTCAACTTCTCACTAGTTTGCCTTTTAAAGAAAAGGTGTGCAGGCTGATTCTCAATACATTCAGGCAAACATGCATCCCTGCCGTAAATGAAAAAAAAAACCACAAAACAAAACTAGAAAACCCACCAGTATTTACAAAATGTTTTGTTAAATGATTTTACATAAAGTTTTATAGAGTTTATTTTCAGCTAAATAAATCTATGCTGAAGAGAACAATAGCTTACCGCAATATCCCACCAGGAAAACAGTACCCATTGTCATTGCAACAAAACCCCCCTATAGTTAACTCCTCAAAGATTATCCCCTAATTTGTAAAGGCTATTTGAACACAACTGCATGTTTGTTTGCCTCACTCCTTCCTCAGCCTCGCCAGTGCTGCAGTTTATTCTGGCTGGGCAGATTCTCTCCAGCACAGAAAGAAACTGCAGGGTCAGGCCTTCATTTCTCCTAATTGTCTACATGAATTATAAACAGAAGTGAGAACACAAAAGCTGGGATATCTGGCTTTAGATCAACACGAAACGACTGGCACACTTGACCTTTTTAAGTACATATCAACCAAGAAAGAGTAAAATCCTAGATGTTAACACTAATCTTCTCCATGTTTTCTTCAGCTTGCATCTGGGGTTTTAATCTCATATTTCAGTATTGAGAAAGAACTTGGAAACAATACATACTACTGACATTAATCAGATATGTGAACCAAGTCATGTTACTGAGGTTTTCTCCCTGCCAACACAAGGATATTGCACTCTCTGAAATCACATGCCTCAACTTACTTTCCTTAGACCTTACATAAGGCAAGATTTCTATGACAAAATCTGTGTGTTCAAACCTCTGCACGATTTATTTTTGGATGCCTTTTATGAGCAAGCAAAGGAAAGAAAAACCTTCTGATCTAACAAGCAGACCTCCTATTTGCTTTGAGTAACCAGCTGAAAGAGATTTACTTCTGTAAGTAAAAAACACTATGCAAATAAATACTACTGAACATAAGACTGTTCTAGCCAT
The DNA here is from genome assembly GCF_963264785.1 of Psittacula echo. Lineage (NCBI taxonomy): Eukaryota > Metazoa > Chordata > Aves > Psittaciformes > Psittacidae > Psittacula > Psittacula echo. The sequence continues at coordinate 99,315,184 of NC_137736.1, forward strand.
AGGAAAAAACCCTTAGTAGGATAACAATCACCCACACACCATAACAAAACTGTAGTTACAATCACAATGTGCCTTCTTTTTCTTTTCTTTCAAGCTGAGCCATTACTGTAACTTACTGAACTATTCACTCAGGACAAGACATCTTCTAAAGCAATACCTATATTCCAACCCAATACATAGAGAGAGCATTCAAAGGAAAACATTCACATTAAGGCTCTAAAGAATTACTGCATCTTCCAAACGCTGTTTTTCCTAAAAACCTTTGTGTTTCAAACACATTTCCATTTATTTTTTCTCATAAGCCCACCCCTAGTTTAAATGACTCAAGTCGATTTTACCTTTCATCAGTAGATGACAACAAGCTTTCCGAAAGAAGTCAAACTTTGTACATCAGAACTCTGAATGGTCCTTTTATAAAGTAAATATTAATTCAATATTAAATTTAGAAGAACTGTATTAATAATTGAAGAAACACTAATTATTCGTGTTCTTCCACGAGCCCAGCGAGGAGGAAAAGATGTTGAGCCTTCAGGAAGCAGACAACAAAGGGAAGGATAAACTGAAACACCATGAAACCGAAAAAAAACCCAACCCAAAACATACTGTGAGCACATATTGTGAGCTACGGCAAGCAGGAAGAGAGCTTTTCAGGCAGCTGTGTGGGAGAAGTCACAGGCGGACCGAAGGAAAGCTTCACCGAGTCACTCGCATGATGACCCCCAACCAAGCCCTGTTTACGTAAGAGGGACCCTTTTCCTCCTCGACGGATACCACGGGCAAAATCCTCACCGGGGACCCACCCCACCCGCTCCCCACTGCGCCCGCCCAGCCGCGGCCCTCACAGCGCACTAACGGGAGCTACCTCGCCCAGCGCTTCTCACCCGGCCCCTGCGGCATCCTCCGGCGGGCTCCCCGCGGCCGCTCCCGCTGCCTCTGAGGCGCCCCCGCCAGAGCCGCTGCGTTACGGGGCGCTCGGCGCCAGCCCCACTGCGAGCAAAACCGCCACGACTCGGTGCGCAGCGCGCGCCCGGGCACCGCGCACGTGACAGCAGCGGGCCGGGAAGGGGCGGGGGGGCGGTTGAGGGGCGTGTCACGTGACAGCAAGCCTCGGGAGGGACCCCTCCCGCTTGACCGTTCGCGCGCGCCGTCACGTGTCCGGCGATGGGTAGTTCCTCCCTCCTCTCATTGCCTATTGGGTGCGGTGAGCGAGGCTACGTGACGTGTCCGCTCAACCCCCGCGGGTCTGAGGCGGATGGGGCCGGGTCCCGAGTCCCGCACTCTCGGTACCTCAGCTGTGGCGCCTGCCCCGGCTGGCATTCCACCTCCCCAGGCATGGCTCTGAGGGCGTTCAGGCGGGCCCGGGAGCTTGTACTTGCTCTCGGTAGCTGAGTCCGCGGCAGGGACAGGCCGGCGGGCACGGTTATCGCTCGCTTTGGCGGCAAGGCTGAGTGGCACCTCTCTGCCTCCACATCTTCATTGGCGTGTGGGCGAGGAGAGAATGAGATGGGTTCGCAAGAGGCCCAGGCCTCCTTCCGTGGACACAGCCGAGCAGGGCTGTGGGGGGGGTATGAGCTGGTTGTGCTGCAGGTCTGTAGTGTCTGAAACCAGCTGCATCCTATAGACTGTGTTAACTGCCTTCTGACACAGGCACTTAAAGGCTTGTCTCCGTTCAAAGATATTTAGCCAGTACCTAAGTGCCTGTTATGTCTTAGCATTGACATAATACAAGGGGTAATGAGTTAAAGCTTAAACAGGGGAGATTCAGGTTAGATGTAAGGAAGAAGTTATTTACAGTGAGGATGGTGAGACACTAGCACTGGTTGCCCAGAGAAGCTGTGGATGACTCATCCCTGGCAGTGTTCAAGGTCAGGTTGGACTGGGGTTTGAGCAACCTGGTCTGGTGGAAGGTGTCCCTGCCCATGGCAGAGGGGTTGGAACTTGATGATCTTTAGGTCCTTTCCAACCCTAACTATTCTATGATTCTATAATTTTGTCTCTTTACAGTTCTGTGTCTACACCTGCAGATCAAGTAGGAGACAGAGCTGAAGAAGGATCAAGAAAAGGGAAGATTGGAGACTAGCCCTCCCAAGAGAGCTCTTTTGCTACACAAAGTTGTTACCAGGAAATGCCTTCTGCTTTTCTCAAGATTTCCTTATTTTCCTGACTCTGCACAGGGTCAGGAGGCAGCTGGGGTTTGCAGCAAGAGGGGGACTGATCAGTCTGAAACATAAAGCAGTAGGGCAGAGCCCACTGGTAGTGTCAGTTTAGGGTTGGTCAGATTAGGAGGAAGCTGTTTAAAGAAGAAATTATGATTTAAAAAAGGGAAAAGAAAAATCAAGTTCACTACCCAGGAATCAAGTGTGGATGGATCCCTCTTAGAGGGAGTCAGTGATGCTGAAAAAATTCTGCCCTGGAATATGAAGCAAGGAAAGCACAGCAGTAGGTCTGGGGCAAAAAGAGATGTTCCCTACTAAGTTCCTGCTTGCTGCGCTCTTGAGTGACCTTAGCTGGCATCAGCGAGGCACTGCTGAATTGGCTGTGCAAATTCTGGAGCAACAGAAAGAGAAGGCATAAATAAGGAGATATGTTGAAAAGTGTCATCAGAGCCTCCACGGGAAGCCCTAAAAGAGCCAGAATGGGAACATACACAATGCTTATTTTAAGTTGTGTTTGTAGCTCCACAGAGGAATCATTGATCAAGAACAACTGCCTTTCCTGACAGTGCTAAGGAAGGGTGTGAAGGTGGAGCTGTGTAAACAGAACTTTTATCCTATTTAGTAGAACAGACCTGCTTAGTTATGATACACAAGAAACCTGGTTGTTCTAGCAAGTACTGGAACACAAACCCCCAGTCAGGTTTTTTATTCATGTGGGTTTAAGTTTCTTGTTATTAGTTATCACTAATCAGTTTTTAGTGTGTGCGGTAGGTGCAGTAGGTCCTTAAACAGTAGTTGATGGCAGTTTATACCATGCATGAACTTTGCAATTGGCTGAAACAGCTAAAAAATTTACTCTGTATGGAGCAGAAGTAATTTTATTATCTCTCAAATAACTAGTTTCAGTTCTTTTTCTTTCAGTTTGGCTTTTTGTAAAAGCCAATAATAACAAAAAGCAACCATCCCCCAACCATTTTTTCTTGAAGGAAAGGGATATGAAACCTTATATCTGTCTTGGAAAAGTTATGACAAACTGGAAATGTTATGAAAGCATTAAATACACCAACGAGACAAAACCATGATATTCAGAGACAAGTTTTGTGGAATAAAAGGCAATATTGCTGAAGACAGTATACAGACAATGTGTGTTGCTGACTTTGATGGGTCAGCTCAGACACTGACCTTACCCTCTCTCTTACATTGATAGTCTCAGCTAACATCTCCCTTGGTAACAGTAGCAGGTGACTTTGATGTGCTTTTCTCAAGGGACCGAACTGGGAACATCAGAGATTGAAAATAGACAATAGCACAGCATGGAATTACATCCCAAACCTTAATGCAACTTAAATCAGTAGTTTCATTCCTAACTATCCATTGTCCAAACTGGATATCACAAAGGTATGTGTAGTCATAGATAAATCCAAGTTTAGGAGGATTTATAATCTTGTCAGTTGTAGATTAAAAGCTCTGTTCTGTATCTGCAGCTCTATTAGTGACCACAATGAAGAGTCATGATGGCAACTGTTAAAGGATAATGGACCCGTTAAAGGATATTGGAAGAAGAACATTATTCGAAGTGTTTCTCTCCTCATTCAGCATTATTTTTTCCACCAGTTGATTAACTGTTTTCACTCAAACTGCAGAGCCCTAGGGTGTGGTGCCAGCTAAATCTGATATCTGGAGCTGAATGTCACCTGCATGGAGCTGGCATCTTAATTCCAACTCTGTTCTGCAGTCCTCACCATCAACTTTCTGTCGATGTGTAAGAACAGGTACACAAGCTACACAAACAGCTGTTATTCAGCAAAACCTCTTTCAAAGTGATACTGCTGCAAAACGGTGCCAAAGGCCTCAGAGCTCTAAGTTCTCTCCTAATCAAAACAGGAACTCTGACATCTGCCTTTTGGCAGTAGCTGATTCCACTGATAGCCTGTCAAGTGAGAAATGTGTGGGATAACATTGACACTCTGTGGCCAGCCAGATAAAATGCAATCTCTGGATTTTCACAGGTTTTTTTTGCTTTCATCCATTTCACAATGTAGTAAAGATCAGTTTGTAGCTTTCATTCTTGTTGATAATTTCCAGTGTCTTTTCAATAACTTTCCTTTATTGTTATAAAAATGTCCTAAACATGTAAGCTAAGATTAAAACTAGAAACAAATGATGAAACAAGACCTTGCATCCAGAACCCCTGAATCTGAGGAGTGCTCAGTGAGAATCCACTGCTGTTTTGGCACTTCGCAAGTTGTAGTAAGTGCATTTTCAGGTCCATGCTTACATCACTGTCATTTTAATCACATTTTTTTTTCCTGTGGAACTGGAATGAAGGAAGGCCCCTTAAGGAGAGCTGGATTTGTATACTGCAATTTCCTCCAGTCTAATCTGGAGAGGGGAGCTTTGTCAGTGTACCTCCAAGCTATAATTTTTACTTCTCACAGAAGTAATAGATATCACCTGTATTATACGTAGTACAGGTAGGCAGTATGGTTAAGCACCATTCAATAGCCCCTGTAGGTGTTCCTCTTGATTACAACTGAAAGAATAGTAAAAGAAAATGAAAAAAACAGTCGCTGGTTCATAGCTTTTACATTGAACAGGTGGAGGAGCAAATACTAAGGTACGTGAGAGGATGGGTTTGGCACACATAACACTGACACTTTTGGAGATGTACCCAGTTTTTGCTCTTATTTTGCTTTTCAACTAGAATCATTAAGAATAATGGTAGAATTGTAATTAAGGCATTTCAAGATAGTCAGAGCTGTATCTTAACTAGTTTCTAATGTGAAAACAGCATGTATGCAGTATTGAGCGTAGTTCCAACCTCCCTGCCATGGGCAGGGACACCTCCCAGTAGACCAGGTTGCTCAAAGCCCCATCCAACCTGGCCTTGAACACTGCCAGGGGTGGGGCAGCCACAGCTTCTCTGGGCAACCTGTGCCAGTGTCTCACCATCTTCATAATAAAAAATGTCTTCTTTATATGCAGTAGAAACTTCTTTCAGTTTAAAGTCTCTTCTCCTGTCTGTGCCTCTGGTGTGAGGACAAAGTGCTTTAACAGTGAATATAGTGATCAGGACAAAATTCCAGTTACTGGAATAATTAGGGCATGGGGAGGAGGGGGATTCAGTACTAGTCCTGGTTATTGCTCTTTGTGATGAATATCTAGGATACAGGGAGATGCATGCCTAACAAACAGCAAACAGATAAATTGACTGTTATTCTATGGAACTGTGAACATTAGCAACCGCTGGCTTTGCTCCTGTAAATTCAGAGACATGAAACACAAGGCAAGAACATTAGTTCCACCCATGTAAGACATAGCTAGGGTAGGGGCTGTCCTCGTCTCTGAACACAGTTTCTGAATTATTTAGCATATGGTCTTTCTGCTCCAGCAAGAGACTCACTCAGAGCTCATCTTGGCTGCTTTTACTTTCTTTTATTTCATTCTTTCTTAAACAGACTTGTAATTGATCCTATGTATTGTTTACTGGAAGTACTATACTTTTATAACATAGCTGTGGGTGGAGCAGAGTGTGTAGGCACAATTTGCACCCGATATTTGGGATAATTGACAGGAAGAAAGAAAATAGGCTGCAGTTCAACACATAGAGTATGAGAATGTAAAAAAACCCGAAGACTGTAGAGTTGCCTCTATTTTCCCATGAATTTCTCTATTCCGTGCCATAGAAAACCCAAAAGCAAATTTCAGTAAAACTGTGCCCTGGTTGCAATCTTTATTCTGTCTTTATTTCTTCTTTTTATTTTATATCTTTTTTTATAGAAGCAGGCTGCTTCTGTAGCCTGTTAGAGAGCGATGCAATAAAGACTCCATCACATCATATTTCAAATACTCAATCATTCATCAGATGGTAGAATCTCCAGCCTTGCTTCCTGTATCTATGTTTTAGTTTACTTAAAAGAAATTACAGTGCTGGGAATGTCGGGTCAGGTATAACACTGGTTACACAGCCACCTATCAAGCCTCAGAGAAGATGAGAAGTAGCAAAGGCAGGAGAAACATGAAAAGACCAAGAGGCAATTCACTTGACCTATTGGTACATAAAAAATACCAACTGTGTTGACCTTATAGTACAATGCAATATGGGCAGGCAGGTTTTCCCAAAATGGAGAACAAGCAGATTAAGGAGCCAGACACCAACGTAACTTATTGTAAAAAATGAAGAACATGGACAAGTGGGTGACCCTTGAGCAGAAGCACACGCTTCAGAATATACAAGGAGTTCTCTGAAGGGCTAGGATGTGCTACACACTGCAGTTGTCTTTTTTTACTGCCATTTAGAGAGTCTCCTGCCCTTTTTGCACTTATAGACTGGTTTTAGAAAAGATCACACACAAACAAAGTGCATGATGTATCACATGCGTAGTGGTGCATTTATGCTGTTAGCTTATTTGCGACAACTGCTGTAAATAAGCATTAGTTTTTGAACTAACCAAAAGCCTGACAATGGTAACATAAGTGATGTGGGTGATGGGATCAAATGAACCCTGATGAAGTTTGCCAATGATCACAAGGCCATGCTGGATGGGGCTTTGAGCAACCTGGTGTAGTGGGAGTGTCTCTGCCTGTGGCAGAGGGGTACGAACTACATGAGCTTTAGGTTCCCTTTCAACCGAATCCATTCTAACTTGTCCTTTCAAAGGTGGCTGGAGAACAGCTCTGTGTTAACACCATGACATGAGATCTGCAGCTGCTCTCAGTTCTGCATGACTCTGAGCAGCCTTTAAGGCACAAACCCCAACCAATAAAGAAGGTAAATACCAGCTTTGCTGGGACTCTGCCTGGTGCTGCTCTTGCAGAAGTGATTCTGGGAGCTGTTTCAGCAGCACATTTGTGCTTCTGACATGTAAAGTTCAAGTGTGCTGCCTTGTTAAAACATTTTTTCCTTCTTTTAAAGAATTCTTTTACCCCCTCACCAACTGAGTGACGTGGCTTCACTTACAGAAGTTAAAATGTAGTAAATACCTTGCAGATTTTCACCTCTAGGAAGGTGTTTTTACTGGTTGCATTTCAATGAGACATTAAAAAACGTGCTTGTGAGCACTTTTTAAATTGCTGTCGTTTCTCCCTGCACAACAGGTAGCAAAAGCTGATGCTGCGGAGGTTGATACTGTACTTTAACATGAGACTGGCAGAAAAATGATCAGTTCTCTTGTTGCTCATGTTTAAATCCACACCCTTAAGCTGTGATTCAGCAAATTCCCAGAGTAACGCTGGTTTGAAACCCGGGTTCCTCCTTGTCCTGTCCTGCCAGGGGTGGATTTCCTCTTGAGAAGCCAATAAACAAAAGCTTATTTATTTCTGGACATGGTGAAGAGGAAACTTGCTCCAGCATCCCTCCACCTCTTCCTGCAGAGTCCGAGCTCTCTTTTGCACTGATCAGGTCATGAATGAAAATGGAAGTGAGCAGCAGCAGAGCTGGGGTATAAAAATTGCTTCAAACGGCGCTTCCTGGCTCTGTTCTACACCTCATAAATAATAGATCTCATCTCATTTTAGCTACAAAGACAAGCAAAAGCAAGCTGTCTGTGTCTTTCTTCAGCAAACCTAAGTGCTCTCTCAGAGAGGCAGGACTGAGCACTCTCTTATTAACTGACATTATCAAGGAAATACGCTTGCTTGCTTCTTTTGGCTGCAATTTTTGTGCCGCAGTTGCAGCAGCATCTTGATGGGGAAGCTGATCTCCAAAGACCGGCGCAAAAGAGATGCTCGAGTTGTCATGCTGGGGCTTGACTTGGCTGGCAAATCCACCCTTCTGTACAAACTCAAGAGTGGCCAGGCTGTGGAGACCTGCCCAACGGTTGGCTTCAATGTGGAGTCTCTGCAGACACCCTGTGGTGTATCCTTCACTCTCTGGGACATCGGCGGACAAGGCAGCCTGCGGGCAAGCTGGCCTGACTACCTAGAGGACACCAACACCCTCATCTTCATGCTCGACAGCACAGACACAGTGCGGCTGCCTGAGGCGGCGGCAGCGCTGGAGGATGCCCTGAGCCACCCCAGCATGGCTGGCATCCCCGTCCTCCTGCTGGCCAACAAGCAGGAGGTGCCAGGAGCGCTGGCTCCTGCTGAGCTGCGGGAGAAGCTGTGCTGGGGGCAGCTGGCCAGGCGCCGCTGGGTGCTCCAGGGGTGCAGTGCCCACACTGGGCAGGGCCTGCAGGAAGTCCTGGCCGTCCTGGGATTGCTGCTGCGGGGTCTGGAGCAGAGCTTCCCATCCCAAGAGCAGCCCTTCACAGGGCCGGTGGGTAGCAGGCAAGCTCCAGAGCAAACCTGAACCTCAGGACCATCTTTCCCAATCATGGAGGATCCCAGCCTTTGGGTACCCCCTAACCTGAGCAGATCTGCAGCTGACACACACCGTGGAATGCCCAGCCACTCACCACTGAAACCCACCAAGATGACCTCCAAGCAAAACTCCCATCATGGAACATTCTTGGCCCCGTCTCTTGGACTGTCATCACCGGCCGCAGTTTGTCTGCTTTTCCAGGCTCTGTTCATCCATTGTGTGCATGTCCAGTGCTTCAGCGGGGATGCTTTTTGTCAGATCAATATAAACTATAACAGAGATGTGCACAACAGACAGACGAGGTTTTATTCTTTCTGTGGCTCCCAGCCCAGATGCAGATATCCTGATGGGGTGATCCCCACAGGGGGGTGTTTGAATGTGTCCCACGCTGCTTCCGTCTCAGCTTGAATCACATGTTCATTGGCTGGAAAAGCAAACAGCCTCTAAAAGAAATGGCTAAATGAAAGCAGCAGAAGCGCAGGACTTGAAATGTCTAACAGCTAATTGATGTTAGTGCAGCATCTGCAGGTATAAACTTCAAGTCATGGAAGTAAGTAAGGATTCGATGGTGTAATGCGGTTTGAGGATGTGTATCTAATTTCTGCATTTCTTGTTCTGGGTCTTTCTTTTCTGCTCGCTGCTTTTATCCAAACTGATTTAATGAAAACGGAACCTCATCTTCCTTGTATTTTATTTAAATATGAAGAAATTAAACCTGACTTCTAGATGTTGGAAACACATCTGCATGGCCAGTCAACCCCTAAATATCCTCATGGTGGTCTGAAGAGCCAAGATGAAATCCCATCTCTCAGACTTTTTGAAACTGGACAAGACCACTCTACATGCAATGACTGGTAACCATGGGCACTTATGGGCACAGGCAGGTTGACAACCAAAGGGACCTCCACACTCAACTGCATCAGGGTAGCTGAAATGCCCCTGGCAGCTCACAGTGGGGCTGGGTGGGTCCCTTACTGCAGTAGTGGTCTTTGTCCAATCCTGCTCAACCTCCATAAAATATGTGCCTGAGGGCTCCCTGTACACAAAATGCTGGTTTTCATTTTTAAATTAAGAAATGTTGTAGTGTTCCCTACTTCATTATGAAACGAATGGAAGGGGTGGGGGAAAAGCGGAGAAAGGACACAATGTTTTCAGGCAGCAGAAGTCATCCGCTTTCAAGGAAGAACATATTCAACCCAGAAACACCAGGGAGAGATACACAACAAAATCTTCTGTTCATACCAGAGCATTTTGCAGTTGTTAAGAAGTTAATCACCCAGCTGTTACTGGTGCTGTTATTAGCCTCATTTCATAGAAGGCAGCAGCTGAAATAGAGAGCTTAAATGGTCATGAAGAAATAGAATCTGACATTTATAGGAAGATTTCAATAAAAGTAATCTTTCCCAATGGAAAAAGTCTTGGGTTTTTTCAGCTGTGTTAATGTAGAACTAGTATATGCTATAAAATAGTGCTCCTATGTTGATCTGGCCAAAGTGATCATGGTTATGAGTATACTTAGCACTGAATCGTGTAATTTATTATATGACAAACCTGTGTGCATGGTAAGGACAAAATCACATCTTTAAATCTTTGCAGTTAACATCAGCAGGTTGATCTGCCTTTGGCTTGTTGTAGGTGCTCGTTTGTTTGTAACACACAAGTCTCCAATGCACATGTTGAGTGTTTGACTGTCAGAGGCAGGCCAAGCAGTTTTTGTGAGACAAACCAAATGGTAATACCTATACATAGATGAACAAACTCAGGTCATCTGTGCAGCCTGGTTGCTGGTACATGAAAAAGCCATATCTTCTTTGTGGCCCATCTGGCTATTTTGAACACCAGTCCCAGAGGCACAAGCCAAAATACTCTTGTGTTGCATTGCCATGCCGAAAAGAAATCTCCTTACTGAATTCATGGTGTTTTGGTCTTGTGTCTCACTGGTACAAGGCAGAGTATTGTGCATTAGCATGGGGGATCAGCAATAGTTTAAACTCAGACTGAGGAGTTGTCCCGATGATGTTTTACTCTTAATGATGTTTGACCATTTGACTCTACAGGACTGTCTGATGGTGATTTTAAAAGGCACTGAAGCCTTCCCACTACCCCATGAGTGTTTTTTAAGCCCTTTAAAGAGAAAAAATAGGCTCTTCTAGCAGCAAATAGAGGTGACCACCAGTATTTGGTGAGGTGACCACCAGTCTTTGGTAAGGTAACCACCAATTAAAAATCAAAATAGCAAGGTAGGAGGTGGGGAAGAAGGGATTGTTCTTGGCACTGGAACCCTGAATGCCTGAAACTGATGAAGCAACATCCTGGTTACTTAAAATGTTCACTTCCCCTGAAGCAGTGATTTGGCAAAATACACCATCTCATGGGGCATCATGTGATTTACCATCCTTGTTTTCTGGAATGAGACTTTTCTGGACACCCGGTCTCATTACTCAGTTCATTTATGCCGTTGTTGAAGACTGTCAAAACAATGATGGGTCATAATATCTGAAACAGCAACACAGAGTTTACTTTTAATTATTTTCTTTTTTCTCCTGCGTTGAAAGCGTGTTAAGTCAATTTAATGAGCCCTGCACTGCTCTAATAAACAGCTTGTGAGATGCTCTGCAGCAGCACTTAAATGCTTCAGTGTCAAAACTGCTGCCTGGCTCAAAGGGAGCAGCATGGAGATTTGCAGGAAGAAGCCAGCTCTCGGGAGGGATGTTTGTTACCTCTTTTTCCTGGTAATTCTGCAGGAGAACCTCTGCCACACAGAGCAGTATTAATCCCTTAAACATCTGTGCTTACAGACTCCAGCCAGGAGGGCATCTTTAGACTTACAGTCTCCATCTTCCATGTGGTAGATGTCACAGCCTCTGCGCCAGTTTCCAAAATAACACAGTTTCTCTCTTAGTAGCAGGAAAAGAAAAAGCCTTCGGACACTTCCTTGTTTCAGGTTCCTCACAAATTTGAAGCATCCTTTGGGTTGTTGGCCCAGAGCCCACTCTGGTTGCTCAGGATCTCCCTTTAGTGGATTTTCTGGATGCTGACTCCATCCACTTGCTATCCCTGATGTTGGCTGTTTCAAAGCCAAAGGGAGACCTCTAGAAAAGCAGCCTGCTTCTCTTTTATTTCCTTCTGTTTTTCCTTCTGGTTTTTGTTCCTTCCCCCCTACCCCACCCCACCCCAGCAACAAGTATTTGCTTGGCAATAGTTTCACTGCTGTTTCCCCCCCACCCCCTTGCTGTAACTGGCATCCCACCTCCAGACTCTGCTAGTAGCTTCCTACAGCTGCATCAGCTGTCTTTAAAGCAGCTGGTCAGTTTTTAGTGTTAATGTGGTCTGCTTTTCTGCGATCATGAACTTGGTGGCTATGAGCTAAGTGTATTGGCAAAAGTGGCCAACTCCTAAGATAGCAAGGGTTGGAAAAAACATCTGGTCCAAAATCCTGCTTAAATCAAGTCACCCAATGCCTGCTGCAGCAGTTTTGAATGTCTCCAAGGACAGAGGTTCAACAACCCAACACTTTTAGAGGCACTCTGGTACGTATTAACCTTTGCAGTAACATAAGTGGAATCCACAACTGCATTACTCTTCCCAGCTACCACTCCACTGAGAAGAGCTGTACTGGAAAGTATCTGCCTCTGGAGCTCTCAGAGCAGCCTCCATTGCCCAGGCCCATCAGCTCGTCTAGTTCTGGGACCTCCTATCCCTTCTCTATGTTGTGGGGATCACTGCAGTGGAAGCTGCCGTTGTGTCCTGCTGCCTCTTTGAAGGAAACCGAGACACTTCAACTCTCTTTCACACTCTTTATGGAATCATACAATCCCAGACTGGTTTGGGTTGGAAGGCACCTTAAAGCTCATCCAGTTCTCAACCACCTGCCATGGGCAGGGACACCAAACACTAGACCAGGTTGCCTGAAGGCCTGTCCAGCCCAGCCATGACCACTGCCAGGAATGGGGCAGCCACAGCTTCTGTTATGAAAGGGCATAGCTAATTACTCACTGATTTACTAGCCTTTCTGAGGAGCTGCTTTTCAAAGCTTTTTCAACAATCCCTCTTCGTGACTGTAAACCCAGCACAGATTTATGCTGGAATTTTTGACAAGACGTTTTCCATTTGCTCCCAGAGAGGAGACAGTGAGCTGGAAAAACCCAACAAAACAACAACCAGTGTTAAAACCAGCACAGGAAGGACAATTCACCTTTTCCCCTTCCCTTCGCTGGTACAGGAAGGATGATTCACCTTTCCCCGGCCTCTTCACAACTTCCGTATTTCAGCTATTCTATGACACAAAACGGTTTCTCTTTGCACAGTAGCTGATTTGTGCTCTTGGCACCATTTCTTTGTTCGTGGATGGACCTACCTGCCTCCTGACCTGCAGTTACTGATGGAGCTTCTCTGATGGGTTTCACCGTGGTCTTGCTGAGGGGTCTGAGATCAGAGGGGAACCACGTGATGCCAGGGCTGCAGGGCAAGGGCATGAATGGATGACAGTGAGCTCTTTAAAGAGGGAACAGGCAGTGAGAGCGAGCTGTGACCTGCTGTAATGCTGGGAAAAGAGTGTTAGGGCAGCAGCCAGAGACCTGGGAAACAGCTGGGGAAGAAAGGGCAATAAGAACTTAAAGAAAAACCCTAAGAAGTGCTCTCTTTTCAAACACAACACAAAAAAAGATTGAAAATATAAACCTTTAGTTAGGGGTCAGGCTGTACAATGCAGTGGAATGTCTTAATTATCACTTTAGTGCACCTAACAGCTGGAAATTAATTTCCTCCTCTTAGAGAAACCCTGAAATACCACCTATAAAGATTCACCACATGTAACTCACTAAGAAAAAACAAGGAGCAAAGCCACGTGTGACACCACATCTTAAATAACATTATTAGTGTTGTCAAATGGTATTAAAAACCAGTCATGTGATTATGACTATGACAAATGATGAACTGTTTGAGACACTGCACCCCTCTGAAGGTTAATTAACCGGCCTTCATCTAAACTTTCCAACACGTGATTTTCTCGTGATGCACTTGCTTGACTTACTCGCCTGAGGTATTGTTAAAAACACCAGGTAAAGGCTGATGTCTGGGCGAGGACCTCAGTGGTGCGTGTGTGGCTGGGAGCGTATCATCCCCCCACCTCATACTTCACACAAAAGGGAAAAAGAAAGATAAATCAGCCAATTGCTGTGAAAGGTGATGCCAGACTGATGGTTCATTGGAACTGCATGATCTTTAAGGTCCCAGCTAACCCAAACCATTCTGTGATTCCATGATATCAGCCCAACTTTAATAGAAGAAAGATTTGGCCCTTAAAGATAAGAGAGAAATTTGAAAATGTGAATCCTACAGGTTTAGAATGGAAGTTTGTTAAACTCTGTGATTCTTCTTGATGGAACCTGGGGACTGCTTCTCATGCTACAGGTGTTCCTCAGATCCCTTGAGCCTATCAGTTTTTGGCTCTTAATCTCAACCCCAATCACCTAAACAAGGAGAAACGCTGCAAGCGTTGAAGTGTTAACACTGAGGACTTGAGGGCTCTTTTCTTCTCCCCTCTCAGAAACCCATCAAAAGAACCGGATGCTGAACTGCATCAATGTCAGTGTTCCTTCCGAGCTAAGTTTGTGTGAGATCTAAACATCACAGCAGAGAGGCAAAAGCTCCTTGCTGGGCAGGTTTCACTGCCAGCCGCATTGGGCTGACCTCCCAGGTCAGGCTATTCACCTCTGTTACACCCAAGAAACTTAGTGTGTGCGTAACTTCCTCCTGACTTACTCGGAGTGTGGTTGCTTGGAGTTGTGAGTGGGTGGCTGCATGGAGCACTGATTGTTTCTGGGAAGATCTTTGTCCTGAAGCTACAGTGTGGAACATGTACTGCTGTATTGGCTGCGGCTTATTCCCATGCACTGTATGTGCTGGGTTCAGCTGCTGAATACAGAGATGCACAGTGCTGGGAATGCATAATGCTAGTTATACTAAGTATAAATAAACCTAAATCCAGGCAGGACATGATGAAACCAAACAGTCTGACACCAACTTCCTCATTTTCTTGAGTCAGTAGTTGATGACTTCAATGAGGCAGCCTGGTTTGGGTCTAGCTTTAGTTTTGCAGCTGAAACTTCCTGCACTGCCCTTGGTTTATAGGGTTTGGGAGGGTTGCTTGGCTGGGTCTTTTTTTTTTACAGATGTGTTATTTGCATTGCTGCTTTACTTTTTTTTCCCTTTTTAAAAGGTTGACATGACTTTCAGTGCAGGACTTGTACCAGCAGCATGGGTACAACGCGCTGACATGAAATTCACAGTAAGTATGTTCTCAAAAGCTCCTTCCTTGTGCCTGTTTTCTTTCCTGGGGGACATCACCTTCAAGAAAATGGCAGCAAGCTCCATTAAGTTCCAGCACCAAAATGAGTCTGAAATCATTTATTTAGGATGCATCTCCCATGAAGAAGACAACAGGGGCTGTGTGGCTGGAACAGCACTCTAGAATTGATGAAGACTGGGAGGCCTCCTATAATCCTAGGGTGAAATCAGAGAGCTCATCTCCCTGCTTGAAATGCCTGTACACCAATGCGTGCAGCATGGGAAATAAGCAGGAGGAGTTAGAGACCTGTGTTAAGTCAGGAGATTATGATCTGGTGGCAATTACAGAGACGTGGTGGGACAGCTCACATGACTGGAATATAGTCATGGAGGGCTATGTCCTTTTCAGGAAAGACAGGCCAGCCAGGCGGGGTGGTGGGGTTGCTCTTTATGTGCGAGAGCAGCTGCAATGTACTGAGTTCTGTCCAGGGACAGGGGACGAGCGAGTTGAGAGTCTGTGGGTGAGAATTAAGGGGCAGGCTGGCAGGGGCGATACTGTTGTGGGTGTCTGTTACAGGCCACCAGATCAGGGTGAGGAAGTTGACGAGGCCTTCTACAGGCAGCTGAGAGCGGCCTCACAGTCACAGGACGTGGTCGTCGTGGGGGATTTTAACTTCCCTGATGTTTGCTGGAAGGACTACTCAGCAACCCAGCCACAGTCCAGGAGGTTCCTCCAGTGTATGGAGGATAACTTCCTCATGCAAATGGTGGATGAGCCAACCAGGAGAGGAGCGCTGCTGGATCTCATCCTCACTAACAAGGAGGGTCTGGTTGAAGCAGTAAATGTTGAGGGCTGCCTTGGTTGCAGCGACCACGAAATGGTGGAATTCAGGATCTTGTGTGGTAGGGCCAGTACAATAGCAAGTAGAATTGCAACCCTGGACTTTAGCAGGGCAAACTTTGGCCTTTTCAAGCAATTGCTAGGGGAAATCCCATGGGCAAGGCTGCTTGAAGGTAAAGGGGCCCAAGATAGTTGGTTGGCATTCAAGGATTGCTTATTCTGAGCTCAAGATCAGAGCATCCCGACACGTAGGAAGTCAAGGAAGAGGGCCAGGAGACCTGCGTGGCTAAATAAGGAACTGCTGGGCATGCTCAAGTGGAAAAGGAGAGTTTACAGGTCATGGAAGGAGGGGCTGGCCACTCGGGAGGAATATAAGGCTGCTGCTAGAGGATGTAGGAAGGCAGCTAGGATGGCTAAGGCCTCCTTAGAATTAAATCTGGCAAGAGGGGTCAAGGACAGCAGAAAGAGCTTTTTCAAATACATAGCTGATAAAACTAACACCAGAGGCAAGGTAGGCCCACTGATGAACGGGATGGGTGCCCTGGTGACAGAAGATACGGAGATGGCAGAGTTATTGAATGCCTTCTTTGTCTCAGTCTACTCTGCCGGAGGCAGTCCTGAAGAGCCCTGTACTCCTGAGACCTCAGATGAAGTCAGGTCACTGGAGCAGTTTGCCTTAGTTGACGAGGAATGGGTTAGAGACCAGTTGAGCAATCTGGACATCCATAAATCCATGGGTCCAGATGGGATGCACCAGTGGGTGCTGAGGGAACTGGCGGAAGTCATTGCTAGACCACTCTCCATCATCTTTACCAAGTCTTGGGAAACGGGAGAGGTGCCTGAGAACTGGAGGAAAGCAAATGTCACTCCAGTCTTCAAAAAGGGCAAGAAGGAGGACCTGGGTAACTATAGACTGGTCAGCCTCACCTCCATCCCTGGGAAAGTGATGGAACACCTTATCCTTGATGCCATCTTAAGGCATGTCAAAGATAAGAGGGTTATGAGGGGCAGTCAACATGGCTTTACCAAGGGGAAGTCATGCTTGACCAACCTCATAGCCTTTTATGAGGAAATAACATTGTGGATGGATGATGGCAGAGCGGTGGATGTGTTCTACCTTGACTTCAGCAAAGCATTTGACACAGTCTCCCACAGCATCCTCATAGCTAAATTGAGGAAGTGTGGTCTGAACGATCAGGTGGTGAGGTGGACTGCAAACTGGCTGAAGGAGAGAAGCCAGAGAGTTGTAGTCTATGGGGCGGAGCCTAGTTGGAGGCCTGTATCTAGTGGAGTGCCTCAAGGGTCAGTACTGGGACCAGTATTATTTAATATATTCATCAATGATTTAGATGAGGGAATTGAGTGTACTGTCAGCAAGTTTGCTGATGACACTAAGCTGGGAGGAGTGGCTGACACGCCAGAAGGCTGTGCTGCCATCCAGCAGGACCTGGACAGGCTGGAGAGTTGGGCAGGGAGAAACTTGATGAAATATAACAAGGGAAAGTGTAGAGTCCTGCATCTGGGCAGGAACAACCCCAGGTTCCAATATAGGTTGGGGAACGACCTGTTAGAGAGTAGTGTAGGGGAGAGGGACCTGGGGGTCCTAGTGGACGGCAGGATGACCATGAGCCAACACTGTGCCCTTGTGGCCAAGAAGGCCAATGGCATCCTGGGGTGTATTAGAAGGGGGGTGGTCAGTAGGTCGAGAGAGGTCCTCCTTCCCCTCTACTCTGCCCTGGTGAGACCGCATCTGGAATATTGTGTCCAGTTCTGGGTCCCTCAGTTCAAGAAGGACAGGGACCTGCTGGAGAGAGTCCAGCGCAGGGCAACTAAGATGATTAAGGGAGTGGAGCATCTCCCTTATGAGGAAAGGCTGAGGGAGCTGGGTCTCTATAGTTTGGAGAAGAGGAGACTGCGGGGGGACCTTATTAGTGTATATAAATATATAAAGGGGGAGTGTCACGAGGATGGAGCCAGGCTCTTCTCAGTGGCAAACAATGATAGGACAAGGGGTAATGGGTACAAACTGGAACACAAGAGGTTCCACTTAAACTTGAGAAGAAACTTCTTGTCAGTGAGGGTGACGGAACACTGGAACAGGCTGCCCAGGGGGGTTGTGGAGTCTCCTTCTCTGGAGACATTCAAAACCCGCCTGGACACATTCCTGTGTAACCTTATCTAGGTGTTCCTGCTCTGGCAGGGGGATTGGACTAGATGATCTTTTGGGGTCCCTTCCAATCTCTAGCATACTGTGATACTGTGATACCGTAACACTGGTGGCCATGAACTGGGTGGCTGGAGGACCCAATCTCACATACTGCTGCTTGCTGGTGACGAGATCAAAGTGACAGGCAGAAGCAGGGCAAGCCAGAGCCAGCCCTGAGGACACATAGAGCACAGCCTGCCATAAGCCAATCTGTGGCATTTTTGGCTTCTCCCTCTGGCCAAGGCCCTGATCTTTCCCAGAGAGTTAAGACTCTAAGGTCCTGTTCTCCAGCAATTTTCATGCACTAGTATTTTTGTGTCAGCAGCAGCACATGAGCTCCCATGCAGTGGTAGAGGTGGCTAATGGGATCTTCAGCTCTGCAAGGGGAGGGAACACCAAGGTCATTTGTTACTTCTGCTGATGGTGCTGGGGGGATAAATAGCAATGCAAGGGATTTTTTTTACTGTGGGATGAAGATAGAGTGCAGAAAAGAATAACAAAAACATTGAAGCTGTTTTCTGTATTGAAGACAGAGCAGCATCTGATAGAAGGCAGTCACAAGTGCTTCTTCCAGGGTGAAGATTCAGGAGAATAAAGGTCTCTCTAAGGGAGGAAGCTCAGAAGGAAACAAGAGACTGAAACAGCGCCTTCCTGCCAGGCTGTGGTGCCTGTATTGCCCAAAGCCCTAGTATTGCCTGCAGCCATCTCCACCAGTTCATGTCCCCCAGCCCTCCCAGTCATTCCCATGCGCTATCTTTGAAGAGATATTTTTCCTCAGGGGCACAGTGGATGTTGTCCCCATCCCTCCTGGGGCAGCTCTGGAGGCTCAGGGCCACTTTCCTGCTCTTCTCTGATGAGCTCCGCTTGCTTTGCCGGTGACGAGTCCATCCCATCTTGCAAAAATAATGGGGCATCCTTGGGAATGCTCTATCATATTCTGCCTTGGTGTTGACCTTCCCTCAGGAAGAGGAGGAAGGTAATTTTGCATCCTTGTGAGAGCTCCACCCTGAGGTGTGCCATGCAGGTACCTTACAGCTGGTGCAGTGCTGGACTCCTGCTCCAGCCCTGTACTAACCCAAACCTCTGGAACTACTGCCTGTGTTGGGGGATGGACTTTTAGCATTGGTCTTCATTTACACTATTACCAAAGAAAATGACTGCTGGTAAGTACTGTCAAAAGCCAGAAAATAATGAGGTGTAAAGTGCATGTCTTTATGAGGAGAACAGACCCTCTCCTGATCCTATGTCCCTGGAAAACAAGGGCCCCAGCTCTGCTCTCAGTTGGTATTTTTCTTCCCGAGGAAACTTCCAGTTTGTTCTTTTCAAGTCTTTTCCCTTCATTTTCAAACCTCACATGGGCCTGTATGAGCTTGTCCTCTCACTGCAGAACCCAGTGGTTTGGTTAAGCAGCACATATTGCTCCTACTTCCAAGGCAAAGCGGAGCGTTACTGCAGAGCTGCCAATTGCCGAGTGGTTTTTGTCTGCGTAAGTGGTTGTGGCCTATTGAAAACAGCCACATTGCCACATCCAAGTGTGGTTAGCCAGCACAGGCAAAAAAAATAAATAATGAAAATCCAAGGCCTAAGGGGAAATGTAAGAACAGTTCATCTGCTCTGGGAGCGATTGTTCCTCACGGCAACCAGTAGACAGGACATCGATGCTGCCAGACTGATTTAAAGCATTAGAGCTTTGGAGGTGACAGGTGTCAGACTGGGTTGGAGCAAAGATTTATGCTTCTGGTCCAACCACAGAGAGGCAGGCAGGGGTGCAGGCAGAGCAGAACATGCTTGTCATGTCTGGGAGGACACCTTCTACTAGAAGTGTAAAATGTTGCTCCAAGACACATCCAGCCTGGCCTTGAACACTGCCAGGGATGGGGCAGCCACAGCTTCTCTGGGCAGCCTGTGCCAGGGCCTCACCACCCTTGTGGTGAAGAATTTTTTCCTAATATCTAACCTAAACCTACCCTGTTTCAGTCTAAAGCCAATCCTCCTTGTCCTGTCACTACATGCCCTTGTAAGAAGTCCCTCTCCAGCTTTTTTAGTAGGCTTCCTTCAGGTATTGAATGACGGTTCTAAGGTCTCCCCGGAGCCTCTTCTTGTAACTGTCTTCCAATACCTACAGGAGGCCTACAAGAGATCTACAAATATACAAAAATATATATAGGATAAATATATATATATTTATAAATACGCAACTGCTTCAGTCAGGAAAACTTGTGGAGTATTCTAAGACCTCGGATGTTAACTAAAATACCAAATACAGAAAAAATGGTGACTATTACAAGCAGTAATTTCCCCCCTTTCCATCAGTTTTTAATATTTCAAGCACAGATCTCTGACTGAGCTCCCCTAAGCCACCTCCCTGGGTAGCAATAGCCATGCAGAGCTCAGTGCAGACACTTGGTTCTGTGCTGCTGACAGCGAGGTCAGGTTTACAACCCCAACAGTCTGATCTACAGGGAGAGCAGGCACATGTCCCTGCTGCAGAAGCAACATGCCACCTCACTACATACTGCCTTTTTCTTAGCAAAGGGTTAAACAGTTCAGTACAGAGCCCTGAAACGCTGAGATGACAGAGCTGGAAGTGAGTGTTATTGCTAAGTGTCCAACCATGTCTGCACATCCAGCTCCTTGTAAGTGTTCACAAACGAGCCCTTTGGACAGAAATTATTCCATGTGAGACGCAGGCATCAGCTTGTGTTTTACCAGCAGTTGAAACCATTTCTGTTTGCTTCCAAACATGCAGAAAAAAGATAGGTTTCTAACCTCTTATTTTTAATATTTATTCTAAAGCAGTAAAGGCAACGGCTCAGAAACATGGAACATGACAGAGATTGGGGGATGCAAAAACCTGTCTTGACGAAGCTACACGCTTTTTGGGAATTTTGTATGTATTTTATTTAAACACGAGAATTTGGCAAGTCCAAAGACAACTCCTGCCCACATTTCATCCCAAGATTTCCTGTGTGCTGCTGGGCTTACAATGACAGAGCTCGAGACCATGCAAACCATTCCCAGAGAGCTAATGTCAAATACTCTCACAATTACAGGAATGGGGCCTGACCTCACTGCAGTCCTTCCCTTGTAAGCTAAGGTCACCATGGCAAGGAGAACAGAAGGACTTTCTCTCTTAGTTTCAATGTAGGCAGTATCTAGGCTTCAGAGAGCCCTAACAGGATGTAGAAGTACAAAATGCAAGGGAAACCAGCTATAAACTGTATTGAACAGAAAGGAACAGTGACGGGTTTAATCCTAGGGCAAGAGGTACCAGCTTCCCTAAGTATCTCCCTGCACAAACCTAGAACTGAACTTGCTGAAGCCACTGGCAAAATATTTCAATTTCATCCTCCCTTTTCCTGTAGAGAATTTGTGTGAGGGATCATCTGTCTTTATGAGGTAGGGCTAAAAAAATCCACCAAAAGGGAAAAAAAAACCCACTGCAGATGATCAGCTTGCAAATAACCGAGACACAGACACGAGCTCCTCATGCTCCATTTCTGCACAGTACAAAAATCCAACATCAGTTTTCCTCAGGACTCCTTTTTAGCAAAGAGGACAGCTAATCCATTCTCCACATCTTCATGCATCCTTGGCCCTGATTGATGCACATTGAGCAAGCTGAAGGCTAACCTCCTCCTCCTGCAGCTCCCTTGCAGTGTCCAGGGTAGAGCCTTCCTACAGGGTGCCTTAAACCTCCATGAAACTTGCCATTTCTCCTGAGCTTGCGTGGTGACATTGACCCTATTTTACTGCTGCAGATGAAAGCAGAGAGCCGTGAAGACTATAGCCTTCATTTTAAAACATACGAGTCATGGGTTTAGTATTCTTAGGTGCAATACATAAGGCTGTAATATCCCTAACATGTATTTTAAGAACTGAGGATGAGAAAAGTAACTCCTATGCTCCTTTATAAAATTGATGCTGCTCAAGCAAGCTGTATCATGAATGCATTTAAATAGGAAGCTGCTGGTGCTGCGACAACAGCAGCTGGACACCTCTGGGTTGAGGCCAGCAGCACAGATCATATCTGCTCGTTACTGCTTCTGCAGCACAAACCACAATCAGGGCAGTGCAAAGCTGCTCTAGTTTGCAATCCACATCTTAACCCGAGGGAGTTTTCCTGAGCAGTCTGAACTAATGCACCACCCAAAGCAGACCTGGGCCGCTCAGGCAGTCCCAGTTCAACCCTGCCCGTGCTGCTGTTGAGTTGATGGTGGCAATTGTCACAAATCCCTGCAGCAAAATCTCCCAAGGCTTTGCCTGCTGGAGCCCCCAGTTTTCTATTTTTTTAACTTTTCATCCTGAAAAGTGCTTTCTAATGGCTTGGCATAATTTGTTGTCCTACATATGCTTGAATAGAAGCATAATTATGACACAAAAGGGAGTACTTTTTACACCGCAAAGTAGAAGGAACACAAGGCAACTAGGCTGCTTTGGTAGAAATAACTGGTTTGAAACACCCTCAGAATCTAGAGGGGGTAATGGTTCAGATTAGAGTAACAAAATGGCCTGACCTATCATTCAGTCCACTGATATTTTTAAACAATAAGCCTATCAGTGGACCTGAGATGTCTCTTAAAATTCTTTATTCCAAGGTAATGCCTGCCAAACCATCTAGGTGGATAACTGGACAATTAACAGGTTGCCAAAACCCGCGACCATTCCTTTTGTCAGCTGAGAGCTGATGGAAAATCAAAGAGATTGAACTGCTTTTGGAAATGGGAGTTTGGTTTTCTGAAACCTTTATTCTTTATACACCCCCAGAAGAGCATTTGCAGATTTAAATACAGTCCTGGAAGCTCATCTCCATCAACAATGTACCCATGGAGAGAGGGTGATTCACCTGACTGACACATAGCAAGGATGGCAAAGCCATAGCTGCAGAATCACAGGCACCTTCAAGCAGTTCAAGAGGTTTTCTTCCACTGCAGCTCTCACATAATTAAAGCAGTACTAATTAGGTGCTTGCTGGACAGTGCAAGTCTGAAACCTCCAATCTATCCTTGAGCATCCCCCTTTATGGGGTCACTCATGCCTGAGGTGAGGGATGGTGTCCATCCCTTCTAGCTATGGAGTACCATGGAAGACCAGTCTCCTGCCTAAGGCCGTTCTTGATGTACGCCTCCTCCCAGCACACCCTGGGCAGGAGTTGGGCTTGCTTGTACAGCATCCTGAGCTTAAAATCAGTGCTGAATCAGCACTGGGAGCCTAGAAAGGACATTTCTGGAGGTAGAAAAGGACTGTGAAAGCTTTAAAGTGAAGTTGCTATTTAATAGTTACATGAATGCAGCTCACTTACCACAGCCTCGTATACGTGACTAGGAACATCTCCTTAAAAAGTATGAAACTCCATACTGGAACAGTATCCAAAGTTTCAGAGATGACTGCATTAGCGTACTTTATTCATTCTCGTATAACATACTTCAAACTTTGATGCGGAGTTCTGCTAACTAATATCTAGTCAAAGACAAAAACTCCTAAGTCAATCTGTGAAGACTAAGCAGTTTCAGAATCTTCAAAATAAGTTCTTGAATTTTTTATAGTATTTGATAGCAGCTTTTTATTGGTTACAAAACCTAAGCCCATATACAAAATTAGGAACACATTTAGATGCCTCTTTGAAAGAACGTTTTAGTCTATTTTAACTGATAGTTTAAAAAAATAATAAAAACAATGCAATTTTAAACACTGTTCTGAAAACTTAAAAGTGCAGCAATATACTTTGTTTCCTTTATTAACTATGAAATGGTGCAATCCCAATCAAAAGCTGATAAGGTCACAACAGAAAGAACTGAGCAAATGCTTTGTCCTGCCTTACCCAGTTCTCTGATGTTCACTTTTAATGTAATGCATTGAGTGCAAGAAAAGGATCAAATCTTCACAGTAGTGGAAAACTGTTGTTTCAGTATCAATTTGTATGTCATCTCCAGGATAATAAGCTAGTGCAGGCGGAACAGGGTATCCGTCAGTCTATATGGCATACAGGGAGACTACACTGAATTAGAAGGGGGGAAATATTTGTCCACATTAACATCTGCTGGAACTCTAATTTCACAGAAACTTTGTGACCTTACCTAACTTTTACTTTTTATTGTTTAGTTTTTTAGCGAACACCACACAGTTTCAAGATTTTTAGACTATAGTGTGTGAATAGGATGCAGTTACCATATGAAGCTTCAACTCAACTTTTGGGAAAAGAAAAAAGGCACAATGAACTTCAACTCAATTTTATGTGCACAAGAGTTGAAAAATCTGAGCCACCTTAAAGAGAAATTGATTCTAAAATTTATAAAACCTATAAATAATCAGAGGCCAAACCACTATATTAAAACAGATTATCTAGCAAGTAAAAATCTTGCAGTTTAAACATACGCTTGTATCCAGCTGAGATACAAGACAACTCACTCTTTAAAGTGGCTCCACCTTGGCAGACATATACTTAATGAATGCACACCTGCTATGCGTTGTTCATCAGTGGAAAAACAGCTGATCCACAAAGCTCTGATGGCATCTGTCCTTATCTTCATCACAGTAAATACAACCCACATCCAATAACTAAATTAGTTTAGATTTTTCTATCCCTTCACATCAATGCATTGGGAAATTACACCCAGTAAACAACAGCAACAAAACCAGTTTGTGTGACAGCTTACAGAATTTTGAAGTTATCAATCTTCACCCCAGTAATACCAAAATCCCTTTGAAAATGACTGGGTCAGACGATTTTCCAAAAGCTTACACACTTTGTGACCTTACACACCTTATGTAAAGTTATTTAATGTGCGCTGCACATCAGGTTGATGCTGAATAGCGGCAGCTTCCATACAGCCTCACACGTCAACCAGTTTGTATCTTTTTTTAATCATGTGAATAAGATTTGAGACTAACTTCTGAATTACTCTTCCGATACTCCAAGAATGAAGCTTTTATGACGCTTCTAAGTAGTTGCTGGTTTGTTGCCAACCACATCATCATAAGCACTGATTACTAAGTAAAAAATAGTTTAAGACTAAATTACAGTAAACATGAAAGCTCCACAGTTTAAACCCAATATAAATCAACCATATCCAATTATCAATTTAAAACAAAATATATTGACTACTGAAAGTTGAAAGCAAGATTCTTTTTAACTAATACATTTTTGGACAAATATTTTTTTCTTTTTCTACAGTCTGGGACTCTTGCTTTCAGCTTAAACAGAAGTTCAAGTCCATAACAGGTTGTAGCTCAGGTAAAATACCATGCACAGCATTTGATTACTTCAAAACAGCAGGAACACACAGGCTGAAGTGAGTGGTCAAATAGGGCTCGCTGTTCTCAAAAATTAGGTATAATGGCAAAAGCTTTACCAGTCCAAATCTACAGTTCATTCTCCAACCCTGGTTTCTGAGGCAGTTAATGAACACACATCAATTACTGATAGCTGAAGTAGTTTTTTTGTTTTAAACTTAAGTGTCTAATCAATTGCCAAGTGTTTGTTTGTTTTTGTTTAAGTTACTTTTATTTCAGTTTCACCAATGAAATTCATTTGGCTTGCATTTTTGAATCTATTCTTCCACATAAAGTATATGAAAATATGTTTGTGGAGGACGACGATGGAGGCTCAGAGAAACTGGGCCCCTGTAAAGTCTTCCAAAATGTATGCATCATACCAAAGTGTCTTGATCCACAGCGCACCGTTTTCCAAAGAAGCTACTTTTCCATGGAAAGCCAATGTGCCACCACTATGGAATATTCTTAACAAAACTGCAGATTGCGGTTTTCAGCATGTGGCACCAGGAAAAAGGCAAAAAAAGGTGGTTGGGACTGTTAAAAAGAATTCTGGAACAGTTTAAGAGATCATGCATATGCATTTACAGTCCATGTGACAGTGATGTTTGGCAACTGCAAAGTGACCGATACATGGCTTGCTTTAGAAGCATCAAAACGAAGAGGCATGGGTGTCTTGGAGCCTTTTGTTTCTTCACTTGGTAGCCATCTGGTGGTGCTTCATTCTGGTGTGGGACAGAGAAGCTGCACTTTTTTCGACTTAAAAATTAAATTCTTTTGTTTGAAGGTTGGCTGTTGGGTCAAAGTTGTAAGTACCTCCTTGAGTGGCTTCAGGAATGAGACTGGGATCTTCGTCAATCTATAAAATACAACAACAAAAACACATGAGAGGCCAATTCCCTGTACAGTTCAGTATGTGTAGAAGAGATTCACAAATGTCAATCTTTTTTTCCTTTTTTAATATTATTGCAATAAAATTAGATCAGTTTTTCAAATTCCATTTCTCAGATATGTTGAAAAAGAACAACACATCAAATCTGTTCTAATACCATCAGGGAAACAAAAAATTGTAACCCTTAGAGACCAGGTTGCTGCTTGGTCAAAACAGTTACTATTTTAGCTGTGTGATTCAATTTTCAATGCCAATTTTTAGTACTTCTGCAGTTGGCTAATCACTAGTTGTGAATTCCAAAATCAGTTTTGTACTTTCTCCCGTTTGGTTTTTTTTTTTTTCAAACATGAAAATAATCTCTATCAGCAGCTGAAGGAAATACTTCTATAAAGCTTAAAAGAGTACTCAGTATCTCCTGTAAGAATCTGACAGATTCTTACACATTTCAGAGCAGTTTTATATAGCTCTCACAAGCCAATCTGATTTTTTTTAGAATCCAAAAGTACATCATTACTCTATGTATACAGAATGAAAGGCATCAGTATCCAACTTCACTCAACTTCCTCATAGCTGTTAGAATGTAGGTATTTACCACCTCTAGGAACAGCAAATAACATGATCAGCATTATCAATATGCACAACTTCAAACGCTACCTGTCCTCCTCCAATCACCAGCTGAATCTATTCTCCAAATTAGGCTGCAGTAACCACTTGTGTCAAACCGTGTGTCATTCTGAAGAAGGTTAAGAGCCTTTATTGTGGGGGGTCCAAGCTTTCTGAGATCTGACCCTGGAGTAGTCCAGGGTTAGAAATGACTCATCTAAACACTGTTTCTCTTTATTTTGGGAGACAATACCTAAATTGGAGGCTGAAATTAAGGCCTTTGGTGACGGAAACAATCTGCATGAGCAAGGGTGGGGCATGTCATGCCGAAATGAAGATCAAATCTGGTTTCAGAATGCTTTGCAAAATGTTTGCCAGTTGATAAATTAGCACTTCTGCCTTCTGCAGGAGTACTACAAAATAACATTACCTAAGTTCACATGCCTTTAACACAATAAACTGAAGTCAGGAAGCCATTAGTGCTGGTCCTTTACAAAGCTGTGCACTTTACAGGGCTCAGCAAAGGAGCAGATGGGATTAAAAGTGAAGGGATATCTAGTAGCCAGCAAAATCTCATGAGAATACAGTAGATCCCAAAGTGACAGAAGGCAGGAATACTCATGGGCAGTCAATCTTGACGCTGCCAAGCAGGATAACATAACCAGGCTCTTACCACCCTAGGGCAATTTGGATTTTCTTTTTTTTTTCCTCCTTTTCACTAATCCTCAAATGATATGGGTTATTTTCCTACTTGTAATTACCACCTGAAAACTTGTCTGGTTTTATGTTTGAACTCCTATCTTCCAGTCATGGAATTTCAACCATTTTAAGTTTTAAAAGCCCCAGAAAACATGGTAAAAGTATAAACAATAATCTGAAGTAAAGTCTTGCTCCTGAGTAAAGGAGCTAAATTCAGCAGATCAAGCACAAATTAAATTGCATTTAAGTAAGAAGGGAATGCACAAAAGGGAGCACTAATGCCCTTTAGTGTTTAAAAGAGATATTTTTTGACCCTCCCCACTAGACTCTTTGGTTTTAGCTAAAGAAGTCTTGGAGTTATTCTGGAGACTATTAGACACTGCCCACAGAATCATTACAAGCATAGGGAGCTTTTCACATATCTCAGCTTCTGGTGACTAACTCTGCAATCCCATGATGAGCCCAAGAACTGAAAATTAAGAAGTCCTAAAGTTAGAGCTGGTATCTGGAGAGTTCAATTTAAGAGCAACTGAAGACATAGCTCTGCTAGGCTGCAGAACAACAGACACCCTGGATGGCCTTTATAATTACTGTCTTCAAATTGCTTGTTGAAATGCTTCTGAGGCACTCACAGCCAGCCAGTAGCAGGAAGAGCTAGAACCCAAAGGCTCAAAATAACCAACCAGGGTGCAACAGAATATCAGATGGTCTAGATCAATCAGTTGCAGAAAGTGTTAACAGTTTTGATGACTTTTTTCAATGCAGAATCCAGACTGAGCAATTGCAGACATGAAATACAGTAATCTACCTGAAACTAAGGATCCACCCCTCCCTCCAGACTGACGCATGACAAAGTAAAAAGGAGAGCCAAAGAACTGTTTAGATTCTAATCTCAAGAAATTACATGTGAATTTATATGTCAGTGTGACAAAATTAGGTCAGTGTCAATCAATTTATTAGGTGAAACCAGAGCAGTCATCTTGATGTTGTTAAAAGAAAATTCCTGGTATCGAGAAACTCTTCAAAGACTTACAACTGAGGGAAGCTGTACTGCAAAAGGATCAGGAAAACTGATTTCCCAGATGTTCCCTATGTTCATGGCAATTGGAACTGAGGAACAATGACAATGTACTTACTAAGCTAACAGCACAGCGCATACACTTGTCAGTCTTTAGCATACTTACATCATCACCAGAGAAATACTGATCTATGATTTCAAATGCTAGTTTATAAATGTCTTCATTCTCATGCTGTTGCAAGGCTTCGATTTTCTCTAACCCTGAATGAAAAGAAAATAGAAAAGAGTTTTATAAGTTTAAATTGGAGTTACTGACTACTTTGAAAAAAAATATGAAAAATAATGAAACATTACTACTGAAACATACTAGAAAATATGTAGGTCAATCTGCAAATACTATCTACAAAGTAGCTATATTTATCTCTTAAGAGAAAACAGAAGTAGTTTGGGAACTTTTGTATACCATGGAATATCCCATTTTATGAACACGGGATAATGGAATCTTCTCTCTTTTCAGATAAAACTCTCCGTATTTAAGACTCATGCATACTACATATCTTTTGTTGCAGTCATTGTGCTTTCTGTATACCATCAAAAGAAAGTGGCTACTTTTGTGTGTTGCATAAGAGTTTAAAGCAACAAGGCGACAAAACCCCAAACTAAGAGCAACTTAAAACACTAGTCTCATTCTCAAACAGGATATGGAACAATACAAGGCAAAAACTTCCAATGTAGTAAGTTCTTCAATATCCCTTTACTGTTATCTTACTGTAATACATTCATTATCATGTGCTAACACCTGGATTGCAGTATCAAGATGACTCCTCATGCTGATTTGGTTTGTAACGAAATGATCCTAACAACTGCTTCTAAGGCAGTGAGCTAAAGCAAGAATTGTGTTTTACCACAGAACAAAAATATATGCAATAATCAAATTAAAAGAAGTACAATTCTCATTTAAACCTAAAGAATACTCAAGCTACAGAAAGCTCCTTCAACAATTCTTCCAACATGGTCATCTCTAAACCAAATCAAACAGTCTCACTTACTTATTAAAACAGCCATGGTAAAAAAAACGCTGTAGTAAACATGACAGCAGTAAGGGGAAGACAGAATAATATCCACCAAATTAAATTTTTTAAAAGCCTAATAAGTACTAACCTCCACACTCTTCTATAATTTCAGCTATTGTGCTGGCCTCATCGCCAGCCATTATCAGGATGTTTTTCAGACCATCCAGCACCACCTGTACCACTTGAGAGTCCTTTACTGAGAGTAGATTGCAGAATGGTGGGATTACATTTTGCTGTACAAGGTATTCAACCTAAATAACGAACAAAAAAGTGCTTTCAACATTGTGTTTCTTACAAATGCCTGCATGTGCAACGTTTTAGTGACAATTCGGAATCCTACTACACATACCTGATCTTTTCTCCCACTTATTGTCAAATTGCTAATTGCCCAAGCAGCCTCCTTTTGTGTTCCAAAGTCCCCCTGAAAAATAAAATTAATAGCTCATTAAAATCAGCATGGAAACATCTGTCAAGCTTATTATTAAAAATCACAGACTCCTCATGTCAGATTTATAAAAAGAGGATGACAACTCGCATAGCCGATAGTTTGACTGACCTTAGCCAGCTGGTGTATGATCATAGGGATTAGTCCAGCATCTATTACAGCCTGAACTTGTTGCTGGTTTCCTGCTGTGATATTGGAAAGGAACCAAACTGCTTCCTACAATTGGACAAAACAAAAAAGCAAAACACTTTTAGAAACCAGTCAACAGATTAAAACCAAAACCATACCAAAACCCCCAAATCCAACCAAACTATACAAAACAACCTCAAAACCTAAAATCATACCATGACCAATCACTAAACAGAACCTGTAGGTTTCCTGCTCAAATAGCATTTCTAGCGCACAAACTTTTATTGCACTGTGAAAGCTAAACATGCAGGGGATCAATCTAAAATAGACATGATTTATTTATAGGGCCAGATTATTACTTACAAGAAGTGCCTCCATACATCAAAAGCAATACTGACTTCAACCTTACATCCACTTTGCACTGCTGGAGTCACAGCCATGTTTTCAACTTTCGGTCAGTTTTGCAAAGGAAGCAGGAAAACTGGTAAAACCTCATATAAAATAACCCTTTACCCTACTATTGACAGCTCAGTAGCAACTTTCTGTGCTGATACAGAGACCACCAAACCCAACTACCATTTTCTTCCTGAAACACAAAGGGGAGCTCACAAAGCTCATACAAGTATCAGATAGGATGCTCAGTCCTGAGACTTCACCCAGCAGTCATCTCCTTCAGGTGGTTCATCAATAATGCTAGCACCTATCAAACAGCAGCTCCAAACTCCTGGCTACAAAGGGGGATACCTGTCAAAGCAATCCAGAACATCTTAAAAAGGCTCCAATCTTAAAACACAACCAGATGTGGCAAATAGCCAATTATGAAAACAACAAAATGGGTTCCAATTTTTAGGGCTGTGCATCCTGCTTTTAATTGTATTTGCACCTCACAACAAACTTAAAATTTCTAGACTCCCCTTATACAAAAGTAATTCCTTGGCACTCAAAAGAACTCTTCATCCTTCTTTTGTGAGAGCTACAAGGGCAGGCAGAAACAAATCACAGCAGTTTGAACTTTCAAAGATAAGTTCTTTAGATCTCCTGACACTTGACAGGGCCTGAAGAAACAAATTCCTTACAAACAGATTCCCCCTCAATGGTACACTAAGCAAAAGAATCAACACGAGCTAACCAAAACCAGCCTCCTCCTCAGCCAGCCCCATCTGTGTAGTGGAAGATAGCACAATGAAAAATAAACAAATGCAAGTAACATGAACTACAGCTCTGGAAAACAGGGCACTGATCACTTTCTTTCATCAAATTCCCCCTATTCCATTCAGTCCCTGCAGCAGTGAAGCTACCTCTGCCAAAAGGAAGGAGAGGAAATGCAGGGAGAGTTTCAGAAAAGGACAGTGGCACTCCCTACTTACTTGAAGGTGAACATGGACAAGAGAACAAACTCCACTATGAAATGGTAGAGTGGAAAAACTGGATTGGTCTTATTAAACTGGATTCAACCAAAAATTAACACTTTTAGTTATGAAAAACTATAATGCAACTATAATACAAAAAAAGTATCACACTTCAAAGAAAAAACATCAGTCCTCTCAGAAAGCACTAGGCATCAACACTAATGCATGGATGCTCACTATGGCTGTTTGGCTTTAGTCCTAATGAACCACCTGGCTCAAAGGCTGTGCCTTTACACAAAATAGTTCACATGCTGGAAATAACAGCTGTAAGAAATCCTTCTGGAATTCTACAGTTTTATTTCTTAAACAGAAAGATCAAGTTAGGAAGAAACAAATCATACCTTGTTTATCTTCTCTTTTGGATGCGTCAGGAGATTTGGGAAATAAGACAAAACATCACAATTGAGAACAACTTGTGTCTGTTCATCAGTACCAGTTACTATGTTGCCTACTGCTCTCAGTGCTGCTGTCTGAATATCCAAAGCGGGAAGGAAAAAAAATTGCATGTTAAAGACATTGCTGTTACTTATGCCAAAACAAAGACAATTTGAAGACGTCTCTATAAAAACACTTTGCAAGATACAATTTAGCACTTCATCCTCTGAGCTACATCCCCAAAATGAGTACTGTTTCATCAAAAGAGAGGTACACAGTACAGCATTTTACTGAATAGATGCACTGCAGCTCAACTCAACAAGTGTAAACATTATAAATTAAAAGGATATTAAACCATTAGAAAAGTTAATTCATCATGTATTTGACCTGAGTTACAATTACATGAACTGCTTCTATGCTTTGACTATGTCTGCTAAGGTTGCTTACTTCTCCACCCAGCTCTCCACTACAAATTAAAATTCCCACAACTACTTTTCTTCTTATTGACTCTCAGTTGTCTTTCAGAAATGGACTGTATATAGAATCATAGAATAGTTAGGGTTGGAAAGGACCTTAAGATCACCTAGTTCCAACCCTCCTGCCACGGGCAGGGACACCTCACCCTAGACCACGTTGCCCAAAGCTCTGTCCAACCTTGCCTTGAACAAGGCCAGGGAAATGCTTTACAAGTGACAGAATAGTGGAGAGACTCCCTTTCACTGAGTGAACTCTGGTCTGACATATTTCAAGACAGCTAAGTCTCATCCAAAGTACAAACTAAACAAACAGGACAAATGCACAGATACATAAAGCCCCTCCCAATTGCAACTGCTCATTTATAAAAAGGAAGCACAATTAACTTTGTTTCCCTTTGTCTTTGAAATCAATCAAACAAGCTCAGTTAAGCTACCTTTTACAGCTAATTAGAAATTTACTAAAAGGACTCAGCATCTGCAAACATTCAAAAGGTCCCAAAATACTGATTTCTATGAGCAATTCAGACAGAGTATGCACAACCATGTGTGCAGCAACAGAAAAGAGCATGTGTGACTTATTCTGGAAAATCTAAAATCTGTTGTTGCTAAATACTTCAGGACTACAAAAGGAAGGCACCCCTTATAGTCACACACTGAAAGTTAATGTTTAACTTGTCACTTCACTAAAATTAGACTATATTATTAAAATACTCACTATATTAGAACTGTTTTGTTCAAGTTGTCTTTCATTTTAATAATCTTTTTTCCCTAGTATAGGTAACTCTTTTTGTTCAGTTTTACCTGTAACAGATGTAGCTATAAATGTTCATCTCAGTACTCCACTAATAGTTACTTTAAGGCACACTTTCTTAGCAAATACCTTACAGAAGACTATTCAATAGCAGCTGAACCAGACTTACTTGAACTTTAACCTCCTGATGACTCAGAAGAGGAACTAGAAAAGGTACAACTCCTGAATCAATCACCATTTGTATCTGTTCGTTTCCACCATCTGTTAAGTAGGACAAAGCCCAAACAGTGTCCACAAGAATCTACAAATTGGAAAGACCATGGTTTGTTTACACATTGAACAGTAAAATCCACATAATGGAGGCTTAATTCAGTGATCGCCATTCTACATGTTGGGGGGGAGGGGGAAGAGCATGCAATTTATTTACAGCAAAACCTCAAAAATTATTACGATGAGAGCTAACTAGTAAAATGTTAGATTATGTACAATTATTAAAACAGGTGCCATTTATTCCATAATTTCTATATGTCCTCCCAATTTTTTTTAATTCCATACCACATTTTGGTGCATAAAGTGACAGCATACATCATCTCACAAAGGTAAACTGTTGGGCTTGATTTGCATTTCAAAGCTAGACAGCCAGCTCAGATAAGTAGTCATGCTAGTAACTTTCTGAAGAAAATACTAATCCAGCCTCTTAGCATTACTATAATTTGTTACTGTGCTCTTTTGATTACAGAATACCTAAATTCTCTTGGTCCTTAATCCATCTATCTACACGTTAGTATTTCTGATCCATAGTGCAGTTCTGAAGTGAAAGTGCACCTTTCTGTGTTGTTCTGTTCTGGATGTATGCCTTTTCCTGCCTTCGTACTAAGATTAAAATCCACAGCAAAGGAAAAGAGCTCTTATCCCAGCTAAAAGACTAGCAACTACCGTAAGGTGACAACTGTTCAAGCAAAGCAAAATCCCACATAGAACCCATGACTATCATGCAGGGCACTCTTAGTATACTGAAAAAAAATAAAGACTAAGTCACTGATGAATTGATAAGGATGATTTGAGAGCCCTCAAAAAGAAGTAAGGTACAAAAGATGCAGTAATTGAAAGGTAGTCTCTGACACAGAAACAAAGCCAGTAGAAAGAGGGATATCAAATCACTTAGAGATGATGTTAGGAACCGCAGGAAGAGAAATCTGAACCCCACTGAGGACATCACCTGTTGAGGTACCTAGATCTACTCTACTTCTAAAACAAAATACCCATTTTAAATTCCCAGCCATTAAAACAGCTAAATACCATAGTGCTGAAATGCAGGAAAGACTTTCAAGTCCCGACCCACAGGCTGCTTCCACCCAGCTCATTGGATCAGATGGCACAGACCTAACGCTTTCTCGACATAGCCTGCTGCTGCCCTCACCTGCTAATGCCACAGAAACAGCAGAATGTGCTGCAGTGGAGCCAGTATCACAGCAGAAGCAGTGAGAGATAGTGCCTCACCAGTTTGCTGCCCCACAGCCCTGCTGGTGACAAGAGCCGCAGCCGCCAGAAGCACTCACAGGACTGTTGGCTGACCTACCTGCATCACTAACTCATCTCCAAAGATAGGTTTGCTGCTCCAGTACAGAGAGGCTGGGACCAGACTGGTACCTCCAAACTAGCACCTGACTCTCAGGATCAAAAAGACGGGCACCCTAATTGAGATTAGTCAAAACCTGGCATCACATGGTCTCATATCTACTTCAAGAAGCTCTCATACAATCATCGCTTGCAAAAGCTTTCAAATTTGGCAGGGAAAAAAAGCCTATAGGTTAGATGCATGTCTGGTTTTGCTATGCATTTCCATTCAAGTTTGTCCAAATTACGAATTGGAAAGTCACCATTTGCTATCTCCCACTCACATTACACTGGGAAAACCCTGGCAAAATTCCAGATTAAACTGTTTGCAAATATTTTGTGGAGCCAAGCCCACTTCACCATTAAAAGAGCAGCAGAAACACCACTACCATGGGTTGGAAGTAATGAAAGCCAGTTCCACCAATCTTATGCTTTATCCCCAGATCTGCCACAAGGATTCAATCCTGCTTCTCTAAGTTGAAGGACCACTATAGGGAGCAAGAGTCAAAGACATTATAAAGTGCTGACAGGAGGAGGAGGAGAAGAGCAGCTCAGTATCCCTTATTTACACAGATCTTTGCTCCTAAAGTCCCAATATAACACTTCAGGAGGTAAGTCCACCTCTCTAGGACTTTACTCAGAAAATGTATGTAGACTCATGGATCAGAAATGTGGTAAGTACTGAAGGTTTAGTATTAAAACCCTGAAAAGTTGTCAAAGGTGCCAAAACCAATAGTTTATTTCTGTTTACTGAAATATATTTTCATATGTGATTTCCTTAGCTAAACAGGTTGCAAAGTCAGGCACCCAACAGGTTACAAAAGTCAGATTTATCTGTATGATCACAATATTTGACTGGACTGATATGTGGAATAATATGTATTTTTTCTACACATGCATTACATATTGTCTATGTAAAATTATAAACTGGGTCAGACTTAAAGTGAAGCTGATGGTAAAGCTGGCACTTTATATTTTTTGTGCTCAATCCCACAAAACAGGGGCTCTTAAAATGTAGTTGCTAGAGTAAAGGATCAAAAAAACCCCACTTTCAGAAAAGATATTTCAGAAATTGTATTTGCATTTTCCTTTTCATGCTCTGAATGATTACAATTATATTATTCTTCATATTAAATTGTGCATTTACTACTTAATTATACATAAATTAACACACAAAACCAAGTTGGCCACTTAAACACAATCTTGCAGCATTCTTTCTCTAGAGAAATGAAGAATCTAGATAGCTAAAACTTTGGAAATTACTTACATTTATATCTGTATGGTAAATGAGAACACACAATGCTGGCAAAATCTGAAAAGAAGTTCATCAGTCATTATAGTAGAATAAAACTGGCTGTACAATCATACATCCAAGTACTGCAGTCACAAAGCTTAGCTTGAGACTGCATTACCATATTGCATTCACAAACTTTCAGCAGGTCATTTCCTCAAAGTATGTATAAAAATATACATATATATAATATTTAAAATTTGTAAAAATACAATACAGTATTGTATTTCAAAGACACAGAGGGAAAAGAAATAAATAATAGAGATAAGACACTCCCTGCTATTTTAAAAGCTTTGTTACCACAGAATATAATGAAAATCATTACCCTTACATCAATAAATAAGGCCCTCTTGGACTAAAGTAAAATTGTATTTTTGTATTCATGTTTGGAGAAAACATAAAACTGAGACATGGTAAGACTGCTTAGAACTATTTGGTGAAACTTGTAAAAGTTTCCCTGCTTCATTTCTAAAAATTCACTGAATTTTAGTTCCTAACAATATTATAGTTCACATGGCTTCACAAACTGTACCTATACATTGGAATTTGTCTGAAAAAGAACTTCATGTACATTACAACTCTAGTTCTAGTCTACTAGCATCACTTTACTAGCTGTGCCTGCTCTATAAACACTGCATTTGCTCTGTTCACCAGTTTAAAAGGACTTTCAGATGCTTCTCTCTCAAGTGAGGACTTAACACTGACCGCATGTTCACAGCTAGTCGAAACACAAACTACACCACATTCACTAATTTATTGTCAGTAAGAATATCTCTATGAACAGAATCACATTTGTAGCCTTTTTATGATAAAAATATGAAATGCTGAGTAACACACTTTTCAGTGTGTTAATTTTTTTGTTGTGTCCATTTTAATACATGGCTTATCAGTCTTTAGTCTTACTGTTTCAGATGTTACAAATACCTTTATTACAGCCTTAATAAAAAGCATTAAATTGGTCAGATTACTTCCTTTAACAATTGGTAAATGGCACAAAACACTCGCAAAAAACATGCATAAATTTATAGTATGACAATGTAAAACATTTGCCTCTAGCCCAGAGTATAAAAAATTATCTGTCCCGTAATTCTTTACCTCCTGAACTGTCTCCATAGGCGGTGGAGGGTCCTTATTCCTGCAGAGATTTACAATGACCCATGTGACGTTCCGAAGGAAGGTGATGGGAATGGAGGGATTGATGAAGGACAGAAGAGGTTTGACAACTCCCAGTGATATGACATAATCTCTACACTGAGGACCATCACCTACAGAAATGAAAATTGTTGTAAAATAAATTACATTAAAAATGGAAAATCTTGAAATGTATGCAATGACATGTTGGGATACTGAAATTCTATGTTTCCTCACCAGTAGTCTACTACTAAAAGGTCATGTTCAATTACAT
Source organism: Psittacula echo (assembly GCF_963264785.1). Lineage (NCBI taxonomy): Eukaryota > Metazoa > Chordata > Aves > Psittaciformes > Psittacidae > Psittacula > Psittacula echo. The sequence goes on from NC_137736.1 coordinate 99,352,434, forward strand.
ATACATAGGTATGGATACGTATGTATATTTTACAAGATACAAAGTTTATCCTGTTAATATTTGTGTAGCAAGTGATATCATTCTTTAGAAAAATACAATGTATATAAGTAATTCTGGCCACATGAAAAGTTATATTAAGCCACAGAATTTAGAGGAAACATAGTCTCATATGATAATGCCAATGTTCAAAAGTCAAATTCTGAAAAGAAATGCTCCCTGAATTCGAATCATTATAATGACAAAAGTTACCTATAATATTTCCGAGAGCCCAGACAGCTTGCTCGCAAACATTCTGGTGTGGTGAATGAAGTAGTCTCAAGAAGAGGGGTACTGCGTCTGCAGAATGCAAAGATTGGATTTGTTTTTACTGGAACATGGTATATGCACAATACTTTCATTGATTAATACAAACCACTTTCCCTACCATGCCTTATACATGTTTCTATTACTAAGAGCATACAAAACGTCAGTTAAACATTTCTATCATATCCACAGAGAGGGAAAAAAGACTCGAGAACAAGCCACTATTAAACAATGCTCTCAATATTTAAAGATTTTCACATATTTCTCAGTGATAGGCAAGAGCCTCAGGTATGTAGATGATAGGTTTCATGTCCTGGTAATTCAGATTTCCTCGTTATCTGGTATCATAATGCATACCTAAAAGAATGACAAGCCTACTTGTGCAAATGTGCTTCAAATCTTGACTTTTAGAAAATAGCTTCCTCCCAGGAGGTGGCTATAGTTAGTTTCCATATGCAGTGAAGATTTACATCCATCTGTCAGTCCTAAAACACGTTTTAATTTGCTCTTATATAATGCAGGCAACATACCAGATTAAGGAAGTGTTACTGATTTTAAATATCAGCCTCTGCTAAATTAAATACATTTAATAGAGCTAAGAAACCATCCCGCTACTATTCCCATTGACTGCTTCTCTTCAAACAAGCCATACTGCTTGCAAGACACCCATTCTTGCAGCAATTTTTAAACTCTATCTATGATCATACTTGTCCTATAGTCTGAGTGAAGTAAACAGATCAATTTAATAAGGAAATAAGATCTTCTTGTATGAAGAGCTTCACAAGTTTTAAAAAATTGTAACACAAGTTGTGAGCAACTGTGAATCAATATCCTGTTGCTAATGTAAGTGATAATAAGCCAAAAATGCCTGATGTATATTCCTGAAAAACAGGGTAATGAACAATAAAGGTAACCTGAAATTCCCTCCCTAGCCTAGATGAGTAATTCAGCAATTGCCTGTAACTGACAAGTTAGGAGGGACAGCAGCACAGTGTTGCTCAAGAACACTCTCTGTTCTTTTAACAATCATCCTGCTTCCATTAGCTCAAGTGGAATATTCCAGCTTCTTTCTTAGTGAATATCAAGATTATACTTCAGTCATACGTGCATTCAACATATTTCAGAGAAGAGGGTCAAGTATGTAGTTTTTATTAGACTGCAAACCTGGTATGCTTTCAAAAGCAGGAATGAAATTATTTCATATCAGCACTCAGGCAGGAGGACAGTCTGAGAAAGCAGGAGCTGCAGGTTATGTGATCTACTCCTCTCATAAAATTAATTACTTCTGCTCCAAACTGTCTTCTGATGAGATCTATTCTGTGTACATAGTATTTTTCTTTTGCTGGGTCTTCCAACTGCCATCTGTCCTTCTTGATTGCAGGAGGGCACCTTCTTTGTATTTAAGCCACACTAGCCTCTTCTATAGCTGCAAGGGTCTATTGCTTTGTTTCATCAATCCATCCCTTACCTAATGGGAGTTGGAACAGCTGCTTTCCCTTAGTCATCTCCTAGCCAAAGCAGCAAGACTTTTAGATTAAACTTCTTCCATTTTCTCTTCAGGAGTAAAGCTGGCAAAGTACTTTTTGCTTCTTTGAAGTCATTTTATCCATTTTGTTATTTTCAAGCACTAGCTAAACAGAATTTGGGAGACAGATGTCTCAGCCTGAACTTCAAGCAATTGTTCAGGTGACAGCAATGCTCTTTTTCATTCTAATTTGAGTTTTTAATATTTTTTTCTAGACTTTTTTCTGCAAAGCTAATACTCTAAACAGCCTTTTCATTAGATTCATTCATTTAAATATGATAACATTGGAAGGAAACAATGGACAGGTAGGGAAGGATGAGAAAATTTGGGACGAGATTTTCAAAGACATTTACATGCCAGAAAAGCAATCTAAAACCAGGTGAACAAATCACATCAGGATTTTTTAAAATAAATTTTAGACGTTGATTTTTTTTTCCTTTTTAAAGGCTTCGGATTTTAACCAAAGCTCATTTTGATAAGTATTCTTATTGCTCCAATAGCTTAACTATACAGAATCTTAAAATCACTGAGATATTTTATTAGCAATTAAAACATATAAAACAGCATTTTGATTTGAAAAGCAAGTTCATGTATCTAAAAAAAAAAAGTAAAATAATCAAGTCACCATTTTCCCATACAAAACCACCAAATATTAACAAGCCAAGACAATTTATATATTTGCTTATCTATTGTGTTTAATGACAAAACGTTGTATTTAGCATAAAGGTGACTGTTTTAAGATAAGGATGCTGATACATAAAAGCTACATACATAATCCTGAAAAATTAATCTGAGTGATCTATCTTTCATTAACTTTAGAGTTGCTTTCTTATCTCTTTTCATAATGGAAGTCTCACTGGCTGGTTAAACAAGAAACAAAGGCAGCACAACAAACTCAGTGTGTACAGGAGATACTAATCATATGGTCAAGCAAAGGATGGCAATTTTAACTTACATAATCTTACATAACTGTATGTGTTTAACAACTTCATTAAGATTTACAAACATATCTTTGAGGTAGAAAGTATTACTTCCTAGCATAATCCCATAAGGGATTTAACAGTACACGATTTCAGAAATCAACACAAGAATTAGAAAGGACTGTCGTTTTTTGTCATAATACAATGTAATCTGTCATTCTCTATTTTCTTTATTGGAAAATGAGGTCTGGGACCTTTACGATTAATTGTAAGTGACAGATTAATCTTTAAGAGCAAATGCAGAAATCTTTTGAGAAAGAGGACAGATATGCATTTATTACTTTAATTATTAACAAATGGCATTTGTTATCCAAATATCCCATTCTCCCTTTTATCCACAACATCCACCACTCCTCAAAACAAACTGTAATACTTACTAGACTGTACGACAGCTTGAGTCTGCGCAGAAGTGCCTGACGCTATGTTAGTCAATGCCCATGCAGCTTCAAATTGTAATGAAGGACTGTAATGAAATAATTTTATAGTAATAAATTGAAACATGATCTGCAGATTATTTCATGGTTCATTTCAGATTACTAGCTGTATCCACTCTGAGAGAGACACTCTACATTTAAGCAGTGCCACTGGGCTACAAGTTAAAGAAAAGTCTAAGTCTGGATATTACACGGAAAAAGCTGTAAGAATAAAAAGATTTTACATTCTATAATCTTTTGTAAACCACCCATCATTCTGACTTCATATTGGTAATAAAAAAATACAAAGTATACTGCTTTTATTTGGGAAGCACATAGCAACCAGTGAAGATGACCACTACTCCAGCCAACCAATTATCTTCTGTATGAAAGATTTTTAGCACCCCTCATCATAAAATTTATTTATGCCTCTCTATTGGGTAACAGAGCTCTTCCCATCCAACTGATCCAAACAACACTCATATTTAGTGAAGAAAGTGCAACTGCCTTGCTGCCATTAGTTCTCAATACATTAACCATGTCTGACCATAACTAATAAAAACTTGGCCCTTCTAACATTACAGCCCAGATCAAGCGTAAGCTGGTATACTGGGATAAAGACATTTTCCTGCTCCATCACAGACAGGGGAAAGATCTATTATCAGTATCAAATGACAGCATCATACCTGCATTAGAACTGACTTACTAAATGCAGATAAAATTAGTTGCTAGTATTACGAAAGCTGTGGGAATGTCTCTTCCAAGATGTCCATTAGCTGTTGTCTACGCAAACAGCAGTTTAGTAAAACAGTTTGCAGGAAAACTGTTATTCAAGCAAATGTTAATGGTTCAGGGTTCTAGAAGCTATAAAAGAGTTTACAACTTATGGTGGTTAACGTACCAGTAAAGTGTCTGGCTTTGGGAGGAGCAGAGAATATTTACTGGTAGATGACTTTTTCATTTCCACACTTTTCTGGGTTTCTTATCAATTATGTTTTATATAGTGTCATAGCACCTGCTTCCTTTTAGTTTTTTCTGTGCATTTTAAGGTTTTATTAGGGATGGGATCGGGAAAGAATTTGATAGGAGGGCCCAAGATGCGTAAATACGATGTGTAAAAACAAACAGTACCAGTCAGCAGCTATCTATAAACCTTTACATTCTAGGATCAAACACATTGAAATTCTGGTTTTAGGTCAGTCCTTCTTTTCTTCCCCTTCTGATAAGCATTCAGGTATAACAAGCACAATAGCTTTAACAATCTGTTACAGGAAGTCTTTGCAGAGTTTACGTCTACTAAATATTACATAGTAATCACAATTAAAAGAGCTGATTAAGAAAATGTTTGAGTTCAATTCTGAAAGGCTTATTAAACATTTACAAAGGTACATCACACAAAAACTAGACAAAATATTAAAATTAGAAGAAATTTCACAGCACTAAACATCATATGTCTAGAGCAGGCAGGCATTCATGATCCATTTTAAAATGCTATCTGGTTTGAACGTCATTGCCAGCTGCCTTCTAAGCAACTGTTTTGTTAAACAAGCTAGAAACAAAGCTACTCGTGCTTCATTTTTTGCAACCACCAAATTATACCCAAATTGCCAATTTGCAATTTTGAAGCTTCCAGCCTTTATGGCTGCAGAAATAACCTTGAAATTGAAATACTGTAAATATATTTATAGCTGGCTGAGACCAAAGATAGGCTAAAACATTTACCTCAAATGTGTTAATCCCCATTTATCTGAAGAAGAGGCTCATGGATTGTAGAATATGTCATTTTTATTACATGCCATTAAATCTGTGCAACTACACGCTCAACGTTCTCTACCTCCTTTACTGAAGCTCTTGTTTTCCAACAAAGAATCATAACAGAGAGCATTCTCATTTGTTCTACCATCACATGAGGGAGCACAGAGCCAGACGGAAACCCAATTTGCAGTGAGAACAAAACAAGCTGGAAACTTAAGCTAATGACCCTAATGAAAAAGATTACAAGTGTATTCTGGCAAAGAGAAGAGCTCTCTTCACAACCAGGCATACTCTCAGCCTTCATACAAATACACACAATATGTTTGAGACAGGTTTCTTAAAAACTGTCAACAAAAAAAGTCCAAAATATTAAAAACAAATGAGAAATGTAATAAACAGAAATTTAGTTATTTCTCCATTAGTTGGATATGCTCATGCAAGCTCTGAAAAATAAACTGACATTTCAGTGGCAGAATAAACACTCCTGGAGAACTTATGGTTTATCATCATGGAATGTGTATGTCAGATTATAGGGTGCTATGAATCCACAGTTTAATTTGAAGTGAGATGTGGCTCTGGATGCAAACTTTTGGTAAAGGTGAACGTCTGTAAAAGTATACTTACTTATCATCTCTTTCTAGGCATTTTACCAGGATTGGTAAAATTCCTGATTTTATTAAGTCATCGATAGGTGGATTTCTGTCACTGGATAGGAGTTTTCTGTGAAATTAGATGTAAAAGTAAAGTGAGTAACTTTCATCATGAGAAGTGCGTGGGAAATACGTTTCTGTGCCTTTATTTATTTCTACCTTGCAGCTTGGACAGCACTCAGTTGGATCACTGGGTTGTCACTTGTGGCGTTCTGGAAAAAAAAAAACCATAGTAAACCCAAAAACGCACTGAACACACACTTCTAATTAAAAAAAGAAAAAAAAGAGTTAAAGGTAACATACCTGCAGGATAGCTTCTAGTGTTACATTTTGCTTGAAAAGAAAAAAAAGAGAAGTTTTAGCAATTTTGTTGCTACAGTATTTTTAAACATTTAATCCAATCAAACTAATTTTAACAGTTTATAAACTCCTAACCTTGCCTTCTCATAGCTGCAAGAATTCCAGTGTTAAAGTAAAACCAGAACACATTGTTCTCAGACACCACCAAAGTTTTTAAAATAATTCAAGAATCAAAGAACTTACTGCTTTGAAGTCAGCATCAACATCAGAATCTTCTAAACTTTCTTCTTGGGGAACATTTCTTTTTTTCAAAAGATGCTCATCTCTTTTGTTCTGGAAAGGTGTAACAAAAGATAAAGATACTTAATGCTTATTTGTACAGGCTGACAATATAATGGCCCTTTTCTAAACAACAGTTTATATAAGATTACTTTTTTTTTTCCTAAGGCATTTCTAACTGCAAATAGAATTTGCAGTATTTCATAGCTGTAAAAATTTAGCAGCTTGCTAATCACAGACAGAACTATGACAATCCATGACATCTGAATGAATTAAACCTTGCAGTTTGGGGATCAATAACAGACATTTACATTACACAAAGATCTTTCTTGACACTAACATTTACCCACACATAACAAATTATTTTCCAGTGTAAGGTTAGTTTTCAGCTAAACCTGCTTCAAAGTTACCCAGTTACATGTATTTTCATCTTGTGTGTGAAATAGCATGCTCCACGTACACTGAGACATGTAGTATTTCCCACTCACACTGTTATCTTAGCCTAATTTCAGAATAAAACCAAAGCAACCTCCAGCCCTAGCTCCTTTAAGGAATAACTGAAGAAAAATTACCTTTTCACTGGTAAAATACCTATTTAACATTTCTAGCTCGATAATTAGAACATTAGAACATCCAAAGCCCTAATTTAGAAAGAAAGGAATAAAATCATCAATTGTAACAGTATCCAAATGCATCTTTTGACAAATTTAAAAGGTACTAAAAGTATTCCAAAAATATTAAATGGTCTTTTCTAAATTTTAGACTATCTTTTGTTTGGTATGTCTAGAGGTACAATAAAAAGCAGTAAAGGCAATGAAACGTGATGATGCAGCATGCATAGCTGAAGACCTTCTTGTGTTTTTTGTTTGATTGGTTGTTTTTTGTTTTTTTAATAAGCACATTAAGATTTCAATCGCTAATTAAGCAAAACACTGAAAAGGTGTAACAAACAGCTACAACACCTAAAATAAATCTATTACACAACCAAGGAAAGGCAGGCTTTTCAGTCTTCAAACAATTATCTGATAACCAAGCAGTACTGACTACAGAGATTGTGTGATGCCCTGCTTGCAATATACAAAAAAGCCTCTAAACAGAATCAAATTTTGAAGAAGTCCCCAATATTTCATGTTAGAAAAAACAGAAACTTCAGGTCCAAAATTTCTAGGACCTCCTTATGTTCCTTAGACATTTCAAAAAGAATTCAAAACAACTTTTCCAGTTTGAAAGGCTCCCAAGCAATATGGTTTTTTTTTTCCCAGATAAGAGGATGCTAAACAATATAAAAGCACCAAAATACTTTGTTGTGGTTTAAGCCCAGCTGGTAACTCAGAACCATGCAGCCGCTCGCTCACTTCCCCCCTTATTCCTCCCCTGCTCCCAGAGGGATGGGGAGAACTGAAAGAATGTAGCTCCCACGGGTTGAGATAAGAACAGTCCAGTAACTAAGGTATAACACAAACCACTGCTGCTACCACCAATAATAATAATGATAAGGGAAATAACAAGGGAAGAGAATACAACTGCTCATCACCCGCCGACTGATACCCAGCCCGACCCGAGCAGCAATCTAGCCCTTCCGGGTAACTGGCCCCAGTTTATATACTGGGCATGATGTGCTGTGGTATGGAATACCTCTGTGGCTAGTTTGGGCCAGGTGTCCTGTCTCTGCTTCCTCCTGGCTTCCCCTCCTCCCTGGCAGAGCATGAGACTCACAAAGTCCTTGGTCAGAGTAACCATTACTTAGCAACAACTAAAAACATCGGTGTTATCAGCGCTGTTCCCATGCTGAAAGTCAAAAACACAGCACTGCACCAGCTACTAAGAAGGAGAAGAAATGACTGCTATTGCTGAACCCAGGACACCCTTGAATACAGAAGATGACATTCCACAAACTTAGCATAGTTTAATTTTTGTCAAGTCTAAGTACAGAAACTAAATCCTCAAAGAGTGCACAAGATCACCTGGATTAGCTATGGCAACCTCTCCTGAGCTGTACAGTAATAGCAGCATACTCAGAGCACATCATACAGACAAGCACTAAAGGTATTTTGTTGTCAAGTGGTTTTGGAGATAAGGAAGACAGAAATGAGCAGCCAGTTAAATGCTGAGAAATTAGTGTTACGCAGACAAACTGCATCAGGCAGGTACATGCTGACAGCTGGATTCACTGTACAGACCTATATAATGTATTCCTCTTATTTTTCCACACCAGGTCCTTGGCACTGCCATTTTAAGCAAAGAGCAAACATCATCCAAGCCCAGTCAGTCTGGCTTTGCTCAAGTATAATTCCTTTTCCTATGGTTTGTCTAAACCATAGCTTGTATTTTGGCAACTGCAGGGACTGGACCCAGTTTCCAGAGGGACCCTCTCCATGATTACGTTGGCTTTTCTTCCCAGTGCACAGCTATCACACACATCTACCTGCAGAGGAAGCAGTTCCTTCCTGCCTTGGATGAATGGCTCCTCCGGATCAGTTGAGCTGTTATGGTAAAACAAGCTAATATTGGGAGAAGGAATTGAAGCTGGAGGAAGGTCCTGATGCCTTCAGCACACTGTCCTCTTCCTACCCTGAGGTGTCATCACAGATCATGGTGATTAGCAAGTCCACACATGCATGTACAGGGAGACATACTCAGTTATGAGGGTGGCAGACACTGGTCCAGCAGATATTCCCTGACTTCAGACAAGATGCGTCCTGAAGGAATCAAGGTCCTTGTGCAGAACTGTTGCCACTGTCTGCTGCAGCAAGTTAAATGTTTCAAATTAAATCATTCACTGGGAAGCGTAAAGTTGCCTTGTCACTAGTGGCAAACTACTGTCCTACAAGGCAAGGGTTTTCCAGTTCTGTTCCTTCTAAAGTATCTGGTTGGATTTTCTACATCTCATGCTCAGAAAATTCAGGGAGTTTTTTTCTAAAGCATATCTGATGGAAGAACTGTTGTCCACACCAATCCACCTGGTGATACCTACTTGGTTTTCAAACAAATGATTCAGTATCAGTGGTATTCAAGTATGTGTTCTGCAACATCCTGCAATAAGGACAGGTGATCTTTACTTATAAATTTATGTAAAAATGACTTTCAGATGCAGGCTTCTTGCAGATCCTTTGATTCAAAAAAAAGATGAAATACCTAGAATGGTCAAGAATCTAGCAAACAAACTATTTTTACTGCAATAACTGAAAAGAAAATTCTAGTTAAGAAATGCCACATTACCTCACTTGTTATTTTTTGAAGTTTCTTCTGTCAGTAAAAAAGATAAAGCTTTTTAAGAGCTCAAACAGTAGATTCTCCCATTCCTCATTGCTCCCCACAAAACCATCTACACTGGCACAGAATGGATGAACCTCAGAGAGCTTTGACCGAAATCCCTCCAAAATGCAGAGGGCATGCAAAAGCTTTTTAAAGTCATATTACTGCACTGCTATTGTAAGTGAAAACTTAATTAAGACTAAAATCTTCTCAACTGTGTTGACATTAAATAGATAACTTCCACTTGGAATAAAGTTCAGAAATAATATTAAGTATTTACATACACACAGGCAGCATCTATCACACACATTACTTCTACCTGCAATACTCTTCCTCTCAAAAAGATATTAAACAGAAACAGCTGAAATCACATCATGCATTTTCTAGCTTGAAAGATCTAGAAGTTTTGGGATGCAAAAAGCCAAGTCACACTGCAACAACTGTGGTACTGAATGTGCATTCCTCTATGGATGTGTGTCTCTTCAACTTATACAATTACATCATTCTGAGTGATCAATGTTTGTCAGGGTTATGCCTCTACTACAGTATAACGTGAGGGCTATGGTATCCAATTATTCTTGAAAGCAAGAATTAAGATGTATCTTGAGATCCTCTATCAAACCTCCTGAAACATTAGGATGGCAGAGGCTGGAATACAGCAGTGAATCACAGAATAGTCTGATTTGGAAAGGATCTTTAAAGTTCATCTAGTCTAACCCCCCCATACAATACAGACTATGGAGCTGGAACAAAGCGAGGGTCCCACAGTGGGTGACTGAACGGCATCCTCACAGAATGACAGGAATGAGCTGCATGGCCTTCAGCTGCCAAACAGCTGGAAGAATCACCTTCCACAAACACCAGTCTAGAGCAAGCCAGTGGACAAAGCACTGGATTATTCCATGCCACTTCACCCAAAGAACTTCACAAAGACTACCTGCCTGTAACCCTTATTCAATACACACTTCATGTTTATTCATGGTGACTGCGCTTCTATAAAAGTACCATTAGCTGAAATAATTTGCTTGAATAGTATTTAGAGGAGCATGCACAAATTCTCTCTGCTTGTGGTCACAGAATTGATGATGAACACTTTTAAGTTCTTCTAATTCCCTAGAAATACTGCCGGGACTTGGTCAAAAGGAAAGGAGGGCAGGTGATAAATAAACACATACTTAGAAAGAACAGGAACAAAGCAGTAATTCGTTTCTCTCCTAGAGCAATTGTCCATGCATACATCAATGTAGTGGGTACCTCCAAAACCTCCATTTACCTGGAGAAGAGTCCCATGAATCCCTAGATGAATGGACACAGAAGGACTGTTCAAATGGTGACAGCATGCCCAGAGGTAAAATAAAACGTAATTCCAACTAACTGTACTGCAGCTACCAGGAATGGAGATATCCCACTGGGAGGCCACTGATGGAGAAGATGGTAACGAAAGAACATCCTTTCAAGTTCTAGCTCATCATACATACATAATCTAGGTTTAAGTTCAACTGTAGGACAGGATCTCTTGACACAAGCAAAACTACATCAGACTAATTAGAAATCTTAGTATGGTAAGACTGAGAAACAATGAAAAGCCTTCCACTTGTAGCTGCATGTTAAAGAAGGCCACAATATACACCACAATTAAGCTAACCAAGAGCCTAGTTCTCTCCCATTCCAGCATGCAAGTTAATAGCTCCTTAGAGATCTTTTTATACCTGCACACAACTATCCTATTCCTTTGGCAACATGAATATGCCTAAGAGAATGCTTCCTAACATTACAGTTAACCAAAATAAGTATGAGTAAGCTTGTATACATTAACGCTGAGAAATTCTACCTTCCTTAAGACAGACAGCTGAACTTCACAGGTCATAACTGACCGCAGATTGATGTTACAGTTTCTGCCAATGCTGAAATTGCACCAGTCATATGGTGTAATAGGCTCCAGGGAAAATTACCTTAGCCAGGGAAAGTAAGAGAAAGCAAGAATGCTCCTGTAGCTACTCACTGTTTACAGATGGTTGGGCTGAACAACAACTGTCAAGAACGTATACAGAGGAGCTTCCACAGCAGCCTGAAGCAGAGAGGCTAATACTGAGAAGCACTAACAATTTCTTAGTAAGGAAAAGCTATTCTTACTAGCATTTCTTATAAAGTCAAAAGTGTTTATGGAACCTTTCAGTCCTAAAAAGTGGCTCTAAGACTATTTGAAACAGCTTTGTCCATTGACAAAAGCATCTAATTCCTAGACAGCTAAACCACTGTAAACAGTAATTTGATAGACCAATAACTCCCTGCATAAGGTAAAAAGAACATGATTTGCAGCTTGGCATGACCTTAAAATGCCTGCATTTTGTCCTACTGTGACAAACTGAAAAGCTTTTGCCTAAATCATAGCACCAGCCTCTTCTGCAAGCTCCTGTGGTGAAAATGAAGAAAAATAAGCATACCTGTATCCAGCTGTCCTGTTCAAAGCCTGGTGAAGTGCCCTTTCAAAGGCTGGAATCCCTGATGAAAGGTAAGACCTTGCCACCAACAAAACTAAGCACATCTTCAAAAGGGAGGATCCTTAACCACTGCCTGAACCATGTGTATTATGTACAGTAAGGCCTGATAGTTTATAAACAGCAGCTATCCACTGGTTTCAAGCATGTCAACATTCTGATAGAGATCCCACTATAACCAATGCCCATCGTTTGCTTCACTGACAGAGGGAAGGTCAGACTGCATAAACAGTAAATATCCAAATCCTGCAGATCCTGGTCATTTGTGTTTACCTTCTTGGAAGGTAGCCACAGGATTAAAAAAAAACCAACAGCCTATCAACACAAACAAGTTCCACAGACAGCAGGACGAACAGCAGAAGAATTCTTGTGGGCAAAGCGGATGTCCATAAAGCTCTGTGCTGCATTGCACTGAGTACTATATGACATGGTCAATAGGATACTCCAATGGAACTGTGAAAAGTGTTAAATATAAATTTATACATGCTTCTAAGCATCTGACACATGGGAGAACTCTATGAAGAGCCTCAAGTCTGTTAGGAAGCTTCAAGGTCAACAGGGAAAAGAAATAAACAAGAAAATCTTCGCCCTCAGGTAACAAACACCATTATGAAATGTTTCTTCAAGTTACAGAAAGTTTTAGGAACTCAGCAGCTAGTAGGAAGAAGTTCTTTTGGCATGAAAGTTAAGATACTTATGCTTGAGTCCTCTGGGGACAAAGAGCAGAACATCAAGAACATCTCAACATTAGGAATTGGAGTGCTGGCTGGCATTAGCTATGCTCAAAGATGACAACATCAGCTCTTTCCTCCGCTCTTATATCCTATAAAAGACTAATGGGTCAGGCCAGTGATGGAGACAGATTTAGGTCACTTGGGCGCCCCTTTTAAGCTACCACTGTTGTAACAGACTGAGCTGAACTTCTAGGTTTCACTTACATGTAATCTCAAATTTTGTTTTAGGGGGGTGAAGGCACCTGCCACAGTCCATCATGAAGAAAATATCTGCCACTCCAACCTCATCATGTTCAAGGGAACCTCTGAAAACCTCTACTGAATATCCTCTTAATGGAATTTTCCTTAAGAGGGCTATCTAGCCTGACTGGATTTCTATTAACAGCTCTTAAATATGAACCTGGGGAAAGATTTAATTTCTTTAATGGCTGAGAAAGGACTATTAGTTGGCTCTACTCACTGTCTCAGAACTCACTAATACCTAGAGAGATTTAAGGAAAACTCCTGTAAACCTGTAAAAAGGCTGAACATGTCATCTGATGATCCTGCAATCACAGATGTCAAAATTGTATCCTACATGCTTAGTGAACTAGGTCTCTTGCACCCAAAGGCAGTCAAACAGATTCCAAGACTGTTCTTCAGACATACAGCATCACTAAATATGCAGTTAGAAGACAAAGGCAACTTTTCTACCTTTGAGTTCTGCTAACTCACCTTTCTGACGACAGCAGTGTGCCAGCTGCACACATCCTGATGGAAGGACTGCTGAGCCCCAGTACTTGGTAATAAACATATCTGCTGACTCAGGTCTCTGAAGAAATATAACAATATATCTGCTAGTTCTAACAGATATCTGCTGACTGTGGTCTGGCTCAGGTAACCACAAAATCTGCTGATTTTGGTCACAACAGGGTTGCACAACTTGCTATTCCTAGGCCCACACTTTGGTCAAAAGCCAAGAACCCTCAGACCATATTTCTGATCACAGATCAGATTTGACTAGAATATAAATGGGGTCCTGCCAAAGGGCAAGAGCTTGAGTCAGTCCTCCTCAGAGGAGCAGGTCTGCAGCCAAGGACTCTCCTCTTGAGTTGGGATACTGCCCGAGGTAATTCCTCAAGGCGAGGAGCCCTCATCTGGACTGGGAAACACATTTTGGGTTAATTCCCTCTGAAACTTAAGTTGGTTGTGTAGTAGTTGATTCTGCCTGGTATCTAGAAACTGTACTTTACTAATGTTATTGGAGTATTATATGTTTTTTTATTAAACAAATTTCCTCTGGGGCTTGTAACCTACCTAAGTCAGTTTCGTGGGCTTTCACAATAGCAATTAAATAGCATGCTAAACTCTGAAATCTTGACTAAGTGATATAAAAGTTTGATTGTGCATATATATGTATTCCTTTAGACAAAAATTTTTAACTGAGTCTGGGACTATGAATAGATACAGTCACACCTAAACTCCCCTCTGAGAAGGAGTTTAGAAAGCAAGGGGGTCCTCTCTGAATCTCATGACTCAACTGGAGGGTCTGCCTGACAGTTCTACCTAACCCTGTCCTCTATGCAGTAAAAACAAAAAAGTGAACCTTGCCATCAAATCACATTAAGCCACTGCCACATTTACCAATGAATTTTGTCGTATCAATTTATTGTTGTTTCTGTCTCACAAGCGAAGTGCCTGACTCCTCTGCCACATGCAGTCACAATGTTCCTGTTTGGTTAGTGCACATCTTTTTCAGAAGATGAGCAGGCTGACTGAAAAATAAGTAGACACATACGTGTACACCAAGTGAGTGGGGCCCAACAGCCCCAAGCACAGAGTGCAAAGACTGAGGCCTGTTAAGTTAGACTCTTACTAATATGGATTCAAGCAAGCCTCCAAGGAATTTCTTCACAGCCCTTTTCATCTAGGTTGCCAGAAGAATACATTAGGAACACAATTTTCCTCGTAGAATGTGGTGAGGTTTTTTTGTTTGATTGGGGTTTTTTGATGGATCTGTCAAGACAGGGTAAAATGCAAGTTCTGTCCCAAGAATCTACACTAACACTGGATTGGGAAGCTTCTGGAAGAACATACTAATGGAGCCTTCAGTCTCCCTGTGGTTGTAGCTGTTTCTTGGAAGCTGGTAGACTTACACATAAAAAATTAACTTTAGAGTGAATGAAAAGCTATACACTAACACTGAACTAGGAAACAGGTGAAACGGAAGCAAGTTTATATGGATTTTTTTTGTTGTTTTCTTTTGCATTCTCAGACTTCTTGAGAATCAGGAAAAGGTTCTTCCCCACTGTAGCTCTCCCAGCAACATAAAGACAGACTTCTTTCTTCAAGACTCACTACTTTATTTAGGAGCTATTATGGACATAAGCAATCTTATTTAGGAAAGATAAGGACAGGTACAGTATGGCAGAGAAACAGGTAAAAAAAATATATGCCCATGGCTTTTGAATCCACCACTTGTTTTGCTCTGCCTGGCATCAAACTTAATTGGCAATTAGAGCTTTCATGAGCTCTCAGAGGCAGCTGAGTTTGCCAAGGAAGTCAAAAATAAACCCTGTGAGAGATCCTGGAAGTTCTTAGGATTCCAGTTAGTTATTGGGCTTTAAAGGTGGACAGGATCCTCCGTTTCTGCTGCAGTCAGGAGTATGAAGGCTTCCTTTGAAGGGTGACATCTAACTCAACGACCATAGCACTGACCTGGCAAAGGACTACCTTTCTTAAAGCAGAAGCTTCACTTAGATATGAAACCTTAAACTGAATCCTAACCATTACCCATCAACCTCATTACCCTTTAGAGCGAGATTAATCAGCTAAATTAGCCAGCTAATTCCAGGGTCCCTGTTGCTAACACATCAGACTTTGGGTTTCTGTGATGCTGAAATTTAATGATGTTTTAAATCAGAATTTGACAAGAGACTACACTGAGACCTTTAAATTTTAAATCCTAAGTCTCCATCACCAAAAATTGCATTATCTTATCTCTCTAGAAAGAAAGATGTCTACTTTTTAAGCTCTTAGAACCTCTGCTGTACTAACAATACAGCCAGAGACCAAGACCATCTTTCCAGAAATGTAGTAGGTCCTTTCCCAAAACACATAAAACACATGTTCAGCAACGCCAATATGGAATCAGAAAAGGGCACCTGACCATCAGGAATGTCATCTGACTGGCTCACAATGCCAACTCATGTCTCAGCCAGAATTCTGCCAGATGACTGCTACCCTTTTATGTCACAGACAGCTTTATTAGCTCAAATCCTAAACAAATAAGTGATTGAGAAAAGAAAAATGGGGAGGAGCTGTCAGTAAAGAAGTAAAGCTTCCTTCTGAGTAAAAGCTGTGATGTGAAGATACCGAATCTTCACATCACAGTAAAGATGTGAAAATTCACTTCTTCACATAATAAAAATAAATTAAAATATCTCTATTGCAAATAAAAGAATATTTGCAATACATTTTTGAAACACGGAATGTGTTGCAAATGCACCTTGATGTCTAATCGCAAAGGAATAAACACATCACACTAATCCATGCAGAAATTGTTTACTACTGTTCAAAGCTGTGATTTTATTTATTCCATCTCGCAAAAGAGATGTAAGCAACTTCATCAGATCCATTCATTTAATATTTATACACATGATGATTCAAAAGACAAGCCCATGACGATGTAGTGCTTCAACTGTACAGATCAAGAATATGCTCAATTTGACTGTTTTCTTCAAAAGCCAGGTGTACACTTAGCCTGTAAATAGCTGGGAAAAAGGGAAGATACCCCTTTGTTCTTAAGAGGCACTGGTGGATTACTGGGGTCATGCCAACACATATTTCCTGAATTGGCATACTCATGCTAGAATAGCAGTGTTAGCTACAGAGATGAAGACAGAAGCAATAATACTACAGCTTATCCTTTCCACTGCTGGAGCTTAATAAAATATATCCTTTTCTATTTCAGTCCCAATTCTGTACCAGAAGCAATGGTCTCACAGCTGCCACAGAGTTCTTGCAGCAAACCAGCTGCCTACCAGAATCAGTTCAGTTGCTGCAAACCACCAACTCAGACACATGCTGAATCTCTCATTATAGCAGGTTACTTCTGGTCTCTGCAGTAGATGATGTTCGGCAAACACTCCAGAAGAACACAACTTCCTGCATTTAAGAGTTCTGCAGCTGCTGATCACCCTTGATCCAGAGCTGAGGCTTCTCTAAGTATGTAACTGATCTTTGCATGTGCAGTTTTCAGTGAAAAGTCAACTAGGAGCTCACAGGCTTCCTCTTCCTCATTTTCACTCATGTATTACTGGCACATATAAGATTTCTTCCACACTGAACAATCCATTGCCTTATATGTATGACCTGCTCCCCACCATGCTTCTTTAATAAAATGGCCTTGAAACTGTGACCTGTTACAGAATCATAGAATAGTTAAGGTTGGAAAGGACCTTAAGATCATCAAGTTCCAACCCCCCTGCCAGGATGTGGGCAGGGATGCCTCACACTAGACATGTCACCCAAGGCTCTGTCCAACCTGGCCTTGAACACCGCCAGGGATGGAGCATTTACCACTTCTTTGGGCAACCTGTTCCAATGCCTCACTACTCTCACAGTAAAGAACTTCTTCCTTATATCTAACCTGAATCTTCCCTGTTTTAGTTTAAACCCATCCTATCACTACAGTCCCTGCTGAAGAGTCCCTCTCTAGCATTCTTGTAGGCCCCCTGCAGATACTGGAAGGCTGCTGTAAAGTCTCCACGCAGCCTTCTCTTCTCCAGACTGAACAGCCCCAACTTTTTCAGTCTGTCTTCATATAGGAGGTGCTCCAGCCCCTGATTATCCTCGATGATAAAAAAAAAATATGGCCTTTGTAAAACCCAATTAAACTGAGAATTAAAGTTAAAATCTTCACTTTGCACTGCAAAGCTCTCTCCAATGACTGCACTGGAATGCTCGTGCGCGGTTTCAATTTAATGAGATGAACGAGGATATGCTGCATTAGCTAAGCCATCTTTTACAGCATTGCTTTGCTAGCTGGCATAGCCTAAGTGCTATGAATGAGACTTTCCAGGACAGATTTCAGTTACATAGAGTTTTACAGAGTCAACACACTAGTTCTGAACAGAAAGGGCCTCTAACATGTTAGCATTATCTTCAACTGCTGATAATTCAGTTATCAAAATTCATTACCTGAATCTCATTTTAAGCAAAAACTGGCCAGTTTCATTTTTCCCTTGGTACCTGCCACTGTATGTAAAAGTAGCTTTCTCCACACCCCAGGCATCTGTCAGTACTGATGAGGCCATAGCCAACTTAAGCTACTCAACATATTCAGACATCTTCAGCTAGTTTGATTAGGAAAATATGAAAGCATTGAACAATTTTCAGGTGACACATCATGCTCATGTAAGAACTAAGATTACTTTTTTTTCAGTCATCTGGGTCCAATTAGGTTTCTTTAACCAATTCCTACAGTCTCAGGATGAAGCTTACTAATACTTATTTTTTATATTGTAATGAGATACTGAAGTTTTTCTGGAAGACCTGGGGAAAAAAAAAACAACAAAAAAACCACAACCCACACACACACAAAAAACCAAACAAAAAACCAAACACACACCCCCCCCGCCCCCCCAAAAAAAAAACCCAACACAAAACCGAAAAAGTCTCTTTTTTAAAGAGCAGAAGGATCCCTGAAAAATACTAGCACAAGATTTTTGGTAGCTCCTACACAATCACGTGACAAGTGCAGACAACATTTCTCAAAGCCAAGTTGAGCTAATTTCTATCAACATAACTTGTATTTACAAACCCTTCACTTTGATTTTAGCAAGGCTTCTGTCTTCTCTCTGTTTGCAAATAATGGAAAAAAATTTGAGATAAAATTGGGTGGGTGTGCATTCCTAAGCAAGCACCACTCAGACTGTCCATGATCCAACTGGAAAACTGGAAATGTGCATCAAATAGGAGACCCAAAGGAGGTTGGCCTATATCTAGAATGTCCAAGCAAGCACTTCTATCCAGTCATTAATGAAAATATTAAAAACATGGGTGATACCAAGCTGAGGAGGCCTTGAAGCATACTGGGGAACACAATGGGAATTCAACTTAGGAAAGCTTGGGAAAAGCAGATGCAGTTTAAAAGATAAGAAGCAATCATGTTTAAAACTTCTGCATTTATTTAACTATGCAAATGGAGAACATAAACAACTACCATTGCTTTGCGGTACTGTAGGAAGTATCCAAAGGATATAACAGGATATAATGTTGTTGTGTCTGTCAATGTACTCAATATAAATAGGAATATTGTGTTAAGAACTGGTTTTCACTGTCGCACTTAAACCTCAGCTGTGGCCTGCATCCTTCCAGACTTTCATGCTTCCAGAAAGATACAGGCAATATGGATCTGAGGAGCAGCAACAAATCTAATTCAGAAAAACAGAATGTTCAAGGAAAGGATAAAGAACTGTATTTGTCTCAACGTGATAAAACTAAAGGGGCCGGTATCAGTCCTCAAATACGCTGAAGATACCCAAAGGCAGATAAAAGTTTACTCCTCTTCACATCAATCGCCAAGAGTAGTTTAGCTTGTGAATATGTCCTCCGGCAGCAAGCCTTTAAGGTGTCTAGAAAGGCTGTTGGAATAGTTATGAATGATGAGGGTTCAACAAATGCTGTATTTAGGCGGAACGCTGAACTACATCACCTCTCATGCTCGTGATCTTCCCAGCTATACTGGCATTTACCCAATATAACCAAAATCCGACCCTAAAATTAACTCCCTCTATAGCACAGAAGGAGTAATTTCCAGAAAACAAAAGAACATCAAAGCTTTCTAAATGCTAAACCCCGCCCCCCCTTTTCCCATTTGGAGACTTTAATCATTTGAAGAGCTGACAGCTCCACTGTAATAATATGAGAACTGGTACAGAAACTGAATATGGATTATTTCCAAGTGATTCACTGGAGTAAAGCAGTACTGTTCTGCTGTACTGAGCTTAACGAGTTGGAGATTAAAACTAACATTAGAATCCACAGTTAGCAATCTGCAAATTTACAACTTTTCTATGTAAGTTTGGGGCCATAAAGAAAAGCTTATGGCAAAAGATCTTGCTAATAATCCCTGATGTCTTAGCTAAGTAACACAGCTGATAAATAAAAGCAGACTCACCTTCCGCAATTCAATTGTAACTTCATTCCTGTGTCTTCTCATAGTCTGTAAATAAAAAAATAAATATTACTTGTATGCAATGAAAGTACTATTTTGTTTTGGAATCAGTTGTTTCTAGGTCAAAAGTGCAGTTATTCATCAAAAGATATGGAAAACTGTCCATCATTCATAACTCAATCTTTCCTGGCTAGATGCACAAGTTGGTTTTTTGTGGGTTTGGTTGTGTTTGGTTTTTTTTTAAAGACTGTCTATTTTACAAAAAGCTTTGTTATAAACCACAGTAAGTATCCCAAAGGCAGAAAACATTGACTTCCCCATGGAGTTTCACTGGAATGACTCTCCAGCTGTTGATATGTGCACATCAAAAGAAGCAGTAAATAGAGGCTAGATAGCCTCATATTCACGTATGATCATATTCATAACCTAAACATGTAACCTATGCCAGTTATCTGGCCAAAATCAACCATGAGTGACAGAAGATGACTGAGCTGAATGCAAACAAGATCAAGCTTGTGGCAAAAGGAAACAAAGTAGTAGAGTGGCACTGAGTCTATTTAGGACCTATAGCCTGAACACTGTAAAGGAAAATCAGCCCATAAACATCTCAGCTCCTTAAAGATTCAGGGCACTCAGGACACATTCCCTACAATGCTGCTATGCCTCTTAGTTAAGAGAGGTTCAAGGTTTAACACAGAACAATTTTAGCCTACTGAAGGTGTCCTGGGTTCAGCAGTAGCAGTCATTTTTCCTCCTTCTTAGTCGCTGTTGCAGCACTGTGTTTTTGACTTTCAGCCTGGGAACAGAGCTGATAACACCGATGTTTAGACTGACCAAGGACTTTATGAGTCTCATGCTCTGCCAGGGAGGAGGAGAAGCAGGGACAGGACACCTGACCCAAACTAGCCAAAGAGGTATTCCATACCATAGCACGTCATGCCCAGGATGTAGAATTGAGGGTGCCCGGAAGGGCTGGATCACTGCAGGGTGGGGGTGAGGTACCGGTCGGTGAGCAGTTGTATTCTTTTCCTTGTTATTTCCTTTATTATTATTATTATTGGTGGTAGCAGTAGTGATTTGTGTTATACCTTAGTTATTAAACTGTTCTTATCTCAACCCATGGGAGCTGCATTCTTTTGATTCTCCTCCCCGTCCCTCCAGGAGCGGAGGGAAGAAAGGTGGGGGGAAGTGGACTGCATGGTTCTGATTTACGGCCTGGGCTTAAACCACGACAGAAGGCAATCTCCCTTGGTTCATTTTACAGTCAGTGGAAAAGACCTGTACCATCAGAATGCAATTCAGAGGAAATCAGGACTGGATGACCACTGGCAGCCTAGAAAGATCACCCACACCAACTAAAATTAGCCTTTTAAAACACTTTCTATGTCCTATCCTTGCTACTGACCTTCACTGCTGCTATCACGTTCCTTCTGAGTTAGGGCAAATAACATCCCTGAGCTAAAAAGTATCAGCGAAGACCAGGCAGTACACAGAAAACATCAGCACTCCCCATAAGCATCAAAGGAAATACTGAACATGCTGAAGCTCAAACACAGGTAAATGAAATGAGCAGACTTCACACCATGAATCTATATACAGGGCAGAGTTCCAGTGCTTAGAACATTATCTTAGCTTCACTGTTCTTAACCAGTTTGCTTAGCAGTATTCATTTAATTACCTTAGGTTGACTTGAGAGTAAGGAAGGCTTGGTTCACCATCCACTGCTTGATTAACCAATTCACTCAGGTAAGCAGAGACACAAAAATTCTCCTTTTACCTCTACAAGCATGAGCTACTCTACCTTAAACAAAACAAGTCCTCATCACAGCAAGAGGACACTAGGACCGCAGCATCTACCAGAACTACACTTCTTCCCCTAGTTTCACAGCATCTACCAGAACTACACTTCTTCCCCTAGTTCCATTATTTTGCTAAATCATTTGGTTCTTGTGCCTTTCTGAGCCTGCTGCAAGAGCTCAGTATGACCGAATTGCTGGGGAATGGGAAGGCACTGGGTAGGCAGGGAATAGACAGATGAAGAACCCGAGCAGTCACTTCAACTAACAAGAGTTGTGGTCAAAGCTCAATGTCCAGCTGGAGACCAGTAACGAGTGGTGTCCCTCAGGAATCGGTGTTGGGACCGCTCTTGTTCAACATCTTTGTTGGTGACATGGACAGTGGGATTGAGTGCGCCCTCAGCCAGTTTGCCGATGACACCAAGCTGTGTAGTTCGGTTGATACACCGGAGGGAAGGGATGCCATCCAGAGGGACCTCGACACGCTTGTGAGGTGGGCTGATGTCAACCTTATGAAGTTTAACCATGACAAGTGTAAGGTCCTACACTTGGGTCGGAGCAATCCCAGGCACAGCTACAGGTTGGGCAGAGAAGAGATTCAGAGCAGCCCTGCAGAGAAGGACTTGGAGGTTCTGGTCAAAGAGAAAATGAACATGAGCCGGCTTCAGTGTGCGCTCGCAGCCCAGAAAGCCAACCATATCCTGGGCGGCATCAAAAGGAGCGTGACCAGCAGGTCGAAGGAGGTGACCCTGCCCCTCTACTCTGCTCTCGTGAGACCTCACTTGGAGTACTGTGTGCAGTTCTGGTGTCCTCAACATAAAAAGGACATGGAACTGTTGGAACAAGTCCAGAGGAGGGCCACGAGGATGATCAGGGGACTGGAGCACCTCCCGTATGAAGAGAGGCTGAGAAAGTTGGGGCTGTTCAGCCTGGAGAAGAGAAGGCTGCGTGGAGATCTCATAGCAGCCTTCCAGTATCTGAAGGGGGCCTACAAGGATGCTAGGGATGGACTCTTCATCAGGGACTGTAGTGACAGGACAAGGGGTAACGGGTTAAAACTTAAACAGGGGAAGTTTAGATTGGATATAAGGAAGAAGTTCTTTACTGTAAGGGTGGTGAGGCACTTGAATGGGTTACCAAGGGAGGTTGTGAATGCTTCATCCTTGGCAATGTTCAAGGCCAGGCTGGATGAGGCCTTGGGTGGCATGGTTTAGTGTGAGGTTCCCTGCCCATGGCAGGGGTGTTGGAACTAGATGATCTTCAGGTCCTTTCTAACCCTAACTATTCTATGATTCTATAAGACAAGTCATTCAAGCTTTTCATTCTATTAGAATTTAATATCTGAATAATCTTAACAGTGTCAAATTTAAGGGCACTAAATATGCCCTTAAATAGGCTAAAAATGTTTTTCAGTACTTCTTCCCTATGATAACTGCATTTCAATGGAAGAAAGACAAGGCTGCCTTACATTTCTGCTGTAATACCTTCTTTTCTTGATCATTCTGAATGGGCTAGACACTGATGTTCTTCACAGAACCTTCCACTAGTAACATCTCCCCCCTTAAATTTAATCTTTTATTCCTCCTTAACTTAAACTTTAAAAGGTACTCCATTATGTTACAAAGCAGTTAACCCAAGTGTCCATTAGCATTTTCTCCTTACAATCCAGTATTGTACGTGCCAGATTTGGCATCCCAGTGACTTAATTGATGCAAAGCATAATTTACTTTTAAATTTACCCTCTAGTTACAATATACTCCTACGTTTTTTCATTTATAGAGGTGATGGGACTCTAGGATATTTTCTATTGAGCAGAAACATCAGACTGTATGTAGAGCTTCTTGGGGGCAACCATAACATTCGCCACCTACCATTCTTCTGGAAGCAAGGCAGATTTAAGTATGACTATATGCTGTGTTCAACAGTTCAAAAGTTTAGTATTTTTGACCTAGGAAAAAAACAAATACCGTGCAGTCCCAGGCAATACATGACTATTCTTTTCATCAATTTACTCTAAAACCTTCTCTAACAATGCTTTGACTAAAGACAGTTGCTCAGAGTCATCATCTGTAAGGGCTCTACTGGGAAGACTCTAAGCTTCTTTTTTAAGGCAAACAATTCACTCAGGTTTTCAATTAGGGGCTTATCTTTGTTACATACTTCCATTATTTCAGCCCCACTGATTCTACCCTATTACAATTCTGTCTCAATATTTTTTTACTAGTTTTTCTGCTTTTATCAAGCTGATTTTCTTTTAAACTTATTATATGTAGTTTCTCTTTCAAAACAACTGTGGTACATTTTCTTTTTCCTTCCTCCTTCAAAAGGCAGAATAGGCAGTACTCACCACTAAGTCCAGAGCTGCTTCTCCATTCACAGAACAAGTAGATAGACAACTAGGGATATCATTTAGCCTTAACTTCACAGAACTGATGAGTGTTATCTGACCCCAACTGAATTAAGGGCTCAGAGTCTTGCAGAGTCTCCTGCTGACACAGCATCTTTAAAAATTCAGCCTATGTTGGTGTCACCAGGATCATCCAAGAATCAGTAATAGTTAGAGCTAGAGTCTTCCTACAAGTATATGGGACTGAAGTTCCCAAAAGAGCCTATGGTGCATTCTGGCAGTTAAACTTGGTTGCCATGGTCTCATTACAACCAGTGCTCTTAACTAGATGTATGCTAACATTATTTCTAACCTAACACTTTATGTCCCCAATATGAGAGGATACATTTACAGCTTATGTTTCAGATGAAACATTTTAGAAATATAGCAGATTATCAGTGCCTTCCTTAAACTTCAGAAGTAGTAAACATATTATAAGCCAAAAGAATTTAAAAGAAGCAGTTTAAGTATCACTACAAGCCTTCCTTTAAGGAAACATTACCACTGTAAGCAGAATACCACACTTTTATACTACCTGTAAGCCCCAGCCTGTAGGGAACCAATAGGCATTTACAAGGGATTTATACAATAGTAGAAAAGTTGAACATTTTTCCCAGCTAATATAGGTCAGCTAAAACAGAGAGAAAAGACGAAATTATTCTGCAACTTAACCCCACAGATTCATTACCAGCTTTCAGGCTGGGAGGACAATCACCTGCTAAAGTCTGCATTTGCAACAACAGTTGAAGCCTGGTGAGATGTTACCAATGGATCTAATACACTGTTTTACACCTACAGCATTTGACTGGTCACTTCTCATCTTAATGTACTCAAGCTTAAGTAACTTCATATCCCACTGAAACAGCTCATCTCAAAACCACCCCTAATGCAAATTTGAACTGTTTCACTGAATAAAAAAACCAGTCATTCCCAATCTCTGAAAGTGAAAACTCAGCATAGGCAAAATCCTATAAATGATGCCTACTTATTCCCGCAAAACCTGAACTGTGAGGCTTCTCACAAACATAAAAGTAGAAAGTAAAAATTAGTAACAGTCAGCATGTACTATTATGACACAAGAACACGGAACACTTACCAAGTTGTGCTACAACACTACATCTCAATTGTTACACAATACTCCAGTAAAACTCTGGTTCCTAAGGCTTTTGTAACAAGGCATTTCTTCTCCCTGGTTCACTATCTCTGAAGAACAATTACTTACCAGTGTGTTTGACAGGCTGACATAACCACAGTAGCACACCACATACCTTAAGTCTTGTTACAATTTAAAAGTAGATGTTCAGCAGTATTTCTAACTTCAAGTTCCTCAGCATTTTGTTATTTTAGAAAATAAATCAGGAAAGAAACCCAAAAGATCTACAAGATGCTGTTAAATAAACTAGTGTTCTCACTTCTACCCTGAATTTCTGAATACTTTTCCAAAGCCAGTTACAAAGTGTTACATGCCAAGAACCTCTCCTTAACACTTTTGACTTGAAAGAAAAATACTCCCGAGTTCCCTCAAAGTTATCAACACCAAAATTAATTTCAAATGCCAGTAAAGAAGATCATCACACACATTAGGGCTGTCATGCTGATGGCACCAAAGGAACCTTCTTTCCTGGTGATACACACAAATGTAAACACATAAATGCTAATCTTACAGAAGATGATATTTAAGAGACACAAGACCTTGAAAACAAAGCAAAGCCTCAAGTTAATGCCCAAAGTAAGGCTTCAAAAAATGCCACAGTCCCTAAAAATGCATCTGACACAGTCAATGGACAGATGCAACATGGAATACAGCCATCCTCATCAGATCAGTGTTTCAGCTCTGGCACCTCTCTTCCAAGAAGAAGCTGACAAGAAGCTCAAAGATAAGTTCAGAGCCGCCTGTGGAGAAGGGAAATGCTTTCCTGATTTCTCAGTTGGTATTTGGTGTATGACAAAGCACAAAACTGTACACAAACCTCTTGATATCAAACACCAAAGGCTAGAGATAACCCTGTGAAATTCTTAATTATCAGCATAACAGTAACCCTTACCACCAGCACACTTAAAGAACTATTTTAAGTGACTTAACATTTGGGACTCTCTGGCTCAGCCACACATACTTCACAAGAACCATTTCTGAAACCCTGTACAAAGGCACACAAAATGCTCACTACATCTTAAAGAGCAAGTATCATTGCTGTAACACCACCACCTGACGTCTTAAGACAGCCCATGTGCACCTTCCTGGCAAACAAACAACAAAAGATTACCTTGAAGTTTTGAATAGCATTGAGATTCTAAGGAGAGAGTTAAGTCTAGCAAGTTTCTCTGGCTTCTTGAGCCTTTAACATAAGACTCATTTAACTGCAGAATACATTAAACTATCTGAAAAGGCAACTCATACAGCTTCTGTAAATGAAAAACAAATAAATTTTGAAGAATCCCAAACCAAATCATGTCTAATGTACATAAGAACAAGACAACATTTTCCAAAATCATCTGTAGCAAATACAGAATATAGTGTATTTTTCCTGGGATGAAGAAAACCAAACCAAACCAACCAACCAAAGTTTATACAAGACTACAAGAAGAAAATTCAGGCTAACTGAGAAGGATAAAAACAGATTTGAGACAAAGTGGTCAGAACAGTCCTTCTATCTATGAAGGAATGATCTAAACATTGGTACCACTTGATACAAATTAGATCTCATTCATGATGAAACAGCAGAACTAGTCTTAAGGTTTCTATTAATTTGAAATTTTTACTTCATATCTAAAAATCAACCTTAATGGATTATAAGCACTTTAAACTCCCTTAAGTATATCACTTTCAGAGACAAGAAATTCTGGATACTTGATAAGATTACTTCATTCCCAGTTACAGTACAAACCAGAAAACACAAACTAAATGTGTAATTGATACAACTAGTGAGAAGCTCAAGTTATTCCATTCAATTTGTTATGCTAGGATAAAATCTTCTTTAATGAAATTAAAAACTAAGTTTCATGTACAAGGTGTTTAATAACGTACATTCTCTGTACAGAAAAAAATAGTCAAATGTTGCAACAGTAAGTGGTATTAATTTTAACCATTTTTAGCTATAGCAACTCTGTCAGAGGGAAGATTAAGGCATAACCATCATTTAATGACTAAAAATCCATTTATTGTAACAACAGGATCTGGAGCTCAGTGTGGTGCTCACCCAGACTAGCCACCTCATTAAGCGCGATACCTGAAGAGTATCATCTTCTAATCAACACATTTACACCACTTCCACTGCAACAGGAGCAAGTCCAGAAAACATCAGAGATGGAGAAGCAGGAAACAGATGTGTTTATGCCAGCCAGCATATCGACACTGCCAGCATGGCTGGCCTGCCAGCTGCTCCACAAGCAGCTAGCTGGCTGCCCCTGCTCTCCTGCAGCCAACCGGCATCCATCAGCCTCCAGCTAGCCCACTGAAGTGGAGAAGCCAAGCTCACCTTGACAAGATGAACATCACACACCAATGCCAGTTTTGGCTATTCTGTGGATATAAAAAGATACATTTTCAGGAACTTTAGTATGATGTGCATTTAGTTGCTTTTGAAAATCCAGCTATTAAACGGAAAAGAGAGAACAAGTTCACTGATTCTAACTTCTCTGCATCTACAAAACTTTATTAAAAGATAACTGTCATTTAAATTCTTTATGTCTGTCTTTGTGTCTCAACACTACAGCAACCAGCCTGGGAAAACCAGAAGACACATGCTTACAGGAAAAGAGCTACCCTGAATACATAGCTAGGATAGCAAAGTAGTTTGATTAAACATAAAGAGTACCTGAAGAGCTTTAGCATTTGCAATCCAATTCCAGACTATTTCCACCTGCCTAACTGAAAGAAAAAAATCTGGCCTAGTTCCAACAGCTGGACTGGATTTAAATAATACTTCCTGTCTTGCATATGAGCATACTCTGGAGTACAGTTTAAATAATTTACAACATAGGTATGGGTGCCATACAGTGAAAGCAGAAGGTGCTTGCACTGGTGAAGTAAACGCTGCTCTTCCTTAGAAACCACTTTACTGGGCTTTTTTCCTTATTCTTTCTCTGACACCTTTTAAAAAAACATGAAACACTGCAATGCACAGGGAAACGCAGAAGCCTCGGGAGCTGGGCTGGTTGTGGGCAGAAAAAGTGCTTGTTTGTGTACAATAGTTGAGATTATTAAGGTCATCAGCTGCCCATCTTGGGTTGACATTAGAAGTTAAATATTCCATATTTGCACAGGAATATAATTTGTTAGTATGTATAAAGTTGAAGCTTAGGCTGATAATATTGTTCTACTTGTTCTGGTACAGCTGGCCTCAGCCAAAACCTAAGAGAGACAAAGGGACACTGATAGAAGGCGATACTGCTGTTCCACCTGTTCACACTTTCAAAGTGCACACAGCTTACTCCAAGAATTGCAAGCAAATCACAATACAGGAAGGAAAAATTCTGGGACTACCAAACTGAAATTCTGGGATAGCATCACAATGGTCTGAATGCAATGACTTAATCACAACTGAAAGAACAAAACCCAACGACACTGTACACTGATCCCCTTTATTTCTTTTGGGCATGCAGAAAAGATTTTACATCCATGCGAAACCAATTTAGTCAAAATTAACCTTTCCTGCTAGGTTTATTCCTTTAGTTACATCACAGATTATTACCCAGCCTTCCCCCTTGCATCCCCATTTATGTTCTAGGCAGGCACTTCTTCCTCACACTCAATTTTGAGCTTTACCCAATTACAAAATTTTATTCCCAACAACGCTCCAAACTGTCTAGGAAAAACTGATTTCCCCCATCCCCAGTCATATAGACTACAAAGTTAGAACAACTTCACTTCCGGCTTTGTTATCAAAGTTCCATATTGAATGATGCTGACCCAGTTAGAAATACAGGCAGAGGGCATGGATTCCACAGTACAAGCAACAGATCTACCAAAGCCCCCCAATACACTTACAATATGACTGTACCCTGACCTGAAACTCCAAGGGAGTTTTACTCTGATTAATATTTGACCTGAAATGTATTTGCTCCTCTTCTAGGGAAATATTCTATTATTTTGCAGAAAGCATTAGAACTTGGTTCAGACGCTTTGTGTGCTGCAGAACATCAATACTATAAAGTTTCTTTCTGGCTTTATGTAGGAGCAGAGCGCAGTATTTACGCTACTGTATTTCACTGCCATAATCTGTCTGGGACTCATGTTCCTCAGGGTTAATAAAGGCCACTGAAAGAAAACTTCAGTGGAGCTGCCACACCATTTTACTTTTCTTTAATCCCCAGTTTGGGGCCTCTAAAATGAATACCAGCTGCTTTTTGTTAGCCAGTTTGTGGCAAGATAATTCAAGTGTCTAAACCTGGCTACTCTTAGCAAACTGGATGCACAAGACTGCATCCAGTGACTCCCTCAGTTTGTGATGGGTAATGACTCACTGAAGTCAGACATACATGCCAATGTGGAAAGCCACAAGCCTCCAATCACTGTTGCTCATAGTGCTGACTCACCTGAAAGCTCTATGGAAGCAGACAAAGCTGCCCATCACATTATATACTTCTACTGCTCCAAAAGATCTTGGCAGAAAAGCAATTGCTAAGTTTATTTCTTAGCAGCTGTTTCGTAAGCATATTCTTCAAGGTCTCAATATCCACTCTGCATTTGTTTAACCTGCAGACTGAACTACCACCAGCAAGGGAGCAAGATGTGATCACTCATGTTTTAATTTCCATATACCAATTACCCAGTTTACAAGTACAGACATATCAAACAACCCTCAGGAGACTGGACTTGAAGCAATTTAGCTGGCTGCATTCAACACAAATTGAACCAATACTGAAGCACACAAAGCAGTCCAGAATACAATCAACATGTTATCTGTTGATTTAATACAAAATAAAAGAGCTGGAATTCTCTTTCTATATCAAAACTCAACTGGGGGAAGGAAGGACGTCAGAATCTAGTAGATTTCCAATTACTGCTCTTGTGTTAATTAAGGACTCTATACCTAGTCAAAAGTTTTACAGCATTTCTATTCAGATGTAGATCTTAACACTGTTAATCGCACCTTTACTGACATCAGACCAAAGACGATAATGCAGCCACATGGGCTCCGCCTGAAGGCAAACTGAAGTTCCCAGGTAATCCCACAGCACCCCAAGCTAACTCATCACAGCACAACAGCTGGTCTGTGCAGACCAACAGGCAGGCAACAAGGATCACCAGCTAATTGAAAGTACTCTTTTTGTCCTACGGTCCTAATAAGGCAAGGAACCTGCCCTTGTAGTATTCCAAAGAGTGGCGGCAATGGAGCTACTGCTACCCCCAGTTGGACAAGGGCCCATCTTGAACTTAATGGTGGAGTGTCATAATTTATGCTACAGACCAAAAGAAACTACTGGTCTGAAGGATACCTGTATTAAGTCTTTCTTCCCCCGCGCTTTTTGGAAGCAGAAGGGCATACTGAATTTTACAATGAATACCTGAATAGTGTGAATAACTGAATAGTGTGGTATGCCAAATAAGCACCAAAAACACTGGATAACCAAGGCAGCCTAATTACAAGTGATTCCTATTCACACTTTTTAAATTAGAAGATTAAAGCTTCTTGACACACTTTAAACACATACAAGGATTTGAAATTTGGTTTAGTTTTATGCTACGGTAATCTGCTTTTGCCAGTATATAAATTTCTGTTCAGATGTGTGAACACTAAAAAGATATTTGTTACTTTCCTGTATAGCATGCGCAGTGCAGCGGATGATTTAGAATCTCCTAGAAATAAAAGTTTATCCTCTCCTTGACGGACAACAAGCAAAGCACCTACGTGACTCCTTGATTTCTTCCAACTCATGACACCAACTCTGTCCTCTCCTAGAATTTCTAAGTAAGTGTCCCTCCCATTCCCTTACCCAGTAGGGCAAGTACACCGACCTATCTAGTGAAGCAGAACAGAACAGTTGATTGCCATTGCAAAAGAGCAAGAGTCCCTTTCCTATTCTATAGTCTAGAAGACCCCAATTCAGAGGTATAGGTTCAGGGGTTTTCTACCAGAAAGCAAATACACCACCTTCAATGCCACCTGGAGGCATTAAATACAGGAATACAGGGACATTGTCAAGGAAGCTAGGGATCAGGTCAGGAAAGCTAAAGCCCAGCTAGAACTGAGTCTGGACAGGGAGGTCATGGATAACAGGAAGGACTTACACAGGCATATTGCAAACAAAGACAGACCAGGGATAATATGGGCTCTTCCCAGAAGGAAATGGGAGAACTGGCTACCCTGTATATGAAGGAGGCTGAGGTTCTCAATGACGTCTTTGCCTCAGTCTTCACTGGCAAATGCTCTGACCACACCGCCCAAGCCTTGGAAGGCAGATGCAAGGACTGTGAGAATGAAGACCTCAGGCCCACTGTAGAAGAGGATAAGGTTCAAGATCATCTTAGGAGCCTGAATGTGCACAAATCCATGGGACCTGATGAAATCCATCCACAGGTCCTGAAGGAGCCAGGCAAACAAAGTATTGTCTATGCTTGTGTACCAAATTCAGAGGTACAAGTTCAGATTTTTTCTAATAGATGTTACCAGAAAGCAAATCCACCACTTTTAATATCTTACTTCACAGCCAAAATACCGTCTTCACTTCGTACAAGACATGAAATCAGAAAACCGCAGAACAAAATGAAGATGACTGCTCATGGTAACTCAGTGTAAACATCAGACTAAAATTCTGATCTCTGGATCAGCATAAAGACTTGTGGCCTCTTTTTTTTTTTTTTTTTTTGTTAATGTAAAAGCTTTTATAGATTGTAGATAACCACTTTCAAGAACCTAATTACAAAACGAAGTGTCTGGTCAGAAAGGCCTCAGACTTTTGGGGCAAATGCCACACAAGACCAGACGTTCTTCAGTTTGCCAAATATTTATACTAGTTTCCCTTAAGAAAGAAAAAAAAACCCACCAAAAAACAAAACCCAAGAAAACCTACTAGGCTAAACACTAGCCAGATACCTTCTTGTGAAATCTATGTTTGAACAAAGACACTCCCTTTCCAAATACTTAAACAGTTTTCAACTGTAATATCAAAGTACCTCAGACAGTCATTCTACGATTCCATGATGTATTTTTATAAGCACCTCCCTGTCAAGTGAGGAAAAAAAAAATCCCATTTTTCCATCTGTAAAATGGGAAACAATAATTGCAATTTGCATACATTCACAGGGTGGCATGAAAAAAAACACCCCAACAAATCAAGTCTCTAGAGAGCTAGTCTGTTTCAACACAGTAAGTTTTTTTGGTATAGTATTACATGGATCAAATGAAATCAGATTTTTTTCTATTTTTTGAAAGATATAATCAAAAGGCAAAAAAAGATTAAACATGCGCTAGCTGCCTAATTAAACCTATGAAGAGATCATTCTGCTTAAGATGCAAGAGAAAACAACAAACCCAGCTGACAACCCAGGAAGAAGATGGAGCATTAGGAATTAGAAAATACACTCCAGCGACATCCCACAATCTTTTATGAACCCAGTCATGTCAGCAACCTTCCTGATTTAATCATTTCAGTATCATGAATTTTACATGCTTCTACCTCACTTTCATAATGTGACATAAGCCTTAATTCCATGTTTCTGCCATTTGAACATTTTGGGTATCATACATCTCTCCTTGAGGATACCTTCAGTTTCTCAAAATTCCAATTTATACATCCTTTCACAAGAAGGGTATCAGCTAGTCCTCTAAGAAGTTGCTTGGACTACAAAAAGTGGTTTGATTTTAATAAACAAGGACCAATACAAAACTCCTTTGAACTTCACAGCTATAAGGTCCACCAAAATACAGATTACTCTGAGTACAGAGATAAAGTGAGCCACGCCCCTATCATCAATGTGCATGGTAAGAGGGTACTGCCAGACTCTCAAGTGCCAAAAGACACCCTCACATTGACTGCATGTGTCACAGCGCCTTAAACACCTCTTCTTGGCTGGAAGGTTGCTCTTCACTGCTGTTTGTTCAGTATTATGAACATTACCCACTACAAGCCTATGCTCTTCTTGCATTCCTGATGAACAAACAGCAGTAAACAGGATCCTGCTGACTCCTAGCAGGGCTCTCTCATTTCAAGATTCTTTCTTGGTGTGGAAAGCCTTCCGTATCTGGCTGCAAGTCAGATTTCTGGTGCAGAGAAATCACTACCACTGACTTTGCATCTAACATTTGTGGGCATGAAAAGAAGCAAGAGACCCTGATGTCAAAAAGTTGCATGTAAAGACTCTATCTGCTGGTTAGGGTGACCTCTGCTTACCTGAGAGGGACACACAACGTCTCTCTGCATAATTTCAACTTTGACTTACAACGTAGTTGACTAAGAAAAAGGACTGGGATGTTCTGAGAACTGCACCTGGCCAGGAATCCCTTACTACATCCCTGAAAGCCTGGCCTCAAGTCACACTAGCATCCTGTCTGATCGCCTTCCAACCACTTTCTCCTCAAGCATACAAGCTTTGACTATGTTCCACACCAGCAAGTTTCTAATGGGGTTTGAGCACTCATTAAAATACATCACCATCAAGGCTAACAAGTCAAACTATGAGGAAGCCATTGCTCCAATTTTGCTAATCACCTATCACCACCTCCAACATCCATCTGCTAATGAATCTGACAAAACCAAGGTTAAAAATGCACCAGAGATCCTCAGCTGGTGAGACATGGCAGAATATGAGGGAAATGAGTCATTCAATAAGTGTTTGAATGTGGAAGATAAGAATTTTATCTCCTGTTCCACAGTCATTCATACAATATATATTCCTATTTTTAGTTGCTGTGCTTATTAAACACACAAAAAATCAAGTTTAAAACTGACTAACATTTGCTTAACCTGAGAAAGGAGAAAAGTGTCAGCTGACCCATAAGAAATGATACAGAGCTTCCCCAGCAGATTTAATTGTGTCAATCTGTCTGTGAAGGGATAACAATCCAGCAGTTACGTATCACTAGATAAGGTATACCTTCTCTCCTTCACACTGACCTCTTTGAGCCGCCACTGGTCTTCTCCAGATCTGAAGGGCTGGCTCAGCAAGCTAAGGGAGCAGTAAAATAAAGAAATAAATAGCTTTGCAACTAGCTTACTCCAAGGCACAGACAGTTTGGATGCAGGACTAATTTTTTGGAAGAAACAAGCTCTTCTGACTACCCATGTCAAATGTCATGAAGTGGAATGCAAAGCCCACAGCTTCTACTATTACGGAAGTAATCAAGAATATAAATTCAGTATCAGAGTTTCATAGTGCTGGGTATTTTGATAGATAATGATAGACTATTCTTGGAAAATCTATACATTTTACATTTCTTTTTCATTTCAAGTCAGTTCACTCATAATTTGTCTTTACTACTTGATGACACACCCCACCAGCTTCAACCAGTTCACTGCTTCTTCTAGTCTGATCTTATAAATTAAATGCCTAATTCCACTTCCAATCCCACAATAAATACAAATCTGATCGCTCATAGCTGGTACATTCTCTTAATTGCTGTCTTTTCAGATAACACAGTTTTAGGGAACAAAATGTCCTGCTTAGATGTGCTGGAACTGCACAAACATTATGAAAGCCTCAAAAAACTTACGTAAAAATAGTTAAAGAGCTCTAGTATGCTACTGTTCCAATTTAGACCAGACTTCAACAATTTACAAGTTCAAAATCAACTGTTTAATAGAAGAAGCTTTAGTGATGCTAATCTCTAAAGTAGTGTAAGAATTAAACCAGTAACTCTAGTTACTTGAAGTGTTGGAGATACACAAGAATGAAGAAAAACAAATTACAGGGAGATTTGCAAAGGTTTGGTATATCGCAACAACAAACAGCAATAATTCGGCCTCGGTACAGCAAGCACAGATCCCAATCAGCTTATGAAGATTATGTTCATCATGAGATGTCATCTCCAAATTGTTTTCTCCACAGGTATTGCCAAAATCAACCATAACCTCCTAAGGTGTGTATGTCTTTAAACAATGCAATGCATTCAACTGATTTTGAACCTCACAGAGAAAATCTAAGACAGTGTATCTAAATGGACTTCTTAGGTGTTTGTTTTCTGGCAAGAGTCACAAACATTTCACAGCATGTTTACTTGCAAACTAACTAAACTTTGGAGAATTCTGTAGCAATAGTAACAGAGAAGGCTTCCCACATTACCTTTTTCTTCCTATCATGTAATTCTTTCCAAGGTACAAACATATACACCTGTATTCTCCCAAGAGTATATATACTGGCCTTAAAGGGTAATAAAGCTTCAGGAGTCAGAGCTTAGAAACTCTGCATGAGAGTACTGGATCATATATTAAATCCAGTTCTCAACAGGAACCTACCTGACACCTGTGTTTTCACTTAAACTACTGAGATTCAGGAAGCCAGTGAAGCTATTGAGACAGCAGGTCCACAGTACCTTAAACCAACGTAAATCAGCTGTTGCAGCCCTACTGCCTCCCAGGCATCCTTTTGGAAGTATACCTTCCTGTGCCAGCAAAGCAAAAGGCAGAAAGCTGACCCATCTGCAAAACTAAACTCCTGAAAGAAACTGGATTGTTCCAAAGTACCTAGGAGTAACAGGCTTTCTGGAATTGCTACAAGATTTATTTGTTTCAGGTAGTGTCTGAAGGGAAGTACAGGAAGGCAGCAAACAGATTTGTCAGTGCACAGAAAAGCATCAAGAAATGAGCTGGTAGCAGCATGTCTGCTCATTTGTTAGCACTGTGCAGCTATTGTACCTTCACTGCAATAAGCTTTTGACACTTGACAGGAACATGGGTTTAAGTCAGCCTATACCTTTCTCAGATGTCCAGAGACTGTACAGATTGGATCTCCACAGAATATTCCTCAGCTTGCAAAAAAATTCATCGCAGCACGACAAAAATAATTTGAGTAAATTCAAGCAACCTCAAGAACCAGTTCCACATTGTTAGCAAAGCAGCAACAGTAATTACACTGAACCTGCCATAACGGATGAAGGAGATCTGGGATAAGCCCAGGTTCTTCCTGTGCCTCAGCTGTGGCTGGGATGCTGAAGGCACAGAACAAAAATAATCCCTGAAAGTCCCTGGACCCAAAGGCGATACAGAGCAAAAGGTGATACAATTGTTCCAAAAGAAACTGTAAACTGAGGAAAAGACATCAGTGGCCAAGACCTCTGAAGCTTAAAATCAAATAGAGCAGGAGTAGGTGAAGAACGACAAGAGTGGTCATGTCTCTTTTTGGTAAATAGCCTTCAACAAATTTCAGGAGGTTAATCCTATGGCCTAAGCAACACAGTTCAAGGATTTGTGTTCTTCTGACTTCTGATTAGGGTATGACAAGTAAACAAAAAATGACATTTTAATCCCAGTCATTAATCCTGGTTTTTACAAAGAGTTATTTAGGCTCTAACACACTAACTCCCCACTAGTTTGATGGTGAGGTTTTTGTTTCAGTATTTTTTTTTCTATATGAGTGCACATGGAGCTCTACTTTTGATCCAGTAAGCACTGTGGTAATTACATGATCATAGTCACACTGTATCACACACAAAAACCCTCCAGTAAAGCACGCAGACAGCCCTACAAATTGTAACATCTCCATTCATCAAGAATTTTCCCTCAGTTTTAGTGAGGGATGCTGACTTAATCCTGACAAAAATAAATAGGCTGAATTGTCTGATCTGTCACTTTAAACATCAGATCAGTGAGTTAACATATGGGTACCTGCTGTTGTAATAAAGATAAGGTAACACTTCTAGTCCAAGAAGTTACAGAAGTCAAAAAGTTTAAGGGTTTACTAGGCAAACAGAAAAATCAGAAGGTTCACATTAGGTTTTCTAAAAGCTAGGCTATGTTAGATGTCAAGATAAACAAACAGACAGAACAGTTACAAGGGGCATTACAAATTAAGTGATTGCATCTATTTAATCTTGTCCTATAAAGCTTTAATTGTGTTGGAATAATCAGTGCCATACATTTAGAAGAAACCCACAGAGACTTACGAAGACTGCATTCCTATGAGGAACACTGGAAAGCCTTCTCTTCAATATATGGGAGGAACTAAAAAGCCTTTTCACACCCCTGAAGAATAGAAAATTGAGAAGGTTGTGAGGAGAAACTGTTCTGGCAGTTGTTTGTCCAGATGAAACCACTAGTGTCTTGGCTCCTTATCGCTCAGCTCTGCAGGTTCAGGTTAGCTCTGTCTGCTGCTAATCACATGTCAGTACCTATAAAAATAGAAGAGTCTCACTAATAAAAGCAAGAGTAAAAACTCATATTAAGTGATTAACAATTAGCTTCTGGCATTTGATTTTGCTATTATCCCTTTTGGGGGCTAAATACTTTTTGGAAGTATTAATACCTCAAAAAAACAGAATTCCAGTTCTATATCCCCAACACTGCCTCCTTAACAGAGGAAGCCAACAAAAAAGTAAGAAACTTCTACCCAAATCTGAAACTAGGAAAAGTAGGGTGAGGCTATGCAGGTCAAGGATTCAGAAGCTTTCACTTCTGCTCTACAGATCCATTTTTTTTGCTCTTAGAAAAAGCACAGTGAGAAGTTGCATGTGGCACTGAGGTCTGCCTTAATATAAAACTAAAGTACTTACTCACCTTTCGCATCCCTTAAAGTTGCATTAACCAAAAGCAAGGACAATTATATGGCCTACCAAACCCAGTAATAAAATATGAGTTAACTACAAATTAAAGGAGCGAGTATTTTGGTCTGCCAGAAGAGTCTGTACCCAGAGGGGATCAATAATAACTCACCAGTATTTATTAGAAGCCAAAGGAAGATTACTAAAGAATGTATTCAAGCCTATTGTGTTCAAAGGCAGTGACTGTTTCCAGGCAGAAGGTGACTCAAATGCCACTGTTTTCAAACTTACAGCTTTAATATTCTGGACTTTCCAAAGGATATAATCTAGATTTCAGAAAATGATTTATTGCTCCATCATACCAACCATTTATTTTCTCTTTGGTGGAATCCGACAAAATGTGTAGATGCAGATCAATGCCAATGATGGCACTGATGATGCCTCCTGGTTTCCAAAGTTAGGTACAGAAAATTGGAGGCAGGATCTTTACATAAAACTCCTTACGATAGCACAGGGACGAAAACAAGTGTATGCTATTGCTCACAGTTGGGAATTACATATAATATTTGATTTAGAAAAGAAACACTTTGTGGAGAACTGATAACCTTCACTAAACAAAGACAAACTGTCCAATCAGCAGGTCAGTCTGTGTACCACTATCTCAAGAGAGGCACAGTAAGTAATGGCAACTATGTAGCATTGCTATGCTCTTCCATTCTCCACTACAGAATCTCAGACTGGTTTGGGTTGGAAGGGACCTTAAAGATCTTATGGTTCCAATCCCCCTGCCATGGGCAGGGACACCTTCCACCAGACCAGATTGCTCAAAGCCATGTCCAACCTGGCCTTGAACATTGCTAAGGATGGGGCAGACACAGCTTCTCTGAGGAACCTGCTCCAGTGCCTCAACACCCTCACAGCGAAGAATTTCTTCCTAATATTTAATCTAAATCTAACCTCTTTTGAGTTACCTTACATTGTTTTACTTCTAGAGACTTAAGATAGCTACAGTTTACTTAGAAGGGTACTTCTAAAACAAACTTTTAAACAAATACCATGATCAGAAGAATCAAAAACACATAGGAGAAAATTTCAAATATTTAATATAAATAGTTTTAAAAGATGCTGACATATTTCAAATACTTTACAGTCTTTTAAATG
Source organism: Psittacula echo (assembly GCF_963264785.1). Classification (NCBI taxonomy): domain Eukaryota; kingdom Metazoa; phylum Chordata; class Aves; order Psittaciformes; family Psittacidae; genus Psittacula; species Psittacula echo. The sequence goes on from NC_137736.1 coordinate 99,391,262, forward strand.
AACCTACATCTCATCACAGGATATTTCCATAGGTGTCCAACTTCAACATATTTCTGTGTTTCACCTCTTTGCTGCTCACAAAAGAAAGATGCCTCTTAGATTTTAATCATTTTCAAAAACAAGGGTGAAAGCTTTAACCACATTAACATGCAGCAGCTACCTACCAAACAGTTTTAGGCTCAGCCACAAAAAGAAGTCAGTCAGCACACTGGAAGAAAACCCCAGAGGACATAGTTCTCTGTAACAGCAAATACCCTATTCCAAAATAATTGCTCCTCCTCAGGAGGAAATGAGAGCTAAGCCACCTTAGCTGGTCTCATATAACTAATTTCAGTCCAGCTTAGCTAGTCAATTCCCTTCTTCCCTGCCTCCAGAGAGGCGGATATTTAATTCCCCTAGTCTCGGGCATGCTATAATATAAGCAAGTATGGATGACGGATCAGTTCACACTAGGCATGAACATACCTAACCTTTCCCTGTTTAGAGCTCTGATGGATTCAGGCCAATGACTGAGAAAGCAGCAACAAAGCTAGTAACCAATACGAGGGGATGAGACAAGGACAAAATGAATGAGGAGCAGCAGGAAGAGTCTCACTGGATGAGAAGAGGAGAAAGAGACCCACCACGCCTCCTCCTTAGCCTGAAAAGCAACTGCTAAACAGAAGGATGGGTAATTTTTAGTTCCTTTCTAACATTTACTAATGTTAGCCTGAAGTGTTGAAGTTACCATACTCTTTACATACAATATTTTCTGTGAGAAAGATTAACTGTCACCAAGTTAAGCAAAATCTAAGATAAAGATTATTTTACACTGTGAATGTCATCTTAAAGACACTGCTGCTGCTGCTTAGCCTGACCTGCATAAAATTGTCTCCACCCAAACAATAGCACTAGAGGTGTGAATTCTGCTATATTACAAAACATGCTTTCAAAGGACTAAAATTCCAGTCCTGCTGATTACAGACGTGAATTTAAGTGATAAGATCAACAGAAGCATGGAAAACACCCTGGGGTGAAGTCAAACTAATCCAACACATATTTAGGTTTTCAGTCTAGCAAATCCTAATCCGATTCCAATCCTAGTCTGATTTCAGAACAACTCCCTCCTCCTTTCTTTCGTCTTACAGAAACCTAAACATAAGATTTGGGATTTCCTCCCTTTTCAATTGCAACTAGAACATAAGATGTCCCCGCGAACGACACACAGATTCAGAAGACCTTTGGAATACCTTCAGGGAATAAGCTTCTAACCGCTTCGCATCTCTCAAATTTGGAGGAGTAAACTACTACCCTATTAGCTTTAGTAAGCACCGCACTCCTTCCCGATTTAGATGGAGACACCCAGCACACGATCACTGATGTGCCTACCAGCATTTAAAAAACAGAAAGCGGAGAAAAAAAAGGACTGATCTAAGGCAGTGCAGGAAGCAGAATGGGCCAGTCCAGTGCACTGTGTGAAGGCCGATCGGAGCGCGGGAGCGGCTCCCACCACCAACACAGGCCCCTGCGCGCGGCAGCACCTCCGCGGGAAACGGCCGGGCGGTCAGGGCAGCCCCTCGCCCCGACGGAAGGGCTGTTACCGCCCAGAGGGGCTGGCACAAAAGGCAGCCGGCACCATTGTCCGCCCCATCCGAGCCCAGATCCCGCCGAGCACCGGGGAGGGGGCGGCAGGGCGGCAGCGGGGAGCTGTAGCGGGGGCTCACAGGGGTGCATCCCGCCGGCCTAGCCCGGGCACAGCGGCCGGCGAGAGGCCCACCGGGCCCTCCCGCATCCCGGCGACCCGCGGAGGGGGCGCGGCGGGGCCTGCACGCCGCTCGCCGGGACCGCGCTCGGCCCGGCCGCGCCAACCCTTCCCCCCGCCACCGTCTCCTCCGCCCCCCGCCGGCCGCGCCCGCATGACGGAGAGTAAAAAAAAAAAAAGGAAAAAGAGGAAAAAAAAATCCCCGCGGCTGTTCTTCCTCCGCCGCCGGCCCCAGCGGCCGCTCCCCGCCTCCTTCCCGCCGCCCGCCCGCGGCGACCCGACCGCTGCCAGGCCCCGGCCCCGGCCCCTCCTCTCGCGCTCGCCGGAGGCGGAGGCCGGGCCCAGCCGGGTCCCCTCCGGCCCCGCACCTACCTCCACGTCGCGGCCCTTGTTCTTGAAGCTCTTGATGCGGTGGTTCTCCAGGCCGGCGGCAGCGGCGGCGGCGTTCTCGGCCATGGCGGCGGCAGCTCCCGGCTACGGCTCCCAGCTCCTGCGAGGCGGCTCCCGGCGGCTCGCGCGAGGGGAGGGCGGGGGGGAGGAGAGGGGGGCGGAGGGAAGCGGGACGTTCCGTGACGAGCCGGGGGGGGGGGGGGGAGGATGGAGCGCGCCAGCCGTTGCTGAGTGACGGGGAGTGCGGCCGCGAGCGCACGTGACGCGGTGCTCGGGATCCGCCAATCGCGGCGCGGCCCCTCCACCTTGCCCCGCCCCGCATAACGACCCGAAGGGGGCCCCCGCTGCGCCGAGGGCTGGGGACTGCGTTTCCCGCCCTGCACCGCGGCGGCGCTGCACTGCATGCTGGGGGTTGTAGTCCCTGCTCGGCGGCGGCGTCGCACGTGGAGCGGGCGGGAGCGCGCCCTGCAGGGCGGGCGGCGACAGCGCCGGCCTTACGGCTCGGCCCCGGTTCCGCCCGGGTGGCTCCAGCTCAATGCTGAACGTTGTGGCTCTCCGAGGGCGGCGGGCAGGGCCTGGCGGGGTATGCAAAGGCTCCTCTGTGGCCTCGTGCGCCTGCGGGGGCCCGGGGAATCAACCCTGACAGGGAGTTGCAGCGGGCTCAGGGTAACCCCAGCCTCCAAGAGCCCCCGCACCCTGGTTGACTGCAGGTTTGTTCCCCCAGATGCACCGTTTGGTGACCCTGCTGGTGGGGCTCACTGTGAAGCTGTCCTTGGCAGCTCTGTCTGCCGGGGGTTCGTCAGGTGCCTGCTACACACCTCCCTCTGCGTCCCATGACTGCATTGACATCTCTGTGTGTCGCCTGAGAAATGCTTCACAACACGCATCCAGCCAGTTCAGATGTTTGGGAAGCCCTGAGTTTCCTTCAGCTCACCCACGATGCAAGCAAGCTACCTGGAAGGCAAATCCAATGCGTTGCAAACACACCCCCCATACCACGTGCACACGGTATATGTGTGCGTCCCTGGAGTGTTGTACCTGCTATAATGGTCTCTTGTCAGAAATCACTGCACCCAACCCCCCCAAGCTGTTACTGTGGCAGTGGTGGTAGTTGTATATGCTGCAAACAGATCCAGGACCTTCAGATCAATAGCAGCCTGAGCACGGCAGATTGGGTCAAACTCAGAGTCTCAAAGTCACACCGAGTATTTCTCAGCTAGTAAAGAGGATGTGTGGGGGTGATGTAGTTGTAGAGAGCGGTCAGCAGTGATCTTAACACCCTCCACAAAGCAGAGAATTAGTTCTTTGGAAGAAAATTATCCAAGAAAACCGAACCCACAAAACAACAAAAATATGTAATGTTCATATCTAGCTCATCTTATGCCACATCAGGTTCTGCAACAGACCCTTATAGCTATGTATAAGCTTTTCACAGACTTCTCTCAGAGTTTCTCCCTCTAATTGACAGCTCAGCTTTTTCATTACCACCCCCCAGCCCCTCTTTATATCATTCAAATGTCTGTGCCTTGTAACTCACAGTTCTGGCAAAACAAGGCTTGCAGCCTGATGGAGATGAATAAAAATCTGGAAGACTAATGCTCTTCTTCACTGTCATTCAGCTGTGTGCCAAATGTTCTTATCTGAGGGATCAATGTAGCACTTCCATCCCTCTCATATCCAAGTGGTTTCAGCTCTCAGTGCACATTCCTATATGCCTTTTCCTAACGGTTTTGTCTGGGTGTGCTGCACCGTTATTGCTAGTGGTAGAAAAGAAGGAGCTAGAAGCAGAAAAAGCCCAAATGGCATGACTGATGTGACTGGTGTTTGTCAAGATTGCTAATGTCAGAGATGGCTTCTAGGCTCTGGCACTTGCTCTTTTGAAGGAGAATTGGATCCAGCTGTCCAGCTATCTTCAAGAGAGCAGCTAGAGCAGATTCAGTAGCTGAGAACTTTGGTTTACCTGCCAGAGAAGGTAGCCATAGCTGCCAGCTGTGGCTTACTCAGGCCTCATAGGACATCTGAGCAATGCCGATCCGATTCCTGCCAGGCAAGATTGTTGCAGTTATCCTCTGGAGGAGGTGCTCACCACTGCTCAAACAAAAGAGCTTTGTTCAGTTCCATCCAACATAATCTCTGAGGTAAAAGGAAGACTTGCACATAAAAAATGAAGTGTCTCCAGACTGGGACAACTCAATTTACCAATCCATAAATCTACACCCCTTCCACTAGATAGGATTTATAGATACAACAGTGGCAATGTCTTTTCTTTCGCATTTTCTCCTATTCATGATATAAGCCTTTCAGAGTTTCTACAGTGCATTTCATTAGTCTTAGTAGACACTCAGGAATTGAATGCCTCTTAGACAGAGCTACATGAAAGTTTGATTAGTTTTACTGCCTGAATAAAGCCTCTTGGTGCAGCTCTTGACTTGATAATTAAACTTGCATGTACTCAGAAAAAATATTTTGATATAGTTAAGCAAATACTACTTTTTGGCACTGTAAGTAACAGACAGTATTAAAATATAAGGAATGAATATTTTTATACTTAAAAACTGAAAAAACTCTGTGGTTCAGGGTGGCTGTTCTTCCTCACCATATGAGCTTCATATCAGCGTATTTTTATCACCAATACCTGTGAAATATATGTCAGGGCTATGCACACATTAATGGGATTTACTGGCCCCGAGCAGCCTCCCTGCACTCTATTTCAGATCCCTGCTCCAGTGATGCTGCAGCAGTGCTGGTTTCCAGCTCTACTGCAGTCCTGGCCTGGATGCACAGGCTGATATCCTGGCTGGGATGAAATGGGGCTCGTGGGTGATTGAATGAAAGGGAGAAAAAGAGGCTTGTTAGGGCACCGAGGTCATTGGGTACCTTCAGTGTCCCGACAACATTAATTTTGTTGCTTAAAGAGCTGTGGGGAGGAAAGATCTTTCATAATTCACAGATGTGGGATGATAACAACTCTTTGGGTGTCCCATTACTGAATAGAGTTGAGCTATGCTTGTTTCTGGGATGACTGGCTGGCTTCAGTGAAAAAAAATGAACCCAGCAAGTGATATTGCCATATTTTGGGAAGTGCACAGGGCTAGCTCAGAAACCCACCTGCAGCTCCAGAGTCAGAGGGCACTACCACTATGGTAGTCAGTCACTTGTTTTTCTCAGTCAATGATTTTGTCTATGTCCACCAGTCAATAGAGCTGCAAGAAAACCAGCAAGTAAAAGAAATGTAATGAACCGAAGTCATGCTCTTAGTGACAGTCCTTCCAAGAAGGACTGTGGAGATTTAGGTGCAGTACTTTAAGATGCTGCCTGTTGTCAGTCCCACCGTGCTAGTAGATGTTAGAATGCACAGGAGAGGCAAATAAAACGTGTCAGCTCCTCAGTCTCTCTGTTCCCAGCCATGAGTAGCTGAAGCCAAGACCTGTGGGGTGGAGGAGGTGAGGATGCCTCCCCAGCAGAGGACTGGGGCAGTTGGCGAGGCATCTGGCAACTGGCAGTTGGCAATATCATCTGAAACTGCTGCTGCTGACTTGTCTACAAACCACCCATCAAGAATAGACTGTAAAATCATGCAACTTGTAATAACAGAAAGGCACAAGGGTTGTTATTTAGCCCATTAAGTTAACCTAAACCACTCATGGGTCTCATGTCTTGTTTGCCCATCTCAAAATGGGATGCCGGAGCATCTCTGACTTGGGTGACATGACAGCTGTAACCGTGTATTACAGTTGGCACAGCAGGGCAAGAGGAAGAGTTTTCTTGCAAAATTTGCCACTGTTTGTGTGCTAACTGCCAGCAGATGTTAACTTCCATGCCTTGCTTTCTCGTGTCTGTTAAAGGCAGAGTGACTAGTGCAGGCTCAGACACTTGCGTGGCTGGGGTCGCTGCCCAGATCACCCTGTCCCCACCACTTGTATAGCTCTCCAGCAACTGGCTAAGCAGCATCTTATCAGGTGTTGCTCTCTGACAAAAGGGATGAGTAGCTCATAATGTAAACTAAGGCAAAGTCCCCTACAAACAATGCCTTTGACATTCATTTTCCTTTAAGGTACATGTATAATTTTGGTGAGACTGTTAATGCATGTTTGCAATTCTCTCCATCACTGACATAAAAATTTGTCTTCATAGGAAAATAGTTACATTCTTACCTCATGGTAACTAAGGCTTTGTAATGAATGCAAGGTAAATCCTAGTAAAGGCTCCAGCTTTGTCAAAGGCTGCCCTTAAATACTGTGGATGCTAGGAGGTAACACATCCTCAAGGAGAGATGAGATAGGTCCACCAAAGAGAAGCCCATGGAAGGTTGCTGTGTACAAAGATCCGTATGCCCAGGTCAGGAAACCCCTACTCTGAAAACAGTTGGAAGCTGGGAAAGTGGTAGGGGAAGCATCACTTTTTTCTCCTGTTCTTAAGAGATCCGTTTACTGGTGTCTTTTGGAGATACAATACTGAGTAAGACAGACTTTTGATCTGACCTGCAGTAGTCCTTATACTTACAGCAGAAAACTAGTGCTCAGTGAACTACATCACTACGAATTTGGCACCTGAACACTCTCAAGGTACAGTGTGTTCCTCGAGTTTCAAAGCAGTAGGTTATGGGTGTCACCAGTCCTCCCACAGTGTCTCCAAGAAACTGGCAGTCTTAAATACCTCTCTGAGCAGTACACCATATCCTGTTACCTATAGACAGCACAGTCAATGGCACTTATCAAATCCAGGCAGCTTCCGTGGGCTCTCAGGAGGTGTGTGGACTGGTACAGAGCTCAGGGAAACGAGGACCCTTCTCAGGACATCTGTGCCAGGACCAGGCCCAGGCCCAGAGAGCTGCCCTTGCTGCTGGGAGAAGTCACTTCTGTGGATGACACAAAGAGCTGGTGAAGGAGCTGGTGTGAGGTTGGCTTTGGAAGAGCCAGTGAGGATCCCAGGGCTGGGACTTATAAATACTTTATTATTTGCAGACCAGAAACAGAAGCATTGAGGGAGCAGCTGGCTGGTCCGCTAGTGCTTCCAGAATCTGGGGGATGTTGTTAGTGAAGGAGGAACTGTAAAACCTCTGGTTATTCGTAGGCCCTCTGTGTTCAGTCTGAGCCAAGTTGCTGTCTCAGCATCTTTGTCCAGGGTTTGACTGGAAGGAGAATTAGGGGAAGCTCCTCCTGGGACAGAGCATCACTTTCCTCCTCCACTATTCTCACAAGAAACCCCAGAGTAAGTACACACTGGTTGTCATCTTCTGCTGGTTCCCACTGTCAGGCAGCTCCACACAAGAAGGTGAGCTGCTGTTGAGAGTTATGGGAAGGTGGGCATGGGGTGGGGGCTTCATGGACAAGGGTCTGCTGCCACAATATGCAAAGACAAAGAGCTTGGTTGAGTGATGGTAGCTGAGGTCAGTCAAAAGCCCAATCACCAGATAAGACCATAGTGATGAGGCAGGTGCCAGCTCATGCCAAGGTCCAGTGCGGTGAGTCACATGATCAGCTACAGGGATAGTTGCAATGTAGCTCAGGCAGAGACCAAGGGCAAGAGCCCTGCTTAAAAGCAGTTCCTGAGATAAGGAGAGTGAATCCCCGCCAAGGATCCTCACAGCTTGTGCTCAAACAGCTCTTTGATTCAAGGCCAGCCAGCTGCACTGTCAAAGCTGGCCCTGGGCCCAGGCAGCCCAAGCCCCGGGAGGAGGGGGATGTGCTCAGGGCTCGGGCACCCACTTGGAGCTGAAGACATCCCTTTGTACCGATGCCTGAGCGCCAGGCTGCCACGGAACCAGCGGGGTCACAGACACTTACAGGTCTGGACAGCTTTCCCACATTTAAGGCAGATGGTGATCAGGAGCCAGAATGCCCTGCTGCCCAAGCTTCAAACCAAGCACAGCTCCTGAGATACTGCTTGCAGAGCCTCCTAGGCTTTGGCCTTGGATTGCAGGTGCTCAGGAGGCTGGGCTAGGCTGGGTTGTGCCACAAACAGCAAAACCTGATGGCTTGCTGGTTTTTGTGGTAGGAACAGCTCCACGCAGTCTGCTCCATGGCCCAGAGCCTTCAGCATAAGCAGCCTGGAGATGCATGGGTTGAAGCCCAGCCTCAGAGCCAAAAAGGACCAGGAAGTCCCTGGTGCAGACTATGCTGCACCTGAAGGAGAAGTCAGAGATGCAGAGTATACAGGAAAAGTCCCTGAGCACCTAGGAGTGACTGTCCACACAATAGAGGTGGATAATTTAATTGGCATAATTGGGAATTTTCTTCTTTTCATTATGGATGTATAGAATACAGTAGTAGAGATGGCAAGAGGGAAGCATATCTGGGATGGAGATAACTGCAGAAGTAGTCTGCAACCAGGTTAATAATGTCATCCTATTTGGGAAACTGCAGGGGTAATAAAGATTTCCTTTAAACACGCAAGTCACAGGGTATGGAATGCCACATTCCTCACCCTGTGGAGCAGGAGAGATTTTCTTCTTTGGTAAAAGGGAGGGGAGAGTCAGAGCTCCTGGGTGACAACCTTAATGGTGCAAGCCTATGTATTACAACCTTGGGGGCATGGTGCAGGTAGCCTTGTGCCAGCTATATGATCACACATGGCTTCCATCATGTCCCTTCTGGCCAAGAAACCAGGCTCTTTAGCTATGGCATTACCAGGCTGTGGCATTGCTGCCAGGAGAGGCCTGTCTCAGTGCATCCTCTAGACAAAAGGGATCCTCAAAGCACCTATGGAGACTGCGGCAAGGTGGATATTGTCACGGGGGTGAGGAAAAGCCTCCTTTGGAGTCCTGGGCCTCAGCCACCCAAAGCCACCTGTACTCCATCCTACAAGAGTCATGGCTCGACTGAAGGTTTCTGCTTTCCATCTATGAGATGGTCACTGGGCTCATGGGGACAACTGTCATCAGCCACAGTGTGTATTTCTGCCTGTAAGCTCTAGCATGAAGAGGAACCACCTGCCACAAACCATTTGGCCTCTCTTTGAAGACTGTGGGTGTGCTTGGGGCAATCCCATATGGTCATACCTCACCAGCATCACTTGCAGCAGGGTGATGGTACTGCACATTCTCATGTGGTCACAGTGTGCACATGGGATGGTCAATGCCGAGCTGGGTGTGCTTGCCAGGCCTGGTATTGGTGAGGTTCAGCAGTGGACAGTGCTTTCAGCGCCCACTCCTGGCAGCTGAGAGAACACAAACCCATGACCTGTGCTCACCGAAGGTATTGAATCTCTTGTAAACCAGTCTGTATGCCCGTCTCAGGGCTATAGCTGGACTGTGAAATGTGGGAGTGACCTGATTGGCTCTAGTTGGTCTCCAAAGGCAATTCAGACAAGACAACCTCATTTTAGTGAACACTTGAAAAGTCTCTGGAGTGCCAGCAGTCTGAAAAGTTGCAGACTAAAAAACCTCCTTGTGCTGACAGCCCCAGGCAATGAGAGTGCATCAGAAGCTCTTTGTATTTCAACAGTGCAAGGGTAGAAGATGGCTCTTCTTTTGTAGCCTCCAGTTTGGTGGATCTGTTTGAAGGATCACTTCTGGAGTAACCTAACTGCAGGTTTGGAGCTCTGTGGATGGAGTGACCTTCATCACCTCCAAATCATAATGTGAAGCCAATCTCCTAACTTCCTAAACACCATGGCGCTGTGAAACTGCTGTTTTGAGCAGGTACTGAGTGATACACATTAACTGACACATATTAATGTCCATGGATGGATGGGGAAATGGTGGTTTGATCCACTATAGTCAGATGTATTTAGCTGACACAGATATGAATAGCCAGCATGTTACCATGTGTATTGGGTTTGGGTGGCAAGGTTTTGGTAGCAGGGGAGTTACAGGGGTGGCTTCTGTGAGAAGCTGCCAGATGTTTCCAACAGGGCCAATGCCAGTTGTTCCAAGATGGATCCACTGCTGGCCAAGGCCAAGCCCATCAGTGATGGTGGTAGCCCCTCTGGGATAACATATTCAAGAAGGGGGAAAAGTTGCTATGCAACTGGGCAATTGCAGCTAGAGAGAGGAGTGAGAATATGTGAGAGCAGCCACTCTGCGGACACCAAGGTCAGTGCAGGAGGGGAAGAGGTTCTCCAGGTGCCAGAGCAGAGCAAATTCGGTTTGAAGTTGAGCCCTGGAAGAAGGGAGGGGTGGAGGAAAGGTGTTTTCTGAAATTTGGTTTTATTTCTCATTAACCTGCTGATCTTATTTGCTATAAATTTAACTAATTTCCCTAAGTCAAGCCTGTTTTGCTCATGATGGTAATTGGTGAGTAATCTCCCTGTCTGTATCTCAACCCATGAGTCTTTTGCTGTAGTCTGAGTCTTTTGGTTTTTTCTCCCTCCGTTCTGCAGAGGCGAGTGATAGAGCAGCTTAGTGGGCACCTGGTGTCCAGCCAGGGTCAACCCACCACACGATCTCAAAGCATGATGACGAGTGTCAGATTTTGGCACATGTTAGCAATACACTTTTTCTCCTAAACACAGTCCCTGGAGCTTCAGGATTACATTAGCACTGCAGAAAATAGGCCTATTTTTTTTAGCAGAAGTATCTCAAAATGGACTTGCAGTGATCCCAAAGTATCTTTAGTGCTCACATTGTTAAAGGTTATCACATACAAGCCTTAACTTGTATTTGATCTGATTTTGCTAAATCAGATTAATTTTTTTTTTGTATAAACAAAGACAATTTAATGCAAATAATTATGACAGACAAGGCAAAGATTTATTGAGGTGCATCTGAGGCCTTGTGGTTTGCCCCGCTCACCTCAGTCCACCAACACAACATGCATTTCCATGCTGTGTGCATATTGTGCAACCATTGCCCCTCCCGCCCACCCAGAGCAGGCTGTCTCCATCCCTGGTTAATGCAGCCTTGATTACAGCATCCTTAGAAAGGTGGATTTTGCTTCGTGTTCTCATACCGAAGTATTAATCTGCCCTGACATCACTTCATTTGCCAGAGCTGGTACCACAGCCTGAGATCACTTCACTGCAGAGGTTATGCAGAAATAGAGGCAGATTCCAATAACTTCTGTCCTGCAAAGCAAGTTTTAGTTTCTACTCTGGTATAATTTTATATATATATATATAGGTACGTATAATAGCTTGTCTTGTGCAGAGGTAAGAAAGTCACAGGTGCAGTGCTATGTGAATCTAGAACAAGGGACAATTCCCTTTGCATGCCTTGATGGAAGAAAGTTCAAGCTTAGTTATGCTTCTGGTACCTCCACAGACCCACTACAGCTGGTTACTGACACTATCTCCTGCTCATTTGAGGAGATGTTCTGCATATTTAAATAATTATACATTTGGTAGAAGGCTGTCATGAACACCATATAATATTCTTCTTGTTTCAGTAACTTCAGTTTGTAAGAAGTCACCGAACAGCGAGTCCCCACGCTTACACATTGAAGCTGGTTTCACATGATTATTGGCAGAAATGGCAATTTTATTTTAAAACCTCCTGTGATCTGATCTCAGGATCTATTTGGATCTTCAGTCCCCATGGCAATAGCTTCTCAAATCCTGAAAATAACAATGTGTGCAGCTATTTTGACTGAATAAACCAGACGCCACACATGCGTAAGGCTGAGCATATGGGTGCGTGCTTGCAGGGAGAGAGTTTTGTTTTGGTCATGAAAGTAGCTATTTTCCAAGCACATGTAGAGATCTGCTCTATTTGGTCAGATGTGTCAAGTGAGCGAGTGCTATTTTTACATTATCACTTTTTGAAACAGGCCTGCGTGCATCCTTCTGAATAGCTTTCTAATGATACCTGATGTGGTTCGTGTGCACAGGAGCCCATTAGGCATCGCTCTTCCCAGTGAAACACTGCTGAAACTGTGCCATGGAAGAGGAGAGGCAGGAAAGTAGATCCTAACCTCATTTTGTATATTCATGTATTCCCCTTTGGACTGGAGCTGATAATGAAAATGGGAAGTCTTGTGAGCTGTTTTGGTTAAGAATAGGAATTGGTTTTAATCTTAGATGCTACCTTAAGCGTTTGAAGATAATGTGTGATAAAGGAAGAATCAGTTTCACAGGCAGTTTCTTTGCTTGCAGCTCTCTGCCTTTCAGATAGACCCTGATTTGGTCCTGTGAGGGTGCTCCAGGATGGACCTTTTCCTGAAGGCCACCAGGTATCACACGCACCTCATCTCCTGGTTGCTCAGCTCTGCATGGAGCCTGCCCCTTATGTGATCCCAGTGCAGGAGTGCAAGGAGCTGGTGGGCACTGGGTCCTGCGGGAAGACGGGGACAATTTGCTTCCCCCCATGTTGTTGTCCAGAGGATGTTGAGTCAGATGGACCTGCACAAAGGTTTATTCATGGGGTCTGTAGCTGGTGGCGTGCATTGACTTCAATGTAATAGCTGCTTTTTGGGAAAGATGTGAAAATGAAAGGAGAGAAACAGAGGGAAGGTAAAACTCGCCCACATGGCCAGCTGGGAGGAGAAGGAACAGGAGGTCCCCAGAGAAGTGTCCTCCCCTCGGCATCCTCTCTGGTGGCATGGGTGCCCTCCCTGCAGGCAGATTTCCGGTGGTAACTATATGTATCCTTTCTTTTTTCACCCCCTCAAGCTCTCTTCTCATTTTTCCTGCTCACACAGATTGGTTGTGAAGCTTTGTGCGTGCATTTTGGTAGGTCCCCTAATGTAAGCTGAGAGCAACAGCTCAAGAACAGGAAGAGAGGTGGGAAAGGAAGGTGGTTCTCACACTGGTGGCCATCACTTCTCATAGGAGACTCATAACAGGGCTCACAGGTGCACGGCCATGAGAATAAGAGAAAACCAACATGGGTTGACAAGGGAAGCCCACCACTCAGGGTCCTGAGAGAAGCCAGCAGCATGGTGGGGAGACAAGGAGCAGCGAGGAGGCTGCAGAGCTGCAGATAGGACCCCTTAGTGTCACACACTTCAGGCTCTGCATGGCACACTGCAAAGCCAGAGTGTGGCTGAGAGGTACATGAGAGCTAGGAGCTGGGAAACACTCCCAAATGGAGCTGTACAGCTCTAAATTGTCTCAATTATTATCACAACCAGCAGAGCGGGTGACAACAACCGCTTCCTACAATGGCATCTCACCAGCTGCGAGGGAGCTTGCTTAATTGCAAGTGCCTTCAGCTCCTTGCTTGGCTCTCACAGGCCAACTGGCAGAAGGGCACCCTGATGTGCCCTCATGGATCTTGGCTGAGGCATCCAAGGGACCACAGATGAGGCAATGCCAGCTGCTTCACCAGACTTGCCAGGGCCCTGCTGAAGGAAATAGGGGTCTGTCACCTCTGAGCTTAGCATGGAGCGTCTGGCTGCAGCCCGGAGGCACCGCTGCAGCCGACTGCCATTCCTGTCCTGGCATTCACCAATGGACAGGGACGTCTGACCCACTGGTGAAACAGACTCACCAACCGCTCTTTTCCAGCAGTGGGCCTTGAGCTAAGCCGGTCCTGAGTCTGGCTTTGTCTTCAGGGTGAGCCTGGCAGGGATATTTCAGCTTTTCTTTATCTTTCCCAGTGCAAGGAAAAGGGAAAAGTAATGGGCAACATAAGGAAGGAAAAGGCAAGGCAAAGGAAGGAAAAAGCAAGGCAAAGAAAGGAGAGCAAGGCAGGAAGGAAAGGCAAAATAAAAGAGGGCAGAGCAAGGCAAGATAAGAAAAAGGAAGGGAAAGCAAGGCAAGGAAAACGAAGAAACAGGCAGAGACAATAAAAAGCAGGAAAAGTAGGCAAAGAGAGAAGAGGGGAGAGGAAAGAAGAGGGGAGGAAGTGAAAAGGAAAGAAGGAAGAGAGGAAGGGAGGAAGGAAAGGAGGAAGGAAGGAGGGGAGGAAGGAAGGAAAGAAGGAAGGAAACTAACAAGGAGCACTTCACTGCGTGTCTTAAGCTGCAGTGGATTTGAAGTGCAGCCTCGAACACTGTGAGTGTTGGCAATGCTCTGTGTAAGCCAGAGCATGATGATGACAACATAACATGAAAAAGAAAAGTGAGTGCGGAGTAATTCTGAGGGGAGGGAGCTCTTTGTAAGCATTTGTTTGCAGATAGTTTTATGGTGATTCAATGTAGTCGATGTAAAATCTGGCTGAGTTGAACTGGGTGTCAGCCAGCCCCGTGTGGCTACTAAAATTTAGCTGAAACCGGTATTTTACACCGATTTCTTTAGGTGAGGAGAGGGGTGCTGCCTTTTGGGCAGTACCTCTCCTGCCAGGCCAGCCTCAAGGGCTGGTTCTGCTCCAGAGGCCCACCTTGCGCCCGTAGAGGCAGTTGGCAGGCTGGTGGTGAACCAGGTCAGAGAACTGATCTGGGGGGAAAGAGCAATAGGGAGAGAGTTTGGGGATTTGTTTTCCCTTTTCCCGGGCTGGTTTTCCTGCTCTTGTCCAGCAGCTAAGTGAGAGACTACCAGGGCCTCCCAGAAGCCCTCCAGCCAACCTGCAGCAATATGACTCAGTGTTTCCCCAGCTGCCAAGGTAAATGCAAGCAGGGTGGAAAACCAACAATGGTAAACCCCAACCGCCTGCAAGACTTCTTCATCCCCTTTGAAAAATGATAGCTACAGAGGCCCCATTTGGAGGGACTCCAGGGTGGGTCCCCTTCAGAGAGCTCCTTGGCAGATCCTGCACTCCCTCTTGCCTCTCTGCTCTGCACATTGCCACATCCTTTGTCAGCACCCAGCACGGCAGCATTAAAACAAGAGGGAGGCCAAGTGGAATTGAAACTGAAAGCCACCCTCCTGGCTACGGGGAATTCCTTCCCTGGCAGAAAATCAGTGCTGGCTCTGCCAAAATTCCCGTCGGATTTCTGTCCTTACTGGTAATAAGTGAGAGTTCAGATAATTACGTCAGTGCCACAGATTTTAATTATTATATTTTGAATGTTGTATAGAGCATGCTTGGTGAATTCCTGGCATTGCTCTGGCAGTGTAAAAGGAATAGGTCTTCTTGTATTTGAAGAAGTAACAGTGCTCTAGGCTACAAAAGATAGGTAACTGTGCTTTTTAATTTAAACTTACAGCCATGACAGCAGTACTGGGGGTCTCTCTGCTCCAGAAGTGCTCAACCTCGAGTGACTGATGGCTGTTATATCCAAAACCTGGTAGGTTGCTATGGGGAAAGTTCCGGAATAAATATCTCTGCTTACTACAGAGGCTCAAAAGACTGAGATGCAGTTAGATGTAAATACCTGGTTTGATAGCTAATATATTTGGGGTTTTGTTCAGGCTCTTGTTAGGTGCTGCTGGTGGTTTGCTAGTAATTACAGTTCCATTTTTGAGTGCTATCAAACACTGGGAATATATAGTGGGGTTCTGAAGCTGTAGGGGAAATCCTTGCGGATTATGAGGAGGGAGGAAGGCCACTTACTCTTCACCTTCCCTTTACATTTAACTTTTATGTTTAACAGTTAATGCAGAAATGATAAGATTTCTGTGAAGATCATTAGAAACCCATATTGGTAGGGAGAGAGTGAAATATGATTACATTTTGTAAATCCAGTAGAAATGCAATTCAGGAAGATGGATGCAGCTATTAAAACATCACGTCTTAGATATATTTGACCAATATACACATGTTATTTGGTGCTGTAGTTTTTGTAAGTTACTTATAGGATTAAAATAGCAATAAATCCCTCATAGTGAGTATTATTTAGCACCCACATTTCAGTTAATTCCCCAAAAGAATGTCAAGAAGTGAAGCAATAAATTAGAGGGCAGATGCCTTTCTTCAGCTCTCCTTAATTGCGGCTCAGGTTGCATTTCTGGCAAATCGTTAGGAGACCTCTGCAAAAGCCTGTCATGGCAATGAAAGATGCCACAGTGATAGACATGTGGAATGCCAGCAGCAACATGGATAACTGTCACAAGTATAGGTCCAAACCAGCCTAATACAGTAATGACTTCCTAAGGTACCAGCCCTGTCCATGGGTCAAGTAATCACCTGCAAGAAGCCAAAAAATGGGAAAGAGACCCACAGCAGATGCCTGCTGCTAATGAAGCAGGGGCCACAAGTTGAACTGTTTCAGATCTAGACTGGCCACCACCTTTCCTTCTCTATACACCCTTCAAAATAACACTGTGTGAGTGCCTTTCCAAATGCTGCTTCATGAGTTTTAACTATATTGTGGCTCTAAAGGCATGGTGCCTGCTCTGGTCAGTGATCTTCCCTGCACTTGGTGGCACCAGGGATCCTTCTTTATCACCTTGGCAAACCCCACATTCTTGCCATTCTCACCTACAGTATTTTGCTTGCAGCATTCAGCAGAGCTCATGGCCTGGTCCTGCAAATCTCTTCTTGTGCAGAGGGGCTAAGAAAGAACCCAGTTGTTGTGGTTTAAGCCCAGGCCATAAATCACGCAGTCGCTCTCTCACTCCCCCCTTTTCCTTCACCCAATCCCAGAGAGATGGGGAGGAGGATCAGAAGAATGTAACTCCCACAGGTTGAGATAAGAACAGTCCAGTAACTAAGGTATAACACAAATCACTACTGCTACCACCAATAATAATAATGATGAGGGAAATAACAAGGGAAGAGAATACAACTGCTCATCACTCGCCGACTGATACCCAGCCCAACCAAGCAGTGATCTAGCCCTTCCGGGTAACTCACAGTTTACATCCTGGGCATGACGTGCTGTGATATGGAATACCCCTTTGGCTAGTTTGGGTCAGGTGTCCTGTCCCTGCTTCCTCCTGGCTTCCCCTCCTCCCTGGCAGAGCATGAAACTCAGAAAGTCCTTGGTCAGACTTAACGTTACTGAGCAGTAACTGAAGACGTTGGTGTTATCAGCGCTGTTCCTGGGCCGAAACTGAAAAACACAGCACTGCACCAGCTACTAAGAAGGAGAAGAAATGACTGCTGCTGCTGAACCCAGGACAGTATCCACCCCTTATTCCATACCATTCACATCATGCTCAGATCCCATATTTTCTATATACCATCACTCATATATACATATATATATATATACATACACAGAGAGAGAGAGATAACATTCCTTAGTGCATGGACCAATCCCTACAGAGCTGCTGAGTCCATCTGATCCACGATTTCGGGCTCCGTCTCTTGTAACAGTCTTTCAGAGCAGGAGAGGCTGTGTGCAGTGTTCACGCTTGTGAATAACCTCGGCAATAGTGTCTATTGCTAAGTCCACCCCTCGATCGTTAGTCCACCTCCATGTTGCATCTCTGCCCGGATGGCCTGAAGTGTCATGGGCCCACCAGGCTCGAAATAATTCACCTTCCCCTTCAGCAGTTTCTACAACTTGTTGCTGGGGACTGCATACAGCTGCCTTCCATTTCCGATGCTTCCAAAGCACTGGAGGGGCCCAGTGGACTGGATACTCACCCATACTGTCCCACACACCATGCCACTCATGACTGTCCAGCCTTGGGGAAAACCTCTTGGTCCTCCTATATTGTCGTCTAACCCTAAACAAGACCCAAACCTGACTCAACTTTCAAGATCAGACAAAATGGTCGTGAGTAAAACACACTCTGTATGTGTGCCAACATGCTGATCCCCATCACAATCAGCAGGCAGGTCCTAACGGTACCCAAAGGCCATTCAAAACCTTCAGAACTCTAAAATAATGCTGCTGTACTTGTCACTGGGGCTGGTGTATCTGCTGTGCTTGCCCGCTCTCCCACCGCCAGCTTCCCTTTTTCTGAGTCCAAATCTTCCTCCTCTGCCTTGATGGGAAATGCTGCGGGGTCTCCTGCATCCTCCACCTGTTCTGGGTGCCTGAGGCTGGACCCAACTGATGCTCCCAAAGGTGATATCTTGCTCTCCGCATCATCCTGGGGCTCGGGCTTACAGGGCTCGGTGGGCTCCTGCTGGGGGATGCTCTTGGCCTCCGCGGGGCTGGGCTCGGCAGCGGGGCTCGGCTCCTCCGCCCCCTCCTCCTGCTGCTCGGCAGCCGCCTCCTTCCCCTCCTTGACCGCCTCGACCTCCTCCACTGGCAGCCGCTCCCTCCCGGCCTCCAGCCCCGCTCCCGTCACCGCTTGGTCCCCGGGGCCGCTCTCCCGGGCCGCTTCAGCCACCGCCAGCTCCCGGGGCTGCTCCTCCTCGGCTCCCCGCAGTCTCATGAAGACGGAGGCGAGGACAAGGGCCAGGACGGTGAAGAGCAGCGGGACGGCCAGGTACAAGTCCACAGCCGTGTCCATCCTGCCCTGCTGCCAGAGCCCGCCCATATTACAAGCCGTTACCATAAAGTACAATGAAAAAAGAACCTTAGCCCAAGTGCCACACTTGATAAACACTAGCACAGAAAATACCAGAGGTAAGTAAGGTACGACATGCTGAAACTGTGAGATCAAGAGCAACAATTTTGAGAGCCAATAAATCAGCATTGTGATGAGTGACTATTAATCTGAAACAATGAATTCTTATCACAAATACGATTAGACACACACGGTCAGGTCTGTCGTTATCTCAACCCTTTGTGTCCCACGTTGGGTGCCAAAAAGAGCTGTCGTGGTTTAAGCCCAGGCCATAAATCACGCAGTCGCTCTCTCACTCCCCCCTTTTCCTTCACCCAATCCCAGAGAGATGGGGAGGAGAATCAGAAGAATGTACCTTCCACAGATTGAGATAAGAACAGCCCAGTAACTAAGGTATAACACAAACCACTGCTGCTACCACCAATAATAATAATGATAAGGGAAATAACAAGGGAAGACAATACAATACCACCCGCCGATACTCAGCCCGACCGAGCAGTGAAGTAGCCTTTCCGGGTAACTCCCAGTTTACATCCTGGGCATGATGTGCTGTGGTATCGAATACTTCTGTGGCTAGTTTGGGTCAGGTGTCCTGTCTTTGCTTCCTCCTGGCTTCCCCTCCTCCCTGGCAGAGCATGAGACTCACAAAGTCCTCGGTCAGAGTAAACATTTGAGCAGTAACAAAAAACATTGGTGTTATCAGCACTGTTCCCATGCTGAAAGTCAAAACCACAGCACTGCACCAGCTACTAAGAAGGAGAAGAAATGACTGCTACTGCTGAACCCAGGACACCAGTTAAGGCTCAGGTAATTTGTTTTCCAAGCATCATCTTTTGTCTTTAGTTTTAGCAGGCACAACTGCTGTAAAGAGCGTTGGTGCTGGTTTTGTTGCACATGAGTTTCTTCACAGCGAGTTTGGCTGGTGTGGGTTTTTTTGGACAACTCTGATGGGGCCCTCAAGCAGCTTTCCCCAGGAAACATGGGAATAGCTTTGTCATTGTAGGACCGCTAATTTGCCGTCCCTTCCTTTCTCCAAGCTGTCCTTATACGAGGAGGTTTATACGTAAGAAACCACACACTACGGTGTAAAAATACCTGATCTCAACTCAGTTTACCCAGATCAGAAGTGGATTTAAGCCAAATCCCAAGAGCATCAACTCTGCTTTTGGTATCTATTTAAACTGGGGAGAAGGTAGGAAGATTAAAGATTGTCTCCTTTAGCCTGCCTTAGCAAGTGTGGGTGGTATGGGCTGTACCCGTCACCTTCAGCCTCAACACAGACACACATCCTCCATGGCCAGAGACTTCTTAAATGCAGAGACGCACATATAAATGATGAAATTACTGACCATGAATCACATATTCATTATTTTAAAGAGAAGACAGTGTTCTTGGAAATTGCTGAGGGACGCGAGTCACCCTCTTAAAATCATTCGCAGTTCTTGCCACAATGCAGGATGAAAAGGTTAAATGAGCAGCAGTGATTGTTGAATTATATGCCAAAGTGGTTTCGCAACAGCATGACTGTTTCAGGGTACTGAGTGTCTCGTGGTCATGGACATGGCAGACTGCTGACAGCGTCAGATTTTAGGTGGGCTTGCAAGGAAGACACGGAAGCACAAGGGTTGTTTCTGGTGCACAGCAAACATCAGTGTGTCAGGGAAAGAAAGTGGGAAAAGCTACTGCGTTTTGGTGCCTCTTCTGGGTGAGAAGAAATTAAATTCTACAAAATCACACATTTACCTTATTTTGATAACTATAATGCTACCTTTTTTATCTTCAGTAAACTGAGAACTTGTGGCTTACCCAAGAGAAGAGGACCTTCTCAAGGTTCCCATGCTGCTGTGAATTAAAATCCTTCTTTGGGTGCTGCCCAAAACAGTATTACCTCCTCCTCTAAAGTTTTCTCCCCGTGAGCACTTGGACCTCTGCCCAGGCAGAGGCTCCAGCTGTATAGGTCTCCAGGCAGGACATGGACCAAGAATCCAAACCCAGGTCTCCATCAAGGTCACCCTATGTTGGGAAGGGGGCCCATGGCCCAGGCTGTATCTCTGCAGGCACAGAGCTGGCAGTTGCCTGGATAAACCTATGAGCTCAGAGTTTTGTAATGTGTTTCCTTGATGGATCATCCTATAAACACACCAAGGGATCCTGAGGCAACCTGACACCTGTAATCGGCTGGAGGAGCAGATATTGCTTTGGAAAGCAACTTGGCAGGGGAGGGCAGGGTATTTTTTCCCCTCTGCCTGGTCACGGCAGGTTATTTGGCAACTGTTTAAATTGGCTAGAGAGTAATTGTTTTCTTTTTTAATAAAGTTGAAATGAAAGAAAACTGCATGATGTTAAGGTTGTGGGGTAGAAAGGAGGAGGAGAGGGCAGGGCTGTGTAAAATCACACTCAGAAAGTCACAGGGATTAACTGCTTACATCCCTGTTAGCCTTGTGCTGAAGGTGAGTCTGGTTTAAGGTGGAGGAAGGTCTCTTTAGCCTCTGCCATCACAGGGAGCCCGGAGTACCTCCTGCCTGGCTGATGTTTACAGGGGTCACCCAGTGCTGCGCTGTCTCACTTGTTCACATGGCTGGTCCCCTTGTCCCCTCCTAGTCACAGTTATTTGGATGCAGTGGAGTATTGCTCCACAGCTGGGCACCTCCATCCTCAGTGCTGTCTGTCCTCTCCAACATGCCAGGGATGAGGGCCAGCCCTGTAGGGTGGCCAGTTTTAGGCCAGCACGGTGGCCTGGGATGTGCCATGTTGACTGCAATGTGCCTCGTGCCTGTTCCCAAAGGGTGCTACTGTAGCCTGCTGCAAAAGGAGATGATGGGCAGAGCCCAAGTTGTAAGGGAGAACATGGATGTCCTGAGCTGATGTGCTGGATCAACGCCAGGTTGCAAGATGCTGGGTTGGGTGAATTCTGACAGGTTTGTGCAGGTACGAGGAGCATAGCTGCAGTCTGTAGGGCTGTGGATTTCATGCCAAGAGCCATCCAGGCCCAAGCTAGACACTGGGACACTGAGTGGCAGGTGAATCCCTTACAGATTGCAC
Source organism: Psittacula echo (assembly GCF_963264785.1). Taxonomy (NCBI): domain Eukaryota; kingdom Metazoa; phylum Chordata; class Aves; order Psittaciformes; family Psittacidae; genus Psittacula; species Psittacula echo. The sequence continues at coordinate 99,412,602 of NC_137736.1, forward strand.
AAGTAATTTAGGAACCTGAAAGCTGAACTCCAGTGGCATCAGCTGGGCCAAAGAATCCATAGTCAGCCCATGCTTTGGCAATGCCACATCGCAGTGCTCATTTTATCCAAGGAAGAAAAAATCTCCCTGAGTCTGGATAAGCTAGCATCAATCTGTACTGGAGTGCTAATTTAATGCTTGTTTGCTATTTTACTTTAAATATTTTGAAATAATTAGGAAGTTATTTGTATCTTTTTTACACCCTAAATGCAGGAACACAATACGTCTGTGCTGATGGATTTGTAATTTAATCTGTTTAATTCTTTCTCAATATTAACATTCCAAGAAGCAAATGCAGTATCAAGACAAAAAGCAAAAAGCTGAGTGAAGAATATTTACACTATCATTTCCATATGTTAATCTTTGCATAGTCATCACCATCCTTTTTATTATGCATAATATGATTAATCATTAGCTGTGCAATGTCCATCTTCAGGGATGTCCTGAAGCATGGACAGGCTTATTTCCCAGGCTTCCCTTCCACAACTGATGTGTCCTGGGGAGTTAATTGCTGTGAAATTCAGTGACAGATGAGCATGGAAATCTCATAAATTATGGAAATGAACTTCAGAATTCACAAGGGATAAGGACGAAGAAATGAGGGGTGGGCAAATCAACATCCAGTGACGATAAGGCACTTCCGTTAGTATTTTATTGTAGCTTTCCCTTGCTGGAGGGAGGGCAGAGTTAAGATGTCCTCGTTCATATGTCTGCGTGCTTCAGAAAACAGAAATTGCAAAATGCTGCTATTTTGGTTCTTACATTTTCCTCTCTCACTCTGTTTAGGGGTTTCGTCTGCCTGTATTAACTCTAGCAGCCTTAGGATGGGAAGGCTTGTTTAGCACAGCTGGCTGTGCTCTCAAGGCTCAAACTGAAGGTAAAAGCCCTTCTTAGATACCTGGGTTTGTTTCTCATGACTCAGCTTTTTTTTTTCTGTTTTAACACAGATGAGCACATAGAATCATAGAATCACAGACTTGCTTATGTCAGAAAAGACTTTTAAGATCTTCGAGTCCAACCATTAACCCAACACTGCCAAGTTCACCACTAAACCATGCCCTTGAGAGCCACATCTACGCATCTTTTAATTACCTCCAGGGATGATGATTCCACCACTTCCCTTTGCAGCCTTATCCCATGGTTGGCAAACCTTTTGGTGAAGAAATTCTTCCTAATACCCAGTCTAAACGTCTCATTGCACAATTTGAGGCCACTTCCTCTTGTCCTGTCACTTGTTACTTGGGAGAAGAAAGAGACCCCCATCTCACTCCATCCTCCTTTCAGGCAGTTGTAGAGAGTGATAAGGTCCCCCCTGAGCCTTCTCTTTTCCAGACTAAACCCCCTCAGTTTCCTCAGCTGTTCCTTATCACACTTGTGCTCCAGGCGCTTCATCAGCTTCATGTCCTTCTGTGGGCCTGCTCCAACACCTCATGTCTCTCTTGTAGCGGGGGGCCCAGAACTGAACACAGGATTCAAGGTGCGGCCTCACCAGGATGATCCCTGCCCTGGCCCTGCTGGCCACACTATTGCTGATACAGGCCAGGATGCCACTGGCCTTCTTGGCTGCCTGGGCACAAGCTGGCTCACATTCAGCTCTGTCATTCAGCACCCCCAGGTCCTTTTCCATCAAGCAGCTTTCCAGCCACTCATCCCCAAGCCTGGAGCGTTGCAGGGGGTTGTTGTGGCCCAGATGCAGGACCCAGCACTTTGCCTCACTGAACCCCAATGGGCCACAGCCCATTGATCCAGCCTGTCCAGATCCCTCTGCAGAGCCTCCCTATCCTCCAGCAGATCAACTCCCAGCCAACTTGGCATCATCCTCAAACTTACTGAGGGTGCTACTCAGTCCCCTCTTCCAGATCACTGGCAGAGACATCAAACAGAACTGGCTCCTATACTGAGCTCTGGGGAACACCACTTGTGACCAGCTGCCAGCTGGATGGCAGTTTCTCCAGGAGAATGCCAAGGCAAACAGTGTCAAAGGCTTTATTGACATCTAGGTAGACAATCACCACAGCTTTTCCCTCATCTGCTAACAGGTCACCTCATCACAGGAGATCAGGTTCATCAAGCAGCACCTGCATTTCATAAACCCACACTGACTGAGCCTGATCACCTGGCTGTCCTGGACATGCCATGTGATGGCATCAAGATGATCTTCTCCATAACCTTCCCTGGCACCAGGGCCAGTCGGGCAGGCCTGCAGTTCCCTGAATCCTTCTTCTGGCCCTTCTTGCACATGGGCATCATTTTTGCTAACTTCCAGTCACCTGGACCTCCCCAGTCAGCCAGGACTGATGAGGAATGATTGACAGTGGCTCGGTAAGAACTGCCACCAGCTCCCTCAGCACCCTTAGGGGATGCCATGGCCAGCTGCCATGTCACACATGATTCCAGGTTCCTTCAGAGTCACATAGCAGCCAGTGGTTGTCTTGCAGTGGAAGGTACTTTTTTGTGGTGCACCACACCAAGGTCCTGCTCCAGAGGAGGAGTTAGTGGCTATGGTTAGCTCAGTCCACAGCTCCCAAGTCTAAATCCAAAGTTGTGAATCTCAAATCCTGCCCATGCTGCTGCTGAAGCTTGGAGAGGGTTCAGAGTTGAGGACATGGTATCAATGCACCTCACACTTAGAAAGCAGAAGCAGCAAGAGCCAGAAACCTGCAGCCCAGCCAAACCCACCCTGGAGGGCCTGGGCCATAGAGACCTGCTTTGGGTGATGGTGACCTTTCATCATGCTGAGTGCAGTTCCTTGTCCCACTGGACATGGTCCTCCTCCTGTCTTGGTCAGATCTGGGATACCACAAGGTTACCATAACCTGCAGAAGCACCAGCAAGTGAAGCAAGGGTGAACTGAGCAAGCACCTTCTCTCCTCACATAAGGGACATGATCTAAAGCAAAGCTCTGGGCCTGCACTTGCTAAAGGTCTCTCTGCTTACTGTGTCGAAGCTCTTCCAAGACCCCCTGTCCATCCCCACCTGCGGTACCTGAACCACAGACATCCATCTCTGGGCACAGGCTTCTCTTCTCAGACACATGGGAAAAGGTCAGTCTGAAAAACACCTTATTTGAGCAAAAACCAATGACTCAAATACATTGCATAGCTGTACTATATCTTTATAAATGTAAATACATGAACATAGTGTAGAAGTATAGATTTGTGTTTATTGTATAGTATCAATGTTTCATGTATAAATACCCCACATGTGTATATATAGATCTATATAATCTATATAATTTTTGTTTATATAGACACATTATATATGAAATATGTATTTGTTTATGTTACATTTTGTGGTTTATGTGCCTAGTGCTTCATTTTCCTTACACTTGTGGGTGGAGAGGCTTTGACGCTGTGAAAAGTGCACCTTTGAAGCACAGCATGCTGAAAGGCAAAACACAGCCCAGCTCCAGTGGGTTTAATCCACACTGAGGGATGCCCCAAATTGCTCCCAAAAATGTTGTTTTAAGGTTTCGATAGGAGAAATGCAGAGGTTTTGTGGAAGATGACAAAGGTCCAGCTTTCTGCAGGAAGGAGGGGTGGTTTTGCAACGTGTTCCTAGCAGAAGGAGAGAGGTGAGTGATGGTCTGCGTTTCCATGCAGTGGGGTTGCCCGGCTGCTGGATGTGCTCAGCCCATGCTGGGAGACACAGATGTTTGTGGAAGAGGACAAAGAGCAAGGGAAGGTGCCAAGGGAGATGTACGCATGCTGGGGCTTGGGTGGGGATGGGATTCCTAATGCTGCAACACACCTGCTACACGATGCTGCAAGTGCAGGGGACTCCCCTGACATTTGGGAAGCCAGATTCCCCCTCAGTGAGGTCAGTGCTCCCAAAACAACAGAAAGACCCTGGCTTTGTTCTGAATCAGAACAGAGGGAGAGAATAATTTAAAAACTGTGAGATCAGAATCGTAGAATAGTTTGGGTTGGAAGGGACCTCCAAGGTCCAACCACCTGCAGCGACACCTTCCACTAGGTCAGGTTGCCCAGAATCACATCCAGCCTGGCCTTGAATGTCTCCAGGTATGGTGCATCCACCACCTCTCTGGACAACCTGTGCCAGTGTTTCACCACCCTCATTGTAAAAAATTTTTTCCCCACGTCCATCCTGAATCTCCCCTTTTTTAGTTTGAAGCCATTAACCCTTGTCCTGTTGCATATTGTGTATTTGTGACAAGCTCCATCGTCTTGTGAAGGAGAGGGGAATTGCCCCCAGATGATTCCTTGCCTGCAGGAAACATGCTGTGGTGGTGCCTTGGTGCTTGTTGTGCAAGGGGAAGCTCTGCCTCCGGCAGTGCATCCCCATCCCATTTGACTGCAGGCCCACATGGGATCTATCTGGGCAGAGCGTAGCCAGGAACAGCCAGGTCTGGCCACAGAGAGCCCACATGAGCTGTGCTGCTATTAGCAGAGGGAAGCCATTTGGCTGGGACAGAGGAAAAGGGCCCATGGCTGCTGAGCCATGTGCAAGGTTCCTGTCTGTCGTGTGGAAACCTGCTTGTGCAGAGCTGTTTAGGAGGGTTCTGAGCAATTATCTCTCCTGTCAGTGAGTTCTCAGGTTTATGTATATCCCCACGCCTTCCCCTAAACAAGCTTTCCATACAGAAATTGCAAAGCTGCAGAGAACCTCTGCAATTAGGGGAGAAAACATCACTCCTTCAGCTAACATGAGGAAAAGAGGCGAATGAATCCGTGCATTGTTATCACACTTCAGCTTAGTCACTGGGGAGGGTAATAAACAAGGCAGACTTGGTTGGGATAAAAAAAGCGTTGAGTATGGTGAGATTATGAAACAATAGGTACTGATAGAGAGGCAGCACAGAGCCAGCCGCAGAGCAGGAGCTTTACTGAATGCCTGGGTTTGAATGAATCCTAATGATAATCACGGGCTACATGGCAATTCGTTTAAATAACGTGCCTCTTGCTTCCTCCCAGCCCAGCAGAATGAGTCCGTACATGTTAATTGCTTCATTTTGAAGAGAAAGCTTCTCTCTGTGTGGCAATGTTATATATTTAATTTTTGCTGTTTATTTAATCTGCCCTTCTTCAAGCCTTTTGCTGGCTATAAAGGCATCTGCTGCTGTCGTTTTGCATTTTGAACAAAGGTGTTTGCATCCAAGCTGTGAAGCTGTTACAGGGAATTTCACAAGGAAAAATGGAAAGGACTGATTATTGCCCAAGATGAGCCAGGTTTCAGGAGGGAAGAGGAGTTGGTGAGCTGAGCACGTCACAGGTAAGAACCCCAGCACCACAGGCTCTCTGAACTTTGTGAAAGGTTGGGGCAGGCTGCAGCTCAACCCTCTCAAGTGTCCCACTCCTTCCCAAGCAAAAAAAACTGGTGTGAAAACTTGAAGGACACCCAGGAATGTATCTCTTAAGATTAACATTGAGTACATACTCAGGGCACACAAACTGGAGACGGTGGCATGCTTAAGACAGGTTTCTCAGAGAGCAACCATAATAATAATTATTATCATTATTATTATTATTATTTGTTAGGATCAGATTCCTTAGTGATTATGTGCCATTTCATGGGTGAAGCAGAAGTGTACTCCACGATGCAGCTGCACTACTACAATATCAGTGGGAGCAGAAGCAGAGGTAGTAGCACCCTTCTGTGCATCTGTAGCCAGACCTGTGGTGCTGCTGCCAGACTTACATCCTGCCCCTGTTCAGTTCCCCCCAAGAGCCTTTCTCAAAAGGTGATTAAGCCATTATTGCTGCAAATGTTTTGTCATGACTTTAACTTTGAAAAAGGACTGGGGAGTTGAATCCCAGCTGCTTTTGCACACAGTAGTTTATAGGTGTGAAGTAACATTCACCAAATTGTATTTCCTCTCATGTGGCCTTTGTTCCCATCTGACTGCAAGTCTGTCCTCTCCTGAGGACTGCTACATTAGCTCATTTCATTTCCAGAGGTTTTTTAAGAGGTTTTTATGGGGCTAATCTCAAAAAGTGGTTGTGAAGGTCGCCCTCTCCCAAAACAGCCTGTTTCCCAGAACACTTGAAAATCAAACTTATCACTTACTTTGGACATTTCACCTTCCACAAAGCTTGCTGATTAAAACGCCACTACCACACTCTGGGATATTTATGAAGGGATTACTATGACTAAAAAAAATCATTAGAATATACTGGGACAAAGCAGGAATGTTTCTTGCAAATGCAAATAATGCTGCTAGTAGATATTTTTCCAGATCTAATGACTTCTCTGAAAGCAGACAGGACTGCTATTTGTTTCCTGCAACTAAAAACAAACAGTTTTAGTTCTTTGTTAACATCACTGATGGCATTAGAAATCAGATTTCAACAGCAACATATTCAAAAGGTACCACGGACCTATACACAATCCCATTTATGACTATTAGATATTAATTAGAACAATGTCTTTGTGCATGGTAGGGCATGTTGGTGGCCTCCCACAGGGAGGTGCTGCGGAGGGAGCTGTACACTGGAGCGGTACTTGGGGAATGGATGAAGCTGGGGCCTTACGCGACTTGGCTGCTGCAGCCTCATGTAGTAGCGAAGTGCTGGAGGAGTAAATCCCTGCATGCTGCTGTCACTCCCCATCCCCTTGTGAAGCTGGCAGGAGGACTCGTACTTCCAGGTAACTCCCAGGCTGTCTGCCTGCACCACAGGAGAAAAGCTCAGCGCCATTGTACAGGTGACTCCTGAGGACGGGAGAAGGACCATTCTCTATATTGGGTCCAGAAACTCATTACCAAGATCAGCTCTTTCCTAGCTACAGGACTGAAGGTGCTCCACAGAGTTGGAGCCTCCCTTATCCTGAGCAGACCCAGTGTTCAGACTGTACTGAAAAAAATTATAATCAGTTTTGGTTCCAAGTTTTAACGAGCTTTTAGCTTTAACTAATGAACGTCTTTAAAAGGATGCAATTGCACCTGCATTGGAGTCCCTTGGTTTTTGTGTGCATTTGTTTTCACTTATGCATTGAAGAAAACAGGTATTTCTCAACTAAGAAGAGATGGTTTTACATGGCTTACAAGTCAGATGGATGCATTACATGACCTACCACAGTCATTCTGCAAATCTGCAAGGCAGGTGGCTTGCCCTTGCTCCTTTTTGAGATGAAACATGTGGCCATACAGCTAAGCTTCTTGGAACTGGAATTAGGAACTTTTTAGCTTCTCAATAGATTGAAAAGCAAAATGCCTTCAATTGTAGGACCTTGCTCCCTCAAACTGCATCAGAAAAGGAATTACCCAAAGTAACAAAAGCTCTCTCTGCCATGGACTGACAGCCTAGAATTAGTCTGAAACATGCGGCTCTGCAAAACTGTTCCCAGATTGTAGCACTGCTCCTGACACTCAGGCCCCATTCAAACACAAAAGTTGTTTTACTTTCTTTCTTCTACCACTATATAATCCCTATGCCTCCTTTTCACGTTGCTGAGTGTGGAAGCAGATATTTCACCCAAAAAGTATTAGCAGTGGAACTTACATCCATGAAAAAGGGTGCAATGTGTTATTATGCGAAAGTACCTGTGCATGGCACCCAGAATTACACCTCTGTGTGTGTTTCTGAGGGAAATTCCACCCCTCTCTGAAACCCTGTAGTCTTTTTCTTGAACAGCAGAGAAGGGGTGCACAGATTGGACTTCAGGCTTCTGCCTAGGAAAAAAAAAAGACATTTTCTTTCTTCCCTTATTCCCCTCAGAGCTGACATAGCTGCTGATCATCCTTTCTTCCCAGTGTTTCAAAAATTAGTCTGTTCCCTGGTTGGGATGGCTTGTGAGATTTTATAGAAGCCTAATGCCAGCATGAGGAAGAGGATGAACATGGAAACCCTTATTGGTGCCAGTGTGGACTTTTAGATCAGTTATGTGAATATTTCTTGACTGTTACAAAAGACTCAAGTTAATTTGTGTGAGATTAACTGCACAAGTGCTATATGCCCTTGCTTGTTTTCCAGGAACTGGGATTGAAACAGTTATTCCCTCTGCTATTATTGAATAACTTTATAAAAACTCCCTTGGGAATGGGCCAACTTGGGAAAGGGGAAAAAGCAGTCTTGCTGCCAGCTGTTTGCTGCTGACTCTAGCTGGCATCAACCAACCACTGCCTCATGGCACCATCCAGGTTCAATAAGCAATTAATCATAGAATAGAATTATAAAACCATAGGATGGTTTGGGTTGGAAAGGACCTTAAGATCCAACCCCCTGTCATGGGCAGGGACACCTCACACTAGACCATGTCGCCCAAGGCTCTGTCCAACCTGGCCTTGAACACTGCCAGGGATGCAGCATTCACAACTTCCTTGGGCAACCCATTCCAGTGCCTCACCACCCTCACAGTAAAGAACTTCCTCCTTATATCTAACCTGAACTTCCCCTGTTTAAGTTTTGAACCCATCACCCCTTGTCCTGTCATGACAGACCTTGATGAGGAGTCACACACCAGTGCTAGTTTGAAAAGCATTTAGGCAATTTTCAAGCTCATTTGTAGTGCCTAAACACTGTGCTGTGCAGGGCCCTGCTTTCTGGACTTTGAATATTGCTACGGTATGGGTTTTGGTAACAAACTGTGAGAGAACACAGATAAAGGTTGCTGATAAAAGGCACCTTTTCAAACACATACAGACTGAAAATAAAAAGCCTTGCTAAAGTTATCCCGATTAAAACAACAACAAAAGGCCTTGACAAGACATACTGAACAGAATCTGTGTCTGGAATTTTTATTAATTAGTGATTTACACTTTTGTCTAAATGCACCCTTCATGGGATCAGAATACATCATGTGCTTCGTAATGCAGACACGGTATGCCGGCATTTGCGCAACCATGTTTCTAGAGCAAGATGCCCTTATTTTAACCTGCTGTGGCTGGGAACATGCGTGTGGCACAAGGAAAGGGAGCCCACATCAGGCAAGTGGCTAACTGGCTGGGAGATGCACTGTGCCTGGATCAGGGTTCACTTTTCAGCCTTCTTGCAGGCCAGTTTTGACTCTTCCTGTTTGTTCTTCATAAAGTGCCACCCTGCTTGTAGCTCTGCTCTGCCACTGCAATAGTAGCATCTTTGTGTATGGTCAAAGCAGTTCTGCTGAGAAATCAGGACTTGTGCTTATTTCTCTCCTCAGAGGATAAGGAAACCAGGATCAGGTAGAAGCACTGTGACTAGGCAGGGCATCGAGCTAACTAGGAGAATGTGTTATATTTTCTGGAGCACGTGGACACAAAGAAGTGGAGCCTGGCTGCAGGCCAGCACAACTCCACACAAAGACAAGATCACACAGACTGAGCGAGGAACCACACAGCAACTGCTGCAGTGTAAGTTACTGTAGTGCAAAATGATTCCAGCCTCTAAGAGAAGTCCAAGCCACCAAGAAATTCACCAGTCAAGCTAACATCAGCAACTGCAGATCCTTCTATATCAGTGCAACAGGGGTTGCACTGGTATAAATACTGTGTGTCAGTGCATTCACAGACAGGAAAATACGGAAGGAAGAGAAACAAAGGGCAGAAACAGAGATGACCCTAAAGGGGAACTTACTTTCTTACAGAGCAATCCTGAAAGCAACAATAAGGTACTAAACAATAAAGCACAGCTAAGCAGATCACTGCTACAGAAGGTCACAGTCTACCTTCCCCCACAAACACCCTCAGTGGGAGGCTCACTGTGGAGCAACAGATGCAGAGCCAAATTGACAGCCAAACCTGGGGGATCTGCCCATTTCCCTGGGATGGATCTGACATCCCTGGCTCTTGGTATGAAGACAAAGGGTGAAGGAACAGAAATATTATGATTGCCATTCTACAGAGAAGAAATAGCAGTGGTGTTAAGGCTATCTTCACAACAGGACAGCTTTATCAGTACCAGAATAGCAGCGTGCTATCCTGCGAAGCATGTCTAGCAAAGACAGAGCTATTTCAGTAAAACTGGAATATTTTTTGTAAGCAGGGTAACACCCTCCTGAATGCAGTGAGGAATGATGCAGCCACAAGCAATGCTTTTGACAGTTTAACACTCACTAGCCCAGAAGCTCCTTCCCACTTGCACACTGTGTTAGCTGGGGATAGCAGCCCTTCCCTCTCCTCACTGACAGAGCTGGATTGGTTCACCTGATTCAGACTTTTTGTGTGACCTAGGATAAAATATTTAGGAGAGCGCTCTACCAGAGTGCTGCTGGAGTGGAAGAGGTGTGCTTTCCCACAGTTACACTGACTCTTCCCTTCCCACCTTACCAGGACAGCAGCAGGAGCAAACGCAGCAGATGCAGAGGATTTTGGCTTTGCCCTCACCATTTGGTCCAGCTCTGGCTCCTCTCCCTGAAGCCCCAACTTTCATTGTGCTGATCCTGCTGGGAAGCCTCCATGCAGCTCAGTTTGCCTCCTTATCCCAACTAGCATAGCTCCGCAAAGAAAAGCTCCAGCAATACGTGGGGAAAGGGAAAAAAAGCCATCTGTCACAACTGCTCACTCTGAGGAAATCATTCAAGCAGCATCAGCACAGCTCTTTTGCTGTCTGACATACATCTCCCGCAGCGGCTTTCGCCAACAGGATTATGTTGACCACTGCTTTTTAAGAAGAGACTAAGTTTCCCAGAATTTGGGAATTCTTAGCCTGCGACAAATAAATCACTAGTGTTTCACTTGTTTTAATACCGGTGGGAAAATGAGCCTTTTTAGAGCAGATGAAGAAAAGAGTATGAATTAGATAAGAAGAGAGGAAACAGGTTACAGGCAGCTCAATCCTTTCCTAAAGAAATCTCTGGCAAAATACAGACTCTTCAGATAATTAGATGGCCCTCCCTTTACTGTAATGTCTGAAGGTGTGCTCACACCCCCTACTTGGAGAGCTTAATTTAGGAGTTATAACTACTACATTCAAATTAGTCATGAGTGATTCAGACTGCTCATACTTGATTCCTCAGACAATGGAGATGGAGTTGTGACAGCCATTAGGGTACAGCAGCCTGAACATGGCCTCACACTCCCTAGATGTGTTCTCCTGACACACACACACACCCCCCCCCCCCGGAATGAGAAGCACCATTTCCACCCACAGACAGGAAAAGATGCCTTTGTCTGGAGCACGCTACCAACAAGCTGCTTCCACCAGCTTATCTCGATTTTGCCAGAATTTACTTTGGCCCAGAGCTGCCCTTTTTCCACACAAAATCCTCACTGAACTACTGCAAGCATTATACAGTGTAATTCTTTTTCACTTATGGAAAGGTCATAAGCCATCTTATACTGATAAGTGCAGATATTTTAAGGCAAAAGGGAATTCAGATTTCTCAACAATGGGGATTTTAACATGTACTGCTTGCCAATTTAATGAGTGCATCCAAGAAATATGGCTCAAGTCTTCATGTTTCTTGAAGCTAGGAACTGTCTTGTCTGCTAAACATGCCAGAGTTTTCCATGGATGTGACTTGGCTGCTATTTTTGCTCTCCCTGCATTATCTTGAATTAGATTGCAGGCACAATGCAACCCAAATACATATACACAAAGATATAATTTTTTTCTTGGCATGTTATGGAATTAGGGAAAGTGACCTTAGTTTTATTTATGCACTTCTTTTCACACTGAATTTCTGGCATTTTAGCAGATGACTCCCCACAAGAATGTTCTTTCAATCTCATTCAATCCCCAGCCCACCTCTCTTGACTGCAGCAAAGGAAATTCCAGTGTCTAAGCAACTATTCCTCTTCCCTGGAAGTGTCAGACGTTTTGGGCCACATGGGGAGATAAAGAGCTCTTCTGCTGACTCATTTGGCAGCCAGATCAGGTGGGTTTCCTTAGGTCCAACACAGGGCTAGAAAAGGGGCTAGGAAAAGCTAAGGGGGAGGGAGGAAAGGGGGGAAAACCAGGGCTCTCTCAGAAGGCAGTTCAGGAAGGAGTTGGTTCTATTTGTTCTTGCAAATATTCAACATGCAGAAATTCAACATTCAAGACACCAAGATTTGCCCCATCCGAGAACTTATGTGAAGGACTCAAGAAAAACAAAGGTCAGACACTGTGCATCTGAGAACGATCTCTGGCCCTTTGAGCTTCTGCCTTGAAATCCATATCCAAGATGTCAATAACCTGAGAAGTATTTTATTGTGGAACTAGGCAAAGAAAGGAGCAGTGAAGAGGCACTTAGATGTATACCAAATCTTCTATCACAGGCTTCCTGCAAATACCTTAGTGGCACAGTTCTGGATCTATTTATGCAACGAAGTCCCTCACTACAGCAAGAGGTAATAGTTAACTGTTTCCAAAAGCAATGTTGACTCTTAACACATTAGGTATCCTGAGCGGGCTGGATCCTTGGACCGTAAAGCCTGGATTCAGAGAGACATGTAAGAATCTGTTTTGCTGATTTGCTCATAGACCTTTGTGAAACCTTATCTCAGCCATGAGCTTGACTGATAGTATAAAAGCAACATCAACACAAAATGATAACAAAGATGAGTAAGTACTACAAAAATAAACTAAGAACGTACTCAGATAAAGTTAAGAAATCCACATCAACTGCTAGGACCCTGTTCTTTCCATTGTTGTTGCACACAGCTGTATGCATGGCAGTGCATTCCCAAGAAAAGGAAAACCAGCAAGAATACTTATGGAAGTCTGTATTTTCATGAACATTTGCACCTGAATAGCAGATCCTGCCATCTCTGAATGCTTCCTGTAGGCCTGGGAGTAGAACTCCTCTCAATGGGATTTAACAGACCCAATGCACATCACAAAGTTTCTCTTTGCAGGTCTTCTATGTTGCCATATCCTGGCATGATTCTTTTGTGGAGTAGTACCTTTCCAGGCAAGTTTTTACAGTATTTCTAGGTTTATATTATCTAAGTAGGATTTTGAGCTTGTTGGAATAGCACTACCTCATTTCATCTATCCCTGAAGCACCATAAATTGTTTCAGTATTACAAAAATAACAAATCAACTGATCTATATGCAACCTGCATTATGTGCCCTGTCAGTTCTATTGTGGATGCACAAATAAAGACTGTGTATCTTGCTGCCACAGTGTAATCTCAAAAGCACTCAGAAAACATACAGGATTTGTCAATACAAAGTTTTGCACTCCAAGAAATAGTGTCTTAATTATAACATTCAAAAATGAAGAAGATAGTTGGGTGTAAACAATTAATGGAAATACCTCAACCACTTCACTGGGAAGCATGATTCATTCTTATTAAATATATATATTATACTAGTATATTATTGTACTAGTATTGTACTAGTATTATACTAGTAAATACATTGCTAAATCTTACCTGAAAGCTACTTTCTAGTGCAACTTCTAGAAACAGGATTTGCACCTCATTCCTCTGGGCAAAGATGGGACTTGGAACACACCTGGGAAAACATCTGGGTTTATTGCCAGATACTGAAATGACACGCTGAGAGACAGGTTAATTCACACTCTATTTCTGTGGTCCATCTTCTGATCTGTGCAATGGACCCTTGCTTCTCTCATGAATGATCACCACAAAACTGACTTTCAGGTGAAAGCGGTGCTCTCTTTTCCATTTTGATAAATAGATGGTAATAATCTTTTATTCACACACATACCCCTTATTTTATATAGTTTCCCTGTGTCACCAGTTATAAAACCAGAAGTTTTCTGCTTCTCACAGAAGCGGGGTAGTTACATTGCGTGGTATTACAAATGCATATCTCTGTTTAAGATGAAAAATTAAACACTGTGAGCTATAAAAGCAGGCCCTTTTCATATTTTTGGTGAATTTAGCCACTATTTTGAGTGTTTTACGTTTATCAAAATATTTTCCATTTCAAGCATCAGCCTTGAAGGAGACATCTCTGAATTTTAAAGCAAGTCTACATTAAGCTCAAGGTAGCAGCTTCTCCTGTTAAATATTTTTAAACACAGCAGACTTGAAAAAAACAAGCTGTTTTCTGGGTGCAGTTAGGTAAACTGATAAGAATCTTTTCAAATACTTCCTCCTCTGCTCACAAACATGGGAAATATTATTCCACAAGAAGCACTTTCATCTCAGTAGTCTTTCATGGCAAAGAACCATTGTTGAAAGGTATCAAAAGGAAAAAGGACACATGCCATCCCATTCCTTTTATGCATCTATATCTCTGCATTCATATATAATCAGTTCAAGTTTGAAGAGCTACAAACTTGATGACAGAAACATTATGGTATTTCAGCTAGTACAGCATCACCTCAAGGAACAATCACAGAATGGCTGAAGTTGGAAGGAGTCTCCAAAAGTCATGTGGGCCAACTGCCCTGCTCAAGCAGGGCCTCCTAAAGCCAGTTGCCCAAGACCATGTTCAGATGGCTTGAGTATCTCCAAGGATAGAGACTCCACAACTAGTCTGGACAACCTGTGCCAGTGCTCAGTCACCCTCACTATAAAACAGTGTTTCCTGATGTTCAGGGGGAACCTCCTGCATTTCAGTTTGGGCCCATTGCCTCTGGTCCTGTCACTGGGAATCACTGAAAAGAGCCTGGCTCTGTCCTCTCTTCAGGTATCTATATATGTTGGACCCTCCCTTCAGGTATCTATATATGTTGATCGGATCCCCCTGAACCTTCTCTTCTCCAGGCTGAACAGGCCCAGCTCTCCCAGCCTCTTCATCATAGGACAGATGCTCTGATACCTTCACCACCTTTATCACCCTTCTCCAGACACTTCAGAGAGCCATCTCAGCACGGTGACTTCCTAGAAACAGCTTGGGGATTTCTCCATAATGGTGACTCGTAGGCACTTTCTTGCTTACATGCAAGTGCTGGAAGCAACCTCTTAAAACCTGTTTTGCTGATTTTGTGAGCCCTTTCCGTCACACCACCCATGCCCTTTGCTCAGCTAACCTGTCACTCAGTCCCTCTGTCCCTCCTCTGTCATTCTTGGTTTAAAGCTCTCCTGATGAAATCAGCCATCCTATTGGCAAAAATAGCTTTATCCTACATCTCTCCCAAGCAGACTCTTACATGCAAACAAATGTAGAGCCTAAAACCCTGTTGCCAAAACCAGTTCTGCAGCTAATTATTGGCTTGTCCTATTAGTGCCCTCCTCCTCACTCCCTCTCCCCTCATCAGCAGGACTGAAACCACCACCTGGGCTCCCATGCCCATGGCTGTATTTCCCTGGCAGTATCATTTGTGCCCACGTGGCGTAACAGCAGGAGGTCATAGTCAGAGTGCTGGACGAGCTTCAGTAGTTCCTCCACTCCACAGCATCCCAGATCCTGGCTCCCAGAAGGCAGCAAACCTGTCCAGACAATTGGTTGGGTTGACAGATGGGTGCCTCTGTCCCCTTGCAGCTGGGAGTCACCCTTTACAATGACTCGCTGTTTATTCCTGGTAAGTCTTGCATGGTTTGGGGTTAAGTGGACCATGTTCTTTGCTTGAAGACACATCTAGCTCCTCATCAACTCTGAGAGCAGTGAGCTTATTTTGCAGTTGTGTTAGGTGGGGCAGGAACCTTCTTGCTGCCAGAAGTCCCTGGCTTCCATCCTTCCCCTTCCCCAGAGGTTTCGCTTACCTTAATAGTGCGAGGTAGACACTGCCTGCTTCCTTGCTGCAGATGGGATCTGAGGCTCTTCAAGCCGTTAAGTTTCAGAGAAAATCCTTCCCATCTCCCTTTCATCTTCTCTGATGCAGTGCAGGCTGCCCACTGCCTTCTGCAACTCCTACATTTGGCAGCACAGCTTCTCCAGGACAGCACCCCTCCTGAAGAGCAGAGGGACATCATTCCCGGCCCCACAAAGCGGTCCCAGCCACTCCCTGCCAACCAGGATTTGGAGGGCTGCATCAGCCATCTGGAGCTCAGTCTGTCTGGAAGCTGTATTGGGTTTGCGTGGCAAAGTTTTGGTAGCAGCAGGCCTATAAGGGTGGTTTCTGTGAGAAGCTGCCAGAAGCTTCTGTCCAATACAGCCAATGCAAGCACAGCTGATGAAGAGGCCATGGGAAGGACTCATGCTAGAAAAGTTCATGTCTCCTACGAGAGAGAACCCACACTGGAGCATGTGAGAGTGTGAGGAGTCCTTTCCTCAGGAGAATGGAGCAGCAGAGACAATGTGTGACAAACTGACCATAACCCCCATTCTCCATCCCCCTGCACTGCTGCTGGGGGGAAGAGGTACAAAATGTAGATGTTAAGCCCAGGAAGAAGGGAGGGGTGTGAGGAGGGTATTTTAGGATCTGGCTTTATTTCTCATTATCCTACTCTGATTTAATTGGCAATACATTGAACTGAATTCCCCAAGTCGAGTCTGTTTTGCCCATGACTGTAATTGGTGAACTCTCTCTCTATCTTGACCCATGAGCCTTTCATTGTATTTTCTCTCCTCTATCCAGCCAAGGAGGGGAGTAATAGAGCGGCTTTGGTGGGCACCTGGTGTCCAGCCAGGGTCAGCCCAACACAGAAGCTTCTGCCCTAGCAATATCTACCAGGAAAATCACTCAAAACATCTACTGGGGAAACTGAAGCAAAACACAGGAATGTAACTTGGATTATGTATCCAACCACAGCAAAGCAGAGCAGATTTCAAGGGGAGACGATAAAACTGCACTTTATATAAAACTGAGCTTTTTACCATAATGCTGACAAGGGCACCATTTCTTTCAGGCTGAAAAGTTCTACCCAACACCGTCATTTGATAGAAAGGCTAAAGGAAAGGAAAACATGAACCACTCCAAATGAAAAGACAGATGCAGAAAACTGTAAGGTGAAAGGCTTTGAGAAAGCTATTTGTATTTGAAAATTCCAGAATCAGATAATTTCTAAAAATATTTAAATAATTCATTTATGCAAATGCATTAACCCAGGAAGAGCAAAACCCAAACCACAAACATTCAGTATGAAGATTTTCTTTACAATAAAAAATCTTTTAGGAAGTATATTAAAAGCAACAAGAGCGAAAAAAAAGAAAGCATCTCATAATTTATATTCAAGGGCATCACATTTTAGAACAATGTCTTAGCCATCAATCGTTCATAAATGATTCACAAAGAAATTAAATATGCTATTCTGTAAGAGAATAATCTAACTTACAGTTTAAGATGTAAGGCTTCACCGTAACATCTCTCAGGCTTCCCATCTGACTCTTTACATACCCAAACTGAGTGATCTGTACTTGCTCTCCTACAAGAGTAACACAGCTTGGTGGTCCTCAAACACACAGGTAGTGTTCAGGTTTCACTTTTAAGGTTCAACAAAAAAGTATTACTAGAAAGTGTCATTATTATTTGTGACAATAAAAACAAATTAAAAGCTAGAAGAAATAAATAAGTTACACTTGCCTGTCTAAGACTGAGGGAACGGATTCAACTATACCTTGCAGAAAAAGTACCTATCTGCTAGTTATGCCATTGTATGGTTAGTCACTGTGCACAACTTGGACACCGCAACTCCAAATCACATGCTGGACACACAGTGCTCCCTTTAAACAAAGCATGAACTTCTGGTGAAAAAGTTGGGGAAAAAAATAATCAAGAGAACTATCCATCTCCATAGCTATCGTATGCATAAGAACTATTTGCTTTACAGAGCTCCAGTTTTTTTCAAAATACTGAATGTAATACTGATGGCAATAATATCCCTTAGTATCCTTATGCATCAAGTACAAATCAGAGAAAAACTCGGCCCCAAACACTCATTTTCAACTACAAACCATTGCCAGAAATCTCATATTTGCAGCACAGTTACCTGGTGTTGCAGTCAACACATTAATTCTGCAGACCACAGTCACAAGTACTTACTTAAAATACAGATATGGTTCCTAAACGTAAAGTGAAGCTTTATTTAAGATGACAAAGCTTTTGTAACAGTGCAGGCTGCAAATTTTCAGTACGAAGACATTCAGAAGATTTGTTGCTCAAAAAGGATCTTTTCAAACCCTGGTGGAGGTGTGTGATAAAATTCACTGAACTGACAATCCAGAATGGCACTGTCATCAACTGCAGAAGAGAACCAAAAGAAGGAATTAGAGAAGGAACACTTACACGTTGATCCTCTACTACACTGTCTTACTAAGTTATACACCATGCCCAAATCAGGAAGAATATTCTCCAGTTCATCCATTATATATATAATACATTTAAAAGACATCCCTTCAACAAATATGTTAAAGCCCTACACGCACACCCACAGAGAGGAAATCATCCTTCTTTTCTGCTGTTTTCTTTAGTCAGTAATGGTCCTTGGTGCAGTCAATGGGAATGCTACCTCTGATTTCACTGTAAGCATTACCAGGGCTTCAGACCATTTCCTCAAAATCTTCTACTCTATTTCTCCAGAAATCTCCAGACTAAGGACACTACTGACGCCCATGGCAGAGCTGCCACCTCCTCAGCTGCATATTTTTCTGTCCACTTTCTAATTCTGCTGGAGAGTCTGCTGTGTGCAATGATTTTTCGGGAGATTTACAAGGTTTCAGATGTCTCCAATGGTTGGTGTCAGACCATCTGTTTTAGCAAAGATCATCTGATGCAAAGCAAGCATCTTTGCTTCTTTAAGTTGGAAGTTAATGGTTATTTTATAATACCTCTTCCAGTGTTTGATCCTTTGCATAATCCGCGACGCAAGTGTTCCTACATTGAATGTAGATACACTTTATAGAAAAGAAACTGCTGACGATTTTCACAACAAAGCCTTCATATATTGCATTAGCAAATGGAAATACCCAACCAGTCAGAAAAGCAAGATCTCTTTCAAAGACAACTTCTTTCCAAGATGAACCTGGTACACTAGCAATATTAAATCAAAACAGAAAAGCTTCACCTCCATATTTTGGCTTAGAATTTAGATATCTCAGAGGCAAGGTAGGAATTTTCCCCTCTTAGGCTCAGTTAAAACTCCTACTAGTATATTTGTTCAGTTCTGCAGTACTTATGCAGTGTTTGCATCTCAATAAGTGCCAGAGGCACAGCTGCTGCAGGGAACAACCTTTAAGTCCATTCTTCAGTTTTACATTCTCAGGCTTGATACTGTGTTTTCCTGCCCTATGATGTTTCTTTTTAAAAGGTATCTGTAGTTCTGGTCTGAATTATGAATAGAGTAATGCTTACGGAATTCTTTTCTCCATGTTCAAATCCCTTCACGTGATTAGAAGTAGCTCACGTTAAATTAAGAACATCTATAGTTAAAGCTTATACTAAGTACCACAAAAAATTATTTGCAGACCTCAAATATTATAGCTACAAGTAAGAGACATGGCAATTATGATGAAATTATGCCCACTTGTGGAAGATGATAGTAAGAGCCTGGCAATAAAAGGTCTGCGCATCCTCCGGGCATGGAACTTCTTTAGTCAGAGAAAAAATTATTTATGGTAGGCTAACATGCCACCAAATGTTTTCTGAAAGCAACCTGCACCCTTCATGCTATGTTACACCATTTCCAAAACAGAGGGAAGGTGTACCAATGAATTATCACAGCAATTCTCCTCCTGCTGCTCACGCAGCGTTTTGCACCAGATCCCTCAAGGCTGCAGGGCAGGGCAGTTACTGTCCGCAACAGCCTTTTAGCAGCGCCATCATGTGGCTTCAGAACACATCACAGTGACCAGACAAAATTTCCACTCCGCAACTTGGAAAGATAAAATTTGTCATGTACATTTATAGACTTCAAAGGCTCTACAACACACCTAGAAGATTTTCTTCCTGCTCATAAAATTCAATATTACAAATGTATCATTGGGAACACGACCACAGTTCATTAGGAACCAACCATGACTGTAAAAAATTATCCACTTCTCATAGCCAATGGTATCCTGGCAGAGGCTACTACTTAGATAAAGCTCACACAGGAATAAAGATAAGCTGGGGATGGCTGTAGATGTAACAGAGGGAATCCAAGGAGCAGTTATCATTTGCTGTAAGTTACAAGCCGCAAGCGTAGCTTTGATTATGCACTGAGTTGGGGGAAGTGCTGCCTTTCAGAAGAGATGTTAAACAGAATTCTGACTACTGGGGAACTACAAAACCACCGCCAAGTTCTGGAAAAGTAAATTGTTAACACATGTCTTGGCCAAATACCAACTTCCATAATTCATAAATTCTTTCTTAAACTGCCTTTGCAGGGATTAATTGGATATGGTATTTGTTTCTTGTTCAGAACTGCTGTGCTGTATTGATGGTTGCTGGCAAAACAGCTACCACAATTTGCTCACCAATTGATGGATTTCAGAACCGGGCATCGATTTGGTACAGCAGCAAGGAGCTGTACCACTACACAGCAGCAGCTTACTAGTGCTACATTGAAGTTATTACTTCCAGAAATAAATACAAACATCAATTCAGTATCTATTTGCATTTAACACTGAATGCATTTATGAAGTATGTGAAATTCACAGGCATAAATACCAAGCTTCAGAGAGAAAGCAGATTAGCCCACGAGCCTACATGAGTTTGAATTTGTTGTTTTTCTTTTTTCCATCTGCTTCACGGGTTTTTTACGTGGCAATTTTCAGACTGAGTGCAGTAACTCCCCAGCCTTCTGGACTCATACCAAGAAACAGTTTGAAAATCTCTGACTTACCATAGACCACTGGATAGACAGTCCCTCGGATTCCTGAAGCTGGACAATGCATGTTCTTCCCATTTAAATATACATTTAATTCTACATGGTCATATGTAATGCCCTAAAAGCACAGAAAATTAACAAAAAATCCATCAACAACTTTATACACGTAAGACTGCTTAATTTAGCTTTCTTAGCCACAGGCAACTTTTAACACCATTATGCAAACCGCAGCATCCCTAGAAAACCTCGCATGAAATATTCCTGCAAAGGACTAGAAGTTAATAAATGACCAGTAACATTTGTATTTGCAGATACTCAGGATTCCTTAATGCTTACTCAGTCTGGATGCAGCACAGTACTGCATACCGTATCTCACTGAGTTTACAAAACAATTTTTCAAACTGTTCTTCAACATGTTCCTTATCAAATGTTAAGGATACATAAAATTTTCAATTCTTTCAATATTAAGCAGTTTGTGGTCTTCTTGTTTATATCTCCTCATGGAAATAACTTTAGTAAAGAGTGGTCTGTCCATGTTTCCATACGGAAACCTCTCTCAGCACATTTACTCTGCCAGCAGCAAGAGATCATGGTTTCATACACAATGCTATAAATATGTCAACTACACAGCAGAAAGCTAACACTAACAAGGTAATAAATTACTTGTTAGGTAAATGACTTCTGTCACTGTTTTGGTATGGCTGAGTGTGACAATCTGTGTTGCCCCTCTACTTCAGAAATCTATTTCTGTGACATAATAAAATAAATGAAAACTGGGAAATTAGCAGTAATACATCAGCTACTATTCACAGAATCACAGAATAGTTTGGGTTGGAAGGGACCTTAAAGACCGCCTAGTTATAGCCCCCTTGAAGCTGGTCAACATAGGCTGACGAAATGGTGAAACAGTCTGCAACCATTCAAAAAAATAATTTCAGAAGGGGGTTAAAAGAATAATATAATATCTGAGGGTAAAGGATGGAGGCATCACCTTAGCTCCTTAGGACTTCTAAATATGAAATTTCTAACCACTGCTACAGGACGCTGAGCAAATGACAGCAGTAAAACACAACCCTTTGAACAAAGTCACTTAAAGATGGTTTGAGAAACCTGGAATAGCAACGTACAAAAAATCTTAAGATTATCCATTTGTTCTCATTCTTAATAATTTTCCCAGTGAGAATTACTCCCCTCCCCACTTAGTATCTCACCTTCCCTATAAAAGTTTGGCTAAAAATACAATTCATCTATCATCCAGGACCTACCTCTGCTCAGCTCTGTCCTTCTAATCATTAACCAATTAGCTATAGGATCTTCAGTTTGGCTGGGCATGGTGCATAGCTCTGTAATGCATTCCAGCACATTATTTGTTCAGGAAGGTCCCATCTCAATGTAGGATCCTTGTGATGGGAGTTATCTATCAGATGGATACTGCAACCAGACTGCAGGAAAGCATTAGGGGCTACTCTTCAAACACTGGCAAAGTTTGTCCCTCGTTCACAAATATTATCAGTGAGAATGAAGACCACTGAAGTCCACTGATATCCAGGCTGCTGATCCATCCAAACACAACGGGGCTTTGTATCAGCACTTCCCAAACTGGGAAATGCAAGCTGAATTATTGTACTGAGATGGTCAGTCTGATCACAGAACTGTAAATAAGGGGAATCTAGGAACATCTGGAAAGTAAAGAAGGCTTAAGGAACTCACCACCACATCACCTTCCTGAGGAAGGTTGTTTGCTGGTAGTCTGTTTTTCTCCTCATTGTTATAGTAGAGAGCTCCATCATTTCTCATCACCAGGCTATGGACATCTCGACCAAGTGGAATTTGATTCAAGTTTGCTTTCTGAGTTGCAACTCCAATACCCCAAATCCCTAAAATGTGACAGTAACATGGTAAGAAAACAAACAAACAAACAAACTTCATTATTTTGAAGACTGCCTGAATCAGGACAGAATACAGAATGTGTTTTTAACTAGTGCCATGGCCATGCTACTACTATCTCCCGGACATAACAGAACTATTGCAGGTTAGCCCTGGTAGGCAGCTAAGCACCAAGCAGCCACACTCTCACTTCTCCCCCACAGGCCTCAGTGGGATGGTGGAAGAGGGAAGGAAGACTAAAACCAAGAAAATTTTTCTTGTGGGTAAAGACAAAAACTGTTTAACAAGCACAGGAGAAGTGGAAGAAAGAAAGAAAATAAAACAAACCAAAGGAATGTAATAGCAATCACTCACCACCTCCCACAGGCAGACTGAGGCCCAGCCAATTCCCAAGCAAAAGATGGCTAACCTCCCTAAAGCCCCTCCTCCCCCTTTCGTTGGTTAGCATGGAGGATCTCCTCGGTTAGTTCAGGTTATCTGTCTGGTTATGTCCCCTTCCCACCTCTTGCACTCCTGCTGGAGGGTCAGAGTGAGAAACAGAGAAGACCTTGATGCTGTGTAAACACTGCTCAGAAATAGCTAAAACATTAGTCTGTTATCAGTATTGTTTTGGTCACAAATCTAAACCACAGCATCACAGGAGCTGCTATGAAGGAAGTTAACTCCATCCTGGACAGACCCAGTACAAACAGTCAATAGAAGTAACCAGCATGTATCCTGAAAAAAAAAAAATCCAGAGAATTGTAATCACTTAGCTTAACTTTTATTGCAGAAAAATATGAAAAGAGACTCTGAAACTGTAGGAGGATGTAAAAAATAAATCAAACTAGCATGGATTTGTGAACAACACTATTTCCTTTTCCAGCTGGTTAGACTATTCTTAGCGAAAAAGAAGAAATTGTAAATACGACAGATCTTGATTTGGTAGTGTTTTTGAAACTCATACAACACTGAAATAGTCAGGTTATGAAAACATGGTCTAGACCTTTACAGCAATATAAATGCATGACTAGTTAGAAAACTGTATTCCAGGACTACTCATCATGTCAAATCAAATAAAAAAAGATGATTCAAGTGGGGCTTGAGGTTTTGCAGTGAATGCACAAGGTCAGATACTATTCCATACTCACACCAATTACTTGGGTAATGTGATGATGTGCTTGTTAAATGTGCTGCCGATACCAACCTGACAGGACTGCAAGCTCTTCAGAGGCCCCTCAAGTTTCAAATGATCCTGACAAATTGATAAGAGGTCTGAAGGAAAATGCATTTGCTTTTTCTGAATTATGAAGAACAGTAGGAATAGTAAGTGGCACAAATACAATAGTGGCTTGGCAGGCAGCTCATAGAAAATAATATGGGGGTTATCACAGACCACATGCTGAGCATGAGTTGCCCTGCTGTTGTGAAAAACTTCTGGACATATGGCACATATAAAGCCAACACACTGTATGTACAACAGATGAAGGACGTCTACTGCTGCTGCAGCTGGAGCAGAGCATCCATTTTAAGCATCATACCTGAAGACAAATTAGTTCAATTAGAAATATTCTCGAAGAAACAACAAAACCAATCAAAAATATAAAAACATCACCTATAAGGAGACAATAAAAAAACCCCAACAAACCAACCTGGTGCTGTTTAATCTGGAGAAGACTAAAATGAGGCAAAAATATAATAAAATTAGTTTCAAAGACAAAACTGCAAACGAATTTATTCTTATTCTTACATGCCCAGGATGAAAAGGACAAGAGTGTGAACAAGGTTCAGATTACACTCCTAAAACCTTTCCAATGGTCAGGGTGACCCCACAGATGACTGCATAGGGACACTTCTGGGAATCAAAGTTTTAAGTTAAGTGATGTACAATCCTCCTGCCTTGAGGCATAGGAATAGACAAGACACAGCTTGTCTTGTCTATTCCTGTCACAAGGACCAGAAGAGTTTATTTCCTGTGTTTCTCAAGCATAAGAACATGGATATGTATCTGTGTGAGTAACAACCATATGTAAATAACAGCTGCAGTGGATTCTTCCCCAAACATATAAGATACTAGAATTGCCAAACTAAGACTGATCTGGGGTTTACATACAGTTTAAAATCAAGCAACTGGTTTGACTGCACGGTGTTTTGGACAGATTTGTGTTCATGCTGCCTGCACTCCAACCCAACTGAACGCAAACAACCCTTACCCAGAAAGCGCCAGGTTCAAGCTCCAGCTGGTACTGTAAGGCCTGTATGTCTCTGGACTAACACCTCCCTTCTTCCCTCTCCCTGTGTACTTAGGGAAAGAACCGCTTCATTTTCACAGTGTCTGTTGTTTTTTAAAAATACAGGGCGTCAGAAAACAGGCAAGCCTGGAGCATGTGAAGTTGACTGTATTAGTAAAAGCATAATGCTTCCAAATTCCATTCACTTTCAGCTGCCTTGCACCATATCTGTGCAAAACAAAGAAACGGGGTGCTGAAAGGCTCTTCTTGATAAGGCGGTGTTGGAGTAAGTGCTGCATGTTTGATTTGAAGAGCGAAGTGTAGCACAAGGAGTGCTACCCTTGTTTGGGCAAACACAGTGCATGTTAAAAGCAAATGGAGGTAGACAAATAGCTATAAACACTGCTGGATAAACTGCACTATTTTAAAAAAATACTTCACAGTGACAGTATTTTATGTGGTTATATGCATTTATTTACAAAAAACATTTCTAACATATGCTAACTGAAAAACATGCATATAACAGCATATAAAACAATATGGTGGTTTTTAGCATGTGCACTCTTTTAGTAATATACTTACCGTGTTCTTTAATATTTCAGAGCCACGATAAAAAAGAAAAAGACATTTCCTGTTACACAACATCAGCTTATAGACCTCTCCAACATTCACAAGTTCAAGGATGCAATCAGAAAGATGCATGTGCTCAGCACTGGAGATACAACCACCCGCAGGCAAACCAACACACCTTCCAGGTTTAAAGTTGTACATTTTTGCTGACTAACCTGTGGACTGGATTTTAAACTCAAAATAGCTCTTGTTCTGATGCAAAGGTGCATTGGCTAAGCAGCCTCCTGTGCCACATATTCTTCTGCCGTTTTTAACAATCACAACATCTGTTCCTGCAAGAAAAAAAACACCCGCAAAACTTCAAAACATCTTTAGAAGTCTGGAAGCATCCCTTAAAAGCCCTAAACACTGAGAACTGTTTTTGTTCTTTCTGCCCATGTAAGAGCTTCATTAGCCTGTGAGAATTATGATGATGGGCTATGCTTTGAAGTAGAAAAACGAAGGCTGTTTATGGGCTAGTTCCTCTTCCAACTAGGGTTTATTTATTTAAAATCTATACGCTGCTCTAACTTCACCTCGTGGGTTTCACAGCACCATGCTGATTACAACCTTTGCTCAGCCACATTAGAATAACTTACTATTTAGTCAGAAAGGGTTCACCGTGAGACCAGAACCCTGTACCCTGTCTCTATATACTGGAGGAAGAATGTCTGCCAAGAGAAGAAAAGGCACATTGGGTAGAAACACTGGATGGAACTGCAAGGTGTTTAGTTATTCTCTGAAAAAATCCTTTTATTAGAAACATGCCTGCCAAAACAGAGAGGAGAAAAGAAGCTGTCTGCCAAATCTTTCTTCTCCAGTGGAACACTTCATCTTTAGGCACTGTTGTCACTGTCAGGAACACGGGAAACAGTCAAAGTTCACTGACACAAATGAATAAAACCAGACTCATGATTGTTTGAGTGGTTGGGATCAGCCACACCGCCTTCCCCCTAGCTCTATCCCCTGCTCTGCTGCAGCTGACCCAGATCCCTCCCCTCCTCAACAACACCCAGGCATAGCTTTGTGGACACCTCATCCTCAACACGTGGTAGTGACCAGACTCCCGTGGCTCATTCTGCATCTTCACTGCCGTAACCCTCTGCTCTGAATCACCATCCCTTGTGGAATGACCAGGATCTTCAGCTCTATCAGGCTGCCTTCTCTTCTCAGGGAACCTCTCTGAGACTGAGGTGCACCCCTACATACTCATTCTGCTGGTAAGCCTCAACTGAATTTAAGCCAAAGTGAGATTTCTTCCTGAAAACTGCCAAATCCTTTCAAAGCAGCAGCCCACAAGCGACTTCCCCAGCACACTTCACTGGGAGAAGACGCCTGAGACAGGGCACATTCCCCCTCCGGCCGGTACGGTTACACGGTGTTAAGACAACTCCACACCGCTACCAGCGCCGCGCTCAGGCTTCCCGGCTACAACCCTCCCGCTCGCCCCACGGGCCAGCCCCGCCGCGCCGCTGACCTGCGGCCTTCCCACGCCGCCGGCAACCCTCATTCTCCCTCCCGCTCCACGGCCCGTTACGGGCGGCTCAAGGGGGGGCGAAGGGAGACCAGGTCCAGCCCCACCCCGCTTACCCATGCGCTGCGTGTCGAGGTGCACCGCCGGCATCTCCTTTAGCGGGATGTGGCCAGCACCGCCATCCCTGCACCAGGAGAAGCAGCACAACATGGAGGCGGCCATGACTGGCCGTACCCCACCGCGCCGCGCAGGCGCAACAGCAGCCAGTGGGGCGGGCGGGGCAGCGCCCCCTGGCGGGCGGGAGGTAGCGGGGCGGGCGGGCGTTCCTTCCCCTATGCCCGCCCCCGCGCGATATGGCGGCAGTCGGCGGTTCATGGCAGGAGGTGGCCGGCAGCGGCGCCCGGGACAGGCAGTGAAAGGGGGCCTCGTGAAATCCAGTACGGCCTGAAAAATAAAATCCCATTAAACCTCCGTCTTTCCTCAGGAAGTGAAAATTCAAATGGCAGCGAGTGCAGGACAGAAACCCTCTACTTCTCTGCAGCTGTGGGGAAACGTGGTGGTGGCTTGAGGTGGCAGTACACAAGCCTCTGCATGCAGCCACCTAAAGAACAAGTTATACATATATGTATCTGTGAGAATATATATATATATACATGAATGAAAGAGAAAACTGATCATGATGGGCAGATAGTGCACATCACGTCAGCACACTTCACAGTGCTGGGCCATGTGGAAGGGACTCCTTCATGGAAATGTACCGGGCAGTTATTTCTGTCTCCAAGTAACAGGAACCCCATTTGAACCCCATTTATTCAGTCAGTCAGTCAGTCAGTCAGTCATTCCCCTCTTTATTTTAATTCTTTCTCAGAGAAGTCAACAGAGACAGGACTCCTCGAAGCAAAGGTTCATGCAGCTGGGGCCAGCTGCCATGGTTGCCTCAATGGTGTCTGCTCCCTGGGTGTTTCCCTTTCTCCTCCTCTTCCAGACCTGTCTGGCTTGTGAGTGTTAACTTTTTGGGTCCTGTTTGCTTTTAGAGTACCTCCTCATTCGTTCAGAAGCTTTCGTAAGTGTGAAACTGAACCACAAAGACTGCTGCAGTGAAAAGCCAGCATGCTACCATTGCACTTAGCAGTTGTTTCGCAAAGCACGCTTTGGGACCAGCTTTGTGTCCCTTTCATAGAGGCAGAATGCCACTTAATTAAAAAAGCTGTAGCTTTGCTTGTGGCCTCAGGTTAAACAAGTGTTTCTTTAGCAAAAGCCTTAGAGCTGTCCCTACAGCATCCAGAACAGGGGCCACAAACTGGGCTCCAACAAGTATAACGAATAGTAATAACATGGCTGTAGAAGCCCACCTGTATCTACTTCACATTTTTATTTATCTACAGGCAAATATCCAAGACACGTTGTGCCATAAATTGCTGATCTAAAATGTTTTGCAGATAATTTAAATACTTATATTTAAAGGTCTGTTTCCTTCCAAACCAATTTGGGATAAAACTCTTGTTTCTCATGATTTTGTGGCATTTCACTTACAAAGCTCCCTTACAGTTTTATTACAGTATATAATATGATGCAACTAATGTAACCCATGTGGTACAGCGTTATCTATCTTTAGGAGGGTAAGGGGTTAAGCAAATATTCAAAAACCCGTGTTAAAAGAAATCTTCATGGCAAGAAATATCTGATTGGTCTGGATGGGGTGTATCAGTCACACTTACCCCATTACTTGAAACATGAGGTGAAACACTGTCTGTCTCAAAATTGTGCCTAAAACCAACCTGATTTTAAGAGCAGCTTTAAAATATGCTTCCTTCCTTTTATTGGACTTACTGTTACAGCCCATAAACATTTGGGGTCAAGAGCTCACTTCCTTAAATTATACCAAATGGGATTAGTCTTGAACTTCTAAGAAGTACATATTAGGTGGAAGCTGATGTTTATTTATTTCGTATGGAGGGCATCATGATTCTTATTGGTGGCTTGTTGTTCACATAATTAGTCCCATTTAAATCACTGCGGGACTTTTATTGTCTGTCACACACTGCGGGTTTGTTACAGTAAATGCTGAAAGACAAATGTTAATATGGTTAAAAAAAACCCAAACCCCAAACTTAGAAGGAGACTCAAACTCCAGATGACTCCCCATCCCATTTTTTTCCTCTGAGACCCAGTAAGTCCTTTCTTCCCCAAAAGAAGCACTGGAATATAAACACATCTCGCCACATGAAGTCAGCTCCCAGGAGATGGGGCCTTGGGGAGCAGCGGCTTGCTGTGCCTTCCTGCCGGTTTCCTGCTCCACTTCTTTCTTAACTTGAGAGGCTGCTTTTACAGGTGAGCAGACTGCAGCGCTTATGGGGTAAAGTGCATGCCACAGCTTGGAAAAGTTGCCGGTGCTTCTTGGAGCACACTGACTCAAGTTCCGATGTGCTCAGCAGGCAGGAAGCCTCGGAGGACCAAAGTCAGTGAAGCCCTTATGCCTATGCCTATCCTCTCTCCCTCCAGGAGTGGAGCCTGGCTGCTGAGCACCCTGTCAGCAGCTGATGATACAATGAATTGTGCAGGAACAGCAGCAAAGATCTTTGTGAAGGCTCCAGTGCTAGACAAAATCAAGCGTATAATAATATTGGTCCAGTGAAAGTAAGGCAAAAGTCAGCTGGTAAGAAACATCGCTTATCCATATGCCTGTCTTGGAGGATGAGGTGAGCAATTCTAGCAGGATAGTATTTTATTTGTAAATGTGCTTGTCAGCCTGTTCAAAGCATATCTGAACACTGAAATTTTTACAGTGCACAAAGGACTTCCCCAAGGAAATGAAGATCTGGGCTCTAGTATTTGGAAGTATAACTGTGCTTGGTAATGAAGGGTTAATTCAGCTTCTGCCTTTCTTGAATGTGCATTTCTTTCACTGGGGAGGCCAAGTATTTAGAACCCTCCCACACCGGAAACAAAATTATGCTCAGCATGCCTAAACAAGTTTGTTGCTCACAGGGTTTTAACTTTATTTCCTTGAACAGTAGCTGCAGAGATATTTTGTCTGGGAACCAGGTTAGAAGAACAGGAAAATGACCGGTCCTGTCCATTTCACAAATGCAGGCATATTTGGAGGTCCTGCTGAAAGAAAATGGTGGTCATTGACTTGTTTTGTTCTCTAGCTCACAGCTTCATTCAGAAAATACAACCATCTCTCATTAGCCCAGCGAAGTAGATCTACACTGGCTGCAGACGAGTGTGTTTCAGAAAGGTTCCCTGATCCGCCAAATTTGTGTGAGAGAGGGGAACTCTCTCACCCATTGTTTCAGTCTGTAATGCAACACAATGAACCAGTTCTCAGAAAAATAATTCCTCTTCATCCTGTGAGTAAAATCCTCTGGGACTTGCTTCTCTGCTGCCACAGGCTTTGCAGAGGCACTTACACCTGTGCAAAACAGTGAAAAAAATAGATTAAATATGCTGGAATGGCTTTAGGAACATCTCCATGCAGCTTGCACAGAAGTAAATGATGGTGCAGGACTGGAAAATCAAGGTTTGTTTATTGAAAGCAGTCCTTCCACTCCCAGGGTCAGGCCTGTGGTTTGGAAGATGATACAGACAAGGTCTCAGATGAAAAACAGGTTGTGCTTGTACTTTTGAAATCTTCATTATAATGTGTTCTTGTGAGGATTAATGTTCTGTAGAAAGTCTTCTGGTTTATACAGCTAATCTGATGCTTGCCAAATCATAGAAGAAATTGTATATGAAAATTAATTTTGTTCCTCGTTGTTCTATTTACTTTGGAGGTCACTGCTCCTTTCCTCTTTATGCAATCTAAGCAAAGCCCACCAGAGCAGAGCTTTGATCTCCAGGCAATCACAAACCTCATTAAACCTGACAGGCACGCTGGCCGTGCTTTGTTCAGGAAGGAGCAATTCAGTTCTTTTATGGCATAAGACTGTTGAAGACTGGAAACCACTGCCCACGGCACAGGGCTGTGTGGCCAAGCGCTGGGATGAGCGGGCTCGTATGAGCAAGCACTAATTTGGGGAAAGTCAGAGCCGTTTCTCAAGGGACTGCTCGCAGACGCAGCAGCAAAAGCACAGATTGGTTGCAGCTGTGTTTGCCTGTGTGCATGTCCGGGTCCGGAAACACCATGCGAGAGCCAGCAGACAGTGGGAGAAGCAGTGGTGTATGGCCCTGAGAAAAAGCCAAGGGACAGCTTCTTCTGGGCAAGAATCCTGGCTAGAGCAGCAAACTTGGACTGCCGCACAGCAATCCCTCCTATTTGCTTCCTCTGCGTGCAAGGAAATGGGACATGGCTGTACATTCTTTGTAAATAAATAGGATTACGCTAAGGAGCTAACTGAATTCATCATTGATCCCCCCTTCCACTCCTCCAAATAAAACACGGCAAAGTGCTGAATATTAGTTAACTGTGTGGGTCAAAGTTCTGTACCTGGAACTACAGGGCTTTCCACTACTGCTAAAATGGTCACTGGGGACCCTGCAGGTATCAAGGCAGTCTCTGAAATTCAGACCTTGAAACAGCAGTTGATCATCTCCATCGCTGATGACCCTTCATGGATTTTTAATGCCTGGTATTTCTACAATGCATATTAAAAGTAGCTTTTATGGAACAATAACAAGAAAATGTATTCTCTGATTCCTCGTTTGGAGTGTCTAATATAGTCCAGATGTATCTGTTGAAAAGAAATGTGGTCAGATATGATATAGTTGTGAAACATGTACATGAGTAAGGTGTTTGATACACAGAGCTGTTTTGAATAGTTTCTTTATTTGTGTTATACTACAGTGTCTTCTTGCCAAGCTGCTATCTGCACCAAAGGTTTTGCAGGTTTATGTCTGTATTTAGGTCCTCACAGCAACTGCATCATACATGTCCGATTGTCCCTCTCCATTTGAGGGTAGGCTCACAGCAGCACAGTGAATAAAGCTGCATGATTCAAGTGTGATCAAGTTGAAGATGTACCTCATCACAGGGGGTTGGAGCCGATGACTTTTAAAGGTCCCTTCTAGCCCAAACCATTCTGTGAGTCTGATTTTATGAAGTCACCATCCAGGGGTGTACTCTGACAATTCTGCAATAGGATGTGAAGCTTAACCCTCTTCAGTGGAAGTAAAAGGCAGACTTGCAGCCAAGGATAAGACTGGAAAATGTCCCCCACTCACCTCTTTTCTTTGGTTTTTCACTCTAGGAAACAATTACAGTCTGACAGGTTTTTGATAGCATGGCTTCAGAGAAGCCTTACTGATGGGGAATACAAACCTGAGAGGACAAAAACTAAACACAAAAAAGCTGCTTTTAACTCCAGCTACATTTATCAATCAGTTTTGTGTTAGACATCTCCAGCGCAGCACAGGGGGTGCCTGGGGCCTGGAATGAGCAGCTGGTGTGGCCTAAGGGCAAGGCTGTGTTACTTTTGGCAGCAGCGTGGGCAATGGCTGGCTGGAAGCAGTTGTGAAAGTATGGCCTGTGGGGGCACTTGTGTTTTATGCTGACGTGTGTGCCGGCTGCCACCGAAACAGGCCCTCTCACTGGCTGGTCCTGGCACTGGTGTTTGCTCGGCTGTGGGATCAGCTGGCTGCCAAAATTGATCCCACTGAAAACTTTTCCTTTGTTTTTAAACTAGATTAGCTTTCAGCTCTGTTGGCAAGCAGATCTAGCTTAACATGTGGCTGCATGAATGTTGGAGCCAGCAGAGAGAAGGCATCAGGAAAGCATGACTAAGGGAAAGGAAAAGGATGGAATGATCTCTTTTGCCAATAGCACAGTCTCAGCTTGGCTTAACCCCCGTGAATCTACCTCTCAGGGTAAAATTACCTGTTACAGCTTGAGTCACTTTAATGGCTTGCTTCTACAGAAAGGGAAGAATCTTGTTCCTGTTTTCCTCACTCCTCTCACGTTAGATCTGGCGATTCAACTGGTGTAACCCACTGAATCAGCAGAAAGCTCACCCTGGCAAAGAAAAGAGAGTAGCGTTCTGCTGGCGTAGCGGGTGAATCAGCTCAGTAACACATCTGCCAAGGCTGCAGAGCTGGTACAGGCAGGGAGGGCAGCAGCAGCTGGCTCTGAGGCCACTGACTGAACACAGCACACAGCTTCAGGCTCAGAAAACCCTGTTGTAATGCTTAGCAGAAGAGTCACAATCTGGGTTCTCTCTGCAGTTTACAGATGGCAATAGGCACTATCCCTTTGTCTTACAACAAACGTGGTGTTTGTCTCATAAAGCTGGAAGTTGCCATCGGTTTGTAATTCCTTCCACACTCCTCCCTCTGTATTTTGAACCCTCCTGTGGGTGACATCTGTCCTAACGCTTCCTTCCAAGCGGGCCTCTCCTTTGAGCCTAGATTTCCCTTGGGTTTGTTTCCTTATTAGATAGGGAAATACTGCCACAGATCTACTAAATGCTCTTTTGCATCAGCCAGAACTTTTCTCTGAAGCTTCAACAAATGGTCCTTGATGTTGCTTCAGGAAGACAACGTGCTCTCAGATGTGGGAATGCAAGCTCATAAGCAAGCTGCTATCAAAAGACCTCTAACAACTGGTTAAAAAGAGTATAGAAAGATAAACGCATGTGTGTGCAAAACAGGCGGGTGTGTGCAACTCTAGTGCTCAGACAGTAGTAAAATACCCAAGTTATATTTGACGTGCCCAGGATAGTCATGGTACACTTAAGCTGTCTCCATGCAGCAAGAACAGAAATTCCATGCTGTGTTTGCCCAAGTTTAGGCTTTCACCTTTTGAAAGAAAGAAGTCCAGGCAAAGAGGGACAAGAACATCTTCAAATGAAGAGGAGATATCACAGGTGGGCAGGTGTCCACTCATGCTGATACAGCTCCTCTTCTTTTATAAGGTGACAGAGTAGGACCAGTGCAAAGAATTAGTGGTGAATAAAATGTACTCTAAAAATATCTCAGGAAAAAAGCTACATGAGAAATGTATGAACTTAATAATGAGTGAGGAATCTAAAATGCCCTATTGTTGGTGATGTTTTTAACCATAAAATCACAGAGAAGATTAGAAGAATCAGGAAGTTCTTGATATTAAAATGGCTGTTGGGAAAGTGTGGACCAGGAATACTTTGAAAACATGAAATACAAGCACTGGGATATCACTTGAACACAGTCTGGGTAGCGGAGGAGTGGATTAAGCTATCGCTTTTCAGAAACTGGGACAATTTGAGGATGGACAATTAGGAAGAAACAAGCAGGATGTTAAGAGCACCTGAAGGTCTCAGTTGCTTTTGTGCAGCAGCTCTGCCTTCCAGGGCTGCTTTCTGGTTGATGGTGGATGAAATACCCCAGTGTATGAGCACACTGAAGGGGTTTCCAAAAACACTTGTCCTTGATCCAGCTGTTCCTGTTAAGTCCACAGGAGAGGACAGGCCAGGCACCAGGAGGGAAGGCAAGGAAGAGGAGACTGCTTCTTCCGGCTGCAGTAAACTGGGGAACCACAGCTTTGGCATGTTATTGAATGGGTTTAAAATTCCAGGTTCCTAAACAATTGGCAGAAAGATGTCAGCTGCATGAGGGAACTCCTTCTGAGAGAAATACGGTCTAGCCTGTGACATTACTTGTGTGGGTAGTCTTGAATGTGAATAGACTCCACTGTGATGATGAGTGACGCGACTGCAGTGGGTGAGTGAAGAGTACGGGAGTGACAGGGGTGCAGGAGGCAGAGTACATGCGTTTGAGAACAGCTTTTGATGTAGTGTTTCACAAAGTCTAACTCGGAAGTTCAGTTTGGCTTTGATGTGAGACTTGTTGACTGAGAACTATCAGAAGCGCTGCAAGGAAGATACAAAGCACAAAGATCCTCTGTGGTCTCAGCACTTCCAGCTGCGGTTTCACAGTCCTGTAAGCTGAGGGTCCTCCCAGGCAGATGTGGGATCCATCGTGTTCTATCTCCCTGGGACTAGTCTGTGTTAGTGCAGGAGACATGCCTAGTTTCGACAGGCCGTGGTACTCTCCAACAGATTCATTGGTAGGAAATGGTAGAGCCAGTGTGTTAAAGCAAGCAGGAATGCATCTCCATCCTTTTATAAAGCACATAAGGATACCTGGCTAAAATGATGTTTAATGAGTGCTTTCAGGATGTGGAAGATGCTCGTCCGGATCGCCACCCAGCAGCGCTCCTCCTTAGGCTGCGCAACGCGCGCCGGGGAGCTGTCGCCTCAAGTTTAATTTGGCAGGGTTAATAAACAACAGAACTCCGTCAGTATCTCGGCGGAGGCACACGCAGCATGGCCACGGGGTGAGGAAAGCAGTATCCACCGCCTGCCTGCGAGGCCGCGCGTTCCTCCCTCCCTTCCTCCCTCCGGGCAGCCTTGGGGGCTTTCCTTGCCTCTCGCCGGCAAGTGGAGGAGGAAGAGCCGCCGCAGCAGCGCCTGCCCCGGGGCCGGATCGGCGGCCGCTGGCCAAGGTGGGTAGGCGCATCCGGGCCGGGGCTGCAGGCAGCAGCTCCCGAGCCACCGACAGCTTCTGCAGAGGCCGGGGCCTGCCCACCCGTTCTGTGCCGAGCGGCGGGCAGGAGGCGCGTGCGGCCGGGCGGACAGCGGGTGGCGGCCCTCGGCATCGCCCTCCGCCACTGACCGCGCTCGCCGAGGTGAGAGGGGGCACCGGGCCAAGCCGCGCTGGGCCGGGCCAGGCGGGTCGGCGGCAGGCGGGAGCTGCCACCGGCAGACTGGGGCCCGGCGAGGGGGCCGGTCTGGACGCGGCGTGGTGCGGCTCCGCGCCTGCCCGCTCCCTCCGCCTGCCCCGGCCTCTCTGCCCCCCCCGGCCCGGCATGGTGAGTAGTGGGGGCAGGCAGCGGTGCGGCCCACGGCCGGGCGGCTGGAGAAGCAGGCCCCGCCGGGCGGGTGAAGGCCGCGGCATTGTGTGGTCGGCGGGGGGCTGGCGCGGCCGTTGGTTCGGGTGGCAGCGCAGCTCCCGCCTCGGTCGTTCTGTGCCTTGCAGGGAGGCCCTTCCCGAGCAGCGGTGCCCGGCGGGGCGGCTGTGACCCAGGGAGCGGGACAGGGCGCGGCATGGCTCTCCAGGCGCGTGTCGGGGATCCCGGAGGAGCGGGGCTGTAGCCAGGAGCAGGGAGAGAATGCCTGCCTGGGGACGAGGGAGAGAGCGCTGCTGCGAGGGAGAGTTGGCGCTGCTCGGTCGGCATGTCAGACTCTGCGGAGGACACCGTATGCTTGGGGCTGCGACTGCGCTGAACCAGAGTTGCTTGTTCTCCAGGTCTTTGAGGTGTTCTGAAGGCTGAACGTGTTTGATCTACATGGTTCTTCTGGAAAAAGCTTTGGCCATGGTTTAAAGCATGGCCACTTTCCTCAGCTCTTTCTGGCCGCCTGGATACCCGCTGCACCCAGGGTTCGATAGTTCCATGTTACAAGTGTGTATGCTGACCCTCCATTAGGTTGTGGGTCCTCTTGATGGTGGTTAAGATCGTTGCTGCTGGAGGGAGGAGCTCCCATCGCCATTCCTCCTACCTTCTCTGTGCGAGACCCCTTTCTCACTGATTCAGCACACCAGCCTGACAGAAGGGTGGGGAAATTGCTTGTAAGAGGCCTGACAAGAACTGGGGTCCTTGCAAAGGAAGGGAGATGAATTCTGACTAGCTCAGTTGCTTGTGGAAATGCAGCCTGACTCGGTCAGGTTTTATTTGGAACCCTTACACACCATTGCAGGAAGCTTGTAAATCAAGGGCTACCTTCTTGTTTTGTTTGAAGGCTGGTGATATTTTGGTTTTGCTTTCAGCCTGCTTCTGGCATTAGCCAGTGTCTGTGCTGAGAAGCACGCTAAATTAATGTCTCTGGAGTGTGGGGAAAAGCTACTGTGGTTATTTTTGCATTTACGTTTTGATTTTCTTTGGCTATTCATCTTCCTAATGATAAACTGTGCAAGTGGCGCTTTCTGAGGTGGGTGACATCTGCTGGGTTTGTACCCAGAGAGTTTACGTAGCTCAGGTGACTGAAAAAACACTCTGCCTTTTGGACCGTGTGCTATGTGTGGAGAATTCAAGGGCCATCCAAACCTGGATCAGAAGTTACCCAGAGAGACTCCCAGTGGAGAAGTTGAAATGTTGCTGCAGTTCCTCACACAAGGACCAGGTTGCTAATACAAAGGGATGTTTAATCCACGGATGACTTACTCGCAGAAATTAGTGTCCTAACCAAGACGGAAGTTTCAGCTGCTCCAGCCAGTCATACAGGTTTTCAGTATTGTTGGATTGGTGTTAGTGGTGTTGCAAGAGGGGAAAAAAACCCCTTGTAGACTTGCCCATTTCCTTTTTTAAAATCCGAGGGTATTAATGATGTCATATAATGGTTTTGAAGTTATATTTATAAAGCGTAATTATTTAATTGGATAAGTGGGGTTGGAATGAAACAGGACAGTTTTATTTGGATCCTGAAACCTTTTTGTGTATCTTTTTTGTATTTTTAGGAGCATGAAAGTCTTTAGTGTTTGTCCTGCAATTTTAATGGAACGTGTTGTAGTAAGCATTTTCTGCAGTGGTTTGCAGTCCTCACTGTCAGGCATGCAGAGCTGCTTTTCCAGCTCCCTGAGAAGTGAAATCCTTCCGGCTAAAGGAGGTGGAACAGAGCAAATGTTTTCTGCAATGTGAATTTACTAAGAGATGGAAAACTGACATTTTAATAAGTGACATTTGTAGTTATTACTCTCTTAACACACAAGCCAAACTGATCTCTGTGCTGTTGCTGAGGGCTAGTTATAAAGAAGATTCAAGAGTATAGGGCAAAATCATGGTCTTCTCATCATCCCATTCTATTTAGCTTCAGTAAGAGGATGGAAGAGAAGCATTGCTTATTCTAGTGTTGAGAAGTGCTTCAAAATCACGCTGTCACAGAAACGGAACTTACTGAATGGGATCTGTGGTCTTGCAGGAAACCTGAGGTAGTAAGTGGAGTCCTTAGAGCTTTTCTCTGGGGCTTTGTCCCTAGCTGTAATGGTTCTTTGGGTTTCTTCTGCCCAATGACCTTAGTCCTGAGGTTGAGTGGAAAAGCTGGCAACTTTTTCAAACTCTCCCTGTTCAAACAAGGGAATACCTCTCCTCATCACTGGAAAAGCATGTGAGGTTTGCTTACACCTGTCATGGTTTAAGCCCAGGTGGCAACCCAGAACCACATTTCTCAAGAATGGCTTTTACTGAGAAGTCTCACTGTGACTCTATGGGTCCTCTTGTGAAAGAAACTCAGAAATGACCTTGCTTTTCTTCCCTGTGGTGATCTTTGCTTTCCTTGGATCAGCGGTATTGATTTCATTCTTTTCCTGTGCAGCATATAATGGTTAGGGTTGGAAAGGACCTTAAGATCTTCAAGTTCCAACCCCCCTGCCATGGGCAGGGACACCTCACCCTAGACCATGTCACCCAAGGCTCTGTCCAACCTGGCCTTGAACACCGCCAGGGATGGAGCATTCACAACTTCCTTGGGCAACCCAGTGCCTCACCACCCTCTCAGTAAAGAATTTCTTCCTTATATCCAATCTAAACTTCCCTATTACCCCTTGTCCTGTCACTACAGTCCATGATGAAAAGTCCCTTCCCAGCATCCTTATAGGCCCCCTTCAGATACTGGAAGGCTGCTATGAGGTCTCCACGCAGCCTTCTCTTCTCCAGGCTGAACAGCCCCAACTTTCTCAGCCTGTCTGCATACGGGAGGTGCTCCAGTCCCCTGATCATCCTCGTGGCCCTCCTCTGGACTTGTTCCAACAGTTCCATGTCCTTTTTATGTTGAGGACACCAGAACTGTACACAATACTCCCAAGTACTGTGCATGCACAAGCATGGATCTTCCCTTGCAGCTCTCCTCTTGGCTCCCATGTTTTCAACTTCATATTTCTTTGAGGGGACAGAAATCTTAGTAATAACATCAAAACTAATTAAAAGAGCTCATTCATATGCCTTGCTGTCACAGCAGTACTTTGATGCTCTTTCTTTGTGATACATCTTTTCATTTATAAATGAAATTTTACTACATATCTTTATTACTTATATATGACTGCATATTGTATAATATGGAAATAATTTATGCAAGGGAAGCATCTTTCTAATTATAGCTTGAAACTAAGTATTTGAGAGTTCTGGCT
The DNA here is from genome assembly GCF_963264785.1 of Psittacula echo. Classification (NCBI taxonomy): domain Eukaryota; kingdom Metazoa; phylum Chordata; class Aves; order Psittaciformes; family Psittacidae; genus Psittacula; species Psittacula echo. The sequence continues at coordinate 99,451,372 of NC_137736.1, forward strand.
AATACAAATTGTCACCCACTTTGGTCTTTATTAGTTGTGTGTTTTCGTAGAGCTTAGAGCTTGCTGGAAGTTACAAGGTGTCTGCAGCCGAGAACTTTCCTTTGGTTAGAGGCACTGTGAGGGTAGCACTGGGTCCCTTCACTGAGACTTTCCAGTAGAAAGAATTATGTGATAAATCCTCTTCGTGTAGGTCCTGTCCACAGAAAGAAATTACTGAGGTGTGAATGCCTTAAGAGTGGAATTGGAAATAGAGATTGCAGATGAGTAAAACTGGCGAACAGCTTTGTTTCCTATTGAATTATCAGCTGATCTTGGTAGTATTTTATCTTTGTGCTGAATAGCTGCACAATACCATGTTCACTTGGTTATTTAAGTATATTGCAGGAGCAGAGGAAAGCTGACTTTTTAAGTGTGTGGTGACTCACCTTTGGCTTTGCATGTGGAGCACAGAACCACATCACATACTCTTTAGCTGAAGAAATTTTGAAGATGGGCTTTTTCAGACACTTTTAATATTGCCCTCCTACAGCAGCGGTGCATGGGGTTTGAAACTGTAAGGCGTGGAGGAGTTGAGCAAGTAAAGTGTAATCAAATCTTAGCAGGGCGTGTTGGCTGGGTATCTTCTGTGAAAATCCAGTTTCTGTGTATTGCATCAGTGAGGAAAGATGTAAGTCTTGAACTGTTGTTAGGAGTACATGAGCTATTTTCATTCAGAGTCTTTGCTGGTTTTGGCAAGCCTTTTTCCAGCATTTCTAGTTGGGAATCTAGAAATGGTTCTGCCTGAGCACTGAGCTGTTCTTGTGCCTGCCATCTGGTGGCCAGGTACCACAGCTAACTGGGCTGGCTGTGGACCCCAGCTGTCTTAGGGGTATATCCATCTTAGGGGTACTGAAGAAAAAAGTAGATCCTTTTCTCACTGAGCTGTGTCTTGGATGGAGATTGTTTTTGCATGGTTTCCCTAGAAAAGAAATAGATTTCCTAAGTTCCCGTTACTATCATTCTTCTCTTTCCTAGGATATGATGGAGCTCCTAGAGGAAGATCTCACCTGTCCCATTTGCTGTAGCCTGTTTGATGATCCTCGTGTGCTGCCCTGTTCCCACAATTTCTGCAGAAAGTGTCTGGAAGGAATTCTTGATGGCAACGTGCGGAATGTGCTTTGGAGGCCGTCCCCTTTCAAGTGCCCCACGTGCAGGAAGGAAACTCCTGTTACTGGTGTCAACAGTTTGCAAGTCAACTACTCCCTGAAAGGTATTGTGGAGAAGTACAACAAAATCAAAGTAACTCCAAAAATGCCCGTGTGCAAAGTGCACAGCGGGCAGCCCCTTAACATTTTCTGCCGGACAGACATGCAGCTGATCTGTGGGGTTTGTGCCACCCGTGGTGACCATACAAAGCATGTTTTCTGTTCTATTGAAGAAGCTTATTCCCAGGAAAAGCGGGCCTTTGAAACCCTCTTTCAGGGTTTTGAAACGTGGCGTTGTGGAGATGCCCTCTCGCGGCTGGATACCTTAGAAACCAGTAAGAGGAAAGCTCTGCAGATGCTGACCAAAGATTCTGACAAAGTGAAGGAGTTCTTTGAGAAGCTGCAGCACACGTTGGAGCAGAAGCGCAATGAGATCCTCTCTGACTTTGAGACCATGAAGCTTGCAGTGATGCAGGCATATGACCCAGAAATCAATAAACTGAACACCATTCTACAGGAGCAGAGGATGGCTTTTAACATTGCAGAGGCCTTCAAAGACGTGTCTGAACCCATTATATTTCTGCAGCAGATGCAGGAGTTCAGGGAAAAAATCAAGGTGCTCAAAGAAACTCCTTTACCTTGTTCCAGTGTGGACATCAGCCCTACAATGAAGAGCTTTGATACCAGCCAATGGAATAGCATAAAGCTAGTTGATGTGGACAAACTTTCCTTGCCTCAGGAAAACAACACTCTTAAATTCAAGATTTCCTCAGTCTTTTCACGCAGATTTATAGTGAATTCTCTTGTTTGCTTGCTTATTCTTGCTGTCACCAGGATGTCCTTTGTGGAGTCAGTTGTTGACAATCTCCAGTGCTGGAGATCTCAATTCTTTGCAATTAACTTGTCCTATTTGGCAGATACAGTGGAGATAGCAGATCACGCAGTCTTTTACTGGGAACAGATGACAGATGGAGCTTCACTTCTAAGAGAAAAGTGTAAAAACTATACATTGGTTGTACTGGATAATGTTGCACAGTTTGTGTGCAAGTATAAACTGTTGTGAAGCCCATGCAGAAATAGGAGAAGTAAGAGAGATCTGGTGAGGAAAACATAGAACTTCTTAAAATTGATTGGGTTTTTAAGGCTTCCAGTGAAAACACTCCAAGATTCAAAATGTTTCCAAAACATTCATACAATTCACATAGTTTGAGTGCTGATTAACTGGAAGATGAAATGAAGCTTTGAAAAACACACTGTTTTGGATTCTTCTTTTAGTGGCAATTATGAGAATATTATTCGCTGTAAATCATTCTTACCAAAATATAGGGTGAAACTGTATATGTAGTTTAATGTTAATTGTAGAATAAGATAAAAAGTGTCACTTCCTTAGAGGTCATAGTTAAAAACACCTACTGTTTTTTCCTAAATGGGAGGTAGTTGGCAAAGAGGAAGAACAGTTGTGACTGAGACGAGCATTGTATTGAGGCTGGTTGAGGACTGCCCTGCCACTGCAAAATACAGTGTGCATCCTTCACATTCTGGAACCACTTTCTATCTGAGGATGTTACTTCTTGCTAGAACAGACACATGTATTTTTTTGTATAACCAGATGTTGTGATTATCCTGTGCATTCAGATTACTGTAGGTTATTGTTTACATGTTCTATACAAAAAATGTATCTTCAGGACAAGCATAAATTGTAGGGTAAGGAGAAATCAGTTGAGGTTGGTAAGAGAAGAGCAAGCTACAAGGTAGTATGTGCTCTGCAGGTAGTACATACTCTGCAGTCTACTTTTCCAGCATCAAATTGCAGGGGTAACTGAGCTGTCTTACTAAATCCATGTTTCTCTGAAGCCACACTTTCTTAAAAGTGGCCTTAATGTGTTGAGTTTAGTGCAGGGAAAGGCATGCCTGGGTCAGCTGCAGGAAGGCAGCTTGCACTCTAGCCCTGCAAAGGTGGCAGATAAAGCAGTTTCCCTCCTGTCCGTCTCTGACTCCAGATCGTCATTCCAAAAGACAGGAAAAATGATGGGATGATTCCTTGGAACAGAGTGCATAAAGTGACAGGAGTATGGATGTTGTTAGTGCTTTGGCATTGGAATATACATAGGTTCTTCTAGTGTTACTGTATTTTTTGATACCTTGTTTCAGGAGTTAGTTGAATTTTCTGAATGTATTGACTTGGCCGTGGGTAACAGTGGTCTAAAGTGAACTGTAAGCTTGAGTTCTTTGAAGTGCCCTTCGTTAAGAGCATACAGTACTGAGATGTATTGCTTGAAGAGCATCTAACCTCTTTTTGCAGTGGTCCTGTGAACACCAATATATAGAATGAAAACATGTAGTTGACTTTTCTGGGAAACAAACATGAAGTGTGCCATACTTTGGGGATATTCATTAGCCTCTCTCAAGGTTTAATAAGTTGTGACGGTCAATTCACTGTCTTCCAGTAGTCTTTGCAAGCTGTTCATTTCAAAAGTGAAGCATTAAGTTCCAAGAATCAAAGTTTCCAAGCAACCAAACCCTGCAAACAAAACTATTGTACATGATATTTACATCTTTGTTGCCTGGGAATATTGTTGCTGCTCCACACCTCACTCCAAACACTTGGTAAAATCACTGAATGGTTCTTGCAGCTGCAGATGTGTTGCAGTTTAGAAAAGATCAAGTCACAGACACATAGATCAGAGACTTACGATTTGTGAGTGGCTGAGATAGCAATGAGTAATCGAGAGATGGTAGTTCTGAGTGTGGGAGGGCTGAGATTTGTAACCAGGGCTTCTACCTTGCAGCAGTTCCCGGAGTCCAGGCTGGCACGGATGTTGAATCATGATGACCAGGAATTTAAACTGGTGAATGGAGAGTTTTTTGTGGACAGAGATGGAGCTTTGTTTAGTTACATCATGGACTTCTTGAGGACTCTCCAGGTCTCCTTACCAACTGATTTCTCAGACTATCAGAGGCTGCAGAGGGAAGCAGAATTCTATGGGCTCTACACTCTGGCTGACCTCCTGAGCCAGGAACACTTGCTGAAGCCAAGGCTGGAGATCTTGGAAGTGCGTTTTTCTCTCCAAGAGATGCAGGCTTTTTTCCGGATCTTTGGTTCCTGCAGTGCCACTGTTGAGACACTAGCTGAACAGATCACAGTGTTCATGGGGCAGCACTCAGGACAGACCTGGAACAGCCGTTTTCCTTCTCAGAAACCACTTGTTCCACTTCCTTTGGAAAGACCTTCTCATCATGACATGGTTTTTCAGTGCGGTACTGACTACTCTGCTGGTGACCAGTTTGTGGCCAGGTACTCTCCCTTGTGTGACTTCTCATTACGGAGATGTCTTAATGACTTCTAGTTCATAAAGTACATGCTACATGCTAGCAAAGATCATTTTAAGGTAGCTATCTGACAGCTGTCTGAGAGAAAAGAAATAAGTTTCCTTCTTTCTGCTAGTTTAGTATTATCTTTTTCTAGTTCTGAAATACTCAGTTTAATTTGTTACACGGATTTGCCTATTCTTCAGCTTTCTAAAATGCTGATCTTGATGTTTGGGTTTGAGTTCTCTTTGGTCTTTCTCTCCCTCTGCCCTTTCCTCCTCGTTCGCTCTCTCAGGCTTTAGAATTCCATGGCATCAGTGACATTCTAGAGGACTTGAAAAGCACAAGAGTAAAATCAAGCAAAGCAAACAAAATAAATAAGGGGTGAAGTACTGGAGAAGCCTAAAATCTCTACTAACTCACGGTGCAAAAGACTTTCATATAGAAAAGAGGCAAAAGAGAACAGCTGAACACAGCTAAAGACACCAGTGGATCTAGGATACCAATTTGGGGGCTGAAAGCTTTTGTAGAACCTTTCACTAGGGGGAGGGAGAAGGGGCAGATTATTAACTCTATGCTACACAGTGGCTTTTCTTTCAATTCAAGAGCCAGGTTTTGTTTTTATTAAGGTTGCTGTATATCAGTGATATTTGTGATGACAGTATTGTATTCTAATGACAACTTAGATTTTTTAAACAAGCTTTTGCTGGATGCCTCTACTGTATGGAGACACGTTTTTACTGTATAAGAAAATGTAACCTAATTTGTCCTCTGTGGCTACTACAACATCTGTGATTTTATGGAAATTTTATTGGAATATTTCCAAAAGGGTTATTCTATATGAGTATGTGAATCAACACAGCAGTCTTTCGATTTATAATAAAGTTTATATTCTAGCTTCCTTTAGCTAAGCAAGTAGGAGAAAAACTACTTTGCATTTGCAGAGCAACATACATTTATGTGCTAGACCTTAACTTTATAATGCATTACTCATTTTAATGGACTAACTGGTTGAGTCGGTTATGGGAACTTAAATAAGGGAAAATATTCTTGATTCTTTACTTTATTTCTTTAGACTTAGTAAAAATATTCCTCTGCAGAATCTTGAGTAATGAAACAAGTTGAGTTTGATTATGTTGCCTTCTGAATTTCTATTGACTTATTCTTCGTGGTGGCACGGACTCTTTCACCCTTTTTGTGCTTTCTGTGATAATTTGTTGTACTTTCCTCTGAACTGTGGAACAGTTTCACCCTTGTCAACTTATGTATTTTGTAATAGTATTTTTACCTGACTTCTGTTCCTCGCAATATCTGGGTAGATTCTTAAACTGTACTTTATATCAAGTAAAATAATTTGAGCAATGTGAAAATGATTTTCATACTTGTTACCACAAGACCCGCTGTACAAGGTAACTTTGCAATAAATGTCACTGTTTGTAGAGAGGATCCTGGGTAATGAAAAGTGGTGCTCTTGGGGTGAATGTGACTTCACTGTCCTTTCCATCATCTACCCTTACCTGAAAAACTGTTGTGGCATGACGTAGAGTGTTACATAAATGAAAAGAGGTGGAGGTCAATCACAGCTATTTCTTAGGTAAGTAGGTTTTGGGGTGGAGGTGAAAGAAAAGTGCTTCTTCCTCAACATGTACCTGGATGAGCTGGGAATTACTGTTCTAATAATGAGGGGAAGAGTTAAATTCTCCTTAAAGGAGGTAAAAAATACATGGAACCTTGGTTGCCATAAACTCATGCAACTGTGCTGACCTGTACCGTCTGAGGCCTGGCTTGTTTTTAAACAAAGATCTATTCCATCCTTCAGGAAGTCACTGAAGTGTGTTGTAACTGATTTTTTTTCCTTATTTTAGGTATGTTTCCATAAAGCCAGATAATAGAAAGCTGATTAATGGTACAAACGTGCTAGGCTTGCTACTTGACACTTTACTCAGAGATGGATTTCGCCTCATAAGCACCAGGACAGTCTCTGGTGAAGACAAAGTGGAATGCTTCAGTTTCGAAAGGGTGAAGAGGCCAGCAGGCCTTGCCCTCACACTGAAGAACACCCCAGGGAGCTCTGGGGTGGCACAGGCAAAGAGAAGCCAAGTGCAGAAAGAGAAATAAAGGCTTTTCTTTTCGTCTGCTGAAGGTGGAAGAGGGGTGTGTCAGTGCTAGTGGCCTTTTTCTGACTTGTTTCAAACTGCAACTATTGAGGGAAGGAACAAACAAACAAGTTCGGTTTTTTCTAGTATTCGGAAGGAAAAAATTGCTTTCCTGCTTTTTACTACTCCACCCTCTTCAACTCTAAATAAAAGAACCACAGATTCAATATGAGTTTTGTGGACCAGATTCCAGTGTTTTCAAAGGTTGTTTTTGTTTTTCTCTCTGGCTAAAATTCATATTAGGACTCGCAAAAAATCAGCTGTTCCTGCTAGAAAATTATTTCTATGTCCTCTGCTAATCTGCAAGTAGATCTTAAATACATGATACTACATGAGGAAATAACAGATCGACACAACTGTCATCCCAACAGTTAGGAGAAGTGGCTGGAGGAGGAATGCAAACCTCAATGACTGAATATTGCTTCTGCTTTCAAGAGATGCACATACACTTGACTCTCTTGTAGTTAGCAGAAAGCAATGTAAGGGAAACGCCCCAGGTTGTATTGTTGGGTGGCTCCAGGCATGAGAAAGTGGCTCTGTGAACCCACAAATAGTGAGTCATGAAATAACATGTTACTACTGTCTCTTGCACAATACTCCTCTGTCCTCTCCTCCTCCTCCAAAGGCATTAAGCTGCTGTTTAGTGCTGAGAATGAAATGATAAAGGTCTTTATGAACAAAGGGTCAGTTGATTTCTAGAGCTATACAAGATTTTTAGAACTATGAAAAGAATGAAAATGTGATAAACAGTCCTTCAGATGGGAGAGTTAGTGCAATCTTAAGCATAGTACAAAGGATTAAGAAACTTGCCAAGTGCAAAACATACTTAGAAGGAAGGCTTGGCAGAAGTGGCTTTAAAAGCCTTGTGAATATTAGCCCTGTACAATGCTTTGTAAAGATGCCAAAATTAGCTCAAGTACCAGGAGAGGTAAGTTAATGAGGCCTTAGAAATCAAAAATCTTTTGTCCTCCCTTCAAGACAGGGAAAGAAGACGGCAATAACTTCAAGGGTTCATTCTCACTTTTGATGTTGATAAAACACCATCTTCCCAAAGTTAAAAACAGCCAAGTAGAGTTTGTTTGGGCTGTTTTGGCTGACTAATTAGACCTGGCTTTTTATAATGTGTAAATTTATGACTTTATTTGCAGCACTTAGAAATGGGGTGGGTGGTGGGAATCACCTGTCTCTTTCTTGCCCTCAGGAGTTTCCATGAATTGGATTTTCTCAGGCTGGTGGTGCTACTATCAGGCAGCTCTTCTCTTTTGCCGTGCATTTTAGCTTGACACAAGTTCAGAAGTTCAGTGGCAACAATGAGGACCTCTTTCTCCAAAGCCTTCTGGGTTGAGATTGACGTGATTATGGGACTACAGCTCTTAAACTGCTTACAAGTTTTATAATGTAATAAATGTTGAGGAACATTAGAGTGGATGCTTTCAGTTCAAATGGGATTTTTTTTGTCAATAACATCAATATGTTCATCTTGATACATTTTTTACTATGAGAACCATCATTCACTGGAACAACCTCCCCAGGGATGTGATGGAGTCCCCATTGCATAAGATTTTCAAGATGTGGTTGGAGAGGGTGTGAGATGATCTCCCCTGGGCTCCTTTTCCCACCAAAGGCTGGACAGATGATCATTTCAGGTCCCTCCCAGCCCAGCCTGTTCTGTCAAGACCTGTGAAGGTCTGTGTCAGAAAGCCTATTGTGGTGGCCTTTGAAAGGTCAGTTTGCTGAGGGCAGCATTTGGGTGACACAGCAGACAAGCTGTATGGGGTGACTGTCCTGACAGGTGGCTGTACTACAAAGACAACACTAGTTTTCCAAGTTCATTTTCAGGTCCATGTACTGACTTTCCAGGAAAGTTCCCATTCCTCAACTTGGGATAAAACTGAAACCAGTAATGACAAGTATTGGAGGGGTGAGTGACTGTGAATATTGCTGGTGAAGAGACTTACCAACACTAGCAAGAAGCACAAGACAAAAATGACAGTTTTCTAGAGGGAAAGGCAAAAAAAGGGATTTGAAGCTGTGTTTAAACATCACACCTTCAGTGATTGCTGATAGCAGCAGTGTCAACTGAGAATAGTATCAGAATACCTGGTAGTAACAAAATTAGGCTACTTCACCAACCACAGAAATAGTGAGTTTATTTTTCTGCTGCAGCAGCCACTTTGAAAACTGAAGTTTGGATTACTTTTTCTAAATAAATTGAAAGAAAATAGGAAATATTTCAGTTTTAAAAAGCCCTGCGATCACTGATGCTCCATGGCTTTGGCAAAGTGACTATTTGGAACAACCATTTCAGGAACAGCTTGTGATGGGCTAGTGCTGAACACTCCCTGGTTCCCCTCATGGGTTAATTTTTATTCAGCACAAACATCATCCTATGAATGTAATATTTTGGCTCTGGAAATATGTACCTTCTTTGAAGGAAAGCACATTCCTGGGTTTCTTCATATAGAAAGTGGAAGCAGCACTGGTAGACCTACAGGTGGTGTAGCTTCAAGCTACAATTAAATTGCATTAATCACAGAGGAAGGGGTGAAAGTATGTTCATTTGCAGACAAATGAATATGAAAATAGCACCAATTTACTATGAGGATCCTCAGCTGGCCTGGGTAGCTGCTGCCCTCAACCTTGCAAGACTGGAGTGTTGCTGAACCAGGATGGCAATTTTTTCTGTGCCCTCTTTGGAGTGTTATACAGCATATCCTTCAGGCACTGGGGAAGTTATTTAGATGAAAGAGTAACTAATAGCTCTAGTAACTCAAAACAAGACCCCTGCAGTGTGGGAAGTTTATTGTAGGTGGCTTGGCCATGCTTTTACATGTGACAGAACAAGGAGCTCTGATTGCTCACATCTAGATCTATATTAAATAGGAATGGGATTTTGAAACATTTATACATTTTTTTCCAGTGAGGTTGGAATTTGGGATCTCTGACATGATTCAAGTCATTGCCAACTTTATCAAGAGAATTCCTTTTTCCTGGGAAGGTGCAAGATTTGCTGATTTCAGTAAACTTACTGCTGTGTTTGCCTTTTTATTCTTCCTTGAATTCAGTAAAGATGTGCAAACTGTTCTGCTCCCTGAGATGCCATAGTGCTGCAGGTCAGTCCTGTTGCTCGCTTACAGCAAGCAGTGAGCCCTCTTCTGCTTTTTAACACACAAGCAGACTGCCAGAGCAGTGAGATCACTAGGAGGAAAGCAAACTCACCAGTAAGGTAACACCATCCCTCTGTTCTACACAGACTGCAGGTTTATGTGGCAGAAATAGATCATCAAAAAAGAGGTGACAGTTTGCTGGATTTGCAAGGGCAGGTGATTCAGAAAGACAACACTTCATTTGTCTTATATTTTTTATTTTAATCACTTTTCCCTCATTTATAGTTGGATTTCATCCTGTATTTCTATATTCAAGGCTGCCAAGGGCTTTATCAATAGTCTTGTGGTGCCTATTGGATATCTCAACAGGATAAAGACATGGCACTTTTTCCATCCCCCTGTTCTTGCCCCCTGTTGGCTTCCTTTTGTAGCTATTGGTTACATTTTTGTGCTTTTAAGTAACTTTCTGACTGCTTCTTCACGCCCCAGGAAGTTCTCCCATATTCTTCTTACCTCTTTGGGGGCCATATCATTTATTCACCACCTGGATTATTCAGTAATCTGCTGATACCAGGAAGGAGAGAGTCTGACAATGAAATACCTCCATGTTCCTTGGGTATTGATTTCAATGTTGATTCATGAGGGGTTTTATTCTTTTCGCAAGTGCAGTCTCTGCATTCTTTACAGATTCTGCACTCAGTGCTCATAAGATTGTATAATTGATTCAGAATACATGTTTAAATAAAGCTATTGCAATTAACACTACATTTAGACTAAAAAAGACTGATCTCTCAGTGCTGACCGTAGTACTGGGAAGTTTCCCCTTTACTAAATAATTCCAAACCATTTTTCACATCCCTGCATAGTTGAACCTCATGGAAATAGTACAAGACTCCACCCTAAGGTGCAGTATATGAGGAACTAATAGCCACAGGGCAAAAGAATGATGCTGGAGTAACTGCATCCTGTCTTGCTTCGACAGACTGGCAAACAAGGGTGGTGACTTCTGTTCTGACTTCGAAGAAACTTTTCTCCACATTGGGTTGTTCCCACTTTTTACCTGTTTAGGTTGGTTTCCAGTTCTCCAGTGCACAAAAATAACTCCTTTAGTCTGAGCTGAGAAAGGCTGATGTGCTTGTGTCTGTCTTTGGAGGAGACGAGTTGAAGGTATATCAACACACAATCTGGGTGAGACTTTGTTTTGATTCGCAGCTGAATTCACTACCAGGAAGCCACCAAAGTGGAACAGAATTCCTGTTGGACATTACAACAAAGTGTTCAGAGCTTTGATTTTTTAATTTTTTATTTAATTTGTTCTCAGATTGCTGGAAAGTGTTATTGAATATTCATTGGGAAACAAGCTGGGAACTATCCAAGATGGGGAGGAAAACTCATTGCCTCTTACTCCTTCCCTCTGATTTGTGCTGAACCATTGCCAGGCTTTAGCTTTACAAGGTTTATTTTTATTGATTTTCAACAATAAACTGTGGGAGGATCTACAATAAAAGATTTACAGTGCATCATGAGGAAACACAACTCCTTACCAAATATTATATTGATCAATTCCCAGATGCTACTGAAAAAGCATATGAAATCCCAAAATGAAGTCCAGTGATTGAGAACTTCCTCTCTCTAGTGACAGATGCATATAACTGTTATGTCTTAGGAAAACAATAAAAGGGAAGGGAGTGACTCTGCTTCTCTGACCATATCTTCAACAGCCCAGTTAAATCTGTCAACTCAGTGTAATCCACATAAATAAAGAATTTGGGAATCAAGAGAACTGCTAGTGCATCTGAAGAGTCCCATTCTTTGAAGCTGCCTCTCCTGCTGCAGTCAGGCCCTAATTGGTCACAGAAGGCCCTGTTGTGACTAGTAAATGGATGGACCAATAATGATTTGAATAATCTGGAACTGGCCGGAGATATGCCTGGAGCCCTGAATACTCTCAAATGGGTGGGCGGGATGTAAATCACTAGTCATCGTATAAAAATACAAATAAATCTGACTTCTATTAAAAAAAAAGGGCATGTCCATTTTCTAGACCATTGTGTAGCTTCTGCTGAAATAACTCCCAAAGTGTGATCTGATGTGTAAATTTTTCCAAGAGTCCTTCTTCCAGTTCTACTCCGCTTCCATTCTAACACAACAGTTCAGTAATTGGTGGCTTCTTTCTGGTCAGAAGGATGATGAATGTAGCCCTAAAGGCTGCAAACACTAATGTGTGCAAGTCTGCTGTAGAGAATGGAGTTAGGGCTTTGCTTTCTAAGCAAGTTTCTGCTACACCAGTCAGCTGAGTGCTAGCTGAAACTATGAAGAATTAAACGTTGCAACATTGTTCCATCCTGATTCTCTATTGGAAAAAAAAGGAATAGATTGGAAACATCCAGTCTGGTGTTTTACTAGTACTTTGGAGATGGGAACTCAGTTTTCTCTGAAATCCAAAGGCAGCTTGTAGCTTTCATTGAGAGCCCTCTGAAAAGCCTATGGTTTTTGTTTTTGTTCCCCAGTGATAACTAAACTGAGTAATAAAATAATTGCTGACATACCATTTTATTTATAGTGCTGTATTCAACAATAAATGGAAGGTGTGCTGATCCTTCTATCCTTTAATCTTTGTGTCTTTATACTGCGTCTTCAGCTCACTCCTTAGCCAGCTCACTAGTAGGATAGAGGAAGAGGCTATGTGATAAGGGCAGGCAGAGATCCATGGAAGGCAGCAAATTCACTTCTTGCCCATCGCAAGCGGGTAAAGGAATAAAATTTGGCTGGATAGAATTACTGCCTTTGTAGGACCAAAGAGACACAGCTTATTGTATTGAAGGGAGGACAGTTAACAGAGCTGTCAGAAATTTCAGCGCCACCAAACAAGGAAAAGCAGATCTTATGGGGGTGAACGAATGGGTGGGTGATGGCTGCTAAAGGAACATGGAAAAGGCACAGAATGACTTAGGTGGGAGACTTAAACATTCATGAGACTATAGGGATGTTTTATTTTTTCCCTAATGTGATCAGTAAGTGGATCTGCAGAACATTCTATGTCAATAGTTTGCATACCTGAAGAACAGAATTTCTATCTTGGATGCCATTTCTGCATCTGCGCTGTGAAATGAAACATTGCAAGATCTAGACATAAGATGGGTTAATCATGTTGGTACCTCACATCTAGGAACAGAAGCTGAGCTTTTGGTCAGACAAACTCTGCAGAGCAGAACAAAAGCATTGCTCTGGTAGCACTGGGGTTATAAGCCTCCTGGATACATCCCATTGGTGGCCTTTGTTTCAATTTCAGATGCAATAGGGTGAGCAGTAACCCTGTTTGTAAGTTCCTAATTTTCCATGAACTGGTAACCTACCTGGAGCAGACTGGTTTACATTTTTTCCCCATTTGGAAATTAATCCTTAAGCCATGTAATTTTCCTTTGCTACCTACAATTGTTCAAAAGATTGTCTTCTGAAGATGGTTCAGTAAACTCAATCCCTGGAACACAGTAATGGCTTAACAATTACTATGGCCACGCCAAGAATGTAAATGAAAAACTGTTCACTAGTGTTCATCCATAGTCCTGAAATCTCTATAGATACGTATGGAAAAGGATGGGTGAAAGGTTATCTTTTTGCTCATCTTTCATTTCAGGGATTCTCCGCAGAACATGGCTGGAAAAACAGGCACAGGGACACTTGTGTGACTGCTCCCTTGTCTGTAGGTTGCCCTTTACAAGAGTTGTGCTGTAGCAATCTCTTCTGCTTCCCTTTTGAAAGCCTGACCCATGCTCTCACTGAACTTCTGAGGTAAGTTTTGAATGGAAAAGCTGAACATCACAGGAAGTCCCACAAGGCTAGCAGAACATTAGTCTGCTACAGTTTTGATCATCTATATTCTGTGGACGGATCTAAACTTATTTCTTGTCTACACCCAGCACCAAGATACAGCCATGAGTGGAGGATTTAACAGTTCTTAGGAGATAGCACCTGGAGTGTTCAGGATATGAATATGTGGACTTCTGTTCTTCTACGATAAGTGGTGACAAAGACACAGGTCTTCTGAAGGCAATGAATCCTGCTACAAAGACCACATAGCTCCTTCAGGGTGGTCTACATGTCTGTGACAACTGGTGGGCACTAACCTGTTATAAAATCACTTCAGTGGTTGAAAGGAAAAGGCAGAACTTAAACATCCTGAATGTTCTAGCTCAAACAGCAAGACATTCTGCCCTGTTGATGAAAGAAGCAGGTAAACTGGTACACTCAAAGAAATTGGGTTTTTATCTCTTCCAAATCTTGTGCTGCTTTCCTGAAGGGCATGTAGGTCAGCGTGGCTAGCAAGCTTGTGTGCTCTATGATGCCAGTGCTTGGGAACTGGCATTTACTCTCCTGGGGGCCTCAGAACAGTGTGCACAACCTTGTCTATACAAACAGACTGCAAAGCTGCTTCTAATTCAAAAACCCATAAAGAAGTAGTTCTCAAAAAGATAGCTCTGGAAATGTTGCTGTTGCCATGAATGGTCTCTACTGCACCATGTCTAAATTCCTTCCTAGATGCCTGTGGAAAATCTTGCCATTTGAAATCAGTATTTGCAATATTGATTAATAATATCCTATTTGGGACCCTCATTTTCAGAGTGTAGCTTTCTGTAGTAGTGATAAAACATCTTTTTGCATTAGGTGTCAATTTTTGCTGTTATTGGAGGCAGCTTTCCTTCCAGAGAAGGCAGCCCTGAGACAATGTTCTAGTCCAACAGTATTCAGTAATGGTTTTATTATTTGGTAAAACTGTCCTGCCAGCTGGATCTTTGAAGGCTTTATACTCCCTGGATGCAAGTAGCAAGTCAGGAACTGCCTTGTGGTAAGAAACAGAATGAAATGTGGACATGGATGCTACTATGATAGCTGGTGACATAACTATGTTGTATAGGTAATGACTTCACCCTAAAGGCTGAAGCTGAAGGTCTAGATTGACACCTTGAAGATACTTGACATTTAAGAAAAGTTAATGAGAATCTAGAGATGCTGGGAAATGCAAGAACTATCCTAGTGTGAGCCACACCTGAGCTCTCTACCTAGCTAGAGAGAACCTTACAGAAGAACTGTCAGTCCTCTTCTGGTTCTGACTGAACAGAGGAATAATTTCCATGGAACTTGTCCTACAGGATGCCAGAAACTTACAGAAAATGACCTCTAATTGCCAGCATCCAGACATCCATGGAGACCTACCAGGGGTGATTCCAAGCACGATTTGACAGTGGGGTGCTGGATTGCTCTGTCTGCTTGCAGCTGAAGGGTCCAAAGATGATTTGACCTTGTCAAAATTAATTTTGGTGTTACTGATAATTTCTGCTGAGGGCTCCAAGAACTGCCCATGAGGGCATCATGGCTGCTGAGGGATCCAAAAACTGCAGATCATGAAACAACCAAGGTAATTCAAACTCTGCTTCATCAGACAGCCTGGTGTTCCCAGGTTTGAGCTATGCTTAACTTCAAAAGAATTTATGTACGGGAAAATCAGAATCTGTTTTGCAAATGTTCTGTTCCCTGTCACCCTCTAATCAAGGTCTAGCCGTGTTAGGAGACTTGCTGACAACCTAGGGCAAGAAGTGAAACAGTAAAAGTATTCTGGTCTTTCTCAGTGTTTCTGCTCAGGCAAACTAGAACCAGAGGTCAAGTGCCAGTATCACTTGGGACACCTTGAAGCAAGACATTTTGCTTGCTCAGCATTCTTATAAGATTCATGTTATGCTTATCAAGCCAAATAAAACATATGTTATGCAGATGGTTTTTAATGACACCACTACATGACACAGTAAGTGTCTGAATGCTGGGGAGGTCATGCTCATCCATGAGGTATGTATTAATAGAGAATTAATTTGTCCGAGGTTATAGTAGCTTATCCAAGGAACAAATAACAGAAATGATACAATTTCTAAAATTAAACCCAATCTTAACAGCTATTTAAATGTTAATGTAAGTATAAATTAGTGAATAATTAAAACTACCTGGTATATCAGTGGCTAATGAAAAGCTCTATGTGTAGCCACCAGTTGTCTGAAGAACATGGGGATGGTAGAACTGACACTGCTCTTGCACAGACACACAGTTACTGCTTTCTCAGGTGCTGCTGAACAACCTTCTCCCATGTGAGTATCAGATGCACAGGTCCCAATGGCTGCATGCAATACCCCTGTACCAACACACAGAGACATGGAGAAGAATTCCAAGTATTCTTAAAGATACTAAAATCCAGGAGGTTTTTTGGTTTTGTCTATATAGTACCAAGAAGAGGATGAAAGAAATTGGCAAAGGTAAAGAAGCTCAATATAAATTATTTGGTTTTAATATAGAGGGTGACAAAGAAACTCCTATCCCTAGGACATGCTTTATGGGAAAAAAGTAGTTTCACCAGGCCCAGATGTCTCAGAAGAGATATTTTTACAAGAACTCTAAAATAAATGTGAAAAAATAAAGATAGAGTTAAAGAATTGGTCAATTACCATTAAACATATCCACTACCTGGACAACTGCTAAAGAGAAAAAGGTGCAGTTGCAGAGGAAACTGAGATACTTTCACAGCATAAGGTAGAGCCTTTCTCAGGCTACTTACTTTATGCCTGCATAAGCATAAAATAATGGGATCACAATATCACAGCTCTGCAAGTAACCCATATGTTCTATGCTACTAGAATTGCTTGACCTAAATAAGTTAGATACCCCAAGAACCAGGAGGAAGTCCAACAGTTTAATCCTGATTTGGAAATAGACTAAGTAACCACTCCTCAGAGAAGGAAAAATGTTGTCACTTTTCTTATCAGAGTAAGGTATTTGAATCTTCTTCAACTCAGAACAGTTTTCTACCAATGCCACTAATCTGAGGGGACTGTAAACCCTCCTGTCAAAAAAACCCCACCAATCCAAACCCTCAGAAAGCATCTTCACAGAAAAGAAACAGCTTGTGGGTGGATTGAAGGAGGGAAGAGGTGAATCCCCTTGCTGGTTGCTGAACAGCCATGAAGTCTTTCAATGCTGCTTGCTGCTCCCTGTTTTCCCTCTTCAGCAGCATTAAAGTAGGAACATAAAGCAGTTTAAAGACACCTGTACTGGTGCTCTCTTTAGCAATAAACCCCAGAACTTTGGCATAACAGAGGTCTGTGATGCAATTCACAAATATTCAGTTATCTCAGTGTTCCTGGAACATAACTGGAAACATAAGGTGTTCCTTTAGTGAGCTTTAATGAGTACTTACATTTATTGTATGCTCGTTTTACTGTTACTTCAGGAAACATCTTAGGAAAGCAATATTGAACTTGCAAGGAACTGCACAGTTAGTCCAATAAAAGCAAATTCTGCTACTCTTTGAAATCCTACCTGCAGCTTGCTTTCATCTGATAATGGTAAGTTATCTGCCAATAACCTTTGAACAAGGCCATTTTGTGACTTCCTTTTTTTTGCACATATCCTTGATTTAACAAGAAAGATGGGGAACATCTGTGGATAACATCCACTGGGCACCTTTCTGGAAGAAAAACTTGTATTCCTTCAGGCTTTTGAAACCATGCTTTTCTATCCCCTCACTTTGAGACTGTTTCAGCCAGTTTCTTAAAGTCTTCTGATGGACTTGGGAAGTCATGACAATTTTTAAGCAGCTCTTTGGTCTGTCCCTGTTTTTCCCACTCTCCTCCTCAATGACAGCATGTATCCTTACACTCTGTAATTTCTGACAACTGTTCTAAAATATCTGATTAAAATCAATATTTTAATGTGTAGCGAAGGGGAAATGGAGAAACAAAAAGAATCCTTGGGCACTTTGGTTTTCATAGAACCATAGAATGGGTTGGGTTGAAAGGGACCTGAAAACTCATCCAGTTCTAACCTCCTGCCATGGGCAGGGACACCTTCCACTAGATTAGGTTGCTCAAAGCCCTGCCCAACCTGGCCTCAAGCACCTCCAAGAATGGGGCAGCCACAGCTTCTTTGGGGAACCTGTACCAGTGCCTCACCACTGTCATAGTGAAGAGTTTCTTTCTAGTATCTAATCTAAATCTACCCTCTTTCAATTTAAAGACATTCCCCCTTGTCCTACATGTCCACTGCATGCCCTTGTAAAAGGTCCTTCTCCAGAGTTCTTGTAGGCCCCCTTTAGACACTCGAAGCTGCTATAAGGTCTCTCCAGAACCTTCTCTTCTTCAGGCTGAAAAAGCCCAACTATCTGAGCCTGCCTTGATAGGAGCGGTGTCTGATGTTGATTTTCTGTGCTGTAGAAGATAATTCTCACATCTACTTCTCTACTACTGTTGCAGCTATGGATTTTCAGCCACAAATTCAATTCTTCAAATAAAGATGAGCTTTTATAACTTAGGCCATACATAATGCAGAAAGAGATCACCTCTCTCTGTTTATCTTGGAGCAGAAGATCCTGTGCCTTTAAGACTCTAAGACAAAGTTCTCCCTGGAAACCTTTCTTAGACCACCTATTTCACCACAAAGTGTCTTTTAAGCATGTATACATCAGCAGATTCTAGACAATAACTGCTTGCATACATTCATACAGTACCTACAGCATTCCATCACCACATGGATATACAGTGACCATCGCAAGGCAGATTTTAGTTTCCTTTTACAAACATTAAAAAAAACCCCACACAAAAAAGCCAAAATAACTTATACCTGTACTTCAGCAGGTCAAAGGAGGTGAACCTTGCCCCTCTGCTCTCGTGAAAACCCACTTGGAGCATTGTGTGCAGTTCTGGTGTCCTCAACATAAAAAGGACATGGAATTGTTGGAACAAGTCCAGAGGAGGGCCACGAGGATGATCAGGGGACTGGAGCACCTCCCGTATAAAGATGGGCTAAGAAAGCTGGGGCTGTTCAGTCTGGAGAAGGCTGCGGTGAGACCTCATAGCAGCCTTCCAGTATCTGAAGGGGGGCCAATAAGGATGCTAGGGAGGCATTATTCTTTAAGGACTGTAGTGATAGGGCAAGAGGTAACGGGTTAAAACTTAAACAGGGGAAGTTTAGATTGGATCTAAGGAAGAAATTCTTTACTGAGAGGGTGGTGAGGCACTGGAACGGGTTGCCCAAGGAAGTTGTGAATGCTCCATCCCTGGCGATGTTCAAGGCCAGGTTGGACAGAGCCTTGGGTGACATGGTTTAGGGTAAAGTGTCCCTGCCCATGGCAGGAGATTGGAACTTGATGATCTTAAGGTCCTTTCCAACCCTAACTATTATATGATTCTGTGATTTAATTTCCAATATTTTAGACACTTAATTCTTTTGAAGAATAAGATATTGGGTTTCTTAACACATGAGAAAACACAAACTGGAAGTAAGCAGCTAGTTGCACAGGTAGCAACATAAGTCATGTAGAAAAGAACAGATTAAAGCAAAGCAAACTTGAATTAAACCAAAATAAAACAAGCCTCTTGGTAAAACTGTACCTTGTTAAATAGCAGAGGCTCTTACATATGCCTGCAAGAGAGTCCAACTCATTAATTA
The DNA here is from genome assembly GCF_963264785.1 of Psittacula echo. Lineage (NCBI taxonomy): Eukaryota > Metazoa > Chordata > Aves > Psittaciformes > Psittacidae > Psittacula > Psittacula echo. Next base: position 99,470,614 of record NC_137736.1, read on the forward strand.
AGGCTGGAACCTGTCTCTGGCTACTTCACTGCTGGCTTACAAACTTTTATGTTTCAAAATCTATTACCTGCATTCTCAACGTAAGTTTATCTAAACACTTTCCATTAGCCAGCTTCTAAATATGATATTAAAGCATGTCAGTCTTAGGATTTGATCACAAGGACAAGGTACTGTTCTACATTTTCACTGCAGCTCTTTAAAAATAAGCTTCTATAAAGACATTAAGAAATAGAGTGCAGACATTCTTATTTGACCAAGGTTTAACATTTATCTTATACACAAGGGGGATAAAATTGGATTCCACCTCATTTGCGATATGGGAATGAAAAAAATAGCTTGTTGTGTGCAGTAAGTTGCTGAATTCAAGTGCAATTCACTTCTGGAACCTCCATAACAATACAACCAACAGGGGGCTGTCTGGCTACATGATGTTATCGAACCTGCAGTGAAATCCTTTTTCTAACTGTACAACCTACCATCCCCACACGCTTCCTAAAACTGGCTGTTGCACACGTAATTTCACAGATTTCTTACCTCCAACACAGCAGAGCTCTCCATCTTTGTCTGACACTACTGGAAATGTCTTATTTTGTTGTCTGAAGCTTCATTATACATAGATGGATAATATAGTTTTATATATTTACTGATATGTCTGAAAATAACAGATACTGCTTATTGGAAGAGGGAGATTTTCACATTGTCTTGAGGACAGGAAAGTTGAGTCACAGCTGTTTCCATATGCTAAGAAGCTGTATCTATGTGAGTATTTTTGTGTTAGTGTCATATGTAGATATCAATCTTTTGTAGAAGGAAAGAAGGAGACCAAGATGTTGTTAGCTCCTTTGATACTTATTTAAAGAGCAAATAGGCAAAGTCTGTCTATAGGAGTACCAAGAAAGGAAGAATAAGGTCCTGAATATTCCTTACATTGCTTTAAGCAATTGAAATTAACTTTAATACTGGACTGCCATTCTTGGGAGCAGAGGGAACTCTTCCTTGGTGCCAGCACTGTTTCTCACACAGAAAGCATATTCAGCTGGCTGAGCTTACAAAAAATGAACCCAAAGTCATTCAGTGAAACCACCATGGAAGTATCAGAGCCAGGTTAATATTGAAGGAAAAAGAAAGACTCTGTCAGTCCCAAACTTGTCTGGCTTGAGAATCACAGGACTGTTGAACCATGTTCATATATTATTGTTGACTGTTCTAGCTGGACCAATAATATAATCCCTGAAGCTTTTCTTTTGCCTTTGTATCAATAAAATATAAAAATGTATACATTTGACTTTATATTCTATAATTTATACCTTATATATTTCAAATTTTATAATACTTAAAGTTTTTTGGAGTATTTTATGAGAGATTCTAAAATGTTTTACTTTTAAAACCACTTAAAAGTGTAAAAGGATGTAGAATGGAGAGGGCCCGGAAGGGCTGAATCGCTGTGGGGTGGGGGCGAGGTGCCGGTTGGTGAAGAGCAGCGGGACGGCCAGGTACAAGTCCACGGCCACGTCCTTCCCGCCCTGCTGCCGGAGCCTGCCTGTATTACAAGCCATTACCATAAAATACAGTGAAACAAGAACCTTAGCCCAAGGCCCACACTTGATAAACACAAACACAGCAAATACCGGCTCTAGGTAAGCTACAGCATACTGAAACTGTGACATCAAGAGAAACAACTTTGAGAGCCAATAAATCAGCATTGTGCCTTGATCAGATCTGTTGTTATCTCAACCCTTCGTGCCCCACGTTGGGCGCCAAAAAAAGAACTGTCGTGGTTTAAGCCCAGGCCGTAAATCAGAACCACGCAGTCCACTTCCCCCTCCACCTTTCTTCCCTCCGCTTCTGGAGGGACGGGGAGGAGAATCAAAAGAATGCAACTCCCACGGGTTGAGATAAGAACAGTTTAATAACTAAGGTATAAGAACAGTTTAATAACTAAGGTATAACATAAATCACTACTGCTAACACCAATAATAATAATGATAAAGGAAATAACAAGGAAGAGAATACAACCGCTCACCAACCGATACCTCGCCCCCACCCTGCAGTGCCCCAGCCCTTCCGGGTAACTCTCAATTCTACCTCCTGGGCATGACGTGCTATGGTATGGAATACCTCTTTGGCTAGTTTGGGTCAGGTGTCCTGTCCCTGCTTCCTCCTGGCTTCTCCTCCTCCCTGGCAGAGCATGAGACTCACAAAGTCCTTGGTCAGGGTAAACATTCTGACCCACAACTGAAAACATCAGCTTTATCAGTATTATTCCCAGGCCGAAAGTCAAAACCACAGCGCTGCACCAGCTACTAAGAAGAAAAACTGACTGCTGCTGCTGAACCCAGGACAGCTGCTGACAGAAATTTCTTTTGTAGGTAATAAAGCCACACGCTTGCCATTCAAAAACCATAGAGAAATGTGAAACTTTCTATCCATGGCTGTCTCCTATGGCTATAAACAGCAGAAGAAAGCATTATGAATATATTATTCCCATCTCTCAACAGAAGCTAAGTAAATTAGCCTCTAGCTACTTAGCACAGTAGACTTCAGATTGGAGATTTGAACTAGATAAATGCTGCTATAACTAATCTGTTAATTTCAGAACTTTTAAACACAGGTTTCAAATTTTACATTGAGAGATGGAAGCAATATTAGATAAATTTTATTTTATTTACTAGCACAGAGCTACAAGCAAATAAAATTTGGAGAAAAAAACAAAACTGAGTTTTTGCTCCTCAGAGTCATTAAATAACTTAAAACAGAAATGAACTGTTTCATTTAGGGTGCTAAAGTAACATCCCAACGATACTAGCTCCCTCACAGAAAGATGAACAATGTCACTTGTGCCATTGCATTTTCTCCACCATTTTTTCATATTTCTGCTTATAGTTAAATATTTTCTGACACACACAACTGCCACCTTTGAAAGGAGATCCACATATATCACAGATATAAGTTTTCCTTCAAATCCATTTGAAATGTTTATTTTAAATGAAAAATTGCTGCACTGCTTCAATTTAAACTGTGGTAAAACAGCAGCTAACCACTGTGGATATATTTCTAACAATCATTTCTTGTGACTTCTACGACAGGAGGTGGTGAGGAAGAACATAAAAGCAGTCTATAAACATTTCAAATTTCTATCATCACCGACTGAGAGAGTTCTCCCAATATTTAACAAGATACCATGATTAGGGGAAGAGCTGAAACATTTTCAGGTCTCTATATCCAAATATCAAGATCAGAACCACTTTCACTCAATAAAGTGCGCTATACGGAGTACCAACGAAACTGCTTTTGAAATTCGAAGAACAATGGCTTGCAAAAGTCGTAAATACACAGGTGTAAGTCACTCGACATTTCTAAGGATGCACTATTTCCCACTGTACAGAAAAAAAATTGTGTTCATATTTTAGTTCATTCTTTCTGCAACATAGATCTTTATAGGTAAATTTATTGTAAAATATGCTGAAGCTCAAACACAAACATTACTTTTAGTGTGTAAAAGGTTTTGCAGAATATTAAAGATATTACTCATGAAACCACATTCCAAAATTGGGACAAACAAGTGTTTAATATTAATAGCTATAAATGCAAAATGAATCCCTGACAAGACTGGGCACAAATCACAGTGTTTTGGAGTTCACAGGACTGCATGAATAGACCATGAATCAACAACATGCAAACTCGGTTTCTCATCTTGAGGTAACAACAAGGAAAGTTGATTACAGACCTGGTTTTCAAAAGATGCACAATACTCACCTCTTCCTCTCAGATCAGAATAAAGGCCACAGAAAATTGACGAAATGGATTACTGTAGTACAGCTACTAAATAAAAGTGTTGTATTTCTAAGCTAAGAACCAACAGCCCTTCAAGGTAAGTACCCCTATTTTAAATGTGACATGGTGTCGTGGTTTAAGCCCAGGCCGTAAATCAGAACCACGAAGTCCACTTCCCCCCCCCCACCTTTCTTCCCTCCGCTCCTGGAGGGACAGGGAGGAGAATCAAAAGAATGCAACTCCCACGGGTTGAGATAAGAACAATTTAATAACTAAGGTATAACACAAATCACTACTGCTACCACCAATAGTAATAATGATAAAGGAAATAACAAGCAAGAGAATACAACCGCTCACCAACCGGTACCTCACCCCCACCCTGCCATGATCCAGCCCTTCCGGGAACTCTCCATTCTACATCCTGGGCATGACGTGCTATGGTATGGAATACCTCTTTGGCTAGTTTGGGTCAGGTGTCCTGTCCCTGCTTCCTCCTGGCTTCTCCTCCTCCCTGGCAGAGCATGAGACTCACAAAGTCCTTGGTCAGGGTAAACATTCTGACCCACAACTGAAAACATCAGCTTTATCAGTATTATTCCCAGGTCGAAAGTCAAAACACAGCACTGCACCAGTAGAAAAAATGACTGCTACTGCTAAACCAGGACACATGGAGATGCTGAAACTACAGTAGCATGCAAGAATGAGGTACCCTGTTTAAGAAGAGACTGTCAACAGACATCATATCACATGATATTTTAATTCAAACAATATCTCCTAAGAAGCTCAGCTGCAAATCTGAACAGCCAGTGTGTCCTCTTAGGCTCTTAAGTCAGACACCTCTGAAGGGAGGAATACAAGTACTATGAAAACAACAGCCTGGTAACTTGTTTAGCAACATATAAGGATAAAAGCAGAAAAACATCACATCCAATTGTCAGGCATTCTCATTTGACGTAACCATGAGGACATGGCTTCCTCTACTTGCAGTCTTTTGTTCTGTTGCCCACGGAATTTTCTACCGATTTCTACCTATAGCAGCATCAGGCTTCTTGAGTGCTCAGCCCACAAACATCTTCCCTAGCTCAGTACCACACCAGACCAGTCCTATCATTAGATTAAATATTCTGTATGATCATGAAGATTGCTACATAGTACACTAACACAAGGGGGCAAATGAAGATTGCAGAATCTCAAAGCAGGAGTTACCCAACTTCTTAGTGTTTCATTTTGTAGTCCTCATGTTCTTTTTACAGTTATTAGGTTGTGGTTTGTTTCCAGCACCTCCCCCTCCAAAAAAGCATTTCCTTTGAGTTCCAATTCCCATATTAGTTGAAACATTTTATTTACTTCCATAATGACAATGAGAGAACTAAAGCACCTTGGACATGAAGAAAGGCCAAGAGAGTTGGGACTCCGACCTGGAGAAGAAAAGGCTTGTGTGTATGTTATCTTACCGAAATTTATCAATTCCTTCTGCAGCAGACAAGGGAGAGCAGCAAAGACACAGCTAGGCTTCTCTCAGTTGTGTCCAGTGACAGGACAGGAAGCAACAGGCACAAAATGAAATGCAGGAAAAACTATCTGAACAGGACAGGTTGAAGAGTCTCCATCCTTGAAGATATTAAAAACCTGACTGGACAAAGCCCTAAAAAACCTGCTCTGCCTGTCCCTGCTTGGACTAGATCTCCAGAGGTCCTTTCCAACCTCAACTATGTTACTTTGGGATTTCTTTTCAGGACCAAAATTACTGAAATAGCTGAGAACTCTAAAGGTTGCCCTCTCTGTGTTGAATATGATGAGGCGGATGCAATTGAGTGATTTCACAGATGACAGCAAAAGCTACTACTTAACAGTCTGCATTCTCTTCTGGAGCTGAAGCACAGTGTGCTCCTGTGAACGTTAGGAATGATCCGAGGCTTGCAAGCCCTTTCCCCAAGCCTGGCTCATTCTCTTTGCCTCAGGCCAGATCCCTTTTGTCAGGCTGCTGCTTCTTCAAATTTCAACAAACAAACCCCCCAAATTTTGCCCAACCTGTCCCAATCCATTGAATTTTCCATTCCATCAGATCTGTCTTTCCACTACCAGGTCTCAGCTCCAATCTTTCAACACTAGATTTTTAGACATGCTCCTCTCACTAGTTGTCTTCACTCCTATACAGCTGCTAGTCTCAGTTTATTTTCAAGCAGGCCTACCTTTTCTTTTCCTTTTATATGAATTAAGCATCTTTGTTCCCATACAGTTCCTAAGCCTAGCAGAAACAAGCCTCTGACCTGAAAACAGCAAGCCTTCCTTTGTTAAATCAGACACAACCCTTAGGACCTCAGAGCTGCAAAGCAGAGGGAGTCCCATTCGGCCATGGGCTATGGCTCTGCCCATGCAGGTAAACATCTGGAAAATACAATTGCTAATATTATTTAAGGCAACTGTGGACTGTGCAAAATAAGACAATCTTTTCAAAGGTTTAGGATCTGAATAACTTGGGTAAAGACCTTCATAAGCACTTGAAGTAATTTTCTTAATCCAGATGGGAGCTTTGGTTCCTCAGCTGAGCTCTGGTTCTGAGAACGCTCAAATTGTATTTTCATCATATCGCTGAACTGTTACAAGCTGCTAGGGCCACCAAACAATGCAGCTCAACTTTTCCCCTTCTGCTTCTTCCCACTGCCTGCCATCCCCTGCCTTGTTCCAGTTGTAGGGGTTTTCATGGTGAACCAGAAGGAAGCAGCCTGTTTTAACTATTCACACGAAGGCCTGCACTGGCACAATTAAGTAGTTAGGAACAAATGGTCTGGCTACTGGACCTTGACACAGCCATGCAAATAGACTTACTTGTTGCATGGTCTCAGATCTTTCTGAAGAGCTCTTTAGATACACATCCACTCCTAGAAATCCCAGAGAAAAAGCCTAAATATATTAAAGTACTGGATTCTACAAGAGTCCTGGGAAGGCCCTCTGCAAGCATCACAGTTTGCAATGTGCTAACAAAAATCAGTGACCTTTAAACTGAGGGGAACAGCGGAAGAATAAGGTCTTTTTCTTTTATAACTCACTGAGTCTGGTCTTTCCAAGGGTTTCTAAGTTTTCAAACAGCTGAAATGCACATGCAGGTCTTTAGTGTTAAGCAGTTACAGTCTGAGGCAGAGAGCGTATTTTTTTTTTCTCAGTAGTCAACCTCATTTTGGCCACATATCGTAAGAGATCTGTAGCAGGTAAATGTAAACACAGAAGTGTTTACTTTATGAAAAGCTGTAAGCTATCTAATACTGCATAGCTTTACAGTTGAGGTCTGAACTGAATTGGAAATTTTAGCCATCAGTGCTTTCACCAGTTCAAATCCATAGCAAGGGCAGATGAGAAAGGTGTGAATTTTACCAGCACGTACATCAGGCTGAAATTCTATACAGTCATATAATGCAGATTTATGAATCATAACAACTTGAATGAAGATTCATCTACATCATGCTTGTACCTGTGCAACTGCACCAGTAGTACGCTTGTGAAGTCTTAAGTCACAACAAAACTCCAATGAAGATAAGCTTTTTTTCTCATTTTAAAACATCTATGCAATACATAAAGTTGAAGCTGCAAGCACTTATTTGAAAAAGGCAAGTGTATTTTAACGGTAAAATATAACAAGGCTAATAAAATGAGATTAGCAAGTGATACTGAGTCATGATAGTGAAGAAAATAAAATCTTCAAAGGAAACACACTTGCAGATCTTGACTCTATCTAAAATTAGTGACATTTACATAACCATTAGTCTACATTTGACTCACCACACAGTTCTTGCATGCAGCTTTTAAAAGGAAAGGAGCCCAAGTAATTTCCATTCTCATTTCAGCGATTTCAATCATCTCAATGAGATTCCCTTGCAAGTAAAAAATCTTGGTGGAAGATGAGAAAAAAAATTAGTAAATTCAGTCAGATACGCAGTTTAAACTTCTAACCATAAACCTGTTACCTGTCTATAGACTCAGCGATTTAAGAAATTGTTTAAAAAGTTATGTTAAAAACTTAAGATATGTTTGCTTTATTTACTCACTTTGCTAAAAGCATGACAAAACATTTCCCAGTTCTACTCATTGAGAATATGCTGTAAAGATGAACACATAATTTTAAGAGTTTTAATAAAGAAATACTGATGTTTAAAGTAACACCATTTTAATATTTTTTTCATACACACTTACCAAAGCATTGTTAGACATGTGTAGCTTGAGATGGTTCCTTTAATAAATCCAGCTTCAATGTAAACCAAAGCGTTCAAAGTTATATATATCTATTTTATATTTGTCATCAGATACTATGAAGTCCTAAATATTGTTTGTGAACAGAGGTAAATACAAACAATAGCCAATAACGTAAACAATCAGCACGAATTATAACAACAAAAAGGCACCCAGAAATACATGAAACATCCTTTTTCATGACTCACATGCAGAAGTGGCTAGCCTTACTTCAGCAGCACAGTTAATACTGGAGATATTTACAGTCTTAACACCAATATTTACGTGCTGCTAAGGTATGACAGACATCAGCATCACAAGATTGACTAATTCATAAGTGATATTTCTCTTCAGGATGATGAAATCCTTGTTTTTTTGAGGCAGCACAATATGGCCTGCACCTTTTCAAAACCCACAAACCATTATGTGCTGCTACGTTATGCCAAGGTGTCTACTATACTTCAAGGAAACAGAAACACATGCTGAAAGCTAAATGCAGAATTTTCTTACTGAACATTAATTTTCATGTAGTGACATCAGTTGTATTAATAAACTATAAAATGTGTATTAGGCATTTGTCCATTGCCAAGCTGACTGTTTATTCATATCGAAGCTCTAGACTTCATTGTCAACTGTGCATAACACCTTCATGGGACACAAATCAGGAACAATTGTGTGCCTGATTAGGGGAACGAAAAAATATGCAGATGTTTACTTCAAAACAAAACAAAATGTTTGGGTTATTTTCTAATCTAACTTTTGGTCATCTGGAAGCCTGATGTGGAAAAAAAAAAAAAAAAAAAACCACAACAAAAAAACCCCCACCAAAACCCAAACGAACAACCCAACCAAAAAACAAACCAAACCCCAAGAAAACCTCTCAACTTTCATGTGTAAGAAAATAAGAGTTAATTTCAGAATAAGCTTCTGTCAAGTACTGTGTCAGTCTCCAAGCAGTCTGTTACATCTGCAGGCTATCCTTGCCACAATTTTGGGGCAGACAGATTTACAAGTGCTTCTTCAGCCATTTCAGATGAAAAAAAAAAAAAAAAATAAATTAAAACCCCCACAAAAGACTGTTAGCAAGAACAGTAACTTATCTGTTATTAGGATCAGGAGTTCATCCTCTAGAACAACCATGCTACTTTACTTGAAGAGGTAGACAGAGAGTTCACATCCCAGCCAGATATCTTTTTGTTACACTAAATTATGCCAGCATTTCAAGCGTGTACAGTCCTTTCACTCACTAGTTTCCTAGATAACCAAATTATTAAGACAAAAAAAACATACACAGCATGGACCTAAGCACTCCATTCCATTGTAATGAGCCTTTTACTCAGTTCATGATAAAACAACTTCTGTAAATTATCAGGACTACCTGTAAGCACAAAAATGTTCGGCAAGCCACAAGGGGAGGTAAAGTTTGGTGAGTTTTCATTTTCTCCCTTCCTATTTTTGCTCCTACAGTTACACAGCAGGATGATCTCTGCAAGGAGGGCTTGTTGCTACAAATGTGCCATTAAAGTGAGATTTGCCAGTGTAAGTTTACAGGTAGCTGCAGCAACAATGAGTTTTTTACACAGCTATCAGGGTACAGATGCTAATTTAGGAACTGTATAAAAGAGACATTTCCAGTATATTTTATACATGCACAACTATATTTACACATTCCCTCCCTCTTACTACCTATATTTATTCATTTATCTTAAATTGGACAACTAAAATAGGCAAACTAGATTCTACAGGCACAACTTACACAGTACTTTGGTGAAGTAAAACCTGAATGCAGAGTCAAAATAAACTTAACTGTAAAGGTATGCTGTGACAGCTGGCCTCTCCCCCCTTGAAGAAACTGTGCTAGGGAAAATCCAAAGGAGAAAGAGGTAGAGAAAAATTTCCACCATATGTATCTGTAACATGGAAGTCAAAGATAAAAATAGATGCAGGTAAAAATGCTAGACAGCAGTAAGAGATCTGGGAATAGAATACAAAAGATGCTCTCCAGCAAGAGAAAAATACTCTTTCTTACTTGTAGATTTACCTTAAAAGACTGAAACGAAATTACTCAAATAAGATAGCTGCAACACTTAATACCTTTGGAAGTACATTTCTTATTTGTATGTTCAGGCTAAATTCTTCATTTGTAAACTACATGTGTGTTTAACTAGATATTGTTGTTTCCTTTGCCTATTTGTTTTTAGCTTTTAGCTTAAGCATGGAGGCTTTTTTTCGGTTGCATAAGTAAATCCCTCTAAAATTAAACTAGACACATCATGAAATGAAGACTTGGCAAGATTGTTATGCTATTTTCTACAGTAAGTACATTGGTAAGAGAACTTACAGGTAATTCCCCCCACCCACCCAAAACATGAACACAAAACTTCAAAGCATTACAGGATTGGGGGTGGAGTGGAGGTAGTTTATGGCTTTGGATTTTATTTTTTTTTCTTTAAAACTTTACTACCAAAAATGCCCCCAAACAAACCGAAAAACAAACCAAATCAAACACAACTGTATCTATTTTCTATGTTGCTATTAAAAATATATTTTAACTGTAAGGAGAATAAGCAAGTTTTCATGTAAAATTTAAGACGCTATATGTGAGAGGAGCTCAAGGGGGTTGAAGAACAGGAAGCATGAAAGGAGGAAGACTAAGATAAAAAGTACTGAGCTAAGCCATAAATCTGAAATCCACGAGTGTCTGCACAAAGCTTTTGGTCACATGTTTTGGTCACAGAGCTAGTATAGTCATACTATCAAGAGTGCTTCTCCTACCTCTGTCATCGTGTCTTAAGATGGGGTTTGTGGGTGAGAAACAGAAGACCTCTATAAATGCAGAAAATCATGTATGCAGGCAGTTCCATTAGATTCCCCCAAGTCCCTGGAAGCAAAAGGTCTGATAAAGAACATGAAAGGAACGATACTGAAGATGCAGAACTGAAATTCCACAGAAGCAGGTTCTCTACACATACACAGGAGTCAGGAATACTGCTAGAAAAAAAAGCTAGTACAGTTTAAAAAAAAAAAAAAAAAAAAAAAAGAGAAAAGAAAGAAAAAAAGGAGATGTGATTTTTATATTGGGGTGTTCCCAATCAAGGAAGGATGTTCAGTTTTACTGGTTTATGTTTAGGAGTTTAGTACAACACAAAGCCCAATCCAATCCCTTTCTGACCCCATGAAAACCAGCTACAACAGAATTTCTGGCTACTATAACTACTAATAAGCTCCTTAAATTCTATGTAACATATTGTATCCAAAAAGGTACCACTGGCCACCAATCTGACAGTTTAGTGATCTGGAGTAAAACATATCAAGGCCTTTCTATTAAATACTGTATATTGTCTCAGTTGCCCAAGAACATAAGAGAAAACACTTACCTTGTGCCTTTTGCTCATACAACAAAAACACTCTTCTGATATTTCTTGGCCAAAACACCTTTCTTGTTGATAGGTATACATAATTTGCACACAACCATATTCCACTGCTTTTGCTACTTACTAATGCAAAGCAACACAGTTTCACTATGAAAACAAGTCTTGCTTCACTGTTCTTTGTGACCCTTTCCCAACCTTATTACAGTTTAAAATTAGAAATATGAAGGTGAAAGACACCCAAAGGCTCTTGGTGTCCCACTGTCTAAAGCAGTACATTATTTGTCCACCAGTGCTACTCTCCCCCATAGCACAGACAGTTTTCCCAGGTTAGCTTCTTAGCTTGAGCTAGAAATGAGACAAGCTTTGCACTCAAATGGCACAGTATGAAGTTAGGCAGCTCTGACAAGTGTGTCCTGTTCTGTGCATTCCATGATAACTTACTCATATGGTAGACAGGACTTCTCAGACAACTGCTGGTGAATTTGCAAAGCTCTCCTCTCAGAGCTCACAGTTCAGTGCCACGAATACACCATTAAATATGAATAAATACACTCACAGTTCAACTCTTGCTGCAATTTTTTTTTTTTTTTAATACTAAATTCATCTGGGAAAAAGAATTAGAAATAATCTCACTTCACTATTAAGAAATCTAAACACTTCTATTCTCAAACATCAAAACTGTAAGATCTAGAAATGTATGTAGCTGTATCTTGATAACATGCTGTTTATTTCTCCCCCCACCAGTTTAAACAATAGTAGTTTCACTTTATTTTTGTCATATGCTTACTCAACACTGTAATATTTATACTGCAAACGCACTGGAATTTATAATTCTTGCTCATTCTTTAAACTTATATTTAGAAGTATATTTTTTTACTTCTGCCTTCTGGTTGCTTTTGTTAAGGACGCTCCTTTCCTCCTAATTCTTAATGTCAGCAGCCTTTAAAGTGATATGCATAGATTTTAAAAAGGAGAAAAGAATCAACTGAAATATTTCAAAGTATTACTTTAAAGCTATCAGAGTACTTTTGACTACTATCACATTATTATTTGGTTTAGGTATGACCTATGATATTTGGTTAATTCACTCAACTTAATTTAGGCTGCTTTGTGATCACAGAGGAAGAAGAATTAAGAGAATAAACTATACACCTTAATTGCTATTCTCATGAAGTAACAGTAAGATTTTTGAACCCATGTTTAAGACTACAATTCTAAAATACAATCTGTTTCTAACCTAGTAATTTTGTGATAGGGTTGTTTTTTTTCTAATAGATTTTTTTTTTTTAATTAAATCACTGTAATCCATCAATAAATTATCCCCACTTCACCTCAAAAAGAAGCACTCATTCAGGATTGAGCTTATACACACTCTCCATGTACAACAGATCTCCCCATACATTCTACCAAGCAATTAAATATTTCCAAGACTATTATCAATTTTGTGTTAAAAAGTCAAAATTAATGCTTTGGATAATTTTCTGAACACAAAGATTTTAACAGAGATATCTAGCACCAATCTGTAGTTTTGCTTGTAAATTATGGGTAAGGTCCAGCATAAAAATTTTTACAAAGAAGAGATTGTCTGTTAACTATTTTCTGATCATATCAACTATTTTTGCCATAGGACCATGGCTGGGGGAACTGCAGAAATTCTTTGCAATGTAAAGTATTAATAATGAAAGTTAAGCAGATAAATGCTGATTACTGTAACTTACTACTACTAAATTTGAAGAATCTATATCATGTGCCCAGCCATCTCTCCAAGGATCATGAACAAACATATTTAGACTAGTTGGAGAACTACTGCTTAAGATAAACATAAAAAAACCAAAGTCAGCTAAAAATAAAAACCAGGAAGTAAAACCATCAAGAAATTCAGAAGTATAAAAATACCTGGAAACCTGTAAGTGCAGTTATTGTCTATCAGCATCAAATTCAGTTTTACACCTTTTTTATTTCATCTGAGTATTCGAACCTCTGCTTAAGCTACTTTAACTTATATATTCATTTTTACGAGGTGCAGTGGTCCCCCCCTGCCCTTGCAGTCCTGAAAACAAACCAAAGTGAAGACAGTTATTTAGTGCTGCAATACTGATGCTTCCACTGGAGCAGTGAATAGCAACAAAAATACAAAGGATTTATGTGGAAGGCAAGAAACTAAAGGTGTTCAGTTCTGACTTGAACAAGTACAGGATGTCAAACAGTTCTTATAACTTGCTAGTTTAAAAAAAACCAAAACAAAACAAACAAAACAAAAAAACAAAAAAACAACCAGAACTAAGGGAAGCTGATACAGCACACAAATATTATCAATGTATATTTTAGAATATTATCTGTATACTTCAGTATCAACTCTAGCTTAAAAATAAAATCGAATAAGACTAACTACTCCCACCTCTTTTCCCAGCTTCTAAAGAGTGTTTTGTCAGATGTTGATGCATTAACTAGACTGCTATATGAAATACTTTACAGGGAACTTGTAAAGTGTAACAAGCTCTGGGTTCTAACAGAGTTTGTAAAAGTTGTATTTCAGAAAAGCTTTCCAGATCCCTCTTGATTGCACACAACTTTTAAAAATCTGTCTTCCCTGCACCTTTGGCAGGCACACAGGAAGAAAACTGTGTGAACACTTTCAATCTGTATCAGCATTCTTTCTGCTTGAAAGGACACATACGAAATTAAGAAAAATGAAGAAACATTTTCTATGTTCTGTGAACTTTTACATTTCATTTAGTGGTCATGAAAATGTTCCTTTCCCTCATGATTTTATCATAAAAAATATTAATACTCTAATAAGTGGCAAAAAATAAGGCCAGCTCTGCCTTAAAATACAAGTTCAGTTTCTGAATAAGTATTTTAAGCAAAATTCGTAACACCTTTTCAGATTAAAATAAAAATCCATATACATTTTTTCAAACTCTCCAATAAACAAATCCCTAGATTATTACACTATTACCTTCAGAAAATATTATCCTAGATTATAGTACAAAACCTGAACTATATAGAATCATTGCTGGCAAAAGAGAAAATGAACAATCCTCTCCAAATAATGATACCCATACAATACAAACCAGCTATATAATGGGAAGTTATTAAGATAGGGAAAGAGGTTCTCCTCTTAAATACGTCAGATTCAAAAAAAAAAAAAAAAAAAAAAAAAAAAAAAAAAAAAAAAAAAAAATCAAAACATAACAGCTATTAGTTTTCTGACCTTTTAATTAATTTCTAGCTTTCTTAAAGAATTAATAATAATAATAAAAAAATATATCTCAGAGGACTTGCACGTTAGCCCAGGAAGCAGTCACAATCCTAGTGTAAGACTGTGTGCTCTCCTAAGTTGTCACCAGTCTTTTATGAAAGCAAGCCACATAAGTATTGCTGTTTAAATCTTCTATCTCTATAATGTACAGCAAAATATTTCTTGTCCTCAACAGAATACTTAATTCTTAAGTAATATTTTGCAGAAACCCTGGTGGTCTGTGCACAGGATCAATTTCCAAAGTACTGCTGGGAAAGTGGAAAAATACATTAGTCAGTGTTAACCAGACTGCCCTCCTAGTAGCTATCTTATCTGAAATTGGTAAATAATAATAAATCATACAACAGTAACATAGCAATATATATATATAGAAAATGGACTGATATGCAAATAACACTGCTTGCACTACACAAAGCCACAAATCTTAAATTTTGGTTTCAGTACATCTCAGCATTGTATGGGACTATAATGCTTAAAGACAAAAACCAGGCGCATAGCTCAGAATGCAACCCCACTTGTAAAGGGCTAAATTTGCTGCATGTCTGCTTCCAAAGATTTAGGGTCAGAGTGACAATGCTATAATACAAGGGTCAAAGCACAAAAAGACGAAGGCCACAGAACAAAGAGCTTTTCGTGTCCTAAAAGAAGTTGCTTTTTGTAAGCCTGCCTTCTGGCTCAGACAGTAAATTTGTCTTTTTCTTGACATCATCCCTACATGACTTCCATAAAATGCCAGACAACTGTATGACTTACAAAAGGTGAGACTGAACTGTTAGAAAGAAATCAACTCAATTGTTAAGGGAATCCACTAGTTAACAGCAGAGGAACACCTCCTAGTAATTGCTAGAACTTTCATGATCCTTAGCTGTATTTCTACAGCTTTATTATTTAATCATTTACTTCAGCAGAAGTTTCAGGTGTCCTTAAACCTCTGGGGTACAGCTTCCCAGATATATTATCTACCGAGATTTTTGTTAATTTAAAGGTAGGTGAGGAAACATATAGCAGCAGCAACTCGGAAGGCTGCTTCAATCTTCCCCCCACTCCTCTGTGAAATATTAATAGAGGAGATACCATCTAACACACAAATGGATATAGTCCCTTTCCAAAATATTTAGGGGTTGGTTCCCCAGTTCTCCATCAGTGAAATCCACTACTCAGAGAACTGTATGCACTGCAAATAAAATGGTGCTTTCTAAGGCTGACACAGATTGCTAAGCAGTGAAGTTCATTTTTCCAACTAGAAAATGAACTTCACTTAGGATATGCTTTTTCAAAACAACAACAATAGTTTTGCCAAATGAAAGGAACTTTATCCACCGGAGAGGAAGAGGAAAAAAAAAGGGGGGGAAAAAGGGGGGGGGGGGGGTAGGGAAAAAGATAAGGATGCTGTGTGTCTTTTTGGCTCTATATTAAGCCAGATTTTCAATATTTCATTAGCAAGCTTAAAGTAAAACCATTCTGAATTAACTAGAAGTTAATATATTAAGAAAAAGAATTATAATACAATACCTAAAGAGCACAAGTAGTAAAAAAAAAAAATAAATAAACTGTACTCAGTCCTGTCAAACTGTCTAGTAAATATCCACAAACTAAAAAGAAGACATTACTCTCTGAACAATCAGCATGACTTTTTTTTCCTCTTTTTGTTTTTTTGAAGGCTAGTTGACAGTACATTCTTTGAGCAGTAACAGTCTTGCTTAAAGTCTCTCTACATCATAAACCAAACCTATATGAAGGAATTGGAACTATCACTAAGTTGTACATTATCTTTTTTAGCAGGTCTAGAGCACGACATTTGCAAAATCAGATCTTCCTTACTTCAAGTAATTATTTTCCACTTCAAAACAGATGGCTTCTGCCTTCAAAGTTACTATATTTAATTTTTTTTCAGTCCTACTAACTTACTTAAAAGCTGGAAATGGAGATTCAGATATATGGAATTAGGTGGAAAAAAAAATACTAAAAACTTACCTTTTGACCGTGGAGATCTACAGTGGTTTTTGAGTTTCAGTGCCAGCAAAACAGAAATTTTTTATTTTCAAAAGGAAGCAGATTGCTTTTACACTGCATTAAGCTATAATATGTCTGATTCCTATTTTAAACATTAAATGTAGCATTATGGTTTTTTTCTTTCTAAAAATCTAATACAATCAAAGAAATCTTATAAGAGAAGCCTAGTGTAACATATGAAAGGCCTACTCCAATCATCCTACACTTTCTGAAGGGAATGATTACTCCTCATCTCTCAAGAAGCACTGGTGCGAGTATACTGATTCTCCTTGTGGTGAATAGCAGCCCACAAGTTAAGGAACTGATGCAAACTGGCAGATTTCCCCTTCTAATTCTGAGTCATATGCGTCATCTTTTTGTCAAAAGCTGGGAAGAAAAAGAGTCTCTCTTCCAGCCTGCCACATGAAACCACCTGCTTAAAGATAGAACAGACCAATACTGCAATATTGGTCTGTGCATTGCTGGTACTTACACATTTGTTCTTGCTTTGTTCAAATAAACAAAATTCTGAAGACAGCCTGAATGTTAGCTTAACAACAGAACTGGTCTCTTTGATTTACAGCCAAAAATCAAGCTGGTAAAAGGAAAAAAGAAAAAACAAAAAAACACAAAACCACACAGAGTCATGTTGGCACAAAAATGCTTATTCTTAAATCGGTAGCGTCTTACCTGCAAGACTAAGCATTCAGTTCCTTAAAAGCTTATATGCATGCTCGGTTTAAGCACTTAAGTATTCAGCCAGATTTGGTATAAATATTCACATTCCCAAAATCAAGAGTTCATGTGTGTGATTAAGACCTCTTTATCACTGCACATGATCATCAAATAATTCCTCAACAGTCCCCCTGCCCCAAAACCTCCCCTAAGCCCCAGAGAATTTAAAAACTTGAATGGGTTAAATTCCACATGTTCTACTATTTTTTTTTCTTTTTCTTTTGTGCATTTTGCAATTTAAGAAGTGAGAAAACTATTTTCTTCTTTCACAGATTCATCAAGGTCAGTCATTGTTGGACTATATACTGTGGGATGCCACAATCTCTCTTCCAAACGCTCCAGCACCGATTAAGGTCGGGCACATCACTTCCAGCTGATTACATATTTTCAAATTGCACTGGAGTTGCTGATCAGACCTGCAGAAAACAGGTGTAAATGTTTACTGTAACAATGTATTGTAGTATTTCTATTGATTTGTGGCACTGCCAGAGTGATTGTTAAGTATTTCTTATAAAATTGATTGTATTCCTCATAAAAATCCTTGAGAACAGTTAAAGCAAGAACAAGTTTTAGACATTTATACTAACTTACATGAGAGAATGCAAAGGCAATACTACTTGAAAAACTGGTACAGAGTTTGGAATGATCATGCCATTTTAATCTTAGGGGTTTTATATAAAAATACAAATAAAATGTACAATAATATATGATATCTATGTATATAAGATTAGAGACAGGTTTAAACACACTTATAGAATTGCCTTGTTGAAATCTGTACTGTGGCAAAAGCATTTACATGGCTGGGTGCATACATTTCAATATAATGAGAGAATTTGCATTGCTAAAATAAGAATTCTTGAGTGCTTTTCAAGAACCATGACATCACCACTTGCATTACAGGTTATTATTTACAAGCATTCAAGATGTTCTGTAAATCTATAACGAACATTGCAACTGTGAAAACTGTAATTTATTATGTAATGCAGTTACATAAATTGTTTAAATTGTGCACAATAAACACAGATGATCTCTCTTTCTCAGTTAAAATATTAAATACAGCACCTGATTACCTATCTTCAACTAATTTTTTTTTTTTTTTTACATTTGGTGTAATATATTTTCCTTGATAAAATTATGGACAGAGTATCTGTCTGGTGCCTTATTCTGTTTGTGGTATGTGGGTTTTTTCCCCAGTTTGGTTTTGCCTTTTTTTTTTTTTTTTTTTTTTTTTTGTTTTTCTTTTTACATGAAATTAAGTATTTATAAGTCTTATTAATTGCATAGCTTTGCAGTATTTTGCAAGAAATGTATACGAATATATTTTACTCACCATATATACCATTTTCCTTGATATTTAACAAAAGGCACTTAAGTTTCAGTACAATGTTACCTTCCTTCCCAAACCGCAGTATCTTTCGGACAAAGGGTTCAGTGTAGCACAGGGGAGCAAATTAAAAACAAACAAAACCCACCACCCACTAAGTTTTACCTTTTTGACAGTGGCAAGAGTGAGTGAAGTAAGACAACATGGAAGATGTTCCTTAACTTCTAATTCACCAATGCATAAGAACTGGCTTAGCTTCCTCCTCACTCAGCAGAGCACACAAGGCTATGAAAAGCGACTTAAATAAATTGTTTAGGAGGGTAATCAGAAAGACCAGATTTGCCTGGAGAAGACCCTTGGAAACCCTCTGTGGGTTCCGCCTTCTTCAACACAGGGCCACACGCACACACAACTGTTCAGGGGTAAGCTGCTGCTTTGAATTGCCCTCTAGTGTCAGCCTTCATGAATTCCCACCTTAATGACAAATTCTGTTCAGGTTTTTACATAATGGAAAGTGGGTCAGCAACATAAGTTATATTCATCTCAAAATAAAACAAACAAAAAAATTGAACAGCAATTTGAATGATCATTTTCAGATCAGAAGACTGTGAGGTTTACAAATTAAGGATTACACACTGAAAATGCAAGAAGAAATCTGTATCTCTAAGCAGGAAAAAAACCAAAACCAAGACTAAATCTAAGAGATAACTTATCAACATTCTTGTATTTTACATTTCAGTTAGTTTCTCATGGAACTTCACTAAACTATCTATTTCTGAAGCAAACACTCAGTCTTCACAGCCAAATTCACTGTAATTACAGTGACATAGCTGGCATCAAAACCTTAATGAAAATTGAAGAGTTGCTGGTGTAAAAACAGAACACAGTCTAGCAGTACTAATACCCTGGAAGGAATTATTCTCTCACTGCTAATTCAAGAGTCTCCTAGTTACACTCTAAAACTAGATGCAAAACAGGCATCATGCAAATGAAGATCCAGATTTTCAACCTGGTAATTCCAGAAAGAAAAGTGCAAGCATTTTCCTGTGAGTTTATATCAAACCATATTTTACCTACTCTTGAATTGATTAGAAAGGCCATGAATCTAGGACTTAAAGAAGTATGGAGAACATATTAGTAACACTTGCATATCAAACAGCCTACGGATAAATACCATTAAGATACGCATATGACCCTCTGTTTAAAAAAAATAGCTTGGTTATACAGAACTACAATCCCTAACTAATACTCACTCTGCCTGAGAACTCAAACATACTGTTAGTTAGGTGATACAACAAATGGAAAAAAAAAAAATACACATTGGACTGCTGCTTGTGTAACTCCTGTGCTTGGCATTAAAAGCATCATTCTCCCTTCTCCTGTGAACCTGGAAAAAAAAATCTTTTGGTGTGGGGAGCCTGGGGACAAGGTAACCAGTACATAACCATTCTTTGACAGGGAGTTTTTTTGCCTGTGCAAGACACTGATGTGTGACAATTTCAATAGAAAACCCTGTTCTGCAACAGACTTTTGAAAATGTATTTTGATTTAGAAATAGACCTTCTCGTAAGACCCATGTAAGGTTTCACAAAAGATGAAGCATCTTCCTTTTCTAATTCCCAATCTTGACTACAATGTGGACTAACTTGTAACAAGCAGCAGCAAAGTGTTTTCAGTATTACTGAGGTGATAACACACTTAAGACCACAGTATATACCCATTCTACCAAGCGAAAATTCTGCTCCAAAAGAATACATAAACTCTAAAGCCAAACTTTTGCTTCAGCAGAACCACTTGAATTCCTGTCTAAATCTGAAAGTGACTTATGTTAGGCTGTATCTATTTTGAAGTAAGAAATTAACAGTTAAATTTAGGAAGACCATAATCATGTTAATAATTACAATACTTTCAAAATGTTTACATCCACTGTCATAGTAATGCTTAAATCCGTTTCCTTCTGTGAGGAGAGGGGGAATTAAAAGAAAAAAAAAAAAAAAAAAATCACTCTCCATATCAACTAAGAGATGGATGGATAAAACCCTTACAATCTTTGGCCTGAAGACTGCAAAAATCCAACAAAACCCCCAGAACAAGAAAACTCATAGGATACCCAGATAAAGTAAAAAGCAAGCTCTACAAATACAGTGGGTTAATGGAAAGGTGTAAACATTTTAGAGATATTTACACATTGCTGAGATTTCTAAGTACTGTACAAATTTTAAAAAATACCTATTGCTGATTTCTTGCTTTGAACAGATTATCTTAGTATTTTGCTGCAAAAGTATCCATTTCCTCAAAATATTGGTGTAAAAATTCATAATAATGTAACAGAAAAAGCTTGTTCTCTGGAAAAAAAAATAAACCTGCCCCCAATGAAGTCAGAATAAAAAAAAATTACTGTGAATATCCATATACTTAAAATAAATTTAAAATTAGCAAAGCTAGAAACAGTGGTTTATTAAAACACACTACTTAATCAGCAATTGCACCTTCATACATGCCCTTTTTCATGTTAGTGTGTGAACAGCAGTCTAAAACAAGGTGGATTAACAATCCATCAATACAGTAGCTTACCATTTAAGAACTCAAATTACATTTCTCATTCGCGTACCCACAGCTTAAATGTATGTGTTTACATAAATTTCTACTTAGGTTTTGGTTAAAATAAATAAATATATAAAATTCAGAGTAGTAAAAAAAAGGGGCAATGCCTTACTTTCGTATATTTACATTTAAGTGAGAAGAATAAGCATTTAAATATCCCAGTTAGCATGTTGTAACTATTTTTCCTAAAGAATTTTTATGTAATTTGTTTTTCTTTTCCTATTGCCTTGCAAGACCATTTTATCAACAGACAAGGAAAAATAAGGTGTAAATATACCAGTCTTAAATCCTTTGTATATACATGTTTCATTAAATGCCTAATCTAATAATGAAAGTTAATGTCTATTTAAATCTAATAGTATACAAAACTCCATTTAAAAATAATGTTAGGGCGGGATCCAGTTTAAATTAACAAAATTCAGAAAATTCAGTTTTTTCAGATTTCAAAACTTTAAACAGCCATGCCTAAGATATCATAGGGTTTCAAACAATGGCTGATTTTATATGTGTTGTAATAAGTAGGCATGGGTTGCATTTATAGCTACATATCTCTTTCAGGAAAACTATTTAAGTTGCCTTTGAAAATCAAGAAAAGTCCTTAAAGAAAGCATAAGAGTGGACAAAATCTGCAACAGGTTTTAGATGAGCAATAAGCTTGCATTTCAACTTTCAAATTATGATTCAGTCAACAAGGTCTGTACAGCCTCAAGTGTGTACCTATAGTATGAATAGTAAAAAGTGGCCATGAAAAGTTACACGAGAAGCACTTCAGCAAAGAAGAGTCTGTACATTTTTATCTTTTCAGCTTCATTACAATTAGGTATTGCAAAACAGTTCACAAAGTCAAGCATACAATTTGCAATAGCCCCACCAACTATTTTTAAGGAACAAGTACTGCAGCCCTTATTTCAGCCTTGGCTTACAACAAAATAATGGGAATTTTCCTAAGAAAAGAACTACAATAGCAGAGGCTAAGAGTAAGAAAATAAAGCAAACACACCCCACATGTCTCTTTAAAGTTCCACCTACTCTCTTGGTAATGAAAGAGCCATGCTAACTACCAAATATAAAACAATTCAATTAAAAATAAAAAAAAAATAAAAGCCTTCTAATAAGAACATAATTCTGCAAATCCTCATTCATGGTTTTCAGTCATTAGGACTACCTGTGTATTTAAAAGTTTGCAGAATCAGGCCCTAAATTTAAAACCCCTTTGATTTACAGTTGTGAACCAGAAACCACCTTTTTTGCTGAATAAGAATCTATGAGAAATACTCTGAACTTGTGTCAGACTAAGGAACACTCCATCAAACTTTCACCTTTTAAATATCTCACAAGGGAGCCTTAGATACCTTTGACTTGCAATATAATCCTGATTTTCATTAACAAGAATGTAATTGCTTTTGTACAGAAAAAAAAATGAAATTCAAAGAAGTGTTCTGTGAAACCCTTATATTCCTAAGATAACAAGAAGGAAAAAAAAAAAAAAAAAAGGAAAAAGTTAAAAAAAAAAATAAAAATCCCTCAAACCAGCACTGCAGTACATTCAGAGCAGTTTCTGGACACACTGTGCAATATTTATTTATTTGGGAGCATATTAGGCATGTTATCCAAACATTGATAGAGCATTAATCAAAATACTTTCACTGTGTTTAATCACAGAAAGAAGGAAAGGTTAAAAACTAAGAATTACCTACTCACTACTCACAAGCTGAAAAGCTTATGTAAAGTTATGTTTCACTTCCTATACTTTCTGTATTCAGAGCTTTGTTTCTCAACTGATAATTTTCCATAGGAGGTCTTAACTATCCTGAAATCATAGTATTATGTGAAAAATATATTCAGAACATATCTACTTCGAATACTTCTGTAACAGGAGGTGTATTACTGGCAAAAGCCAGCAGTTCTTCAGCTAACTAGCCATTAGTTACAACAATGAGGAAATATGAAATTTACACCTCGCTGGATTTGCTTGGTATAAATTAGCAGTTACTTGGATAATCTAAAATTTTGGGGTTTAAAACTTCTCTCATTTTACAGTACAATTACTTCCTACAAAAAAAAAAAAAAAAAAAAAATGCTCTTGAAGACAGACAGATTTGATTATGGATAAAAACTGGATTCCAGCTGAAAGCTGGAATTGCTAAAGTCACAACACGTTCATAAAATTTGTTCTACTGTAATATATTTTGCTGAAGATAAAGTCTTACAGTTTTTACTACTCCATTTAGTATTTAAACAAATTTACTCAATCCAAGAGCAGTTACTATTTTAATTTCAATCATCTCTGTAAATGGTTAGTTAAGATTATTCATATACATGAAGATAGGTTATGATTACTCTGAAAGGATTTCTCAGTTTCAGCCAAATTAGTACTTCTAGTGCAAAGCAAGACTTGCAATATGAGTGTAGCATAGTCCATATTAATTATTTTTGAGTGTTCACTGGTTTACTATATAACATGCATTTACCAGCGCAGAGATAAAATAAATAAAAATTCTGACTATTATGGTACAGGCAGAGGGCTCTGAAGATAATTTTCTTCCTGTTTTCTGCTTCTTTGCTTGCCAGGTAGCTAGTTTACTAATGCCTTTAAAAACAAATTTTGCATAGTACATTGAAATGCACTCAGATAGCTCTCAATTATATTCTTTAATACACCACCCCAACAAAAAAAACCCAAACTAGTTATTTAAAAATAAACACTGTATCATCCATACTTTGGTTTTGGATTAGCATTCATTTCAGTTGTAATTCCCAAAACAAGAATATAAGAACAATACTATATGGAGAATCTATACAAGTCTAATGATCAAGGCTGTTGCAAACTCAGCTTTTTATACAAATTTTTTGGCCACTTCATTTCCTTCTGAGCACAGACTGTGCTAGTACTTTTACTTAATCTTTTTTTATTTTACAGAAGGAGTGTAAAGAAGAATTATTTTAACAAGCAAAAAACTTGAACAAACCCAGCAGAACTGACCTATTTTGAATAATCTGAATAAGCTATACTACTGTATACCTTTTCTTAATACAGAACATGTGCAATAAGAGAAAGTTAATATAATATATACCATTCTCATGCTCCATCAACCTTCCAGAGAGAGTTTTTCAATCACAGGAGCAAGCCGTTCTCCAAAATCAGCTCTCTATTGAAAGGTCAAAACCTGCAATAAAAATGTCATGTATTATAACATATTTCCAACACCCACAGTTTCATGGTTGATCCCCAAACATAGATGTAGGTCATCGGCTTGACCCTCACATTGTCTATGTTACAGGAAATCCTGATTTTAAAAATACTTATTTTTTTTTAACCAAACTGACTTGATTAGGAACACCTGTGATACGCTTCTTTATTATCAGAAGCCTCCTGAAACAAATCAGCATGTTTCTGCTTTCATTCTTCCCACAGCATTTTAAGATGAAAGTAAGACGAAGGAAAAAAAAAATCCCAGGAGGTGGGGGGAGGGGAGGGTATTGTTCTCCCTCCCCCTCCCCTCAGTCTCTCCCTCCACACTCAAAGAAGCAAACAGGTAAGACTAAATTACTTAAGGGTTGTGTGATTACTACTGTCATATTTCCTAAAACATGCTATTGACTGTTAAGTATTTAACTTCTAGTGTTTTCCTTTAAGGAGTTTTAATTTACTTTGCTCATCCAAGCAGTACCATTATTGCCTTTATTAAAATACAAGCCTACAAATTCTAGCTTCTGTAAAACATAAATGAAATATTGCAGTCACATAATACCATGAAAATACATTTTTAAAATAAAAAAAAAAAAAGTAAAAAAAAGTGAAAGAAAAAGAAAGCAGCCATGAGAGTAATTAGCCATGATCAGGCAAGAACCAAGTATAACTTGATAGAGGTAGTAACTATAGTCAAGTATCTACTGGAGGAAACAATGTATTCACACAGCCAAATTCTTAAATTTCTTTTGACTTTATTTTGACTTTTTCACTTCAGATACCATGACAAAACACATCCTATGCCTGATAAGTGAGTAGTTGATGCCTAGATTGGGTCACCTGTTTACAAATATTTACATAAATTTGTTCTTTATTCTTTAAGCGTATTCCAGAAAATACTAACCCCCCCTTCACAGGTATAGAACTATAACAAGCACCCTGCTGTAACAAGAAAAAGGAATTTGTCTTTATTTTCATGTATTCCACACATCTTCTAATTCATCTTTTAAAAAAGTTTCTGTTTTTACAGAGAAACACAAAAGTTTTCCTGAAAAACCCTTCCCCATCATGCTTATGTTGATATTTAACATACTTAAAGATAATATTGAAACTTGGTCTTACATAAAACCACTTAAACTGAAAATACAAGCTTAAGCCCTGTTCGATGTGTAATTATCTTTTTCTCAGACCTAATCTTCAAGTGAATTTTAGTTCATGCTAAATAAAATAATTAGTTGCAACTAGATTCAGTGTTGAAAAGTTTATTAATAATCTATTTACTGTGGATACACTCATTACAGTGTCTGAAAACAAACTAAATAGTCACGGGGTGGGGGGGGTCCTATTTCTAACAGTGGTTTCCTTTAGACATTAGTAACGATCACTGAAAGTCACTGCTATTTTTCAGTTTTGAGCAATATAACAATACCATCTACAGTTTTAGAAGACATCACAGGAAACTGTTAATAAAAAAACCTAAATGTATATAAGTTTTCTACTGTTGTATCTGGTGATAAACGTGTGTGTGTCTGAGGTCATCCTTACACACTAGCAACTCTTCATTACCGAGATATGGAAAAGAGTTTAGAGTTATAAAAAGTTATAAAACTTCATATTCTCTGTAAAAAGAACCTATTTTTAATGATACACTAAAATATTAGATGCAAATATTAGAGTAAAAAATTGCCAAACTTTAAGTGTTAGCTGCACCAGAGCTCAAGATCTGCTACCCTTCTCTAATATTCATGCAAGCCTGCTGGAGTTCTCACAAAACAACATACGAAGCTAAGATCAAAACTATTCCTCCATTGTGGCACTATCAACTGCTTAGTGAATAGACACAGCCCAAAGTTTTTTAATTAGAATTGGAGTGTTTAAAAAACTTACAATAAAGGGTTAAAAAGAAAAAGAAATCAGTACAGACATTGCTTTACACCCTATTAAACATGGGCAAAAATTTTTATACCTAGCTGATTCTAACCATTTCTGAAATTATCC
Source organism: Psittacula echo (assembly GCF_963264785.1). NCBI lineage: Eukaryota > Metazoa > Chordata > Aves > Psittaciformes > Psittacidae > Psittacula > Psittacula echo. The sequence continues at coordinate 99,497,091 of NC_137736.1, forward strand.
ACTATCCAAAATGAATATATTTTTCAACAAAATGATTGCTTTTGAAACCTAACTTATCTAGCTTGTTATGTATTAACACATCAGTTACCTAAAAATTCTATATAACTCCTGCCAATAGTGTACAAAACAAAAATAAAATTGCAAAGGAACATTTTCTCTGAGTAACAAAAAAGTTAATAGAAATCTGCAGATACACATCTCCACTCTGTGTGATGGCCCCTTATATTGGTGGGGCATATAATTTTAATTTTTTTTTTACCTTTAAAATTCATTACTAGCTCTATTAAAAAAAAAAAAAAAGATAGCGGCAAGAAGAGTCACAGCGGACTATGTACAAGAGTAATATGGAAAATGTTGTTTGAAGAGGCAGCCCAAGTACTACTAATAATAGGAAAGATTCTGAATTTTGAAATTGGGTTCCAGTGTTGTTTAGAACTTGTAATTATATATAAATACAAAAAATTATCTGTGGAGAACACTTATTGGGTTACATAAAGTTATTTTTAGTTTTAAAATCTTCATCATAAAAATATTTTTCTGTTTGTATACAGAAGTCTACAGTTTCATTCCCTATTTCTTCCACAGACAGTCAGAACTAGCCCAAGATGCACACTACCTTTGACAGTTAGTAATGAATGTAAATCACTGAAATGACTTGCAATGGGCCTTTGGGTGTGGGTGGATGACTGCATCTACAAAACAGAATGAATGTCTGCAGCATATTTGTAGAATATAGTGACAAGCCTCTCAGTCCTCCCTTATATATTCAGTAGTTAATTGCTTCCCAATACAAGTACCAAAACCTTGTAAGGTCCTATAAAAGAAATGCTAACTGTTACGTGGATACTTTTCATGTGAAGAAAGGTCATGTGCTTGTACATATGTAGAAGCGTTACAGAAAACCTTTGATACACCTGTTAGGATAGCTTTTGACATTCAAGATGGATGAGATGTGCACCTTTCCTAGAGTCCACAGGCAGGGTGTACACAGGTAGGTAGTGTGTATGCAGTTCCACTTGTACTTCACTACAGAATCTGACTTATTAGTCATCAGGATAATTAAGGAAATAAAGACTACCATTTAGCAGCAAAATTTCTTCAATGACATTAGATTTTGGATGGAACAGTAAGAAGTTCAGAATTTCAGGAGCTAAGCAAAAAAAAAGAAAAAAAAAAAATCAAACAACCAAGCAAGCAGAAACCCCCCATGACACCTTGTTATTGTATACATAGTCTACATTTAAAACATTACTACAATAAGCTTGCTATGCAAAACCACCCTAGCATGTGAAAAACTTGGAATAGCTGTAGATTCACACTTTCAAATTACTGTTATTTCTGAAAATAAATTAAAAAAAATTAATAATCTAAGTTACTCCAAGCTTTAGTAGATACATATCTAGAAAACGAAAGGGTATCTCTTAGGAACTTTCAGTACAGCTTATGGGCTAAAAAAAGAAAGGAAAAATAAATAAATAACACCCCCCCCAAAAACAAAACCACACCAACCCTGAAGCTTATTTGGATGGTTTTCCTAAAAATCAAGATAAAGGATTAGGCTGGGGAAAAAAAAAACAAAAAACACACTATGTATGCTACACAGTATACCTAAGCAATATTCTGTTAAGCATAAAACTTGAACTTTTGCTTATAAATATAAATATGTATGTTTAGATCTTTAAGTTCATTTGCTATTTACTCCGAATGTAACTTTTCCAGGGCCAAGTAATCCAGTTAATGTTTGACATTTTAACTAAGGTGAAAAATGCAAGCAGTTCTACGAGGGTCTATTTAAGCTACATGACTCTTTTCCCCAAAAATATCTCAAAATAAGGGGTACATCAAGTATAAGAAAGGAAAACCTACTTAACAGACACATATATTGATATTAGGTTGCTTACTGCTTTCATTTTAGCCACACCCACCTTTATGTAATTGTAAAATATGGGAATGGTGCAGCTGAGAAATAAAAAAGCTGAGAAGAACAGTTGGTTTATGTAGTCAAATATGTGCTAAGCACAGATTTTAATTAAAATAAAAAAAGGTATAAAATTCATGCTATTGAACATGACTGTCAAATAGTAGGGAAAAATGTACACGCACCTGTAGAACACTGAATTATAGATGTTTTTTCATAAATTAGCTATGAGTCAGGACAGTTATTTCTTTGAAAGTGAAAGTCAGTGCCTGTGAGTGCATTTCCACGCTAAATAGTGTAAATCTCTTCAAATCCTGATATTTGGAACTATACACAGCTACAATGAAACAGCTCTGTGCACATTCCCATACTAACTGTTAAAAACGTTTCTGATACCACTTGGAAAGTACCGATGCAAATCTAAAGAAATAAGTGCTAAATTTCAATAGGATCTCAGTAGTATCACAATTTCAGAGATTAAACTGAATTTTCTAGCTTTTAGGACATAAAGGTATAAATTGCGGAGACAAACGAAGCAGCTATTCCCAGGGAAAAAAAGGACTGAAAAAATGTAATTTGTGTACTGGATTAAAAGAATCCAAGGAAACTAAGGATTTGAGGCAGAAAAACCTCTTTGAACTAGTGTATTTCTGCATTACACAGAAAATATCTTGAATCACAATCCAGTTGCCATGCTGGAAACGTTAAGTTTTGCTTTTCACTTTAAGACTACACATTCTCAGCCATGTACACAGAAATCTTTTGTACAGCACTTCTGCACCCCAAGTCTTCTCTATGTCCCTCCTACGTTCTTCGGTTAACTCGTTATTTTCGGTGGCGAGGGTGCTAAGCCTAAGGCGGCCGGTTTTGGCTTTGAACGCCGCGGAGTGATGTGCATGGGGGCTGGGGGAGGGGGGAGAGGAGAGGGGAAAGGCTGTGACCCGGTCCAACCTCCCAGCCCCAGCCCCGCAGGCAACCAGGGGGGGCAGCAGCCAGTCCGGGCTCCGCTCAACGGGCGCCTTCAAAGGGGCCCGATGCTGCGTTCGCTGCGCATCCTGCGCGCCCACCAGCTCGACGGCAACCCAGAGCGCCCGCCGATCGCACGGCATCGGGGAATATATCCATACGCCTTCCTGCCTCCGGATAATATAAATAATAATAAAAAAAAGCAAAACCAACCAACCACGCAAAAAAAAAAAAAAAAAACCAAAGCGGTACGGCGGCTGAAAGCGAAGAGGGAAGTAGGAAGAGGAATAAAAAGTAACGCTAGAAATTGTAGCTGGGAAGAAGCCCGCTGGCTTGCCAGCGCCCGAGCTGCTGCGGAGCTCCCTACCCCGCTGCACGGTGTTATCCCTGCCCGCGCTCCCACCGAGGAGCTGCAGCAACAAAAATATGCCTTGTATGTGTCTCTCTGCGTGTCTGTATGTGTGTGCAACTCCGAAACGCGAGTGCCCACGCCAACCCCGGCCCCGAGAGGGTTAAACGGCACCGTGGAGGGAAAGGCACCGTGTCACATATTATGTGTGTGCGGCGAGGGAATCGCTTCCCAGATCGACTGCGAGAGGGAGAGAGGGAGTGGATTCGGCGCCTATCACAATAAGCACGATCGCGCTTATCCAGCAACGAAAATCCGAGAGCTGCTGGCCACCGAGAAATGACATAGAAACAGCCACCAAAAAATAGCTAAGCCAATGACAAATAGCGACCCGGGTGACAGAGACAGAGAATTTTGTAGGCGGGGAAGAGGAGGTGAATGGCCAGCTCTGATCACAGTATTAGGCTGGGCTATCTATGGGGAGAGTATTTACTCGGTTTTGGGGTGTGTAGGAGGAGAGGAAAAACACCTACAAATAGCTGGCACGATTCAAATGGCCTTGGATTATGTTTCCCCCCCTCTAGTTCAGGAAGGAAACTCGTGTTTTAATGTTAAGAGTGGGGAAAAATAGCCCTATGCAATAAGCGATGAACAGCACTTTGGTCCTTCGTTAATACCCAAAGGGACAGAGATGATAAATGTGATAGCATGTGGCAGCATAACCGTCACCCAGGTTTCTGCTAAAGGCGGCTCCGATATTGTGACACGGGAAATTAAGCGCTTGAGTGGGAGGTGGAGAAAGCGCTTAAACGGAGAAGTTAATCTGCTAACATGGAAAGGAAACAGAGGAAAAAAGCGAAGGTTGTCTTCTTATTTTGGGGGGAAGGGGGGGACCGAAGGGAAAGAGAGAAGGGGCATTAATCCGGATTACGAAAACACGGGGAGAGAGGAAGGAGGAGGCGGGGGGGGGGGGGGAGGAGGCATGCGAGAAAGGAAGATGTGCATGTAAGTGGGGAAGTCATCCTGGCTGCTGCTGCTGCAGAGCCGGGAAGCAGGAGCCGCCGTGTCCCGAGCGCTGCCGCGAAATTTCCACGGCGGAGAGGCGGGGGAGAAGGCGGGAGGGAGGGATCCGCGGGGGGTGGGGGTGGCAAGGAGAGGGGGGGATCAGAGGGAAGCCTGTCATGTCATGTCATGAAGGAGCGGGGCGCACACCGGGTCCACGGCGCGACTTTCCGCTCTGGCTGTCCCGCGCCTCCCGCCCGCCCCGGGCTCCCCCCGCCCGCCTCCGCACCGCTCTGCCCGGGCCGGGCCGTCGGGGGTGAGAGGCGCTCTCGTGATCCTCACTGGAGAGAGATGCTGCCCGCCGCCGCTCCGGGCGGCAGGGTTACCTGCCGGAGGAGGCAGCCGGTCTCGCTCGCTCCCACCCTCTGAGGCTGAGGGAAGCGAGTGACAGATCCGCCCAGAAGCCACCGGCGAAACCTGCCGCCACCTCCGGGAGCCTCCCACCCTCTGCCCACAGGGATCCTGAAGCGACTTTTCTCAGCAGCGGCGGGGTGCACGCTACCCCCGTTTACCGAAGACGGGCTTCCCCCGCCTGCCCGCCCGCCCAGTTCCCTCAGCCCCAGCCGCGCCCGGTCCCTCCGGCTCTTACCGCCTATGCCGGTGGCGGCACCCGCTCCAATGCACGGCGGTGGTGGCAGCAAGGGTGAGAAGAGGAGGGGGAACGGCGGGTGAGGGAGGTGACTTTCGGCGGCAGCAGCAGCGATCGGCCCCGCGATCCGCGTCTCCCCCGCGGCAGCGATGCGATCGGGCATCACTCGAAAATGGCGCCGAAAGAGCAGGGCTCTTCATTCAAATTCGTTAGCGCCAGCCCCGCTGCCCTGGGGCATGCCGGGAAGGGAGGGGGGGCGCGCGGGGGGAGAGCCACTCGGGCTGAAGCAGCGCTACGGACACGGCGCTCGCTGTCAATGCCGCCCCTCCCCCTCCCCCCTTTAGCCCCCCCCCGTCTCCTTCCCCTCCGCTCGCAGGCAGCGCGCGCTCCACGCCCTCCCCGCTAGCGCGCGCTCCCGCGCTACCAACCCAACCGCCACTAATGGGGGGGGGGGGAGAGAAGGAGGAGGAGGGAGGAGGAGGAGAGGGAAATGTCACCCGGAGTCCCGGCCCCGGGGGGAGAGGTGGCGCGATAGGGATGTGTGAGAGATTGAGGAGAGAGGGGCAGCGAGACCTCCGCCGGCCCCGCGGACTTGTCAAGGTAAAGGCGCCGGGAGGGTGAGCGGGGGGGGGCAGCGCGTTTTGGGAAGGTGGGGAGAGGAAGCCGGCGGGGGGAGGGGGATGTGCGCCACAGGACCTGAGGAAAATATGAAGAGCGCCTCCCTCCCCCCTCCACGCACCCCCCCGCGCTGCCGAGGACCCCCGCGGCTCCCGCAGCGCTCAGGTTCCAGCACACCCCCCCCCCTCCATCCGCGCACCCCGCTGGAGCCGGAGCGTTTGCAGCGCTCAGTGCTTGCCCGCACCGCGCGGAGGCAGCGCGCGGGCCCGATCCCGCCCTGGCAGCAGCCGCCGCTCCCCCTCCCCCGCCCGCCTCACGCGCTCCAAAGCACCGGCTCCGCGGCAGCGGCCCCGGCGAACGGCCGACCCCCCCACCCCCCCCACCGCAGCCCGAACGCCCGGCTGCCTCCCCGTCGCGCCCGGGCTTGGGAACAGGCTCCGGCGGTGCGGTGCGGGCGCATCTCGGGTCAGATAGGGCCCCGAGTGCCGTACGCTGGTCATTTGAAAATAAATATCTCTCGGAGGAACTTGCCGGAGCCGAGGTTCAACTGTGAGAGCACTCCCGCCTCGGCCGCTCGCAGTGCTCGGGGGAAAACGTGAACTTTCATTTTCACGCCGCGTCCTCCCACCCCCCCAGCCCGTCCGCCCCAAGTTGTGGCTGGTGATAAGGTACCTGAGGGTTGGGTTCGTGCTCCTATCCCCGTTTCGCAGATGGGGGAGCCGAGATGGAGGTTGCGAGCCGCTGGAAGCCGCGGGGGAAAGCAGGCTGCAGTGCCGTCCGAGCCACTGCTTGCACTTGACTTTGGGCTGCTGAAGGAGTCGTTACCGTGAGCTCTCCGCGGGCTGTGCGGACCCCTGCCTCGGCAGAGACCTAGCGCATCACTGCGAGCGGCTCCCCAGCGGGGTTGGCTTCAGCGGGTCTCATGTTTTTTAATCTGATAGGCTTTTAGAAAGGGAAAAGGAAAGCAGCAGAAGGCAGAGGCCTCAGACCTGCAGGCTGCTGTTCCCATGACTTTGGGGAAGATTTTCAAAAGTACATAATGAGAGTTTGGGAGCTCTCTTCTCACTGACTTTCAAAATCCTCCCTTAACGTCTGCGAGCTAGTCCTCTTAAACTCCGTTGGACTATATGCAGACGAACGTTAGCAGGCTCAGGGCCTAATGCTTCTCCTGATTCCACTGCTCTCTTCTAGAGATCACTGACAAAAATGTAAGAAGAACAAGTTTTGAAGGGAGAGGTAATTTCTTTGTTTTTTTTTTTTTTTTTTAACTGAAACAGTTGAAAACAGAAGGCTTTGGGGCTCAAAAAAAGCTGAGACCATCATGGCTACGAACACTACAGCTACTCAGAAAATATGTAATTCTGGGGTTCCTTACAGAAAAAGTAGTGCAAGGCAACTTGTAAGTAATCAAATAGCTAGTACTGTGCATTTACGTTACTATTTTTTCCTCAGGTTCAAAGTTTGGTAATGCTAAAGAAACTGATTCCTAATTTTTTTTAACCAAGTTCCTTAGTGAAAATCAGCCAGATGAAAAAACCCAACACTTCAGTTCGTAAAACTTGTCTATTAAAAAGGAGGAAACTTAAATGATTTGCAGTGTATTTACATTTTTCTCTGATTTTATTAATCTTACTGTGAGTGAAATTTTCAAAAAGTGTGCCTTCCAACTTAAAGGAATGATAGTAAATATCTTCTAATTTATTTTTTTTTCCTGAAGGTTATGTGGCTGTGAAAAGAGGATTTTGCAATAGAAATAGCAATGAAAAAAAGTCAAGAAAAATACAAAATTATGATGTTGCTGATACCACTTCTCTGTACTTAGATTATGTATAGTTTTTCCCTAAAATAATTCCAGTTACTATTTTTCACCCATTTTTCCAACAGTAATGTAAGAATAAGATGTAGAAGATACATAGTTCTGTTTAGCAGGACATACATGAATCACATTATTGTCCTTTCAGATGTCATTCCTAAGGTTTCATTGAGATTTTTAATGAAAGTGAAATTTTTACATCCCCTAATAGGGAATAGCTGCTCTCAGATTCCATAGTTAATGCATGTAGGCCTCTATCCTGCACAAACTGAAATGTATATTATTATGTGTAAGCACACTGAGTAGTTTGAGTAGTTTTCTTCGTTACTATGGTCTTGTATTTCAGACTTAAGAAACTAATAGTGATACTACACAATCATTATTCTCAATATTACTTAGGACTGCATGAAACATCAACCTGATATAGTACTCTTGATTTACATCTTCCATTCATACTTCTTAAATAATGTGCAATTATAATAATTTAAGGATCAGAATGGGTAAATATTTAACTGAGCATCAGAACAAGTGAGAAAGGCAATTGCTATAGTCTAAAAGTCCATGTAATATGAGGTGGGTATTGCATTCTCTCGTTATAGCATCTTGGAGAGGAATCATTAGTTTGTTTCCTTAATGACTAGTGAAGCCAGAAAGTCACAGCAGGAACATAGCTGAGGACAGAAGGGAGAGAAAGGGAATTTGAGCCTCACCTAAAGTGATGTCAATTCTTTAGATTGAATTTCCATTCCAGGCAACTTGGGCTCATCAGAATGGTGGAAGTCTTATCTGCTGTCATAACAAATATGAAGTTAAGCTGCAGTTCCTATAATGGACTCCTTTCCTCATACAGTTCTCATTACAGCACTACCTGAACACCTTCTAGTAGTGCCTGTCCCCTGTTACAGATTCTCCTCCCCAGAGACTGTCATTATAGTGTCAGAGAACCTACTCGTACCATAATAAGTGATATGACCAGCATTCGTCATATTAGCTGTTCTCTTGTTACCAGGGGAAAGAGCATGTGCAGCTGAATGTTTTCAGTTTATTTTATCTGTCTTTCCTTCCATATACATGTTGTGTATTTATGGTAGTGAGGCAAGGTCAACGTAATGTGTTTTGTTCTTCAAGCAAAATGCAGTTAGGTTTCTCATGGCCCTTAGCTCCTAGGCACATTTATTCCATAGACTTGTACCAGCCCTGAGAAAGTTCTCTCTCTGGAAATGATAGCTTTTTCTCCTTTGTTGCACAAGTTCTCTTATGTCAGAAGAGGGAAACTGTTGACAACTGGCTCCAGTCTAGAGACCAAGTAGACATTTCTCTAGGAATCCTGGATTTAGGCCCTGGAGGATCTTGAGACTCTGAATTTGTAATTTAAAATTCTAGATAAAATCAGTATAGAGTGGAAGACAGGGACTTAGAATGACCCATGTTGGTAAGATGACATCCCCCCAGCTTCCTGTATTTGGAATTTCCTGTATGCAGCAGACTTTGTGCTTGGGCATACTGAATTGCCCAAAGTTGAGGTCCAGTGGAGAGGTGGCAAACCCAAAGCAAGGTATTTACATGCCAAAATGGCACAGAAGCTCATAGCTAGTCAGGAATGGTTAGAAAGCTGGAGGCTGTCTTCTGACTCAGGCACACATTACTTTACAAATTACCTTGCTATGTGTTTCTAAGATTTGTTTTACAGCTGTCAGGATTAGAGGAATTTGTTGTAATGAAAACTGGCATTGTGTCATTACCACGTAACTTTTTAGTTAAGTTCTTTGGCTTGCCTGAGTACTTGTGTGTTACTCCATTACCCTCAACTGGTCCAATTCCTAGGTAAGTTAGACCGGATGGAGGGGACCAAGATACACATCCATGTAGTATTTATAATAATCTTTTCAATAATTGTACATCTATATATTATTTTAGTATTATGTGTTTGTATGGCATATGGACGTACAGCCAGTAGAAATTCCGTATTTTTTTTCTATTTATTTTTCTAATTTGAGCCCTGCCTTGCCCCTGATGCTTCTCCAGCCTTCTAGATTCCTTTTCTGGATTCATCCAAGCCTCTCTGCAGACCTGTTGTGTAAATTTGGGATCAATTGAAGTTTAAAATTTCAGTTTAATAACCTCGTAGCTGTAGCTGAGCATCCACTTGCATGTATCAGTTTTCTACTTCCTTCTATAGCCAGAGGTTGTAATCTAGAAAGAACTGAAGTGGACAATGTTTAGTATTTTACAGTGAAAACAGAGTTCTGAATTTGCCAGTATAGACTTGGTTTAGGGATGCTTCTCCAGGCAGTTAGGGCTGCAAGAAGTATGTACTGTCTTAGGACTCACATCTGCTTAACAAGATTTTCCTATAAACTTCCAGATTAAAAAAAAAAAAAAAAAAAAGCCAAAAAAACCCCCTTCTAAAATGCTCAACATAGCAAAAAGACTAACGGTGTCGAAAGGTTGGGTTTACTGTATTTCATTCAGATCTTACACTGTTGGCTGTAACGTAGCTATAGGCCTGACTCATAATAATGAACACATCCCTGAGAATTTCGGGAAGATTTGTTATTGAACTCAGGCTTCGTGGTAAAGTTTTGCTAAAATGGCCTAACTGTAATTTCTAAATGTTTTAATACTTTTGTGGACTTAATGGTTGTGAAAAGTGCTGGCTTGGTATCTGTAAAAACTGAAGTCCATTGTTTATTTGTGGTTTAATTACAGCAGAGCAGTTCCCAAGTGATCTCCACAGCACCCATGAACTTCAGCCTTGAACTGAAGAGGACTCATCAAATGGTGAGAAAATCATGTGGTGGTTGTAACCATTAAGTTACTGAGGGGATGCTCTATATCTTTTTCTTTCTAGAACTGAAGTCAGATTTTTGTAGGGTAATTGCTGGGACCATAACCTAATCCCCTCCCACCAGAATTTCAGCTGTTAATTTCTGAAGCTTTGCTATCTTCTTAGCAGTGCTTGGCTTTTCAAAAATAATTGTTAGTGGTGCGCTGAAATCATTAGCTAATTTCTTTATTACTTGCTTTAACCTTAGTCTTGTGCATGTGCTTAACTTTGTCCACATGCATAGTTTTATCAGTTGCGTCACTTAGAGGAATGAAGTTCAGATATGTGGAATTGTTTGAAAGATTGAAGCTTAAACTTTGCCTGCATTTAAATGAAATACTGCTGGAATGAATGCAGGAGTGAGGGATCTGGAAATGCTTTAGCTTGTACTGATTTGTTTGTCTTTATGCTGTTCGATTTATTTCTTTTAAGAGAGCTTGATGGAAGTTGTTCATTTGCTTCTCTAGTTTCCCAATTTCTGGGAAATTTTGAAATCCAAGCTTCAAAACATTTATAAATTTTTAGTACTGGTCATAATTATCCTGAGAAGAATGGATAATAATTTTATTTAACCATTTTATGAAAAGGTGACTGGATCTGTAGATGAACCAATTCTCTTTCTAACTCACTGCCTTAATCAGATCTTTAATCTTACTGTAGCACTGTTCATTAAGTAACAATTCTTGTATGGATGGTTTTGTTAAGCATACATCTTAAAACCAGGGAGTTTCCTATTTTTACAGCTATAGATAAAGGATGGAATATTGGTAGCAGAGGGCTGTCTGTGTAAGAATATAGTTGTTGAGCACTGGTATTGGCTTCTTACTAATTTAGGTAAGTGACAGCTTAAAATAATGGTGCACAGAATGATCTATAGTTTGGGAGATAAATCACAATGATAGCAGAATGCTGAGAGATGCCCCAGACCTTTTTTGGTGTCTCAAAAAGCGGCTCAATTTCTGTCTTCCTTTAGTAACTGTATTGTAGAGTAAGGAGTAAAAGGGACAGAACCCTACTAGTGGTTTATGATTTCCACATTTTCTTCTATCTATGGTTGTTACCATAGAGATTGAAATACGGGATATTAACTCTCTACCAGCTATTGACCAAACTGGGTTTGGAAGTGCAATTGTGTTTGAATAGGCAGGACAGATGGTGAGCCCTTTATACCCATAACTGAACTACACCCTGCGTTAAGACTTACTTTAGTACCATTATCAACCGCTGAACTAATTTAACCTTTGCCAAGGCTATTTACCATTTCATGTATTAAAAATAAGATTTAATACTTAAGCCAGAAAGAAGCGCTAGTTTTCAGGCAGGGTGCATTGAGATATAACCCAGAGGTCATTTATTTTTAAGACACATTCAACAATCTGTTTCTTTTTTCTTTCACAGATGCTTTTTCTTTAGTTTTCTTTTTGAGACCTGATTCTTAGCTTAACTTTAAGCACTTAACTATTTACTTTCTGCTTCATCAAACAATCTTGTACTTAAGTCACAATACTTGCATGACTATGGCTTTTGAGAGAAAAGTTTGAATCTACTTTAGTCCCTTGTGTCTTGTACTTGACTTTGCCTTTCTGATAGCCAGTAGGCTGGATCCAGACTAGTGCCAAAGTGGGAGCCTGCATGTTAGCAGGATAAGGAGTTGGGACTGAGATTTGAGTGTGTGCTCAGTACTATAGAACTAGTGAATGATTACAAGATGATTTAAATTTATTTTCAAATTTAAGCACTTCTTTAATTGTTTAGATCAGCAGGGTTTAGGTACTCCATGTGCTTATAGTTAAATGGTTCAAGTTAAGTGGCTTAAAGGTTTTCCTAAAGCATTTTTGGAGTTGATGTAAGTCTGTTACTTCAGTAGAGTAAGAGATAGGCCAACGTCAAGCAGTTTTGAAAAGCCCATTCTCATTGTTCTGCTAAAAAGATAACTTTGTTTCTTTGAGTCCATCCTCTTTTTGGTTAAATCATGTTCACTTCTCTGACTCTTCTTATACCCTTTGTTTCCTGCTAACATTTCCTCTAATGACCAGTTTTCTGTTAACTTTTTCATACTGATTATTTTTTGTCTCTCTTCTTTCAACTGGAGTTTTGGAGAGGTAACTATATTTTTTTCATTTTATTTCCTTCTTTCATCAGTTCCTAGAATCCAACAGCAAATAAAACCCTCTAATTTCAGCTATACCTTTTTGGTGAGAAACACACAAGTCAAAATTCAGGGCTAGGTCAATAGAAAGGGTATGCAGAGCACTGTAGATTTCATTTGTGGAAAAAGAAAAAATTTAACTGGGACTTGCATATTATTAAAAATTATTCCTTAAACTGAGATATCAGAATCTGGATCCAGGCAGCAGGATCAAGATTTTAAGGTGATTCTTTAAAAATCACTGTGCTTATTAAAAAAAAAAAAAAACAACAAACCAAAAAAACCCCCAAAATCAAAAACCCCTCAAAACCAACCCCTCCCAAAAAAGCACCAACCAGAGACCTCACAAAAGAAAAGTCCGTGTATCCTGAATAGATTCATTACACTTCATGTCACTGTTCTTTTACTGAACTATGTATCACTGAATTTCTCTTAAGCCTTATGAGAGACAGCATGAAATTGCAAGAGAAGCAGGGATCTCAGTGAAGGGCAGCCAACTACAGTCTTGGTAAGTGCAAAAAAAAATATATATTAAATTTTATTTCTGTTAAATTTTCACCTTTATGAAGCAACATATGTTTGGGGCCCTGTTCTCAGTGGCAAAACAAAACCAGGGTTTTTTTAAACAGTCTCTATGTTCTCTGGATTCATATGTCCTATCACCATGTAAAAATCTGTGTTCTGTTAGAGCCGAGTTTGTGGTATAACTCCTGAATGAAAACAATAAGTGACATAAAATTCATTCGTTATTTTCACAGTGATTATGCTACAGTGTTTTCATGCCCAGTTTCTGAACAAAACAAGATATATAGGATTGTGTTGTCTCCTAATAACTTTTGACTCCACCGCTTCATTTCAGCTGCATTTGATATAGAGATAGAGGTCACAAAGTCAAGTTTCTATAATTTAAGTGAAACTTAGCAGCTGTGAGCAGAGAAAGGACTCAAATTAGTGCCCCTGGAGTAGAAAAAGCTGCAGCATGGGCTCAGAAATTTTCTGTTCTGTTCAACTTGTTGACTTGCCAGTCAGCATGGTTGGTTGGTCTTCCAGTCAACACGTGTGAAGCTCAAGACCTAGCCACAGTGTGAGCTGCCTCTTGCTCTCCAGAACTCAGAAGCTGGTGTTTTCTGCAGGAATTTAGGGAAATCTGTTTAGAAGGGGATGGGAAACCAGCCAGGGTAGTGTCAGCCTGTGATTACTGCACAGGTGTGTTGGTGGCACATACAAGCACACTGATAGGTAACTAGACTTTGTTACTTCTGCTAGTCGTGAAAAAAACCAGAACCACCAACCCAACTTGTTTTTGCCAGGACCTTCTACTCTCCCAAACTACTTGTGAATCATTCAATTTTATGGTAGTTTCTATACCTGGATTGGATGCATGTTTTTCCTATCCACGTCAGAGAAGGAAACTGTTGAGACAGCTTCAGTATTTAATTTCTTTGACTGTTTGGATGTGAGCTCTGAGCTATTCCTTAGGCTGTCAAAATTGTAAAACTGTGTTCAGCTTTTGCCAGAAACTGTTATGTATAGTGCAGCTAAGAGTCCCTGACCCATCCTACAACCTACACTTTTGTAGCAGTGCAGGAAACATGCATTGTATTCCAGTTAACTTCCTTTGTGAAGAAAGACATGGAGATAGGCACAGGGACAAAAATCAATATTAGGATCTGGCTGCATCAAGTTACCACATTGCATTGCAACTTGGGAAATGCTAAATCTGTAGCTGCATGACTATGGGCACCAGGATTGTCCTGAAGGGTATGGTCTGCCTATTCTTTTCATCCAGTGAGAAGTGGGCAGATTACACTTGCCAGAGGCACTGGTTTGTTCACTTTGCAGGCTTAGGTGGGCAGCACTAACTTGGCAGATGTCTGATACTTTTACATTTTTTGTGTAATGTTAGACAGGGGCCAAGGTATAACACTTTTTAAATAGAATGTAGCACTGTTCTTTAGAAACAGTTGAATTTCTCAGAATAACAGAAGCCTAAGAGTCATGCCTATGAAACATTAAATTTAAAAGCAGTAACATGAGAAGAAACACTTCCAATTCAATATTGTAAGACAACTGCCTTGAAATTTGTCATAAAGCCTGAAATGTCTATTTTAGATTTTTCTGTTTGTCCTGCTGCCCAGTTGAAAACCATCAACCTGGCAGCAAGGAACGAAAAACTGTTATACTTTTCTCTGTTTTCTGCTTATTTACTTGTCTGTGTTTGCATGAAATCAAAGCCAGTAAGAGAACAACTGTTCATTAAAGAAAAAAGAAAAAAAAAAAAAAAAAGACTGCATTCCATTTATATGGAACTTTTGGTTTTTCTGTTACATTCTCAAATCCTTTCATTTAGTCCAGCATTTTTATGTTTCCCTAATGCTATCTGTATTAAAGGAATGAAGAAATGTTTTCTGCATGTTTCTAGGATCTGGTGGTTGTTCTTATAACCTTTATCATCAGTCCTCTTGCATAATGTCACCAGTTAAATATTATTTCATGGAACCTATGGCTAACCTGTTTTTAAATGGCTTATAATATGTAAAAACATTATAGCTTATAATATTTTCCTTTTAAAGATCAACATGTATGTATTTTCAATAAGAACAGTAAGGTCAGATTATGATTCAGTTCTGTGTGAACAGCGAAGTGGTGGTATATTCTTGTTAACATCATGTTGTGTGCTTCCTGTGTTTTAAATGGTGCTTTCTAAGAGCTTAAACTTAGCAAATCATTAATTATGGTTGATTTACATAAGGATTTTCTGTTTTAAAAAAGCTGATCCTTTTTAGTCTAAAAATGATTACTACTAAACTACTTTTTATCATGTATTTTCGAAAACCTTGGTCTTGGATGCTGCTATATATGGTCAGATACTTTCACAATCATGAATATCTCAAATTCACAGGCCTATGCTGTGTTCCCAAAATGGGTGCTGTGGGACAGATTTTAAGAATGCTTAAGCACTAAAAAGTGATATGCATCATAGACCAAAGAAACTAGGATAATAAATTTTTAGAAAATGATCTAAAATGTATGTTTCAGATACACATCAGTAGATGCTCCCATAATGTGCTGTCACTACATGTGAAACCATAAGCAATTTTAAGCCAACATTCTTTAAAGAAGGAGTTAGAAATTCCTGCAACTTAATTATGCAACTTAAAGTTGTATGGAGCTTCTTTATTATGTGCTAAATGCTGTAATAAAACAAGCTATCAGTAGGCTTTGCTGCATGTTACTGATTTCTTTCTTCTTTTTATCCTGATATTTTTGCAGGTGTGTGGAGGAGCAGGTCCTGTTCTCCCTGTTGTTGCTCCCACATAGGCGGACTCTGTAATTGATTATGTGTGGGTAGGGCCCTATTGAAATTCAGGAGATTCTGCAATAGTGCAGGGTTCTTTTTGTGAAAGTTCAGTTGCAAGATCAGGACCCTACTGTGACTCCTTACTGTGAATTCTGTCAGTGTATCATTGATTGTGCTGGAACCTGCCTTTTGGGATAATGTAAGTCCTGCTTTTCCCCCAAATGTACTTTAGATATGAAATAAATATAAAAAATTTCTAGTCAGAAGATGGATGTCATTTACATGCATTCTTTTAATTATTTTTTTTTTGGCAGTACCAAATACTATATTCCTCAAAACTTCTTAATGGCACTGAGGCTTTGTGGATAATTGGTCACATGATGAGAAAATTCAGCTGTAAGTACATTGAAATGATTGAATTTTTCAATAGTTAGTCTTTACTGATGTTGACAAACTAACAATGTTAAAAAGGTGAATCAAGGGGTTCAACTTACGTCAACTGACTTCAGTTCTTTTTAGAAAATATACAATATATCCATTAAGGATTTCATTATTCTTGGGTAATTCACCATGTGAACCTGGAGTCCTGCACTGTATTTTTACCCATAAACTTTCTGAAATTTATAGATCTATAAAAACTGTTTATACCACCAATATCTGTATAGATATTGCAAACAGATTTACTAACATAAATGTCTTGCTGAGTTGAATATTGAAATGTTAATAAATATACACTTATACTTGTGTCAATGTAACTTGGTAAAATTAAACTGAGCTGGCATTAAGAGTGAATTTGATCATGCATGCTGATTAGCTTTAGTTTTAGGCAGGAACTACATATTTTACTGGATCTAAGTACTTTGTGCTTAATCAATAATAATTACCCATATCATATGTCAGTGGATTCACCCAAAATAACTATAAATATCTATGCTTGGATTAAGGTGGAAGTTCTTTTCCTGTAGCTATGGGTACAGTCATTGCTATGACTCCTATTTTTACATACAAATGAGCAAAAGCTACGTGTAGGTGTTTTCCCTGTATAACAAAAGGGGTATTATAAACTCCATGCCCTTTTTTATGATGCTGTATTTCATTTCTGGCATTCAAATACAAGAACGATTTCAATGGGGTCTTAGTATCTGAAAATGGAAGAACTGGAAATGTTATTGAATTTGTGAATAATTATTAAGGGGCTGTACAAGTCTAGAAGATATATATGTAAGGACAATTAGATTCTTTCCCATGGAGCAAGGACACAGGTAGTAATTTGAGAGTAAAAATTGAAGATAGGATTTTTCTGTGGGTTTTTTTTGTTTGATTGGTTTTTTGGTGGTTTTTGTTTGTTTGTTTTTGTTTTTGCTTGACACAAGAGCAGCGTGAAGTGAAAGTAATGAAGAAAGAGCAAGACCAAAGGAGAAATCATAAACTCAGATCAAAAGCGGACTAGAAAGTCCACTTTAAAAACCAAAACAAATAAAAAAAACCCAGAAAATGGATGGCAAAAATATGCCTGAAAGGAGAATTAAATGCCTAGCTACTGATATTTCTCATTGCACTGAATTGGTGATAGATTTAAGTTTAAAACTTCCAGTAAGTTGGTTTTTTTTGCTAAATTTTTTTTCTGTTGACGGGAAGTATATGGGCTTTGAAGACGACTCAGTGAGTAGTTGTGAATCACCTGTATAAACCAGGGATTCAAGATGACAGCTACAACTAAGAACCGAGACAATGAGTTACGTATGCTAAACTACAATTTGTGCTAAGCAGAAGCCTTATTTCTTGTTCAAACACAGAACTTAACAATATTGAAATGTATCATGTTCAATAGCTCGAAACACAATTTCATTATATTTGTTAGGGGATTGGAATTTTCAAAGTTCTAGCTTATAACTGAACAGTGATTCTATAGAGATTTTGCAATATAAAATGAAATCAAGATTTGAGAACATCGGATGTTTCATTTTGCATAAGAAAATCTTGATCAGCATATTTTGTTTTTAAAAATGTTTAGACCCAATGGTTTACTGTTTTCACGTTTTAATCCCATTGGGCATATTTATTATTAGTTATACTAAAAGAAAAGAAAGGGAAGATCAGCTGATGGCAAAAAATCCCCAAGTATGACCCTCTAGCTGTGCCTGCCCTACCCCAAACCAAATCAAAAGAAGTGCCTCAGAATAGATCTACTTTCGGAGAAGTGGGAAAAAGATGACACACTAGTAAGTGGGGTATGAGGAATCCCCTGGATGTTTCGTGTATATCTAGTTTTTTCACTTGTCACCACTGAGAGGCAGATCACCTAGGTGTGACTGCTTCTCTTTCCTGTGATGGCAACTTCCCAGTACTTTGAGAGAGACAATGTCAGCTCTGTTCTGCCTGCAGTAGTGCTGCTAAAAATATTATTTGGAAGAAAAGGAGCTCTGAATTGTCTTCTGCTGTAACCAGCTCTCCACTACTCACTGCTGCTTACCCCCATTGTTGAGCACTTGATCTGATTGTGTCTTTGGTTTAACCCATGCCGTAAACTACTGAAACTAGAACAGTGAGAAAAAAAGATACCGAGAAGAGGAGTTGGTGTTTTGGAGGGAGTGAGCATTTGCTACACAGCTACACATTGTGTGGGCTTGGGAATACTTGAAGAGCTGGAATACCAAACTACAACAACAGAGAGTAAAGTTTCTTTTAGTGGCAAGCCAAGGTGATAGCCCTGGTTCTGTGCACTAAGAAGGAAGATCAAAGGACCGTGCCTGAGCATTCTGCATGTTAGTTGTAAGCTTAAGTGATGAGGTCTTTTTCTCTGCTGCTGTTTGCACTTGTACTGTGACTGTCCTGTCTTCAAGCTTGATGTAGCATGTTTTGTTTATGTTGAATGAGGCACCCATCATATTATAACATCTCAAACATTGTTTTTCTTCAACCCTTGAAAGTCAAAACGTGGTAGCTTAGATAGCTGTAGTGTATTAGTAATAAATGTGACATGAAAGAATTTTCTCATTTTGCAGTATTTATAGGAAAAACAATGTTTTATGTGTTTCACATACCTCCTCCCATCTTCTTTTCCACTCCTAAGCATATCTAATGCATGAGAATTTTCTTCAGTTGTGCCCTCAGTTCTTTATTTCCAGTTATAACTATTGGTCTTTTGTTAGTAGGTTTTTTCATATGTAGGTTGAGGGCCTTACAAAACCTGTTTGCATCCTCTATGAATGACACCACCATGCTGTCATTTAAGTCATCAAACCTAGCTTATATCTGAGATTTGGGAGTCTTACTCCAGCCCTTTAAGGGTGGTCTTTCTTCTCTGTCAGACAGCTGCATTTTTCATCTAGGTTGTCCATGGATCAGGTCTCTATTAGAAAATCTTTTTCTTTTGCCTTGAAAAATGCAGTCTTGCCATGCTCATTATCTAGTCAAAGTGCTACTCTATTGTAAATATCAGTTTCCAAACTTCTTTGGTATTTTCAATTTCCTCCTTCAGTTTAAAGCAATAAAGATAAGCTATCTGTCTTTATTTTTAAGGCCCAGCTATCTGTCTTTATTTTTAAGGCCCATCAAGACTACTTCTACCTGATACTTCTCCTTCAGTATCAAGAGGTTGACTCTGGTTTTGATCAACATATGATACCAGCTTTCATCATTCAGTCATTAAACCACACTGGATATTTTTTCCTCAGCTGCCTCTCATATTGGTTGGCTTCTTCATAGAGCTGTTCACTATCTTCCCTTAACTATTTTCTCATAAGTTTTATGTATGATGAAGCTTGAAACAGTCCACCTAGATAGCAGTTATATTGCAGGTGTATTAATGTCAATGCTTATCACAGTAGTACTGTGTCACTGCATTTGTATTCTGCCGTAAGTTCTATGTTGTCTCTTTATGTAGAATTCAAGCACATCTACTTTTTATTGTGTGTTTACTCATGGCCCAGCATAATGAGAAGTGGTCCAGGGTGAGTCCTCCAAAGATTTATGGTAATACAAGTAAATAATAATAAATACACACTGGATACTGCAGCGTAGCTGTTGGATTCTGATGTGCCTAATGTCACATCATATTTAATGCAGAAAGAAGATGCTCCAACTAGAGGCCTCACAAACGGGAAGGAAGAAGTGAGTTGCAGCCAACAGACAAAATGCTAGCCTCAGAGGCCTTCTGAACTGTCAAGCCCAAGTCAAGAACTACTAGCATTGTGTCCTGAAGCATCTCTCTCTTCTCCACAGCAGTCAGAGTAGACTCTTCCTTCTAATAGAAGGAACTAAATGCAAATATTACAGAGTTCTGAAGTGTCTGCAAAAGGTTAAAGGTCTCTTTATACTTCCATAGCATCCTTCTGGTCCTTAGTGCATTCCCTTCCTGACACAGCATCTTTTGGCACAGAAATCCTGAATAACTACAAGCAGTTGTTCCAGCTATACCATTGGTCAAATGCTGTCTGATCTCTGTTAAGAAGAAACCTACACTAGTTCTAATTTGGTATCTTGGCACATGGCTGTCTTGTAGTGCTCTGTTTCCATTGCACCTTGAAGTTAATGATTCTTCAGAAGAGTGGTAAGCATGAATTCCATAAGGAATGCCCCAGGTATGTCACCCTGTTTTTGGCAGTTGATCTGCATGTATCCCTTTTCTTTTTTCAAAGGGATGCTGAAATGTCAGTGTATAAATTGTACAGAGATGATAGAATGCTTAGTGCCTACCTGATACAGAGATGGTAGATTGGACTATGCAGACAAATGGCACTGTATATACCGAAGACAATATAGTCAAAAAAGTTAATTTTATCAGAATAAACCACAAAACATAATTACAAATAATTCTTTATCTGAATAGGAAAAGCCTAGTAAGAGCTCTGCACT
This sequence comes from Psittacula echo, assembly GCF_963264785.1. Taxonomy (NCBI): domain Eukaryota; kingdom Metazoa; phylum Chordata; class Aves; order Psittaciformes; family Psittacidae; genus Psittacula; species Psittacula echo. The sequence continues at coordinate 99,517,540 of NC_137736.1, forward strand.
AGTTGATGGAATGGAGACAGTGACTATGAAATGCTGTGGGAGACCGGAGAGGCTATACAACCTGAAAGCTTGATCATAACAAGAGTTTTTGGTTATCTACATATAGACTGGATAAACTTAACATTAGGCCATCATGCACAGGCTGTATTTTTAGGTATCATCAAGAACTACATTTTGAGCAAAGCAGGTAGAGAATCCAGAAGAGTGGGGAGAGCCCTGAATTTAGTCTAGATTAGCACACAAGAAGTGACTATAGAAGAGCCATTCAGTAGTGGTATGCATCATGCTCAAGTTTCTCATACTTGTAGGATTAAATAAATAGCAGTTAAGAAAAGTACAGTATTGTTTTAAAAAGAATTACGAACATACAATCCTAATAAATATTGAAAGTGACACGGGGACTTTGCTTTCTGATTCTAACCCAAATGAATATGAATTGTCCAATGCAACTGAACAGTGATGGAAGTGACTAGAAATAAACAGAGGTTTTTCGAAAAGTAAAATCCAACCAAGCAAAGCAGAAAAGAGCACAGTTCTGGCAAGTTAGATGTAGACCTATTATAAGGCAGAACAGAAAGATTTTGAAATGCAACAGGCTAAAATCCTAAAAGCCAAAACTGACTTATTTTTGAGGTGTAAATGTTGCTAGTGGCAGAGGGTAATATTTGACGACTAAGCCATTGCAGAAAGAAACAAATGAACTCTTTGCACTGATAAGGCTTATAACAGGGAGATTAAGAACATGGCCACAAAAAAGCTGTTCTTTAGAGGGAATATTTCAGATTTGAAATATCAAGAAAAGATTCTTTTAACAAATTGATTAAATAAATATGAACAGTTTGCCAGATTACATGTTGTTCATTCAGTAGTCCTAGAGAAATTAAGTAATGAAATTAGCGAGCCATGAACTGTGTTGCATAGTCTACTACTTAAGTTAGCCTTCGTAACAGAGGAGTGGAAAGTAACAAATGTGACACTAGTTTTAAAAAACACAGCACTGCACCAGCTACTAAGAAGGAGAAAAAATGACTGCTGCTGAACTCAGGACAGGGGTCTAGGGATGATTGTGGACTAATGGACCATGTCTGACTACCATGACAGACAAAATGCCAGTGAATGTGATAAAGAATATACTTATTAGAGACATGAATAGGTGTAGTAGGCAGCCATGATCTTTGCTTTTGTACAAGGTAGTTTTGTCTTAGAGCTTTGCTATTTTTTTGAAGAAGTCAACAGATACACAGGAAAGGGTGACACAGAATTTTAAGAAAGTTCCATAACCAAAGACTGTTACCAAAATGAAATATTGAGTTACTTAAAATTATTTGTGGATTAGTAAATGGTTACAAAATGAGGAACAGTATAGAAACTAATGGGCAGTTTTAACAATGCCTCCTCACAGAGATTTGCACTGGCACCTTTGCCGGTCCACCTGTTCCTAAATGGTCTGAAAAAGTGCACGAATAAAGATTGCCAATGATAAAAGGGAAATATTCAGTTGGAGTCAGACCTAATGCTGACCCTGAAGAGCTGCAGAAGGATCTCACAGCAGGACCTGTGGTAATCTAGGAGTCAGGGTTGTCGCAGAGGCCAGGTATCACTGACCCTGCTGTTCAGTCATATCTATCAGCAGAGAGAGGCAGTGGCTGTTGGATTACAGGAGCTATCACCCGGTAGCTGTGAACTCAGCAGGCTGTGACCAGTACTGCCACTCAAGAAGGCAGGGATTTGTAGCTGTTCTTTCTAACCATAGCAGGGGCTGCAAGCTGAAGATTCTTTCTCCCCATTTCTCAGGATTTCACAGCCCTGAAGAACAAGGGTAGAATATCACCATTAAACTGAAAGGTGGTACTTGGCTGTTGTGAGAAGCCAGGTCTCATTGGTGTTTGCGTGGATTTTTAGCAGCTCCTGCTGATTTCCTAAAATTATTCTGCACGTAGTTTATGCTAGCAAAAAGTGGCTAGCAAATGATATTTGAGACAGAGAAGTGGCACAGTCATGATGGTCAATTTTGAACAAAATACTGGAAACAAATGTTACTGGCAACAGTGTTTTAAAAGGAACTAAAGAAAGTTGGCAGGCTCTGTATAACCTTTTTTTTGTTCTGTGTTTCTTATGTGTTTTGATACATATGGAAAATGTAATGGAAAACATTTGTGGATGTTTTTATATTATCTTGCTGAATATCTGTTGCTAACTTGTATGACTCTGAAGTTGTCTTTGCTCAGGCTTAAGCTGCTAGCAGAATATGAGATGGAGAGGAATCTTTGCCTTGTATCAGAAAAGAACATGTAAGGGAGGAGAGAGTGCCTTCTGCTGTAGTAAAGAAAAAAGGTTATTTCTTGTGTAGTTTGCGAGTGACAGGAGGGAGGGATTCATGTGCCTATGCAAGGTACTTGCATACAGAAGCAGTGATGGGTGTATAGGTAGGACTGGGATGAGTGTGTGTGAATGAAGAATTCAGAATAGGAGTCAGAACAGAGTTTCTGTAAGAGCTGGAGAGGTCACAATTGGATAAACATATTAGGGTTAGTTGGAAGTCACTTAACAACAGAACATCGCTACAGCTCTCTAGCTGAATCTAGCTCATGCTACACTTGCTCTAGCTACGCCCTTCCCTGTGTCTTCCGGACCCCCAGCTTCTTCTCCAGTTCCTGCACATGACCCTTTTAATTGGAAAACCTACTTTCCTGTTTACTCTGTGAACAGTTACACACAAAAGTACAAACGGTCCCAGAAATCCCTCCCATCTAAAGCCTCTCTTCTGTCCCACTACACTTTTTTCTGTCTTCTGCCTATGGGGTTCTCCACTGCATGTGCAGGCAGACAAATGTATCACAGAATAGAATCACAGAACCATTTAGGTTGGAAAGGCCTCATAAGGTCATCAAGGCCAACCAAAACCTAACACTACCAAGTGCACCACTAAGCCATGTTCCAAAATGCCCCATTTACATGTCTTTTCAACACTCTGGGCAGCCTGTTTCGATGCTTGACAACCCTTTTGATGAAGACATTTTTCCTTATATCCAATCTAAACCTCCCCTGGCAAAACTTGAGGCTATTTTCTGTTGTCTTACTACTTGGGAGAAGAGACTGACACTACTTCACTACAAAGTCCTTTCATATAGTTGCATAGAGCAGTAAGGTGTCCCCTGAACATCTTTTTCTCCATGCTAAACAACCCCAGTCCTCTCAGCCACTGAAGTCGGAAAACCCTTCACCAACTCTGTTGCCTGTCTTTGGACCTGCTCCAGCACCTCAATGTCTCACTTGTAGTGAAGGGCCCAAAACTGAACACAGTATTTGAGGTGCGGCCTCACCAGTGCTGAGGTAAAAGGGATTCAAGTGAGATGCTGTGAAAGTGCTGGGTGCAAAATAATAATGTCTCTCCTTTCCAATATATACTTTGCATATTCTGCAAGGGGGACACATCCTGTCATTTGAAATCTGCTGATCATAGGTGAACTGTTTTGGTTTTTTTTCTTTTTTTACCTTCTCTGTGTAGTACTCATTAGAATGTGTTTTTTTTTTCCAGATGATGAATTATGATTTTTTGGATAATGGTTGTCTTGCTAAACAGCAGAAAAAAATCTCAGATTTCTAAAGCATGGTCCATTTGATTTGCCTTTTTCTGTGATCTATGACCTTCCTAAAAATAAATAAACTAATCAGTGGATGATTGCACCTACTGGTGATGAGTTGAATCACCAGTTGAATCACTGGATGATTGCTTTACTCTATTATTATTTTTCACTCCCTTAGAAGTTGTTCGCAAAGACTAAAGAGTCTGCAGAAAGACTGAAAGCCAGTGTCTTAGGGCATCCCTAAATGCAAGGGTGGTTTTTTTAATGCAGCTTTTTTTTTTTTTTTTTTTCCTGCCACAGAGCTTTTAATAAGTCTTAAGCTTTTATTTAAGCTTTCCTTCTTAATATATGATTGCATGCTTATGTCTGTGACTAAACTCAGCTAGCCAGAAGCATCATTTCTGTAAAAGTTTCAGATCCAGTTATTAATTAATAAGTCTCTCAGCATCTAACAATACGGACAGGTTAGGCAGCAAAATCACCATAAGAGTAATAAAATAAAGCATACTTTGTTTGTTAGAGGGTGCATTTTAATGGAAAACTATTTTGGTGCTTCCTTCTGAGGCAGATTTTTATAGTGGATATAGAGATCCCTCTTTCAGTTAGTCACTGTTGATCCCTAAAAATTTGCTCTACTCTTTTTTCTTGTCATATCATTTTATCTTTCAAGACTGCAGGAGTTCTTGATTCCTGAGAGGTAATGCCTTGAAGTTTTGGCACTATACTCTACAAAGTAACTTCTACTGGGCTGCCTTTCTGTTATCATGTAGGTGAAACATCAAATGTTGATACTATGTGTGAAACAACATTTGATATAATGGCTATTAAGTTACTTGGAAAAAAATCTTATGAAGATGGATTTTGTGTTTAGAAGAGCTGGCATCTAAAAACGTATGTCATGGATACAAGTAATAAATGTTGCTTATGAATTGCTACAGGAGAAAAAATATTTACATTTATGTACAATATGCTAGGCTTAACTTTAGCTATTTTTATCTCCTTCTAAATGTCTTATCACGAGCTGGTTGTAAATTATTTAAAGACATGAATCATTTCATTTGTTGAAGCGTTCAGTGCATCACTTAAAATGGCTACTAAAGGAGAAAAGTGTACGTGGGCTTCTCATAACAGCTAAGAATAAAAATAAAGTATCAGAGATAATATACTTCCAAATTGGTAAAAATCATTATGCTTTGCTGTATGAGCAGAGCTCTTCACAGAATGGTGATCTCATACTAAGATTACAGTTATCTAAATATATTTTCATTGCTAAACTTTATTCTGATGATTTTATATCATTGTTGAAAATGAGAGAACATAAACATTTAAAATTCAAGTCACTAATCTTCAGCCATTCTGAAAACTTCAGGACTTGGTATTTCACCCCAGAACTGGATCCATAGCCCTTTTAAATTTGGGAATTTCAGAAATTGTGCAGGTGGGTAGGAAAAAGCAAATGTGAAAGGGAGAAACTGAAATGGAAAAGAGCAAATTCTTTTCCTTTGCAGAAGGGAGGGAAAATGAAAAACAATGTAACGAGCATAGGAGAAATAACAGGGTGAGAAGGGAGGAGTCAGGTAAGTATTTACATTAGTAGTTTGTATTTAGTACTCAGACACGTTATCCTTTTATGCTTGCAGGGAAAACGGTTTGAGATTTCACCTTTCTAACGTAACTGCTGTGCTGAGCTGTACTTTACTCTCTGTGCATTTTTGCTTCTAAGGAAGGCTTTAAATTGACACTCAGAGCTAATCTGAGTCACAAAATGCATTGAAAAGGAGGACTACCCAATGTTAGCTCTTAAAAAGCCCACTATTGGACATCAAAAAATCAAAGACAGTTTTTTACATATATTTCTGTTAATTCTAGTCGCTACGATTTGGGGCAGGGCACAGGCAAACGGGCTGGCAGTAACACTTAAGAGTGGCAAAATTTGCATGCAAAACCTAATTGTAATAATGCTGAAATTGAAAATCAAAACTGTTAACCATTATTCAACAGAACTAGGTAAAGTCAATTAATTCATCACCAAATATAGCTGTAAAACAATGGATTACTTACATCAGTTTTCATTACAGGTTAGACATCAGTGTGTGGATTTTATCCATAAGCTGTAATAAGAGAAAATAAATTAGGAAATGTGAAATAACAGTTTAAATTAAGTAATTTGTTCATGTATGATACCCAGGAGTATATAGTATTATAGTGCAGTAACTGTTTAGGGAAATTATGTACTTTTAAAACTAAGCAAGTAATATTTACATAGTAACTGTAACTGGTCTTCATGAATCACCATGCTAAAAACTTGTTTTTAAATACAGAGATAGGGAACTCCTGTTTTCTTATATTCACTTGGTGTAGTATGCATAAAATGCCTTAACTTTCCACCTGAGCAACACTTGAAAGTAGCTGAGCCCTGAGTCAATGTATAGCAGAGTAGTATCCCCTCTAAAGCTGTCCCATTTCTGTTCTCATTCTGGGAACTGAAAGAGTGAAAATGGGTGGAGCAGGGAGAGGCCTTATGATGCCAATTCACAAAAGATTTTGGATGGTTGTATATGAATTTCTGCTAATAGGGAGGTCTGCGTAGGAATTAAGCTATAAATTGCTGTCTGATAGGGTTCCCTTTCCTGTGCAGTATGCATCACTCACTGGGCAACAGTTTTTAAGAGCACCCAGTGAAGATACAAATACTCAGAAGCTGAGGTAGCTGTACTCTTTATGTTCACTCTCAAATGAAAATGAAATTAAATACAGATACAACCTTTTGAACTTCTAAACAAGCGACTTCATGCTGTATTTTATAATTAGACCTTGCTGTTGTTTTGCATGTTACACTATTTTGTTACATGACTCTATAATTGTTTAGATTATGTAAATTCTTCAGTGCAAAATCACATTTCAAGTGTGATATTTAGATTTTAGATTTTAAAGATGTCTTTTTAATTGCATTGTAACTGACAACTGTGTTGTCCTCATGTAATAAGCAGTATCAGGATGACTGTATTCTGAAATAGTCATTAGTGGAAGACTGTTGTATGCATAGGTCTCCAGTGAGGTATGAATTGCAGAGTCCCAGGATTATTTCTGTCAGACTTTTCGTACTAACAAGGAAGTGCAGACTGTGAACTGTCCCTTTGGTGTATATTCCAGCCCCAGATCAGTGCCCAGGATGAAAGCTTCCCTTTTCCATCCTCTTCTCTGGTTATTTAAGCTTTGGTATTGCAGTTCTGTAAGAGCAGAGTCTTGTTTTTGTGTCTGGGCTCGTAAGCTGGTGAAGGTGGTATGAACAGGTTGTCCCCATAGGCCTTCTCCACACTGAAGCTTCCTGCACAGAGACTGGGCTATATATGGACTTTGAAACCAGCCCTTCACCCATGACTCTTGTATTTAATTATAGTTCTTTTAAAACAACCATTATAATGTAAGTGTCCATGACCATGACAGAGGATTTCAGTGGTTTGTTTTTTTCACAACAGTGTTTACTGTATTTAGTAACAAATTACTGCAATATCGGCAGTGCCATTGTACGTATGAGTTAAATGTGATATTGCCTGAATCAAGTCTTAATGCTGGTAATAGAGAATCCCAGTGACATCGAGCTTTAATTTTTACTTGCAGCAGATAAAGTCCCAGTATTACCTAATTAGTCCTAATAGAAAAGCAAGCTTTCTTTTATTTGGGTCAGAGTTAATTTTTGTGCTCAGTATAGTGACCATGAGTAATGTTCAGTAATAAAAAATATTAAGCAGCACAAACCTATTACATATTCTATGCAGATGAAAGTCATTAGTAAATTTGCTTTGTTCAGAGTAAAGGAAGTTGAAAATATGCTGTTTCTCGTATTATTTTAATCCACATGTTGTTATCCATAGAATCAAGCTTAAATATGTACTGCTAGGTTCACAAATACCTACTGAACTTCACAAAATTATTTACATTTCAAATACATGATTCAGAGTCAAATACAAGATTCAGACCTTAGGATGGGATGAATCGCCCTCTGGAGGTGCCTGTTTCAGTCTACTGACTTCACAGGAATCCTGCTTTGAACTGACTAGCTCAAACTAAAAGTTAAGGGTGGCCTGTCACCTTAAGAGAGGAATAACAGAGCATTTCATACCATACTAGGCCTTTTCTGAAGAACTCTTTAAGAATGGCTGCCTTATTCCTCACCTTTTCTGTCAGTGTTGTTCTGTACTGTTTCTAAAATGAATAAGCACAATTGTTGCTATTTCCTGTGTATTTTGCTGTTTCCTGATCTTTTCAATTTGTTATCTTATATTTCCTCTTTTTTTCTTTTTGTTTTTCTTTTTCCTGACTCTTTTTAGCTACCATTCCTTCTGAAGCTTTTCACTTGCTACCTCTCTGACCATCCTACCTTCCATGTTGAGAGTATTGTCCTAACTTCTGATGTGGAAGATTGCTGAACCTTTCCTTTGATGCTGATACCAGTATTTTCTGTGAGAGATAGTACTGTAGTGAAGACATAGAAAAAGAAGAACATGGCACTCATGGAATTTTTAATGGTTTTGAATAGTCAAGAAGTATCGTTCTTCTGCCTTCATATAAAATGTGCTGGTTTCCTAACGTACTTATAATTTAAAAATGTTTGTAGAAATGTAAAATCAAATGTGAAGAATATAAAATCCATATTAAAGACATTTAACTTTAACAAAATATAGCATTAGTCTTTATTTTAAAAATTGAGTCCTACATGGCTCACTTACAAAAAGTGAGATAGACTTACAAAGTTGTGTACTGGTAAAGTCTAACTTATTAATAGGTGAAATTATTCTCTTCCTCCCTATGATAATATTTTCTTGATTTATACCTATTAAAGTCCTCTTCTTCTCTTGAGTTCTCTGTCTTCTCCCTTTTTTTTTTTTTTTGCACCTTTTGTTTACCTAAGTTTCTTGTTCCTTTCTGCACTGAACTCTCCTAACTCTTATGGTTCAATACTGATCCATTTTTCTCTCATTTGTGCATCCATTTGCCTGAAGTACTGCCTTAAGCATGATCGTATATATTCAAGAATATATTTACTTCTAGACACTGGATGGATCTGCTATTTTAGGACTTTCAGTAAACCAGATAAGAAACTTAACAATTCAGTGACAGCATTTTAAGTTTTTTATGACACATATGCCTTCATAGAATCAAAGTACCTTGCCTCCTACGTCAATGGAATAATAATTATGGACAGAGATAAACATTCCTGCAAAAATGTGGACTTATGGTACTTGTTCAATATAGGAATGCTAACTGAAAAAGACCATCTGAATGAAAGCAAACATGTTGCGGTCATGAATAGTATGGCAGAAGTTTTCCGATTCTGTTTGCAAATAAAGAGAAATGCTAATGGAAAGAATGCTTTGAATTGAAAGTAATATAAGCAGTTAAAGTAAAAAAAAAAAAAAACCAAAACCCAAAAAGACTAAACCAACGAACCAAACCAAGCCAAAATCAAACCCAAACAACTAAAATATTGACATCCATAAAGTCAGGAGAAATTTTGCTTTGTTATAGCAGAAATTAAATAAAAGATAATGCTTACTGAAGAGTAGTTACCTACATATTTTATTAGCTATAGTAAATGTTCTGTAGATAATCTGAATTCTTTGGATTGCAATAAAAGGAATGCCAAGTACATGATAAAACTTAAATAGTGAAGTTCAGAACTTTTCAATTTAGATGTGAAAAATATGATTTTGAGGACTCTTCTGATACCTACAGTAATTTGCAATAACAGTAATAATAGCAACTTACTAGAAAATTATTTGAGGTGTGGCTGAGAATGTAATTTATAGTGCCTTAAAGTTTTTAACTAATGTAGTTATAAGCAGGATTTTGCGTAATTTTGAGCCTATTAAAAACCACCTTATTTGTCCGGTTAATTTACTGAGTATGAAGATGACGTTACAGATGAGGATTAGAAAGCAGAAGAAATTTGGAATCTCTAAACCAGTTACACTGATGATGAGTGTGTTGCACGGAGGTAGCAGTAAGTTTTATGTTAGAATGAATCAACTGCAACTAATTTTGTAAAAATGATCCACACGAAAATGATCCATAACAAAAGAAGTAATATTAAAAACTGTGTAAAACAAAGTGAAGTCACCACTGCTTACTGAAGATTTGTCCTGTTGACTATATAATACAATGCAGATCCTGAAATAGTCCCTTACTTAATACCTGTATTCATTTTATAGTAAAGTAGTTATGGAATAAGGTCTTACTCATCATGAGAAATAATAAAATTCTAACAATGCCGTATTATTGTATGAAGGAAGTACATCAAACTGATTTGAATAAGCATAGTTCTAGAAAACTTGGTTTTGAGAGTACTGTATTGATATTGTTTGTTAGGTTAGAAAACTGTTGCTTGTTTAATAGGACTACTAATCTAAAAGTTAGTTGTTGTTTGAAGAGAACATTTTTTTTACACTCAAGTTTATATATGTTTGATTTGCAATTTTTTGGGTGATAATGTCTTAGTTAAAACAGCCAGTTAAAAATGTCTGTTTTTTTAAATATATGAAGAACAGTGAGGAAAGCATAGCTGGAAATACTAACAAAGCAGGAAAGATTTTTCAGCAAATGAGTAAGTGTAACCACAGGGAAATACTTGCAAGAGGGAAAGAAAGTTGAGTGCATATTGCTACACTGAGATGTGAAAACTTACTTCATCTATGAAGTCCTACTGGAAATAATAATGACAAATTAGATCTTTCTTTTCATAAACACAGCTTAGGTACATGTGATCTTGAGAGGAGAAGCACCACTACAAATTCCATGAAATGTTCTCTGATCGCATTGCAAACAAGTCTGGCTAAGACATAAATAGAATATAACTATCTGTTGCTATATAATGAAGATAAGGTGAGGGAAGCATAATTTATAAAACAATCATCGTGCTTGCAGATCCTGCGATTCATGTGGCTGGCAAACACAGAAGTAATTTCACAAATGAAAATGGAAGATGCAAAATCAATGAAGATTGTGTTGAAGGTTTGTTTCGTTTAACTTTGTCTAGGATTATGAGTATCTTTATGATTATGATATATATATGCATACACATTATATGTATATTATACACCCATATATTGCTTTGTATATGAAAATAAACATGTGAAAAGCTGTGAAAGAAGAATGTGAATTAAATGCAAGAAATGTTCCAAAATAGGCAACGGGAGGATATTTTTGTAAGGTACTTAAAATTGGGAAAAATAATAAGAGTTAATTCAGTTCTGGATCTGATAGCGATCAGGAAAAAAAAGGTACTAGATCTAAAATAAAGAATGAACTTTCTGAACTAAAATAAAAAGTGACTTTCTGAATGTACAATACTTCCAGTTTAATAAAGTGACCAGAAAAACGGTAAACATGTGAAAGTCACTGACAGAAATGTAGAGTTTGAAGAGTAACAGCAGAAAGCTGGTTCAGCAATAACACTGCAATAGAATGGGAACAAGATTCCACTGTAAATAAATGTTTAGTGAAGTATGAAACAGGAGAAAAGAAAACAGAACTGGAAATGGGAACTTTAAGCTTACCATCATGCAAAGATAAAATTAAAAGGACAGAAAGCTCAGAACATGTCATGCTATATGAGAAAGCCTAGTTATCTGCTTAGTATACTTTTGCTAATATAACCTGAAATAAGTGAAACTTTTAAGGAAACATTAGATATTTTTTTTTCAAATGTATTCAACTTCCAATTTTTCTCTTTCTTTCAATAGAGCAATACTGAATAAAAGAAAATCTGAGACCACTGTTTACAGATCAGAGCAGTTATTTGAAAAGGTGGTTGAAGAGACAACAAAGAAAAATGGTAATTGAAAGTATAGAAAAAATATCTAAAAATATTACAGGGTTCAGATTCTGTACCCCTATTCTGCCCAGTAGAGGTAACATGCGGTAGCCAAGACTGGTTTCCCCTCAGAGGCTGAGAAATTGGGTAAACAGATTTAGTTCATTATTAAAATGCAGTTTGGGTCCCACCTATGTGGGCCTCCTCGTAGGATAAAAGCCTAAAATATAATGCATTTTTGTATGGTGTTTTACTCTGAGACTTCTGAGAAGGACCTGATGCTGAAGTGGGCACACTTCAATATAGTGACCTCATTGTGCACATGATGGGATAAGTGCTTACTGAATATTTATACAGATTTCAGAAAGGAATATGCAATAGTATCTTGGGATTAACATAATGTCTGTATTACTTGGATAGGTTTCCAATATGTGATGTAATTACTACTAGGTTCCAGGTCAGATTTTGACCTAGTGAGGTCACCTGTTATTTTCACAATAATTTCTAATTTTACAGGTTGTAGAAAACTATGTGCAGGATGCACAAAAAGGGGAAATAAAATTACATTCATAGACTACTTTGTGATCTGAGATTAACTGCTTAAATCTCAAGACAGAAAATAAAAAGGGAACAAAAGGGAAGAGAAAATATGACAAGGCAGACAATGTTGGAACAGGATGTGTTAGCATTGAGTTTCATGTTGCTGGTTAACTAACTCAGAAGTGAAGAGAGGAATAAACTGCTCAGATAAAAACTATGCAGATTCTGAAAGGGGATAGGCTCCTCTGGTGAGTGCTGAGGACATAAAGCACAGAAATAAATGAATTGGGCAAAATTTTGGGGTGCTATAGATCAAAGGAAAATGTCCAGAAGTTGAGCAAGAAGGTTGGAAGTAAGTGTTTGGAAACAATTCTTAATAGGAAATTATTCTTAATGGAACATTGGGAAGCAAATAGACCATCATAACAACTATTCAGCAATAAATTTGCCTGTAGATAAAGTATTTGGAAAAGCAGTCCTCAGAAACACAGGCAGCTTTTCCGGAGGAACTAACTGGCTCTTCTGGCTTTACTGTGTTGCCATCAACCGTATGTGCAACACAGTGGGGAACTAGGCTGGGAAATACCACTTCTGCAGTATGAATGTGCGATTCTGCACCTTTGGCTTGCTTTGGCTTCAGTAGAGTTATGTTCTTGTGAATAATAGAAATCTATTCTTAAAATAATTGAAGATTCATTAATAAATCAATAGAATATAAGTTAAAAATGTAGGTAGAATTATATACACATAGATGGAGAAAAAAATAAAGCAAATCTGTCACATATATTACATACATAGCTGAAAAGCGCTCTTTCTTATAATGACCTTGAAATGCAAATGCATTATATGAATTATAATACTCTGATCCCCTTGAGCATAGCTTTAGAAAATGACATAAAACAACCAAATAAAATGTTTGAAGTTGTCCGCTTTTCTCAGAATATATTACATATATTAAACCTAATGTCTAAAGTGACGGAACTGGTAGTTCCTGTTTTGAGGAAAATAGTTTTAAGACTTCTGTGAAAAGAGATTCTGAAAAATGTTTTGGCAGAAAGTGCAGGTACAACTGTCTGCTAGAGAAGTGTTCATAAACTGCTTCTCTCCATTCTGAATACGTTCTGTGCCCATCACTCCTGCTTAGATAATCACTTGTTGGGGTTTTGGCTATGTTTCTCAAGGAAGTAGGGGGACGTAGGTTTTAGGAGCTGCTGGAAGCTAAGCTTGAGTATGGCAAGGAGGAGATGACTACATCAGAATTTTGTCTGAAGAGCAGAATAATTGTAAAAATGCTTTTTCAAAGATGGGGAATGAGTGGCTCTGAGCAGGAGTGTAATGCTGCTGTGAGCCCTTAAGCCTATTTACTCATTTAGTACACTGAGAGCACACCTGGGTGTCATGGGATTTGGATGCTTTGCAGATGGATAAACTCGATTACAAAGAACAACTAGTAAATTTCAGGAATTCATTATGAAAGTACCTTATGAATAAACTATACGCATATTAAAAAGCAAAACCAAACCATAGAAACCACTTCTTAGAAGAACTTTCATGTGTGACTATGGTATAGTTGCATAGCCCATGCAAGTGAATTAGAGCAAAGAAGCAGAAAAACTGGGCTAGATGTCATAAACTGCTGCCCAGGTTTTCACTTTTGTTTGTTTGTTTGTTTGGTTGGTTGTTCTTCTTTCCAAGGAAATAATTTGGAGATGCCTGCAATAAACTGTATCAGGTTAAAAAATGTAAGGGGATTCAATTCTCTAAGCGCAGGTATCTGGAAATAAGTTTGAAGACAAACGGCAACTGCAGCCTTTAGAGCACTACTTCAACCTGTTACTATCTTACATCTTTTGTTTTACTTTTCATGGTTCACAGTATTTCTCTTTATTCAGATAAAACTCATTGAAAACAATGCAGAACATGACATACTTCTACTATGAATGGCTAATTGTGTAAACATCAAAACGATACTCCATAGTAGACTTTAACTAGCAATATCCTTCTACCTCAATTTGACCAGACATTAGCTATTTTGAGACAATAGAGAGACTTTGAGTCAAATCTTCTTTCTGTTATGTTTGATTCTCAAAGAAAACTAGTTTTGTGCTTGCCTGATCATCCATCTGTCCATCTGCTTATGTGAGAGTATTATAATTCTTGTTCTAGCAGCTAAAATAAAAGTTATAGTATTACTAAGTAGGAAGTATACAAAATGCCTCTTCTATCCAGTTCTTTGAAGAAAGAGAAAAATAAGAAAAACAAGTGATTTATTCTACTGTCAAAGAAAAGTAAATGTCATTACTGATTGCCAAAAAAGGTTCTTGAAGAGATGGACAAATGTATTGTGTTTGAAGAGTCTGTGGGGCCTACTACTCTTCAGCACCACAAAATTCTAAATAATATTGAACCTACCTAGTTTAATAGATGAAGCAAAATCAAAGAATGCTCATGCAAAATAGCCAGAGTAAAAGTCAGTGAATAAAATTGTTGTATCTATGTGTTAAAGTCTGGAAAAGGAAGGTTATTTCCTGGTAAAGGTGAATCCATAGGAGAGCACATGAATGAAAAGGTTTTTGGAAAGCAAGATTTATAAGGCATGTTTCAAAAGAGTTGTATTGATTTAGTCCAGAGAAGAGAAGACGGAGAAAAATAATGTAACATTTGAAGCTTATTGTGAAGAAGACAGTCACCAATTGTCTTTTGTACCTACTTGCAGAAGGACAAGAAAAAATATCTTAATTTACAGTGAAAAAGAACAGGTTACATATTTGGAAAATGCTTCTAACTACAAGGACAGACTGGAACCAGACTATCAGGTGATGCTGGAGCATATGCCTCGCTGGCAATTTCAAACAGACTAGACAAAAAGTTTCTGTCATCCAGATGCTCTTACATCTATCTTCTTTCATAATGGTTGGCTCCACTCAATAAATAATCTGGAATATTAAGAAGTAATTTGAAAATTTGGAATGTGGAGATGAAATTGGATAGTCTGAACAGATGATAAATCATCCAAAATGCAGGTATCATTCTTTTGTCAATAGAGGTATTCTTGTATTTTGTATGCCTTTCTATGTTTTAATTTTCACTTTTTTAAGTTCATATACATATAATTTCTATTTGCAGATAGTCGATAAGGTTTTGCCTGTTCATGCAAGCAGTACTATTACTCTGCTTATACTACTTGATCCTCTGGGCAGGAAGCTGGTCTCAGCATTGTCAATACCCTTTTTCCTTGGCTTCTAATTCTATATAGCACATGTTCTTCAGGTATGTACAGCTTTGTAGATATTATGGGGGAATATTTTGCATTCAAAACACATGCAGTTTCTTTTAAGTCACACATAGATAACCAGAGTTTATTATTTGACAGAATAAACGAAAAGGTCTGATTCCTAAACAAAACCAGAACTTTCATGATGAATTTTACTTTCTGTGGTTAACAGCCTGTTTTTACTGTGATAAATAAAGTCTGTTAGTAATAAAAATGAAACCTATGCTGTGATAATGGAACCCTCAAGTGAAATTGGTTAGTGATACTAGAAAGTATCACTTGTATTTCTGCTCCAAACCTCAAGGTATTTTATTTTTCTGTACTCAAAAACAATATTAAATAGCAAGTATGGTTCGTGTATGGTTACCAGCATTCATGGACTTGATTAAAATATGAATCATTTCTGTATATGCTTTTGTTAGAAAATAAAATGAGTGACACAGGAGAGCAAGGAATGAAGATCATTTGGCTATTCAGAATACTGACAGAATACAGTCTATTCAGAATACTGGCTAGCATGTGTGTTCTTTCTGAGAAATTCAGTTTGGAGGATATTGAGAAAACCGTTTATTACTGTGATAATCTGTTAGCTGCTTAAGGACTTGCATTTTCATATCAAACAATTATTAAAGTCTTCAAATTAAAGTGTTTATCTTCCAGTGTTTTTTCTTTTATTGGGTCTGTGCCAGGAAAGGCTGTGAACATTTGCAAATGGACATTTTATTGTATCTTCTTCCCTCAAATTGTATTAGAGTCATTTCCATTATTAGAAGCAGCTGTATTAAAAATATGAATAGAGAGTCAAATGGCTTTCACTTGGTTAACCTCCCAAAGAGGAAGATATGAGTGAAAGAAGTGGCACCCCTTTGCTTTTGTTGGTTGCTCTCTCTTATTATCTTGATATAGAACCAAGGGGTTCCAGTATAACTTTTCTGTTTCATCATCTAGACTTACCTAGCTTTATGGGTTTATGGGGTTTTAAAGTAGGAGACATCTACTTGTGCTATTTGAGAATTAACTTAGAGATCACTAAAGTCTTAAAACCTTTATAATACAAGCCAATCTGGAGAATGTTGTCAACTTGAATAGAATTATTCAAGAAAATGAATCACGTACCACTTTACCTTTATATTAATGCAGTGTATATAGAAGAAAAACAATATCGTCAGAGAAGCTTTTGAAGGAAAATGCCTAGCAAATAACTTCAGAATGTTTAACTCACACTTTTGTACAAGGATAGGAAAATATAATTCCTGGATAGACGTGAAATACTGTTTTAAAAAGGCCCCTAAAGACTTCCCATGAAAGTCAAAGAAGTAGCTTATAATTCAAGATGTTTCGTGAAGAGAGAATAATGGTTCTAAACTATGAGATGCCATAGAGAATTGAACAAATTGAGAAAGATGAAAAAAACTACTAAGGCTTCTTTTACTTACAGTTGACATCTAAGGTTGTCTGGTCTTACTTGTGAGAACTTGCTTTTCAATATGTATATTAATGTAATTTTTTTAATAACTGAACATTCACATTTAAATTTATATTTTCAAGTTACAAAATGCAAACTATTTTTTCAGCTTTCCCATTTAATATCTTACTGAACAGTTTAAGTATAATTTTTGCAGACTAACGAAGTATTTACTTTACCAGAGGGAAGTTGTGATGAGAAATTCAGTTTTCCTGGATATCTTCAGAGGCCCAATGCAGTTACTACAGAAATCAATCCCCAGCAAGGTGCTTGTGCCTATTTTGAATAGTATGATACTCAGAAAAATATAGAGCTAATATACAAGGATCTAACTCCCATTTTCAAAGGTGCCAATGAATTTGTCACTTAATAATTCTGAAAATATTACTTGCAAGTTAAATAAGGACACTCTGAAACAGTAAGAATAATTAAACGGTGGTTAGGAAGAAAAAGAATATATGCAGTTTGATTAAATGAGGTAAACAACCATATACAAGGAAACTGGAATGATACAATATTTATTTAAGTTGGCAGGAGAATGCATAATTGGAGGTAAAACTGGGAGAACATGGTGTGCAGTTATCCTGAGTTATTCTATTTTAGCAGATTTAATAATGTTTTAAAGTGGTGGCAGTCCCCTTCTTTAACATAACTCCAATTGGACTGGACAAAGTAGTACAAATTGTGCTTCAGAAAGTCAACCCTATAGTTGGGTGTAGGTTGGAAAGTGTAAGTCTTAGCATTTAAGAGTATGTAAGTTTTTTGGCAAATTTTCAGAAATAAATACGAAAATGTCAAGATTAAGAAAATATTTTCTCTAGAGTACTAGAAACTGTATTTGCTTTGGGCTCTCCAGATAAATATCGTGATGTACAGTAACAGTATAAAGAGATGGTTGCTTGCTTAATGCAGTTTATGTGTGTGCTAATTTGTATAGCTGAGTTTTCCATCAAAGTTGGCCAAAGCACAGAGAGTTATTTTAATTGCCCAATTTTTATAAAGAGCATGAATAACTCATCTGGGATGCTTTTGGCTGCTTCTTCAAGTGGTTGTGGAGATGGATTTCGTTGCTGGTGTGTATGTGCCCAGTGAGTGCACATACGTAAGAAGAAGTGCACATACATAAGGAGAAATTATTTGGACAAGCAGAGTCCATTAGATGGTATCAGCAGACTACTACTTGAAGCACCCTCATGTCCACTGTCCTCAGGGCATTAAATAGTGACATGACTACACACACTCATGATTTCATTATTTCCATCATACCAAAAGGTGGAAATATTTCAGTGTATGTACTACGTGAGTCATTTAACTTCATATTTAATAGTACAATTAATTTCATGCTGTAAATTAAGTCTTCGTATGACATTAGCAAAATTGAGTTTGAGTTAACATACCAAATATATCTTTTTAGATATGGATAAAGGAATCGTAAGTTACTGGGGCTTAAGATTTTTCCTAGTGTGATTTTTCAGCATGCAATATGTCCCATAGTAACATTTCCTTTTTCCAAAAGGGAACATACAGCAGAGGAGGGAGAAGAATTCCCTTGAACAGAAAACAATTTATTTCTAAATTCCACAAGTAAAGCTACAGTTATAATTTAAGACAGTATCACTGATTCGGTATCCTAAAAGCTATGATTCTGAGCTTCTTGGACATATCCATTACCAGGATTCACTTGTACTGGCAGGGAAGTCTGATGGAGGCAAAAGGAATGTGATTCCCAGCACAGGTTGCTGCCCATGCATGTAGCAAGGGATAAAAGGTTCATCAGCAATATGGCGTGTCTTTGATTAATGTATTTTAAAGTCCAGGGCCTGAAAAAACCTGTTTTATTCCTTGCCTGCTCCCTTCAGGGACCTTGATAGTGACTAGCTTTGTGTTGAGTGCCTTATGTATTTACAACCCTGATAGTAGTGGTTGTCTTTGTATTTTCAGTATGGTGTTGTACATAGTGCTGAGTGACTTGCTGGTCTCGTGATTTTTCTCTCTCTTATTCTCTACAAACTCTCCAGTTTATTAGAAGCAATAAACACCAGAAATAGATTCCCTTCTACAACTGATTGCAGAAGCAAATGTACCTTTACAAATCAGTGACAGAGCCTTCAGTATCTGCAACTTTACAGGAAGGATGAGAGTGCTAGCAGTTCAGTGTGAACAGTCAGTGCCTCAGCACTTTCATTTGCTATTTCAAATTCAGACTGGAGTATCCATAATCTCCTAACCAATCACTAATCCTCAGGGATTTTGAACTGCCAGCCTGCAAGATGTCTATTTTTACATAGGGGTCTGTGCAGCAAAGACATTAGATTCTTCACAGGAGCACTGGACTATGTTACAGAGTGGTACCCTTCAATCTTTGTTGTAAATCAAGCAGGAATTTTCTGTTAGTTTTCTGTTCCCTCTGCCTTCTCCCCCCAAAACAGAGCCATCATCACAGCCTGTGTCAGAACATAAAGAACTGAAGTGCAGTACATCAACAGATGTTTGATTTGGTTCACACAGGTCTAAAACTATATGATCAATACTTCTCAGACTTACAAAACCAGCAATATTGATTTGAAACACTTGGTGTGGTTTTGGTGTTATACGTCATATTATCAGAGCATTTTGCCTCCCAGAGCAGAGATCCTAGACAGTAACAGGACGATTAAATCAGCTTCTAGGTTATCTTTTATGATCAGTGAAAATATCTCAGCATTTATAGTCTCTCACAAAACATTCTGTACTTTACATTGTGCACAAAGTTTACTGGAACCATGGCTTTGCAACTACCTGGTACATGCTGCATCAGATGTCTATGGTACACAGAGAAGCACTCTCCTCATTAAATTTGGAACAGTGTTGTCTTCATACCTTAATATACCAAGGGTTTGTATGACAGACAGATCTGTTCAGAGATAGGTATCTGCTCACATTCAAAATCTCTGTGATGCTTAGGGAATGCTTTGTCTCTATATAAACATCTCAGAGTCAGGACCCTCTGCCTTGAACAAAAAGTACATTTGGTCTTGGTTTTCAGGGACTTACCAAACAAGTGCTGATAGTCAAAGGGATAATCAATTATATGTTTTATCAACAAGCCAGTAAGGGGCAAGACCATCTTCAGGAACTTTTAGATGACATATGGCTTTGAATTAAGCCAGTCAAAACCAGGCAACATTTGGGTAATGCTGGAGGTTCTGAGCCTTTCTAACCTTCAGCATATCTAACCATCATAGCAAGGAGCCAACAGCAATGACCTGTCTTCCAGAGCTGCCTTTTCAAACTCCTAAATGTGTGCTTGTTCCTAGCAGACACAAATAGTGCCCCATTCTAACTAGAGGGATGATGAGAGCTCCTGAAAAAAAATTATCTGTTTAATAACATGGAGCTTGTGTGCCTTTCTATGTGTCTTGTGAAACTTTCAGTACAGTCTCTTTACCTGCTTAGCCAAACATACTCTTCCGAAATAATAATCAGATCCTGCAGGCAAACCCAGTATGATTATAGCTGATGGACTGGGTGTTACCTAGATGAAATCTGCTGACAGAAACTATTTTGCAACAGTACAGATCATTTTGTGTCAAATAGAGTCACTTTAACTAGAGTTACTCACAAACCTAAATGAAAAGATTTCCTGTTTAAGTGTCCTGGCATCGTCAGTCTCCCTTAACCTCTTCTACTTCAATAGTACAGGACTGTTTAATAGCTTTGACGCTAACTGGAGTTTACATAATTTCTCTAAAAATGTGTTTTTCTGCAATAGCTGCTTATCTTCTGTACATGGATAAAACGTACCTTAGCCTGTAGAAAGATTTCTGAAAGGCTTTGTTTATATTGTACCTAAGAATGGAAACCTGTTTTACCTATCTGTATAATTTTTTACTAGTAGAAACTAGGCTTTCCTGTCTGCTTTAGAAATATTCCCATGCCTTGTAAAACACATAGCAGGGAAAATGGGATTATACTATACGGGTTTCCTACTGAAATAATAGGAAACTCTCACAAGCTTCTGCTGTTTTAATTATGATGTTAACCTTGAGTACTTAAGGTCTACTGCCAAACTCTAGAAACAATGCCCTCCTCCTTCAGAGGAAGCTTGAACAACTTTATCTTCAATTTTCTACTTTGGTTTTTAGATAAAGTTTACATTGATTCCTTGAGCTTTAGTTATTAACAAGTAACTTCTTAGAATGGGCCTGATTTCTGTGGATTGGCAAATTTTCTTCTCTTTATTTCCACTCCCTACTATTCTTTTAGATTCTGCTTGCAGAAAGACCAGCAGGGTTTTAAGAGCACAATATGCATGACTGCATCTTTTCCTCTAATGCATCTTCCCTAACAGTGGAAAAGAATGGCTCTCTCAGAATGTGCTCATCTAAGCTTCCAGTTCCCCAGGATCTTGGAAAGGCTTCTGTGCAATAGCAGCTTCAGCATCTGCCACAGATAGCAGGCAAACTTGTGGTGGATTGGCAGAGCTAAGAAATAGATTTCCAGCACAGGGGCAGTGGACTCTTCTTCGGTGACTTTAATTACAGCACCCCTCTAACACTTCTTCAAAACAGCAATAAATGTTTTAAAATCAGATGTGAAAAGGATGGACATGGATCAAATTTTCACCTTCTCTATCAATAGAAAAATGAGGGTGCATCAGATGAAGCTGGCAATAGGCAGGTACAAAGCAAATAATATGATAAATTATATTGTTTAATATGTTCATGGGTAGTATGCTCATGACATTATTTACCTAAAGACAGTCTGGATGACCAGAGTTCAGGTGGATTTACGGAGAGACTGCACAAGACCTTGGAGGAGAGATCTAGTAAAGGTCACTGACTAGACAAACCACATCAGGCTCAGGAAACCTCCCGAGCTAAACCAAAGTTGGATGCTGGAACCCATGAGCATCATCAAATGTGCTTGCCCTGGTTCTGCTGTTTTCTGAGAGACTACTTGCATAAGAATTGGCTTATGTCTGCTGTTGGAGATAGGTAAATGGGCCAAGTGTATCCCTGGCCTGAACCAGTCTGACCTCTCTTGTATTCTTAAAATAAGGTTTATTTATGAATCTTGGCCAACTCATGAAGTCCCTCTTTAAATTCAATCAGCTAGAGCCAACCTTAGTAATTCTCGTTCCTCTTACTGCACTGTCAGCTTTGCTAGCTACACCATCTGTGGTATTTCAAAGATTTATGACGCATGATAATGAAATACCTCTTCCTCACCAAGTTTTCCTCACTTGGTCATGCTCTTACCTAAATCAAACTTTATTCATCTTTATCTCTTTAGAAACTTGTTGCAAGCACTGTAATTTTGAGTAATGACTTTTCTTGTTCTTTATGCTGGCTGTCATATTCTTTCTACTACAGAGAGGAAATATTTGAGCCTGCCAAAGAAAAGAACAAGAAAATTAATAGAAAATCCATGGGATAGTGTTGTTTCCATCACAGCAATTTGAGAGGAGGAATTTCATTCTGATCCTTGTTAAGTGGATAAATCAAATCCACAGATCTGTAATGCCAAATCTATAAGTCATGTTACAAAATTCAGCAAGCCACGATCACAACCTTTAGACATCCTCAGAAATAACTTTCCTTCTTTTCCTTTCAACTTCAGGGGTTGTTCTGATAGTAGGTTTATCCTCCTAAGTCATTTAGCAAGGACAAGGAAATTCAATGGGAAGTCTCTCTATTTAGCAGAGATTAACATGGTTGATGCTAATGTTCAGTTCCCTGGTTAGCTTAAAGTCCTTCCAATTTTCAGTAGATAGACATAGGTGAACACAGCCAGAGCTGGAGGAGGAGGGGAACAGGAAGGGCTGGAGGAACAGGGTCAGATCTAGAGCCTTTCATAACATCCTTTTACCCTCTGCCTCCTGCTGCTGGTAAATCTACACCTGAACAGCCACTGCTTTAAAAGAAAAAAAAGCTTCTCCTGTTTGGCTTTTTACTAGTAACACCTCAGGTGTTGAGCAAATGAAGGCAAACCTCTGTGCCAGGGCTCTGTATCTCTAACTCTGTGTGTACACCAGCTAGCACAGTAGGAACCTGTTCTGTTTTGAACATACTATAGCATAAATGGCTGATAAATTGGAAAGGAAGGAATCAACATTTTTCTATTACTTGTGTGGCCTCCTGAAACGATTAATATATGTTTAATGACTTCTACATGTACGCTGTGTTTCAATTAAATGTTTCTTTTTTAACGAGACCACTTAAAAGTAAGTATGGAAGTGTGGCAGCCAGTATTAAGGTTAAATTTACTATAGTATTTTAAAATAACACAATAAAAATACTATGCAACACATTTTTGATGCCAAAGTTTTTAAGGAAGTCAAACCGCTGAAGGGGTGGAAGTCCCTGACAGAGCAGCTGAAACTATAACCTACAGAATGCCGAACCTGCTTCTGATAGCTTTTTTTCTTTTTCTCTTTGAATGTGCTCATCTACTTTGTATTAATGACAAGTATGTTCAAAATTGAAAAATCCATTGGGGGATGAGAAAGCAGGCAATCTAATTTTTTCTCATCGGGTCCCTGAGTGAAAGCTGTGGCAGGGTGTAGATGTACTAGTTCTAAAGTCTTGAAGGTCATGCTGACCAGAAACAATCGCATGAGTTCACCAACCAGCAGCAATTCTTCCTTGTTGAATAAATCAGTTTTCAGTGCAGTATGTTCTGATCATTTGTTTTCTTACATGCTGTGTACATCTATGGCTATTTAACTGATAAAAAATAAAGTGCTCTTTTTCTACATTTTAATTGAATTCCATTTTCCATCTACACACAGTTTACAAATTATAATTGGAAGAGTGAAACATGTGGTAAAGAAAAGCCATTAAATTTTCTATTGTAAAATGTAAAAGTTAAGAATCAGAGGCCAGTTATATAAATGATTAAATAAAAATTGTACAAGCATGAAATAACATCTGCATATTTTGTAAAGAGGGTATATTTAGTTGAATAAGGGCCTTTAAAATGAAGGAAGAAGAAAAAAAAAGGAAGTGTATAACTGGACTAACATAGCATAAGAGAAGGCCTTACTTTTTTCTGAGAAAGGTAGCTAGAATTGGTAGTATAACTCAGAGACACAAACCAATCCACCCAGTCTGCTGATAACACGCACTTGTAGTTCTGGGTCCTAAACAAACACAATATGGGCCTTGCAAGTGCTTTAGAAAGCCCTGGTTAATAATCAGTTGTCCAGGAGTCCCCTTTGACCTGTGCGGGCCCTCCTTCTTCTTGGAACAAAACCACAGCAGCTGTTGCTTACATGAGCCATCGTGATGCGGTAACTGCACCCCTTGCTGCTGCCTCCCTCCGCTTTCTCACTGCGTGTAGCGAGAGAAACCTGCATCTACAACTTACGATCAGAGCAAATTAAAGAAAGCTGGGCAGCTGAGTTACTGAGACCTGCCTCGAATAAGGTAGAGAAAGATGACCTAGGGTTAGATGACCCTGACTATCAAGTGTGTTGCCTTGACAAATAGTAATTGCTTGACAATTGCTCTAGGCTTGGAAAACTTATGTTATCATGTTCATGCTGTATCCACTGATAAAAATTGTTTTCATTACACATACTGGATATTTCTAACTCCACTGAACCTACTGATGTGTGAAAACAGAGATAAGTTCAAACTAGAGGTCTCAGACTTGAAAGTCTGAAACTTGAAAGTCTCTCCTTTGTTCGAGTTATTCCTTTTGGCTAGCGGATGTCTGTCTTTAACTCAAGAATCAGTCTATGGCCAGCAACTACAGTGGTTTTTAAATGCCTTTTTTGTTGTTGTTGTTTTTTTGAATGGTGCCTTTGTTAGAGCTGGAGAAGTTTCAATGAAAGAATATCTCAGTTTTGTGCTTGGTGAATGCTATTGTATTAATGATCTCCTTGTATAGGTTTCAACATTAAGGCTGTTGATACATTAAAGAGCAGTCCACACTCACAGCTTGATATTTAAGGCATAAGTTCAGCATTGATTGCATATTTTATACACTGTAAGAACTTAAATTGTTTGGCCTGTCCTGTAGCAGAACTTCCTTTTTTACTATGGTCTGCAGTTATTGTTTCCTCCCCTTTTTAAAAGTTTTCATGATAATACAAACATGAGCCTCTTTCAGTTAAAAAAGATTTTTTTTTTTTCTTTGAAATAAAGTACTCCTTTTTCTGAAAAGCTGCTGGGTCTCTCCCCGAAAGAATCTTAGATTTTTATGTTTTTCCTTATACCTTAACACGTGTCAGCTCAGGCTGTAGAGAGATGTAATAGGTAATATGAAATATTTCTGGGGGTATATATTGCTAAAATAATTTTTTTTAGAAAGGTAGGGAAGGCAATGTACAATGTGTAGTACTTATGGACTCAAGTGGTTAGAGAGATGTATGCTTGCTGCATTAAAGAAAAGGCGGCAGGAGTCTGTCAGGGGTCAGTACATGGTCACTCATGACCTCAGGGGCACAGAGAGGTGGAATTCTTGTGACATGATTTTCCAGAGAATGTGTGGGCTTTGATTCATCTGTTTACACAGCATCAGAAAGCAAATAGGATACTGTTTTTTTATTTGATGAAGACTTCAGTCATCCAGCACAGCATCTTCCACTGAACTTATCTTTCCTTCCCTTCCTTTCATGTGCCTCTTGCATATTTCCAGCAGGCTCTCCCTCTAGAATGATGGATCTTATGCATGAGAAAGACAGTTTTGCTACTGCTCGTACATATGTTGTCATATGGTACAACCTGTCATTATTTTAATTCTTGCTTTCAAAAGAAATACCTGTGTGTTGAAATTGTGTACAACTACAATAGTAATACCCAGATCTAATAAACAGCTTTGTATCTCAAGATCTCAACTTTTTTTTTAAGCCTGGTATGAGATTTTGTCCCTTTTAAAACTCACAGAGCTCGAATAGAAGTGGCTGTGGCAAGACTAAACAGCATTTATACCTTCTCGCTGTTGGGCCATTTGTCAGATGATACCATGATACAGCTCTTTTAGCCTCTGAGTGCCACTGACTTACAGCTCAGCATCTCTGCAGTGCTTTGTTCAGACTCTCCTACTGCACCCAAAACTTCCCCTGTTCCAGCAGGAGGAAGATTATGGCTTCCTTTCACAGTTCCTACAGAAAGATCCTTCTCTGGGTGAGATGTGAGGGTTTTTAGTACCTTTTCCTATTCAGGTCTTTAATATGAAGAGCGTGGAAGACTGGTGAGGATTTGAATCACCATAATTTTCAGTTATTTTATGTGGAGATATGATACAGCATGAGAACTCCTTTAAGGGGGATCTTCCTAGCTGGATTAGCCTTTTGACATTCAGTTGGCACTGCTAACTAGGCACCTTGCCTCTGGAGCTATGATTTTTATATTTTGAAAAGACAAAGACAAGTTAAACAAAATTTGCTAAACACTTATTTCAGATCTTAGGTTTAGACTTTTTGTAACCTTTGTATATGTAGCCTTGGGACACCCTGTAAGCATTATTTTGTCTCTTAGATTCAGTGAGAGGTAAGAAAGTTTTAATTGTCCCTATCTTAGGATAAAAAAGCCATTGATGAAATTCTGAGCCAGGGACAGAATTGTGTCCCATGTTTGAACTCTCATTTCCAACCCTTGGCCAAAACACCATCCATCTTCCATCTTGATATAGATTTAACATCAGCTTTATGATTTAACTTGAAATGTCTGTAGGAGCAGTAAGTAGCAATCTGCGCTCAGATGGTGGGATGAAAGAGAGAGCAATTGTATTCTTTAATGTGTTAATCAATCCAGTTTATTTAAATGTGTTCAGGAAGTTATGCTAAGTCATTTAAATGTTTTTTGTTTTGTTTTGTTTTTTCATTTATTTTCAGGTCTACTTTACCTGTAGTGTTGAGCTATTGTGATAGTTTGCTTTTTATGACTTGCATCAAGCATGAAGCTTTCAAAACCATGTGTCAAAGGTAAGTTAGTTCAATAATATTTAAATACATCCCTAAACATATTGTGCATTTACAGGGGAAGTTTTCATGTTTAACTGTAGGCTCAGCTCTGTTGAGAAGCCACAGTCCTGCGTAAAGGATGTTATGAAGTAGTATATGCTCCTGCAGAGAGCTCCGGGAGACGTTTTCTCCCAGTGTTCCCCAATATATCGTGTGAGGAAGTGTGCGTACTGCACCAGCTTTTAAAATAGTGCAACCTGATCTTTTCTTTACAGCTCGAAGGGTGGGGGTGGGGAGCGAAGGTGAAAGAATGGGTGCTCAGATCCTCCTTCCCATTTTGGGTCTGGTTTTCTCTGTTGAGTGAAGAGAGCATTAAATGTGCAAGACCATTACAAGGAAGGACCCTCTGCTCTCACGCTTCACAGTTCTTGTGACATAGGCCAGGTTTAATCTAGTCCATGCTAGGAGAAACTAAGTACACTTAGAGGGTTATAATGAGCTTCCCCCTCATTTTCATTTTCCCTCACTGGTATGTAAATCGTTGTGTGTAAGGGATAAAAGTCTGTAGGAGTTATGAAACCAAAGCGATTACACTAATGTGGAGCTCCTTCTCGTTAGTCTGCAGTGTTTATCACAATGTTTAGTATTGTAAAAACTAAAATGGAGTAAACTCCAAATCAAAAGAGACCATCTGACATTTCTCCAACTACAAAAGGTAAAAATGATAAACTGAAGTAAATTACAAAACAAATCTTTATAAAGAAAGATAGGCAATTTGCAAGTCAGGAAATCAGCTTGTTGGAGTTTCACTTGTGGGTAGGGATTTAGAAGTTATCCAGATATAGTAGTTCATGGATTTAACTTGGAAAGACTACCAAAATTAATATTTAGTCAGTAGTTGTGACAGCCAATCAGTACACTGTCATACAGTGGAATCTTTACGAAATGTATTATTTTATAAGAAAGGATGTTAATGCACATACCACATTCAGCCAGAAACAAGGATACTAAGAGTCCTGAAAAAGTACAGTGGTTTCAGTATTCTGTTTTGCCAGCTAGTGTTGCCTGGTTTTCGGCATGTTTATTTTTTGCTTCTTTGGGCAGTCTAAAGGACATATTTCTCATCTGATTTCCTAACTTCCATTCATCTTTTACAACATATTTATTTGTAGCTGTAATCCAAGCTGAGAGCACTTCTTTGGTCAGTGAGAGGTGTATTTTGTGTACGCATTTTTAACTAATGCCCTGATTAACTAGTATCATCTATACATAAGCACTACTCAAACTATTAAACTGTACTTGTAGAAAATATTCATGAAAACTACTACAGTAATTCAAAATATTCTGAAAAAGTTTATTTCTTTTTATTAAGCATTAATGCCAAACTTGAAAACTGTTGTTAAACATCCATCAGTATAGCTGGAGACCCAGAATCCAGAAGTAAGGTTCAAGAGAAGGAACTGGGGAAAACAGTACTTCTCCTTCTCAGATACTAGAAATGAAACCTTCAGATACTAGAAATGAAACCTGCAGAAAGATTTCTCCAAGAATGCTATCAGTCTTCAGTTAGAAGGGTCACGCTATCACTGGCTAGCTGCTGGAAGGAAGAGAGAGTTTTCTTTTCTTTCCCACTTTCCATAAAACACCAGTTACTATAAAAGGATAGCTGGAGCTGTGCTGCTTTCTTCCTGTGCCTTGGGCTCCATTTTTAAAACTTCCCCCCCCCCCCCCCCATCTTATCCATTGTGAATAACTACTGCACTTTCCTGCTGTTAATAGTTTTGACATATGGCTGCAACAATATAAAATCAACATTTCAGATAACTTAAGAGCTGAGTACAGGCTTCTAAAAAGCAGTAACTGGACTTGCAGTCCTGTTAGTTATGCATGGCTGCTGCTTGTTAAAGTGCTACTGTGCAAAAGCTGAAACACTGGAACTGCCTGCTTACAGAACCAGGAAGACTATGCTGTCTGTATCAGTCAGATTTCCAAATATAAGTTAGTAACACCCTTCACAACTGAAAAGGTAGGAATATATTTAGAGTTTTAAGCAAAAGCTGTAGAAATTCGTAACACAGGCCTTTATGGTGACCAGAGAAAACTGCTTGTTATCATTCAAAATTATGAGGCTGCATTTGTTAAAAGAAATGGTGAGTGAAGTACAGAGTTACATAAAAAAAATTAAAGTATCAGACAACCAAATGGTACAGTTAGAACGGTCACAGGTACAATACTGCAGCAGTAGTTGACCGGTAATATTTTTCAAGTGTGAAAAGGGAGAGGGACGGTCAGTCAGATAATCATACTCCAAATTACTCATTTGTGTAATTCAGTTAATCAAAAGAAAAGCAGATTTAGATAAATTAATAATAAACAAGCCTTATTTTTATAAAACAAACAAACAAAAATTATCTTGATCTTGCAGACCTGAAAAGCCTTTGTATTGTAACATAAAAATAAATGAAAACTACACAAAGCATATATTAAAATACAGGTTTCAACCTCCTAGTGAGTTAATACAGTTTCACTTTTCTTTGTACTCAACCCAACTCTGGTTGCCAGTGCTTTTTGATAGTTAAACCAGAAGGGGCTATCAGTGTGAGGAGACACCTGTGTGTGCATATATATATATCTATGTACCTCCTTCCTTAATGGATTCATATAAGGCATACATATATTACAGAGAAAGTATGCTGCTAATGTATTTGCTGAACACTAGTACCTTTACATGTGGGATATTGAACTGACAGGTTTTTATCATCTGTGGGAGTGTGACAGGTCTGTCGACCGACTAATACTGACACCAAGGTCAAAGTTTGAGGGTGAACTGCGTTTGCGGTACACAGAAACTTAGCTCATAGTGACGGGAGTGGGTCCCAGTTTCTGTGCCTCAGTCTATGAGCCACGTCCCTACCCAAGCTGCTTTTCCAATCCGCCTACTACACCCACCCACCTTTTATTTTCAGGAAACGGACAGAGTTGGGGTTTGCTTTATACTCTTGCCACTTTGATTTCTTTTTGTAACAAGCTCCCGAGCTGCAGAAGCAGCCTGGCAGCAGCACTTGAACTCCAAGCACAGCAGAACTAGGGAGCCCTCCAGGAGCGAGTTAGAGCTCTTAGTCACTGACCAACCCATTGCCTGTAGAAGTTAGCATGCTTCAGTTGACTTTGATCCCTCAAGGGACTAGCTACCAGCTAAACAAAACTGGAGTACAGGGCTAGCCAAGCATAGATTCTCGGTGACCTTGTGTCAGGACCTGTGATCCTGTTGTAAAAGCCAGCGATGTTACCTCCTTGCCCTCTGAGACTCCCAGGGAATCCCCAAGTAAATGAGGGGGGAGTTATTTACATCTCCTTTGTGTCTCCATCCCAATCTCTTTTTTTCTTTTGTTTGTTTGTTTTAAAAGAAGTGATGGAATACTTTAAAAAAGACTACTTGTTCCTTTGTGAAGGCTTACTACAACAAAGCAAGAATAATTTGCCCCATTAATTATAGATAATGGAAAATGTGTAAGTATCTACGTGGTTAAAGTGATCAGCGTACTGTCATTGGCGATATCATGGCTGTTGCATACAGCCTGGAAAGGCAGATGCACTTGAGTTTTACTGGTGGGTTACAATATTTAGAAGCTAGGAGACCTATAAAGTCAAACTATTAAATATACCGAGGGTAGAAATGCCCATTTGCTTGTGCAGAGGAAATGGAGCAAAGATACACCACAGCAGTGAGAGCTAGCAGGACAAAGGAGATACTATTGACTCATTCCAGACTGCCGACTTAGCAGCTCAACTTTGTTTCCTTTTAACTTTTGTAACAGTAGGAGCTCAAAGCTTCTCAGTCTATTTTCTGCACAAATAGAAACACCCAGACTTCAAAAAGTAACACACTTTGAAGAAACCCAAATCATTAACACATGAAAAACTGTGTGTGCTGCTAAACACGGCTTCACGGTTCCTTGGATTTTGCAGTGAGTAAATGCTGATCTTTTAGTAATAATTTTACCCTGCTGCATTCTGCCAAACAATTCTCGACATGTTTCTGAAACACTTTTTTGTTGGTTTTAGTGTGATATGGATTTATTGACTTTGCAGTAGGTAAGTACCACTTCAATATTTTCACAGGCTAAGTAAACCCCCCCAAACCCCACTTTTTCTCCCCCCAGGTAGCATATTGCAACAAGTTTCTGACCCTATAACATTGCACTGGTAACACTGGGGGAAGCAGACAGTGTTTGAAGCCGAGATTTTGTTCTCGGTGCTTAAATGTATTTTTAATTAAATATATATATATGTATATAAAAAATAGCTTTTTATTGTCCACTCTGGACAATGACGTGTTCAAGGCCACCAATGTGACATTTTCTCTGTGCCAACCCCACCAGGAGCGTGTTTCAGGCACAAAACCGGCCCCTCGTGTCCCCGCTTGCTCCCAGAGGGAACGCGCCAGGCTTAGGCGGGGATTTAACTTCACAGATCTGACCCGTTTACAAACACACTCTCTTCTCTCGCAAGAAATCGCTTCTCGAGCGTGTAGCATGCGTTTGAAACGTCATAAACCGTCACAAAACGTCATAAACGCCAATCAATCAGCAGCACCCAAACCACCCTCGTGCTGGAGCGTCTAAGTTCGGTTTAACTTATGAAGTATTTAGTCTTGGGCTCGGCTCTCCAGCCCCCCCAGTAGGGGAAATCAGGCGGGGCGCCCATGTTCTGGCCTCGGCGTCGGGAGCCGCTCTCCCCCCCGTTAGTGAGGCGGGCTGTCAATCATGCGACGTCACAATACGCCTGTGTGAGCGCTGTAAACAGTCGGGCGGGCGTGTGTGTGTGTGAATGACGCGGGGGTGCGCCTCACCCCCCCTCGGATCGAGCGCACGCCCGATCCGGGGGGGGTGAGGGGTAGAGGCGCGTCCCCCTTGTTTCCCTGCGCGCATGGTAGCGGTACTAAAGGTAGCATCGCTGGAGCAGGGGATGATGTAATTCTCCCTCCGGCCAGTAACTGCTTGCGCTAGCACCGATCCGACTGGCGAAGGGGAAGGGGGGGTGTGTGTTGTTTTACTCGTGATCGTATCAGCATCTCCTCAGCGCGCCCCCCAACCTTTAAACCCCGCTTCGCTCACACTCCCATCCCCCCTTCTTTGTGGGGGGAAGGGGTTTGAGGGGGGGAGCCCCGAGGCGTGTGTGCAGGGTAAACACGCCGGTGAGCGCGGCGCCGAGCGGTAAACAAGTCTAAGGTGCCCTCCGCTGCACGGCAACTTGCTGCGGGCGGGGTGTTGTTCTCCCTCTCACCCCCCCGCGCGCACACACCCGCACACACACACACACACACTTCCCCCAAACAAAAGCCCTTTTAATATCAGCGTCAGCTTTTGTTCGGCGGGTAGAGGCAAGCGTCCCCACTCCCGATCACCTTATTTCACCGGGTCGTGCTTCCCCCCCCACCCCGTCCAAATCCGCGAGTACCTCCTCGCCGTCCCCCGTGCGCGCAACCCCTGCACTTAACCGCCTCTAACAGACCCCCCTCCCCCGTCCCCGAAGCGCCTGGTCCCTTCTCTGGGGCTGCAGCCAGGTAGGCGAGCAGGCAGCCCCCCGTCCCAGTCCCCCCTCCCCCAGTAGAAAAGGCAGTAGTTAAAGGGCACTTACTGTCAGAAGAGGAGGGGAGGAAGCCGTACTCTCGGCGCAAAAGCAAAACAGCCACTCGCAGGATGTTGCCAGCGTAGGAGACAGCGAGGAAAAAAATATAAATAATCTTCCAGTAGTGTGTGTGTCGCGGGGGGGAGGATTCGCCTTTTAAGCGGAGAAAAATAAAATCAAAAAATAACCATGTGTGTCCCGTCCCCCCCTCGCCCCCCGGTTGCCTTTTTTGTGCAGTTTCAGCAAAGCTGCGAGGAAGTTGGTTCTTTTGTTCCACTATTTATAGATTGCGTCAACATTGCGAAAAGGAGAAGGCGGAGCGGTGGCACTTACTCCTCGCCGAGGGGGGGTGGTGGTGGTGGAAGATATCGGGGTGGAGAGGCGGGCCGGGTGGGGAAAGCAGGGGAGGACGGACAGAGAAACGGACAGATAGCATACAAGCGACCTCAGCTCTCTCCCCACCCGCTGCCCCGAGCACCGCGGAGGGAACCGGGCGGAGCGGCGGCGGGGAGAGCAGTGCTGCTTCCCCGCCCGGTTGCCGCTGCCGCACAGCACCGCCCCGCGGGCAGCGAGGAGAGACGCGCTGAACCGAGCGGCGGAGCCGCACCGCTCTGTTCAGAGCGTCTCCCCTTGTCGGTAACCTCCACTTCCATCCCCCGGTAGAACCTGTTGCGAGCCCCTCGGTTGGGAGCTCCGAGGGCAGGTGCACGCACCCGTCCAACCGTGTTTTCTTTCCGAGGTGAACGAAGGGTTAATCCGGGAATAACATTTCAACAACCGGGGGGTCGTGAAAGTTTGAACCGGGGACGGAATGGGGGGGTTAAGGAGGAGTGGTGTGTGTGTGTAACCGGCGCTCTTTTTGGCCGAAGGCCAATGTTTCTAAACTGAATGTAAACAAAGAAAACTGCGAACACCACAGGAGGGCCTTCCACCGCCGCCGAGGCTGGGGAAAAGGTTCCCAAACGGGTCCTTAGCTTTAACCACCGTCCCCCCCACCCTCCCCGCCCGGTTCCCTCTCCTCGTCCTGAGCGCCTCAGGGCACACCGGCCGCCACCCTCGGGGGCCGCGGGGCGGGGGAGGTTTCCGCCGACGGGGCCGGGTAGGGCAGTGAGCCTCAAAAAAGCGACCAACAGAGACATACACACACACACACACACACACACACTGTCTTCTCTTTTTTTTTTTTTTTTTTTTTTGCTTTCAACACCGGTCTTGTGGGGTTTTTTTGGGTTTTGTTTTGAGAGCGAGGGCTGGATCCTCCCGCCCCGGGAGGAAGAGCCGCCGTGCTCCGGGCGGGCGGAGGCCGGGGCCGGGCTTGTCCGAGCCTGCCCGAGCGCTCCCGGCTCTGACCTCGGTTCTCGGCGGAGCCGCTGGTGCTGGTGCTCGGGGAAACATTCGCGGGGCTCCTGCTCCGACGGCAAAACCGTCTATGTTTAGACAGGGAAGTCCTCGCCCGCTGGCACTACGGCCGGGGCTGGAGAGCAACGGCAGGGAAGAGGAAGGCTGGGAGCCTCTGCGACCGCCATACCGGGTGTGCGATTGCCCCAAAACACCCGCGAGGGACACACGGTGCGTGCGTGTGCCCGGTAGAAATAGAGCTCTCGGTCGGGACTAGTTTTGGGTTATCTTCTTCCCCCCACTGCTCGCTTTTGTGAAATCTATGGGCGGATGATTTCCTTTCTTAGTTGTGCTTCGTGACAGCGGCTGCCTTTCCGGTGATAATTTTCTGGGGGAGAGTGGGAGTCCCTCGGAAATGTTCCCAGCCCGCTCACGGCCCCTGCCTGCTGCAGCGCTGGGGAGCGGAGGTGACGGCTGGGAACAGCTCCAAGGGGTTAAAATCCAATCTCTGTTTGCGGTTCCTGTCCTGGAGAGTCCCCTCATCTCGGGCTTGCCTCTGCCCAGCAGCTCCGCGCTTCGCAGCGAGGTCTCTGTCCCGCTTCGCTGCTCTTGGGACAGGACACGGCGCTTGCTCATTCTCCATGTGGACTGCGGCTCCTCTTCTCCTGCTCTGCTGTGGGGAAAAATAAAAATAATAAAATAAAGTAGGAACAAAAAAGAAAATAACGAAAATCGCCCATTTGGAAGACGGACATTTCTCCGTGTCGCTCAAAAGACTCATCGTCTTTTGCGCACAAAACCCGTGGCCAGAGGGAACTCTGTTAATAGCCCTTTAAGTGATGGTATAAAAACTGACTAGTGGTGGAAAGTAGTAACTAGTGGTAATAAAGAATAGATCCAAACTACGAGCCGTGAATAAGCCTTCCTGGAAGGAGCCGCGCAGAATGGGGAGTAGGCTGGCGATTCGCTTGCTGCTTCTCTAAATCTAGTAAAAGATGTGGAGTGTGACGCGCTGGCACAAGTTTTCTTTTAAAAAAATCCACCAAAACCAACAAACCCACGGCTGTGAGATAAAAGATTAACAAAATAAATGAACGTAGGGGTGTGCTGGCAGTGGCGAGGGAGGGCAGGGGCGGGAGACGCTCAGAGCCGGGGGCTGAACCGCATCAGGAGCCCCGGCGTTTAGGAGCGTTGCAACAGCACGTTGGGAGCCTCGAAAGAAAAGCTGAATTGTTCGAACTCGGGTAACTTCAGGGAACTCGTTCTGACCTACATCGCTCCTCCGAGTCAGCAGCGGCAGTCCCGGCCCCGGCGGCTCCGGCCGCGCTCCCGCGGGCGCCCCCTCTCCCCTCCCTTCCCTTCCCCCGCCGCTTCCCGGGTTTACAAATAAACCCGCCTGGATCGAGACGGTTTCACTTCTGCCGGCAGGAATGTCTTTGCCTTCGGGGGTGGTTGGGTTTGGTTGGGTTTTTCTTTTTCTTGTTTAGTTTTTGGGTGTTTTTTCTCCCAGGTTTGCGGGCAGAGCTGTGTGTCTGCCTCTGGGCTGGTTTACCGGCTGGTTTACCAGCTGGTTTGTGAAGGGAAAAGATAATTCAAACGGAGTACAAAGTTGTTTCTTTTCCCGAGTTTTTAAGAGCTATACTTTATTTTCCGCGGGGTTACCGATTGTTTCCTGCACAGGGCAATAGATGCCTTGTAGGGAAAAGTTACTACGTGTTGCACGTTGCACTTAAGATAGAGAAGGAAATTGTATTTCCTATCAAAACTTTACCAAACAGCTTTCCATATTCCTCCTGTAATCTAATATGAAAGTAGCAACGATTAAGCTCCCAATGTCCACACTCTCAATATTTATAGTTTAATCCAGCTCGGACAGTTAACCCGACCTTTTATTTAACGCTCGGCACCAGGGGAAGAACCAAGAGCGTTTTACCGACTGGATTCAAGTAATCTGTACGCGGAGTTACTGCACTGCCCCAGCCAGGCGAGGGGCTGTGGAAACCACCCAGCCAGCTTGGTTTTATATTTAAAATGACGAAAGAATCGAGGTGAAATGACCTCAAAAAAGCCCAACATTGCTTTTGGGAGAGAAGCCCTGGATACCTTTCCCTTGCCCTCTCCTCCCCCAGTTCTCACTTCGTATTTATCGACACGCAGTTGACAGCAAAGTGAAACGACAAAACTCGGCTCCAAGCGCCTGGATTTTCTGGTCAGGCGTTTGCCGGGGTTACACACCAGTCCAAGCGCCGCTTCTGGTGTTATCATCCTTAGTCCTCATACCTTTTTGCAAACTTTTAGGGGTTTATTGGCCAAGTACGGCAACTCCCCGTATTTCAAAGTGGGACGGAGAAATTAAATCTTATTTCCTATATATTTTTAAAAAGAAGCTTTCCCAGCGGTGGTGGGGAGTTGATTTTAAGCTCTTTACTGAACTTTTAACAGCGGTGCGTTTTCCCCCAGTAGTGATATTTCAGTCTCCCTTCTTAAGCAACCAGCGAAATTTGGAATCAGCGATCGAAAGCGGATCCCGGTGCCCCTGGGCGGGGAGCGGGGCGGAAAACGCGGGCTCTGGGTTTGGGGCTCGGAGAAGGGCTGGTTTCGGCGGGGAGGTGGATCCTCGCCAAACCCCGTTTCCCTCCCAGCTGCGTTTGCAGCTGGACTCGGGGAGACGTGGGGACGAGCCACGGTGGCACAGCCACCTCTGGGCGGGTCCTGCCAACCCTCGCCAAAGAGAGTCAGCGCCTTCCCCGCATCATTTGTTTTATTTTATTCTATTTTATTTTATTTCAAAGAACTCGCAAAATTCCCCCGTGGTGTCACGGAAAGAGCGCGGTGGTAACTGCCGCTTCAGAGCTCTCCTTGCTCACAAGCCCCAGATGTCGCAGGCGGGAGAGAAGGCGTTTATGCTGAGGGTGGGTGAAATAAATAAATAAAAAGATAAAAATCCGATACAGCCCGGGAGGAGAAGAGAGGGAGGAAGCGCGGGGGGGGGGGGTGAGAAGGGATTTGGCAGTGCCGGGGCTGACACGGTGCACTTCCCTTTCCAGCGAAGGGGGAGCGACTCCGGCATCCCGCTGGGATGGGATTTACTTGGGAATTCCCCGGGAGCCCCGCGGCTTCCCCGGGGCTGCAGCCCTCAGGCTCTGCGAAGCGGCCCCGGGGCCCCCCGCCCCCTCCCCGCGCAGCCCCGGCGGGGCGAGCCCCCTCCCTGTTGCCCCTTGTATCCACAGAATGGGCTCGAAAAGCGGGGTTTTGGGAAACCTGTGGAGGGAACGGATGTGCTCTGCTCCTCAAAACGAAGATTTTGGGGCTTTTTTCGATCCCCACTGAGATGTTTTGGACATTTCTTTTTTTCTTTTCACTCTGGAAACTTTTTTTTGGGGTGTGTTTAGAGCCGTGTAATTTCGTCATTATTTCTTCAGACCCCGTTGTCTATACTCAGAGTATGCAACCAGGTTGCTAAAGACCGGGATGTGGTTTTTTATTGCTCGTACCAAGTGGATCTTTGCAAGGTTCAATGAACCCCGTGCGCCTCATCACGTTCCTTTCTGCGATCAAAGCCACTGTGCGGGCAGGCTGCGGGCAGCTTCGTGCTGCCCGGCGGGGCAGGGCTGGCGGGGCACCATGGCAATGGATGCGGAAGGATTGTAGCCTTGCAGGATGTTACCGACCTTAAATCAAAGTCCCGGGACGCTAAGAGCTAAGATCTGGTACCTGTCCAAGAACAAAATCGTTATTTTTAATTGAGTCGAGGGTTTGGATTTTTTCTCCCCCCTTTCTTTTTTTCTTTTTCTTTCCAGAGTGGCTGGAAAGTGGTTTTGTTCTGTGTAAATTAGTGGAGGTTTTAAAACCTGCTCATTATGATTGACTAGCGGAAGGACATACAGCAAATAATGACAGGTCTTAGCGAAAGAAATACAGTAACCTGCGTTTGGAGAGCGGTATCTCAGCGACGACTTGTCTTTTCCCGATTTTTTTTTTTTCCCCATATATATATATATTTCTTTTTAACTTTAATTATTTCAGAGCTTTGGTCAGGAGCAGGGGGTGTCATCGCAGAAATGCTCTGCCCAGAGAGTGCCTGCCGGGCACCAGGGGCCCGGGGATCTCACTTCTCCTCCCCAGTCACGGATATTAAGTTTCTCTTCGCATTTCATTCCCCAGTCCAAAGATTTGTCTTGCTAATAACTAAATCTCAGTATGACGGCTCGCTTTCGTGCCAGGCTCAACACTCCCCTCATCCCTTCGATGGCAGGTTTCTCGGCACCCCGTTTTCG
Source organism: Psittacula echo (assembly GCF_963264785.1). NCBI lineage: Eukaryota > Metazoa > Chordata > Aves > Psittaciformes > Psittacidae > Psittacula > Psittacula echo. The sequence continues at coordinate 99,555,357 of NC_137736.1, forward strand.
GACACCCTTTTCCTCGGGGGTTTCCCTAAGCCCATGTTTTTATGCATCCCCCCAAGTCTCTCTCCCGCCTCAGTGGCACCCGGGTTATCGGAATTGTCTCTTGTCAAACTTCGCGTAGATTTGGGTGTAAGTTCAGGTAATTTGAGCTCTACAGACAATTGTTACCTTCCTATTTGGCGGAATTAAATCAAGCAACTTAAAATCTCGTCGTTAAAAACACCAAGCACAAATCCTCGGCTCGCTGTGTGTCTGCTGGTACTTTTATTTCTCCCGGCACATCAGGAGTTATTTAACATATAGAAAGAAGCAAAGAATCACCTCCTTTTAGCAGAAAGTCAAGCGGTGCGATTAAGCAAAGAAGTTCGGAGAGTCGGGAAGAGTTGGGATATGGCTGTTAAAGAAGCACGAACAACTTTTTTTGTGGTTTTTATTTTTTCCTTTTTTTCCTTTTATTTTTCTTTTTTGATTTTTCTTCTTTGTTATTTTCTTTTTCTTTTTTTCTTTTTTTTTTTTTTCTTTTTTTTTTTTTAATATTTGCTGGGTTTTTTTCTTCTCTCTTTTTTCATTTTTTCCCCTAGATGTAACCGCCCTTTGGGCTTGAGGCGACTGCTTCTCTTCGGCTCCTCGCTTCTCCGGGGAAGCCCCCGATCCCCGGTGCTGCTCTCGGACAGTGCCGGTGAGGCGGAGGGGGGTCCCGGCTCCGGGGCCATGCCTACACCCGCTCTGGGTTAGGCGGAGCGAGGCGGAGAGCCGCTGGCAGCCCGCTGCAGAGCTGCTTCCCAGGCTAGTTTTGGCTTCCGGGAAAATGAGTAGTTACTGGAAAATGTTCAAGTTGTTCGGATGGAAACTTTCCGGTGTGTTGGAAATACGGGAGGACAGCTGCGGGAATGACACGAAAAGTAAATTCTGGCTGCCTGGAACGCAAGAAAGACTTTCAGGACCTGTTAGCGAATGACCCCACGCCGCTCCGCTGAAACCGAACCGCCTGTGTTTGGGGGGATTTCGGGGTTGCCGTTCCCCCCAGCCCCCGGGGAGCTCTCCGTGCCCCCCGTCCGGCCCGTGGTGCGCGGTGCCGCCGAGCCGCGCTCTCTGTGCCCTCACGCTTCCTCGCGGGGCAGCAGGCTTTCCCCGTATGCGGCTGGTGTTCGTTTTCCCCCGCTCCTTCCGTGTCCCCTTGGCCGCCCTGGGTCGGGCAGAGGGACCGGGCGCCGCACGGGCACCGCCGCCGCTTCCACCTGAGCTGCGCTTCCCAGCCGGGCCAGCACTTCGGCGGGGCCGCGGCTGCTTCGAAGTCATTAGTGCCTCTTCGTTATTATTATTTGTTTTAATTATTCCTCTGCACCAGCCTCTTATCTTTTCCCCGCAGACACTGGAGCCAGTGAAGCCAGTGGCGTGCAGGCGGTTGCGACTCGCAAGATCTAGCGTTTCCCGTTCTCTCCTCTAAACGCTGCAGTTAAAACGCTGGTGGTGTGAGGATGATTCTCCTCCAGCTGCTGCTGCTGGTCAGTATTTACCACCAGACAGTCATTTATCTCCCGGGCCCAGAATATTTATTTGTCTATTTGTTTGTTTATTTAGTTATTTTCCGGGAGAAAAATGAGAAAGAGATTTGTGTCCGGCCATTTTCTACAAATGTGACACCCCGAGCTGCGGATCTGTGCGTGCTCGGAGTTTCATGATTGAGCCGGAGAGTTGCTGGCGTTTTCCGCGCCCTTAACCCTGTGAACACGACAGCTGGGCTGCGAAGCTACCCGAGGGCTCCATCAGCAGAGCCCTCAGCTGCTTCTCCCGTCTGTGTCATGGTGGCAGCGGCCGTGAGCTGTCCTGGGGCACGATCAACCCTGTCCGTGGCTCTGGGACTGTCATTTAGGGGTGTGCTGGACGAGCTCCCCTTGTCGTGCTGCCTGGCCGGTGGTACGCGAGGTCCAGCCTCGCGCGAGGCCACCCGGGGGATCTGTGGAAGGAAGATGGATCCCCACGGGATCTGAAACAGTGCTGGGACTCTGGGACTGTGCTCGAGCAATGATGGGACAGTTGGGATGGTGCTGGGGCTGTCCTGGCACAGCCTGGGACAGTGCTGGGATAACGCTGGATCAGTTAGAGTAGTGCTGGGACAGGCTGGGACTGCCCTGGAACGTTAGGATAGTGCTGGGACGTCCTGCGATTGTACTGGGATACAGTGCTGGAATAACGCGGGAGAGTTAGGAAAGTGCTGGGGCAGTCTGGGGCTGTCCGGAACAGTTGGGATGGTGCTGAGACAGCTGGGGCGGTGGTGGGCAGGCTGTGAGAGAGCAGCGCCAGGAGGAGTAAGCAGCCGGGCCGGGCCGGGCCGGGCCGGGGGTAGGCAGGACAGGGAAGGCAGGACAGGCACGGAGGGGCAGGCAAGGAGGGGGGCAGCTGCCTGCAGCACCGCCGCAGCACCAGGGCCCGAGCCGCGGAGGGGTGGATTGAGGGGGGACACCCGCTGTCCCGGCCACAGCCTCTCCGGACGGCCGCGGCGGAAGGTCCGTGCGGGAAGGTGCGGCGTGCGGAAGCTGGTACCGGGCTCTCCGCGCAGCTAGCTCCGGGCTCCTCACAGCCGCCCGCCTCCTCACCGCGCTCTCCGGTAACACGAGGCTGCCCTACTGTCTGTTTGCCGCGTCTCGCATCTCTTCCATGTAAAAATCGGTGTCTAGCCCAGAGCTCGGAAAGACGGCGGATAACCTCATTCACGCCTGGCTTCTCTACGGCTGCACCCAATACACCGTGTGGTGTCCTCCCTTGTTTTGGGGGGAATTTTCCCTCCCGGAAGACACCCCCGGCGGCTTCCCCCAGCTCGGTGGTGACCCAACGTGCTCCTGCTAGCAGCCCTTGTTCTGCCCATTCCCTTGTGGTGGCAGAATCGGGCCTGTCAGCTGGAAATTAAAGGGAAAAAAACCACAAAACTCTCATGAACTTTTTTTTTTTTTTTTTTTAATTATTTTTTAAAATCAGAGTTATGTTTGCATCTCAGCTGTGGCCTTTTAGAGTTACCAAGCAAGCTGAAAGCTACTGGAGTATCTTACGTACCTGTAAGTGTGGGACAGGAGTTCCAGGGGAATAGACTTGCTATATAGAGTTATACATAGTTATATCAACGATATTGATACTCATCTATTGAAATTGACAGTTACTTGCACTCTGAAATGCCAGTGTCTCTGAAAAAATGTTTTATTCATTACTTTTGCTTAGAGATATTCTTTCATAGCCATGTGCATTTAGCAGACCAAACTCATTAAAGATGTGTGTTTTGTGCAGTCCTACAGGACAACTTTAATCACCAGTGAAATTCTATTTGACTTGGCAATGTAACAGTGGGGATTTGACTCATAAAGATGTAAATTAAGAGTAAATAGAGAAAAAATGTTTCTCTGCATACATCTGAATGTGTATTTCCTCATTTTAATAGATTAATTAATATTACTTCTTTATCATAAATTAATAAGTGCTTTAGGGGGAATTCAGGGAAGAGTAACCAAAATTATTAGAGTACTAAAGGGCTAATAAATGGAGAAACATCTATATAGATACAAATGAAAAGAGTTTGGGTAATGATATGTGTTTGGGGCCAGGGAGATTAGCAATGTGCAAGCGTAATAGTACTACTCTTGCTGAGGTGCTCACTCATACTAGCAATGCTCAGTGCTTAAGGACAATCACAGGTTCCAGCCTAGACTTCAAACTGGTTTTGAGTCATTGCTTCAAGGTGTAAACTCCAGAGAGAAATCAGATTTCAGAAGCTTCACACACCTGGCCTGTTTTATCACCTTACTCTGCATGACTTAATGTGCAACTGAGTATTTGTCACTCTTCTGAAAGACCAGATTTTCTCATGTATTTCACAGCAAATTGAAGCACTTGATTTGGGACTTTGTGTCCTACCTTAGAGGCTAGGTCGCTGAAGTCTGCATATGGTAGCATCTAGCTTACAGGTACTGTACCACTTATATTTCTTTTTCCTTACATTACAGCCACTCTTCCCCATAAAGAAACAAAAAATTGTGGGGAAAAACATCAAAAGGAGAAGAACGTCCCCTCAGGATCAGCGTTTCTTCACTGCAACAGGTATTTTTAAAATTCTTTTAATCAGCTGTAACACCCTGTTCTTGTTCGTATGTTGCCTACTTGGCTTATAAACTTATGTGGATAAGATAATCTTTGGGGAGTCCAGAAACCATCTAACTCATTATAGCAATTCTGTATACTGACTTACAATGATTATGGAGAATTGTAACATGCTTATAAAATGTCATACTCACATCATAGCCAGGATGGCCTAAGGATGTAAGCAAGACAGATAAAATTACAAAATGTTATAGGAAGTCTTGTTAGTCGTTAAAAGAATGTCAGTGTAAAATGATATACAGAGAGTATTTGCTCATCACAAAATAGTTACCTTATTTTGATAAAGGCAGCTTGGCTTGGTTCAAGTGACTCAACTATATATGACACTAGCAAAACTGTAAGTTAACACAATCAACACATCTTTGTATAGAGCCTTGCTTTCCACCTGTAACACACAACCATTTCTAGGACACATTGGCTATCTCTGGTACAGCTTTTGGGAAATGGAGCAGCAACACCTAATTCACTGTCCAGAAGTACATTTGGATCAGAAACTTTGGCAGTTTTCCACATGAAAATCTCATCCATCTGAGAACATCCTGAGTTACTTGGTGCCTGGGGAGCTCAGATGCGACCGTAGGCCCAGATCCCCAAATGTCATCTGGGATCCTTGGGCATCTGACTCCTATTTAAATATTTCTCATTGGATAATAGGAGGTAAGTATCTGAGTAGCTTTAGATTTTGAGCCTCATTCTTATTTTAGGCATTATATCAAAGATCTGTCGTTGCACCTGTAAATGCACATTTACTAGGAAGTAACCTGGACAAGGATATCCTGCTTCCAATGAAGGGATTTCAGCTGTTCTGGTCTAGCGTCCTGCACTGCACTGTTAGAGAACTGCATTCCATTTTGTAATTGGCAGGAGGTGAGATTATTGTAGAAGTAAATCTCTTAGTTCCTGAGAATAGGAGAGAAGTATCAGTCTGTTGAGAAGAACCTCCAAGGTTAATCCCATGTAACTTCATTTGAAAGGAAAAAGAAATCTCAGAAACATTGGAAGAAAGTATAGGAAGGGGAAAGTGAAAGAAAGTGGGGTGGGAGGGCATAGCAAGAATAAGAAGAGGGAAGCATGGGTCTGAGATATCCAGGGTCATATATAAATCAATGTATAACCAGGCAATGTACATAATGCTCTCAAAACTCATACTGTAAGTAATATGATGATAGAAAGAATTGTAGTTGAGAGATATTCTCATGAGTATGGGTAGGTGGAAGTTTTGTGCTTGTCTTCAGTAGAAACTAGTTTCAGCTGCACTAGAACCATTCACTTACACAGTGCCACTTAAAGGACTTATCTGAGAGCAGTTATCTTCCCAATAATTTGGAGGAAGAAATGGCTTTTCATTGTTGTCATAATTACAATGGTTATTTTCATTACATTTGTTCATTTATTTCTAACTGTGAGTGGCTACTGCAGGAGCAGGTACAGTATATATACTGTAATATGTTTCTCACTGACTGGCCTATCTTAACCTCCCAGGAAAATCAGCTGCATACCCACCTCATGCCAAGTCTGAGTGAAGAAATCAGCATTGTGTAGTCTCCCAAAGCTCAACAGATTGTGGGTCAATCCAGGACTTCCTATCAGGCAGGAAGCAGTCTGCACAGAAGCCTTCCCATAACAATGAATGACTTCCCAGAAGCTCTCACTGAGGAATTACAATTTACAGTACTCTGCCTGAATGTGTTTTTTCACACAGGAGGCAACTACATGGAAATAGTTAAAAATATAGGGATTACTGATATCACATGCATACTCATGCTAATTATATTGGCTGATTGAAGAAACAAGACAAGGCTGATTAGCAGAATAAGGTTTTTTAACAGAACATTTTTGAACATTCTACTGCCAGAATTGCTGCCCTCAAGGAGCTTTCTAGAATACATATGTGCACTTGCTACCTTGCTACAAAAGTTGTCTACTGGAAAAGTTTGTGATCATCTCTACTCCTTCCTTTTGGAGCCCTAGTCTCTGAGGAAGGAAATTAAGCATGTCATATGAAAAACCCCCAAAGTTTGGGCTTGATATTTTAACTTCCCTTTGCAAGGCAGCTGCTGCATTTGCACGTGTGGGAATCTAGTGAGCCATACAATCTGAGGCTGAGGATTTCTATTCACTAGGGATTAGCTGAACTGTTTTCCTAAATCAGTCACCAGATCTGGATTCCAAATTAACAAAGTGGTGCTGAGCAATAATGTGGACTCTAGGTAGCAGCTGTGCAAATTTATTCAATGAAAGCATTATAAAAGCAGGCTGTCTAACTGCCTTAGCTTTAGTGCAGTGAACTCTGAGAACTAGCGGACTTACTGAATTTATAACAAGTAAGAAACTCAGGTTCATTCAGCTCCAAGGATGCTGAATGAGAAATGCTGGTCGTTGCACAATTACTCTAAACACAACTACTCACAGCAAAACGTTTAGAAGATGCAGAATGACTGCATTCTAGAAAACAGTGTTAGAAAGGATCTCATTGAACTTCTCCCTACGCACTGATGACCCACTATCTGTCTTTTCCATTTGTCAAGCCTGTTCCTAAAGACATCCAGGGTGTCCCGCTTTCAGCTTTAACAGTTATTTTTTCTCCTTCCTAGTAGCTGGTGCAATGCTGTGTTTTGGCTTTATTCTGAGAATAATGCTGGTAACACACCAATGTTTTAGTTGATGCTAAGAAGTGCTTACTCTGATCAAGGACTTTTCAGTCTCTCATGCTCTGCCTGTGAGGAGGGACACAAGAAGCTGGGAGGAAGCAGAGACAGGACACCTGATCCTAACTAGCCAAAGGGGTGTTCCATACCATACGATGTCATGCCCAGTATATAAACTGGGGGGAGTTACCCTGAAAGGCAGATTGCTGCTCAGGTCAGGCTGGGTATCAGGCAGTGGGTGTTGTCCAACAGTTGGACTGTTCTTATCTCAACACGTGGGGTTTACGTTCTTTCGATTCTCCTCCCCACCCCCTTGGAGGGGAGGTTGGGAGAGGGTGAGCAAGCGGGAGTGTGGTTCTGAGTTACCGGCTGGACTTTAACCATGATACAGGGATGGAGATTTCACACACACCTCCCCCCCCACCATGCAATCTATGCCAGTGTTTAACTATCCTTCATATTGGAAGTCTTTGTGTGTTTTCTGTAGTCATCTGTAGACTAAACCATGCCAGTCCTTTTGCTTTTTCTCCATAGGTGTCATGTTTTTTTGACCTCTGACAATTCTTACCTCACTTTTCTGAACTCCATCCAATTCCTCTTTTGACATATCTCAAACTAGACTCAGTATTCCAGCTAAGAGTTGGCTGCTGTGAGGGAGCAGACAAGTCTCCTGAAGGCTGTCTGACTCTTTATATATCCCATTCTGGGGTTAGCTTTCTTTTTTCACTTAAATGCAGCAGTGTAGTTGATTATATCCTGGCTGTGCTCCCCTCCTATCCACAGGGCTGTTGTCTTACCAATTTTTGCCTAGCCTGTATTTGTGCAGTGTGAAAATGCAGGACTTTGTATACTGTGTATTGATTTGGCACCTACTTTTAAGACTATTTCTCCAATTTGTCAAGGTAATCTGAATTTCAAGCCTATCTTCCAGTGAGCTGGCAAATTCTATTAGCATGGGATTATCTGCAGTAATGAATAAGCATAATTTATCTTCTCTCATTCAGGTTGTTAATGGAAATATTGAGAAGCCCTAAATTTAGCACAGATTCCTGGGGAATCCTGGCTTATGCATCCTTTCATTTCAATAGCTAACCATTGATAAATGCGTTTAGTGAATGACTTCCCAGCCATTTTGTACTCATTCCATGCTAGTTTCCTCTAAGCTGTGTTTCTCTGTCTTAGGTAGAAGAATAATACATGTCAGTATAAAAACCAGTCAAGATATGACACCTCCTGCTTCTCCCATCTGTTATCCTGTTGCAGAAGGAAACTAGATTAGTATGTCACTACCTAGTCTAGTGATCTGGAAAAAGACTGTATACACTTAATTCAAACCTTTATGAGGCCTGGAGCAACAGTTCTCAAACGGCACTGCCTATAAAGGGCGGCACCAACCTGACTGAAATCAAACCAGAGAAGTGGGTCTCACAAGCTGAAGGACATCTGTCAGGGCTGATTTGGTGTCACAGTCTGTGTGGTGGAGCTGCTAGAGCAATCTGATGTGAAATGCTGCCCTAGAGCCTTTTTCCATCCATCTTTTCTACAAGTGGCTATGATGTCTTAAGACACCAGTGTTTGAGCCAAGTGACATTCAGACGCCCTTTGTAGCAAAAGAAAAAGAAAACAGTTGGATCTCTGGAACACACTAAGAGAAAAATAAACCATTAAAATGTGACTTTCATTTGGATATGTAATGACAATGCACAGAAGCTGTCCTGCAGAGGGACAGGGGAAATACAATATGCAGCCAGGTATCTGAAACCTACAGTCATTAACTTGATCATCCTTACAGGGCATGCCAAGATCAAACCAGGATTAGGAAAAACTTGATGGTCATTAACATTATTTATCCTTACAGGTGTACAGCAGAAACCGTGTCACATCACACCTCTTTATAGTCAGAAGAGAGAAGCAGGTACTTTGAGTCCATAATTCGTCTAGTCTGTTTTAGAGAGGAGTTGTGCCCCATTTGTGTGGAGCATGATCTGACAGGTCAGGTGTAGACATCTGTATTTTATATGTCTAATGTTCAGTTATGCGTTTTTTGCTTTTTGAGTCAAACACATAATGAATCACTTCTGGTCTCTTACTTCTTGTGGAGGGAGGGACAATATCTCTTCACTGGGGATGTACTGTTAATCTAAATTTTAGGAAAGCTTGATATCAGCAGGGCACTATTAAAATGTACAATATCTAAATGCCTCTAGTTATAACCCCAAACTTACGCATAAGCTTTTAATCCGGGTAGATTGCTGCTCTCATAACTGCCATGATTCCTCTTGATGCCTAGTTAAGAGCTGCAGGTTTAGGTGGAGCTCCTCCTAGCTCTGAAAAAGTCTTGAGAAAGAGGAAGGCTTTAAGGCTGGCATTAGGGAGTTTGTACTAAGAAAGTGCCATTGTCACAGAGCACAAAAGACTCCTATCTGTGAGACATGAAAGTTAATCTCAATAGGTTTCTAATGCAGATTTGCTAAATACTATTAAACACCCTATTCACTTACTCAGAGTGTAAATCCAATATCATGCAGTTCACTTCACTTGGTGGATTCAGATTAATTTTCTCAAAGTTCCTTGTCTGGACAAATCCTGAGCATGTCTTTGGCCTGATAACAGGGCTAAACTGCTTGTGCTGCAGTATCTATAGATCTGGATGGTGAGTGTCAGTGTTAGAGTTCCAGTGCCTATCCTAGAGCCAGTGCCTTCTACATTGCTGCTTGAGAGGTTGTGGAAGCCGAAAACAGCATGGGAGTTCTGTTGTAATCTGATAGATCTGATGACCTTGATATTTTATAAGGTCACAAATTTGAAAGGCTGGTAGCATGTGTGACTAGTCTTTTAGGCTTGGCATATAAAAACCCGGTTTGCTGAACATTGATTTTGAAGGGGGTTTTCACAAGGCACAGAGAAGAGACATTGTATGCATCCAGCTCTATCAGGCACACCATTTTTGCTAGACTTTTCTCCCAGAGTTCTATGATGCAGGTAAAGATTCCTGTCCCGAAACTGAATTGGGAAATTCAATTAAATTCTAAAACTTGGTAAGAACTCCTGAGAAACAGTTAACCGTGATAGTTCATTGCAGAACAGAGCATAGGCAGGTGAAGCTCACACAGATGTAAAAGAACGCTTGGCTTTAAAATGTTAATTGCCTGGTTTGTACCTCTCCTCCTCCTGAAGGCTCCTTACTTTGCTGGGGGGCTCTGTAGTATTGCCATAGGACCCCACAGAAGTAGTGGGTATATGCTTGGGCCATCTAGAACAAATTACAAAGTATTTTTCCAAGGTCATTGAAATATAATGCCAGAAAATTGCCTTACTTCAGTGCAAATGATTGGCACAGTTTCTGAGAAGGTATGTGGTTTTAACAGTCATGTTAGAAGATTGCAAAGTTGCAGTTTTCATGGTGATCCCCCAACCCATCTGTTTCGAAAAGGTCAAAGAATGAGATCATACTTCTGTGTCTGTGTTAGTATTATTCTGCAGGGAAGTCACTGAAGAAAATGAAAGTGATCTTTACATATGACAGAGAGAATACTGCTTCAGTTTTTTGAGTTTTCTTTGGTATCTTTGTTTCAGGGATTTTACAGGCAAGTTAAAAAGATACAAGAATACTGCATGAAATTGTATTCACAGTTTTGTATCACTATTTGCTACATAATATATGTATTATGCTAAGTAACTGATGTGGCTATAAATGTGAGTCTGATTTGTATACATTAAAATAGTGAAATTACACAGCATTTACAGATTCAACAATAATGTAGTTATGCACTTACTTTAATTTACTAATTGTACTCTTCCCCCCCCCCCAGATAAGACAGTAAGATTAGTGACAAATGACGTGGAGAAGGCTGAGGCACTTATCTATCTTTTTGTCTCAGTTTTCAATGGTAATCTCCCTTCCCACATCTCTCAAGTTCCTGAACTTCAAGGCAGGGACTGGGAGACCAAAGTCCCTCCTACTGTAAGAGAAGATCAGGTTTGAGACTCCCTGAGGAACCTAAACATACCTAAGTCTATGGAACCTGATGAGATCCATCACAGAGATCCTGAGAGAACTTGCTGATGTTGACAAGCCACTTTCCATGATACCTGAAAAGTCATGATAATCAGCTGAAGTCCCTGGTGACTGGAAAAAGGGAAATAGTGCACCCATATTTAAAAAAGGAGGATGCTGGGAACTACCACCCAGTCATCTAAGATCCTGGAGCAGATGCTCCTGGAAGATATATCAAAACATGTGGAAGACAGGGAAGCTGACTGCAGATAGCCAACATGCCTTCACCAAGGGCAAATCGTGCCTGATTGATTAGAGGCCTTATTCAATAGAGTGACTGCATCTGTGGACAAGGGAAGAGCTATGGATGTCATCTGTCTGGGCTTTTGTAAGTCCTTTGGTACAATCCCTTACAATATTACTACCTCTACATTGGAGACATGGGTTTGATGGATGGACTGTTAGATGGATAAGGAACTGGCTGGATGGCTGTGTCCAAAAAGTTACAGTCAATGCTCCAATGTCCAAGTGGAAACCAGTAATGTGTGTTGTCCCTCAACAGTCCATACTGGGGCTAATAACTATTTAATGCCTTTATCAGTGACATGGACAGTGGGATCGAGTGCACCCTCAGAAAGTTTGCAGATGACCCTAAGCTTAGGGGTGAAGTTCATTCACTAAAGGAAAGGGATGCATACACGGGGGCCTTGACAGGCTTGAGGAGTGGGCCTATGTGGACCTCATGAAGTTCAACAAAGCCAGCTGCAAGGTCCTGCACCTGGGGTCAGGGCAATTCCCAGTTTCAGTACAAGCTAGGGGATGAATGGAGTAAGAGTAGCCCTGCGGAGAAGGACCTCAGGATACTTGTTGATGAATAGTTGGACATGAGTTGGCAGTGTGTGGTTGCAGCCTAGAAATCCAATCATGTCCTTGGCTGTATATAAAGAAGCACGGCCAGCATGTTGAGGGATGTGATTCTGCCTCTCTACTCTGCTCAGATGAGACTCCACCTGCAGTACGGCATCCAGCTCTGGGGTCCCCAGTACAAGACAGACAGAAATGCTGGAGCAGGTTCAGAGGAGATGAAAGATGTCTAAGAGGGCATGAAAATTATCAGAGGGTTGGAGCACCTCTCCTATAAGGAAAGGCTGAGAGAGTTGGGGTTATTGAGCCTGGAGAAGAGAAGGCTCTGAGGAGACCTTATTGTGGACTTTCAATGTACAAAGGGGGCTTGTAAGAAAGATAGAGAGAAACTGTAGTGACAAGGAGAAGAGGCAATGGTTTTAAACCGGAAGTGGGTAGGCTTAGATTGGACATAAGGAAGAAGCTTTTTATGCTGAGGGTGGTGAGACACTGGCAAGGGTTGCCCAGAGAAGCTGTGGTTGCCCCATTCCTGGAAGTGTTCAAGGCCGGGTTGGACAGGGCTTTGAGCAACCTGGTGTAGTGGAAGGTGTCCCTGCCTGTGGCAAGGGGGGTTGGACTAGATGACCTTTATCTTAAGGTCCCTTCCAACCCAAATTATTCTACGATCCTATGATCTGTTTTAAAAATGTGGCTATTTAAAAGATTTGTTTGGTTTGTTTTTTTTTAAGAATATGCTGATACTAGTGGCTGGTGTTATTTAAAAGAATGAGATAAGCCACAGTGTCCTAATTCTGGATGTGCCACACTTGTAGTCATACATGTAGGCAAGTCATATTTTTGCTTCTGTATCTCTAAAATGGGTTGTTATCAAAGAATTATAGAAGGCAGGGCTAGAGCAGATTGAGGTCATTACTCCTTCCCTCTGACCAAGGCAAAATTAAATTAAATAAACCTATGTTCTCCTTAACAGATGTTTGACTAACCTGCTTTCCTGCTTTAACCTGTCTCCAAAAAAGGATATTTCAGAATCTTATAAAGCTGCTCACTCTAGTGTTGAGTCATTTTAGAAAACTGTCCTTTTTCACTTGTGCATGTTACGTGTGTAAGCCTGATCTGTAGCTTGAATCTCTTTTGCTACAAGCTAAGCCCATTGCTACCTCTTCTGGATCTTGACTTGAAATGGCTTGAGAATAACTTATTTTCTTGACTTCCAGGCATTCTTGCAGCTTTACTTTTATTTTCCATCTTTCCTGATGTGCAGTGCCCAAAACTGAATGTAATGTAACCTGTGCCAAACAGAATGTAAGGATTCCTTCATATGCCTTGTCAGGTGTCCATCCCATCGTATTATGACTGCTTTTTTTCATAGACAAATAATACTGTTAATTGATCTTCAGTTTATTAATTTTTTTCTCAGAACTGCTTCTTAACCTAGCATCTGCCATCCTTCCTGTGCTGCCTAAGAGCAGAGCCTTATTCTATCTCAGTAGAATTGCCTCCTATTGTTTTCAGAGCATTTTCCCTTTTTGTTAAGATCATTTAGTTCATTACTAACCTAGTCTGGAATATTCACCTATCTGCCAGTGGGTTGTGAGACCTGGGAGAGATTTTAGATACTTACCTTTGGGGTAAATGTAGGTGTCCACATGTGAGTTGGGTGTCTAAATGGTCTTTATAGTCAAACTAGTCAATATAATCAATGGAGCTTAGAGACAATTCATCTCACTCTTATGTAGGCATCTACATTTGGTCAGCTGAACGGATCGTTCATTGTACCCTTCATCATTAATTGATGTTAATTCGGTGTAAACATATCAAAGGAGGTCTGTAGGCCTACTTTAGCTTGGAAGACAATATGAAATCATAGAATCATAGAATAGTTAGGGTTGGAAAGGACCTTAAGATCATTTAGTTCCAACCCCCCTGCCATGGGCAGGGACACCTCACACTAAACCATGCCCCCCAAGGCCTCATCCAACCTGGCCTTGAACACCGCCAAGGATGGAGCATTCACAACCTCCCTGGACAACCCATTCCAGTGCCTCACCACCCTCTCAGTAAAGAATTTCTTCCTTAGATCCAATCTAAACTTCCCCTGTTTAAGTTTGAACCCGTTACCCCTTGTCCTGTCACTACAGTCCATGATGAATAGTCCCCTGAAGCATCCTTGTAGGCGCCCTTCAGATACTGAAAGGCTGCTCTGAGGTCTCCACACAGCCTTCTCTTCTTCAGGCTGAACAGCCCCAACTTTCTCAGCCTATCTTCATACGGGAGGTGCTCCAGTCCCCTGATCATCCTCATGGCCCTCCTCTGGACTTGTTCCAACAGTTCCATGTCCTTTTTATGTTGAAGACACCAGAACTGCACACAATACTCCAAGTGAGGTCTCAATGACAGCAGAGTAGAGGGGCAGGATCACCTCCTTCGACCTGCTGGTCACGCTCCTTTTGATGCAGCCCAGGATACGGTTGGTTTTCTGGGCTGCGAGCGCACACTGAAGCCGGCTCATGTTCATTTTCTCATCGACCAACACCCCCAAGTCCTTCTCCGCAGGGCTGCTCTGAATCTCTTCTCTGCCCAACCTGTAGCTGTGCCTGGGATTGCCCCGACCCAAGTGTAGGACCTTGCACTTGGCATGGTTAAACTTGATAAGGTTGGCATCAGCCCACCTCACAAGCATGTCGAGGTCTCTCTGGATGGCATCCCTTCCCTCCAGCGTATCAACTGAACCACACAGCTTGGTGTCATCGGCAAACTTGCTGAGGGCGCACTCAATCCCACTGTCCATGTCACCGACAAAGATGTTGAACAAGACCGGTCCCAACACCGATCCCTGAGGGACACCACTCGTCCAGCTGGACATTGAGCCATTGACCACAACTCTTTGCGTGTGGCCATCCAGCCAGTTCTTTATCCACCGAGTGGTCCACCCATCAAATTGACGTCTCTCCAATTTAGAGACAAGGATGTCATGTGGGGCAGTGTCAAACGCTTTGCACAAGTCCAGGTAGATGACGTCAGCTGCTCTGCCCCGTCCATCAGTTTCGTAGCCCCATCATAGAAGGCCACCAAATTGGTCAGGCAGGATTTCCCCTTAGTGCTGGCTGTCACCAAGCACCTCCTTGTTTTTCATGTGCCTTAGCATGCCTTCCATAACATACTAAAGCTCTCTGAGAAAGGCATTGCAGTGATTTTATAGCTTGTGCAGTAGGAACTGGAAGTAGGAGCCCCAATTATGCCTTTCTTTGTCATCTCTTTGTTCACATGGAACAGCTCTGCCTCTCACCTGCCTACTCCTAGTTTTTAATTATGAAAATATTATGGAGGAATCTTGTTACAAAGCAACAGAAAAAGCTTATTTTTCTCTTGAGTTTTTAAATCACAGAACATATATTTTCTTTGCATAGGACTCCATCCAGGGGTGAAAAGCAGCTTCAAACCTTGCGTATCTCTACATTTTGGTTCCTTGGCAAAGAAGCAGATCAGCCCTAGTGTTTCCTTGGACATATTAGTCAGGGATGGTTTGTTACTCTTGTACTTCATTTCTGTATTTATTTTTACAGCAGGTGTTTGTGGCAAATAAATTAAACTGTAGTTAACATATATGCAATTCATTTAATGGTGAGCTTTATAAAATTCCCAGGTTTTAAGCCTTGTGTGAAATAAGGATGACATGGTGGCCATGATCTACGTTTTGCTCTTGAGAAGTAGGCCACATTCCTTCCCAATGTGCAGTTTGACATTCATTGTGAATGCTCAGAGAAGACTTGGGAGTCAAAATTGTTAGTCTTTGTAATGTGCAAGACTGTAATGCGATGATAATACCACCTCCTAGATGCATCTGTGCTATAAGGCACCAATTTTTACTCTTCTGAAACGCAGATGCCTAGGGTGGGATTCTTCTAATCTAAATGTAGATGTCTGCAATATGGATGTTTGTATCTAAGCATGGCATCTTGCTAAAGTTTATGGTTAATGGAGAGGAGGAGGTAATTCTGGGGAATTATTCATCCAACCAGTTTTTGACATTTACTTTATGATAAGAAGAAACACATGTTGGAAATGTCTGTTTCTCTCCTCTAATGTCCTGTTAATGAGAGGGTTGAAGTCACCCACTGTCATCAGCTGCACCCAAGACCAGGGTTTCCAGAAGACCAGAACTGTAGCAGCAGTCAGTGGTCACTGAGGCCCACAGACAAAGAGAGGACAGCTCTTAGCCAGCCTTTCAGTACCCTCATTGATACCAGACAGCAAAAGGACACAGAACATTGAGGCCAACTGAGCCAGGGCATTGCAGCTGGCACTGCAACAGGCAGTGGAGGTTGAAGTCTCAGAAGCAAAAGCATAGCAGACTTTAGTAGTTAGATCTTCAGTATCTTCCCAGTCACTGATAAAGCTGGCATCTTCAAGGAACATAATGTCCCAATATTTTTGTCTGATACTGTATGTACATCTCCTGTTTCTGCCCCTGACGATATTGATATTCTTAGATGGTATCTCTAGACTAGATTCACTCTGTATTTGCAAAAAACATATTTCTAGGGAGAAAGTTCTCTCCTTAGCTTTCCATTTGGCTGCAGGAAGTATTTTTCATCACAAATTTCAGTGAGGAGCTGCAACCCAGGCAATCCTTCTGGTGCCTTTGCTGTCAGTTAAAAATGATCTATCAAAGTCCATTTAGTGGGAACTTCAGCCAGATACTTATGAGTGCTGATTCTTTGTTTTTTTCTCACTGTGTGGTTCCTAGGTTTCTAAAGGTCTTGACATACATTCTCTACCAATAAGAAAAAATCCCTCCTCATGAGATTTAAGCATGTTGGTTTTATCTTTAATGGAGCCATGTTTGAGTGTCTGTCATCATGTTCACTAAATCATCTGTCAATGAAGTCCACATTTTTAGTAGCCATTACCTCAGCTCAGGGATAAATAAAGTTCTAGCTTTTATGTCTAATCCTCCATATTATTTTCAGGTGGATAGGGTAACGCTGAGGTCACATCTTAAATTTATTCTAAAGGTGGTTTCAGATTTCTTATTAATCATTATATCCACTTACCAATATTTTTTTCCATGACCCAGTTCCCCAGCAGAAGGATCAAAATGTTGATCCTTCATGAACGTACTGCCTTAGCCAGACAAAGCTCTTCTGCAAATCTGTGATGCTCTTTGGTCTCAAACAGCCTTTGTTGTTCAGAATCAAATCTAAAAAGATGTAGCGTCAACTTCAAACTCATTAAAAATGAGTTAGCAGACTTTATCAGAGCCACATTTGATGCTATCAGGGTAGATCCACTAACCCATCTCAAGGCATATACAACTAGAACATAAGGTACTGCCACAGCATGTGCTGGCAGAGTTCCAGTAGCTGAAGACTGTAGAAACATCACACGATCACTGATACTCATGAAGCAGTACTTGGGCTGGTGGCACAAAAGCTTGAAGGATGGTGATTCTTCAGTCTTTGTTCCAATGAACAGCTTGCATTTACTGGTGTGACTGCACTCCTGACAAAACACCCAGAAACAGTTTTACAGGTGCCAGAACCTGGAGAAAGAAGAAAGTGGTTGCCTTCATACTGTAATTCTTTGATATGTTCTTTGTATGTAGCTCCCACAACCATCCCTTCTCTTCCCTGTGTGGAAGGCTTGTCATGTGGACTGAGTGCTGCTGAGGAACTGGATGGTGATCTGTTTACATGCTTGTGGATGAAAAGCAGAGGTGAGTGGGTTACGCACACACCTTGTTGTGGACATGTAGTAACATTAGAAACATTTGAATTCTTATGCAGAAGAGACATCCATTTAGAGTGGGTTTTACCTGCATATAGCATCCTGAAGTATATCTATTACAGGGTTACTGACTCTCTGTATTGTTCCTTGTGAAATACTTGATGTAAACCACAAAACCACAGTGCTATCTCTTTGCTGGGTATTACCATTGTTATTATTAGCAGCAAAGAACCTATGGTTGCTAACATTATTACTAAGAGTCATGAGTTTTTCATAGGAATTAGACCTCATTAGAAATCAGAAGCAGGATTTGGTTTGTGTGCTGCTAAATTTTCTTCATTAAACCCAGTGATATATAGCAAGATTACACCAACCCACAGAAGTCCTTCAGAATTGTTATTTTAAACCTCTATCAATGAAGAGTTTATTCTGAAGACTTTCAAAATGTGTATGCATATGCATTATATATGTATGTACTATCTATATACCTATAGTGACAAAGTAGTTTAATACATTTTATGGGTCCAGCCTGGAGTTCTGCATACATGAACTTCTGTGTGGTCAAGGAGGCTTGCATGTTTTTGAGCTCTAAGTTGGCCTAATAAAAGATACCGTACTACAGTGCTTGCTTTGTCAGCCCTGCTTTGCTGGTTCAAAATTACTTGCAAGATTAATTTTCAAATTCTAACATAAACCCCAAGAAAAATAAGTGTTTACTTACTGCAAGGAGCGGATTCCATGTTAATGACCCCGAAGGAGGCTTGTACACAAGGTGCAGATTGTTGCCAATTTGATGTATATTCATGTTACAGAATATGAAAATGTGAAGTTATACCATCTTGAGGATTTTGTTTTTATAAGTAGGATTGGTTAAAAAAAAAGCTTTAAGTAATCATACTGTGTGTTTGATGGTGAAGTTAGTATGAATGTTCCTGGCAGTGGAATGATGTGATGTGGTTATGCGTTTCTGTTTTCACTGCCTGCTCAATATTGGCCTTTTACAAATATAGATTACCATGTCGATGGAAGGAATTTACAGCTTTGCCCCCCTTGTCTCACCCTGTGTTACAGCACCTTTTTTGTACTTTATGTTACATATCCTCCCAACTGTATTTTTCTGACAGAAAAAGGAAATGTCTGTGGACTGAGATCCTGAAAACGTGTGAGCTCTACTATTTAATAGGATGAAACGAGTATTATTTCCCACTTACCTTGATTTCCTGTGGGGTGAAAATTTTGCTCCTCTGAAATCAGTAGCAAGCTTTTTGCTGAGTACAACAGGATAGAGAGCTCATCGGTGATCCCTTACCAGCTCCAGTCCCTTACCAGTGACAATGCATACTGGAAGCTCAGAAAAAAACAACCCATAATAATAACGATGGTAGAAAGAACACTTCTAAAAAATCAGGATTTAGAACTGTCAAATAAAATCCACAAATAAAATCCAAGCTGAATACAAAAGTTATACGTACAATATGTTTCGTACTGTTAGTTTTGGGGCCTCACAGCCCAGATAGCTGCAAGATCCGTTTGTGTTATGTGGGCTGTTACCCTTACATCCCTTAGTTACCTCATCTTGTGGGCAAGGAGCTGTTTGCTCTGACTTCATGGAATTGCAGCTGTATTTGTGGAGTGCTCTCGTCCTTTGGCATTCCCTCCGCTGTACATTAATAGGGTTTGAATGCACCAGCATTTTCTCTGGAAGCAAACTTCAAAATGTGCCTTTAATCCTGATGCAGTGCATATTCAGAATTTTTTCTCTTCCTGCAGTTTAGTTCCAGAGGAAAACATACTTGCCTGGTGCTCCCACCAGCCAGCTGTGGGTTAGGACAATAATTAACAGTAAGATACGGCAGCAGAAAGGGGGAGCAGAGAAATGCAGTCCAGCAGCTTCAGTTATGTGGTTCTGTTCACTTCTAAGGATTCCAGAGCACTTAACAAACAATATTACAGGCAGGACGGGCAGCTCTGCCCATGATGAAGGTTTCCTAACACTTCCTGTTGTCAGATTCTGTTTGCATTTTTTTCAGAGTTTTGCCAAATTTAATGTATTATGCTAAATTTATTGTTATTCAGTGTCAGTCTCTAGGTTTTTTAATTTTTTTTTTAATCGAAAAGTGATTGACCTATTTGTAAGCAAATGGCTAGTAAAAATTATGTTTTTCTGTTATGTAAAAAAAAGAAAAAGAAAAATCTTATCCCTGTATTTTTAAAGGTTGTGGAGCAAAGAGAGAAGTTTGTCTGCCTTTGAGTCAGGTATGTGCCTTTTGCCATACTCACAAAGCCTTTCAAATTTGGTCAACTGTTTCAAGACATGGAAAAAAACCACGGTTACCAAATATTCCACAGAGATTTATTAGAGCCTAGCAGCAAATATTTCCAGATTTCGTCTTCTCCGCCTTGCACAGCTCCTTCCCATGATCAGACTTTCCATACAGTGTCTTCACAGAATGACTGAGCTGGTTGCACCAGAGGCCAAACCAGAGGCAACCCCTGTAGTATTGTCCCTGGGTGTTAGTTTGAGCTGCAGCGATGCTTCTCAGTGGAACTCAGAGCAGGGAGCCTGACCCCTGTTTGGGGCTCCCAAATGTTTTCATCCATATGCTGTTGGCAAGCTGTCAGTGTAGTTCATCTTTGCCACTAGCCTGAATGCACTTAGAGGTTGGACAACCTCAACAAGGTCCTGAGCAACCACATCTAATGTTGAAATTAGTCTTACAAAGAGTGGTGGGTGTGATCACATGAGCTCCTGAGATCCTTCTTGACTTAACGTTCCATGTTCTGTGATCTAATGCCCATGGTTCTGTGATTCTTCGCTGTATGTTTCTCTATTAGTCTGTGTGGTCCTGAAGGCACCATCCTAGTTAATGGATCAGTGCGGGCATGATACACATGGTGGAAACAATCTTTATTAGTTTGTTTTTAAAATCAAGCATATGCAAAACACCTCACTGAGATAATATTCAGGCTACATGGACAAGTATCCTAAAATTAAGAATAACAGAATGATCTCCCTTGCACTGAAACACTGACCCTAGTTTTGTGATTGCACTGTTTTTTTCTCATATGGCTTCATCCCTATCTAGCACAAGCCTGTTCTGGAGATGAAGCAGCACTGAGGAGAACTGGTGGATGATAACTGTAGAACTCCACTTGTTGAGAAGGTACAAGGTATTTTCTGAATAAAGCAGGGCATGTCAGTAAAAGAAAACAAGGTCTCCAGGTTAAGATAGTTGAATTTCTCTCTGTAGAGCTGGACAGGATCCTTTCTTCTACCATGCTCCTGTTCGCTAATGGGCAAACACTTCCCAAGTGGTTATTAATTGTCAAAAGCACCTTTCTGCTTGTGCCAGTAGTATCTAGAACAAGATGATTGTGCAAATGTCATCCATCAATCACAACTCTTTCTTTGGTAATGTCATGTTTGATGTTCGATTTAATACTGCCTTCATCAAGTAAGGTAATTGTTAGTTCCTTATATGTGTTTATTTTCTAATGTTCACCTTCTATTTGCATTTACACCTTATAATTATTTATAAATTATTATTTGGCAATGAATGAAGCAAACTATCTTGAAAATCTCTGAAATTCATGGAAATGTTCAGGCAGCATATGAGATTGTTTTTCAGACCTCAGCAGGGTTAATTATATCCTGCAGTTCATTCATTTGCACTGAAGTCAATTGGAGTTTTACATGTGGAAAGTCTGCGAGGTCAGAAATTATGCCCAACGGGCACATAGCTCTAAAGAAGAAAATGTCAGCGCCGGATGGTAGTATTTCTGACTTCCCTTCGGTTAGAATCCCTCTCCCCCCTCACTTTTTCTCTCTTTCTCAATTAGCTTTTCTTGCGTTTTTATTTGAATGGTTTTGAAACCCTTGCTGCATATACTGTACGTGTTTTCATTTACAGATTGCTGAAATGGATCAGCAGATAAATAAATAGATAGGGTTTTCTGAGCTTGTGTAATATGTCGCATAATATAAAACCCTCTTGCAAGTCCGTTTGGTTAAATATGTCAAATGATTTTTGGAATTTTATTTCTGGAATGTATTTTCAGCGTTTCTGATTGCTGTTCTTGATCTATGCACCTTTGTTTGACAGTCTCTTAATCTGTCCGATATAAACTGAATGAATAGCAGCATTTAAAAATATGGCTTCAGGGAGTCCTTAGGAGGTTTCTTTGTAAGTGTACATTTACTAGTTCATCTGTAAATTTATTTTATGAGGTGTTTAAACCTCAAGAAAACTGAAAAGCATAATATTAATGCCAGGTTTACATCTACTAAAGTCAATGGGAACTTTGCATTTGATTTTAATGGTAGCCTATGTCCTCTAATTATGAAAGTGGCAACGATGATATGCACAAAACCACAAGGAGACTTTTCTGTTTCATCATATCCTATTCTGTTTGCAGATGCATAAGCAAAATACAATGTGGCTTGTTCTTACAATTAAACAATTCAGTGTTTGGACCTAATCCTGAAACCTGTCACTACTTTAGGTATTTTGCTTCTCAAATGATCATGGACTGCTCATTCTCTGTGTGGCTCATGAAGGTAACAAGGTAGGAAATCCAGCCAGATTTTCAAAAGGCTTTTGAAAATTACACTTTTGGTTTTGGTCTTGCATCTGACCTATGGTATGAGTAACGGAAGAAGTTGATGAAGCAGTTTTCTTCCTAATTGACTTGGGTTTTTTTTTCATGTGACCAATTTTGACAAGGTTCCTGGAAATGCATACAATATCTGTAGTGCATATGTACATGTTTTCCCTTAAGGATCACTGAAGTGTAGGGGAAAGTTTCCATGACACTATTGTAATTCCAGGCATCATTTTCGTATCATGTTAGTGAGAGTGAGTGAGAGTACACCACAACAAAAAAAAGACTCCCAGAATTCAGCTTTTTTTCTGCTAGTGTAACAAGCGCAGCAGCCTGAACAGGCTAGATCTGGTAATTTGTAGTAGTAAATAATGCTAGACAAAAATTCCCACAAGCTTCTTGTTGAGTCTGCTTCAGAGGTATTACTCATTAGTGGCTGAAATGCTGGTCTTGCTTCACATTTTCAATAATTGTGAAAGATTTAAATATTGTGTTGGTAACTGGATCTGGTAGCGTGCTGCGGGCAAGAGCTCATCAGAAGTTTTTGGACGCAGCCATGCTCAGTTGGCAAATGCCACTTTTGCAGGGTGAAAACGCTGTCCATGGGGTGCATCAGCTCCACTGAAGCCCCAGAGGAAGCTGAGATGGGGGCCTGCTGCACTGTCCCGTGGCTCCCACCAGCCACTCCTCACTTCTTTGATGGGCTGATAGACCACCAGTGTGGTGGAAAATAACAAAGTGAGTAAAGTCGCCCCTTAAGGAGTAAATTCTTGTTCCCCCACTCCATGTCTCCCTCGGCTCCAGCATAACCAGCTCACCTTGTCCATATGGTGGGCTAGCAGCTCTCTGTTTTCCTCCCCGTGCCTCCTACCAGGCTGGGAGAGGATCAGGCCTTTTAGTCTCCCTTCCCAAGCCTCCTGAGTCCTCAGGCTGCTGCCCCCTTAGGCTACCCAGCCCCAAGGCTTCCTAATTTACAGGTGGCTGCTTGTTTTTGAGGTATCCCAGTGTTAGGGCAGCCAGGAGTCCAGCAGCCCTGGGGTTTGTGCTGTCCAATGATGCAATTGCTTTGGGAGTAAGCTGGAAATACTGTATGCTGGCTTTCTCAAAAAACCCAGTGTGTCATAAATTCTCCCTCAGAAAAAAAAAAAAAAGAAGAAAAAAAAGAAAAAAGCAATTATTAGGATTTATTGCTGGCCTGACACAGAATTTGTCTGTGCTGAAATTACTTTGGGAAAAGTTAGTTAGAAGAGAACCTGTAGAGAACATTCCAGATGGCTGCTATAGTCCTTAGTTAATCTTTATCATCTAGATGTGAGCAGAGATCTCTGCAGTATAGAGAAATAAATAACATCTGGAAATTATATCTTTATGGGAGACTGAGCCTTCCTAGATGTAGGTTAGCTGGACAGCATTCAGGGACATCTAGTCTAGGTCATGTTTTGTCTAGAAAGGTTGAACCAGATGATCCTTGAGGTCCCTTCTGACCTGGGATTCTATGATTCTATGAAGTAGGGACCTATTTCTCAGGGTATCCATAAACATGGTAGATGAAATACCTCTTCACCAAATAATTTCTCAACCAGTCCTATTTTAGACATAGTTTTGATGAGCACCATGGCTTCTGTGGAAGAATAAGAAAGTAGTCACAAGTCTACTGTGTTCACATTAAGTAGAAGAATAAATAGAAGCAGGACTGCAGGACTGATTTTGAAAAGGAATATTTTGATAAACTACATGAATTAATTACTGAAGTAATCCAGACTAAGGACACAAAGGGTGGAAGTATTGAGGAGGTGCAGAGTTTTTAAAGTTTTTCATGTGAAAACTGCTTAGAACTTAACATCCTAAGCAAAAGAAAAGAAATAGTCGGGAAAGGCACTATATCTAATTCAATGGGTAATCATCACAGGAAAGATGTTAATAGATAGTGCAAGGACAGAGTTGTGTCTGAGCAAAGAAGGTTCTGTCTCAGAAGGCAGGGTATGTAGGAATAAAGGAAATAAATGAAATCATCTGGATATAAATACCAAACAGTTCTTCATCTAGAAGAAATGTGGGAAAGAGAAAGGCTCCTGTGCTGTGAAGATGAACTACAATCTGTGTTGGATAAACTGATGCTGGTCTAGCACCAGGGCAGTCTGGAGGCTTACTGTGGGTATGGGAATGGCAGATAACCAGTGGATGGGGGAACAAAACTCAGGATGATTAATGGGCTCCACTCAAGGGAGTGGGATGTTGACCCAGAATTCGGGCAGAACATGTGTATGAAACTATATGTGTGAATGCCTCATAAGGAGGAAAGGGACCATGTGACAAGAGCACAGTTTCTCTGTGTAAGAAGGGAGGAGAGACTTGCATGGACAAAAGCAGACCTATTCATTTGACCTCTGGGGTGCAAAGCTTTGAAACAGTTCTTGAAGGAAAGAAATTTCTATACAGTAAATAGGAAAAAAAATTGAAAAAAAAAGCAAGAAAAAAACCCCCAAAAGCTCTTGAATGTGGTGTGCAAATCTGAAATCTGGTTCACTGATTTGCTGGAAGAGTGACATCTTTTAAAATCTAACTTTTCTGGATGTCAGTGAAGAATTTGCTATGGTACAGCAGCATATTTGGTATGTCCTCAGAAAATATTTTTCTCTGAGAAGGAGAAGACAAACAGGGAAGTAGGGGGGATATAAAGAGGCTTAGAGTAGTGAAATAGCAATTCTCTGATCAAGTTCACTGGCTAGTTTGGGTCAGGTAGCTATGCTTTTTTTCTCCATGGACTGACAATACACCCTGTGCAGTCTGCAGTCATGTGCCGATGCAGAAGACACTCACAGCGTAGATTCTCTCTTATCAGAGTTTAAAATATATGACATTTTGGCTGAAAGTGTATGTTTTCAGTTGGAAAACCATAAGTGTAATTCTGATGTTTGGGGTAGGATTGTAAAGTGACAACTCAGAGAAAGGGAAACAGTGTAGAAGGGAGAAAAAGACAATGCAAAAATAGAAATACAAAAATATACAACACTCAGGAACCTTCTTACTTCCTCTGTGCAGAGGAACTCTTGTGGTTCTGGATCTGTATCAAGTTTGGGGGTCAAACTCCTGTATAGTACTAACCTTTCCTAAAGGGAAGGAGAGGGTGATGTACACCTCCTCTGCTGCCCCATGGTCTGGGCAGGGAGACTGCCCAGCAAAGAGCACAGTGAGCTTTCCTCAAGTGTGGTGAGGGCAGCATGTACTTGTGGCTGTGTTCAGATCTGTCCCACAGACAGTACATACAGATGGGTTGGTCCAGGTTTCCAGGAGCTATGGTTCCCTATACAGCAGTACACTTCTTAGTGTTGCCCCTGTGTGTGCTCCCCTTGCACACCAGGGACTTCCAGCAGTCACCGGCCTTTAGTGCTCTGAAGAAATGGGCATACTTCCCCAGCTGCAAACCTGAGCCTTCCAGATCTCTTCGGGTCAATAAAGGGTAAGTGGCATTCAGAAAATGTAAGTTACCTGGTATACATCCTTGTGGGACAAGTGGTTGTGCACCGAGAAGTGGCTGCACAGTATCTGTGCAGCCCAAAGCAGTTACTGAACCCTCTGACTTGGCTGCAAAGGACTACAGTTGGAAGGAGAGGAATTTCTCTTAGAGTGGTGTTCCCCAAAGGCCAATGCTGGGTACAGTATTGTTTAACTTACTCATCAATGACTTGGATGAAGGGATAGAGTGCTTCCTCAGCAAGTTTGCTGATGATACAAAACTGGGAGGAGTGGCTGATCCCTTGCAGTGCTGTGCTGTTATTCAGAGGGATCTAGATGAGCTGAAGAGATGGGCAGAGAGGAATCTTCTGAAATTCAACAAAGGCAAGCACAGGGTCCTGTGCCTGTTCCGCCTAGAGAAGAGATAATAGTAGAGAGGCAAGAAAAAGAGGAGAGAAGATGAGAGGAGAGGGGGCAAGGCTCAGGGCGAATCTGATCAATGTATAGAATTATCTGAAGGGAGGGTGTCCAGAAGATGGGGCCAGACTCTTCTCGGTGGTACTAGGTGGTAGGGCAAGAGGCAATGGGCATAAAAAACGCAAGAAATTCCACCTGAACATAAGGAAGAACTTCTTTGCTGTGAGGGTGCCTGAGCATTGGAGTAGATTGTCTAGAGAGCTTGTGGAGGCTCCTTCCCTGGAGATATTCAAGAGCTGTCTGGACACGATCCTGAGTAAATGTGCTCTAGGTAACCCTGCTTGACCAGAGAGGTTGGACTAAATGACCCCTGGTTGTCCCTTCCAACTTCAACCATTCTGTGATTCTGTGGTCCTCTGAGAGAGGCCACAGAAAAGTACATGCTGATAAAGTGCCTTACGAATACTGAAATTATGTGGGTACGACAGAAAAAGAAAGCTTGTTACAAAAGAGAGAAGAAAAGAACATCATAGTCTTTTGGGGGAAGAAAGTACTCTTTGAAGTACAGAATCAACTGAAGCTGGAGGCAGCCAGTTACAGGAGAAAGAAAAGTATGTCCATCATGCAGAGGAAAAGCTACTCATGCAGAACTAGTGAGAAAATTAAACCATGGCATGATATATTGTTGTTTCTTGTTCTGTGTGGATCAGTTTAAAGTAATGCTTAACTCTGATACTGAAGATCATTTCCGCAGAGCCCAGTGCTATCCTTCAGGAAGGTCAGCTTAAGCCAGAAGGCATTTGATGAGGAGCTTTTTGGTGGTAGCATGGTTTAGCAGCTAAGGGAGTTTGGATCAGCTGGGACTGGTCATAGGACATCTGTTGTTTGATGGGGGAAGGGATAGGAGCATTTCTATGGGAAATGATGCTGGTAACACATTACCAGAAGTGATGAGAGCGCTTAAAAACACTGTAGCTGCAGTGCTTTGGTCTAAACCAGTTTCCTAGTAGCTGCCTACTAAGAAGAGGGATGGATCTGTGGTGATGATGGATATCTAATGATTTGGCAAGCAAGGCTTAAAAGCTTTAAGTTAAGAATGTCCTAGGTGAAATAAAAAGAATGGGGCATGAAAGTAATCCCACCACCAAGGTTATTCCATGACATGTGAGTTCAGTAAGTGGAGTTGAGAGCAGAAGAATTCTGCCAAATTTGGCCAAATTCAGAGCTCTCATCTTTGTGCAGAGGCTTGTTTGAATCCCAGGCTGTGTCTGTCACATGCATGTATTTTATTCACCATGTACGGCATTAAAAACTGGAAAGACTACTTAAGGGTAAGCGGTAACCTGATCTCAAAACTCAAGCTGACCTTTACTCTGACAAGACAAGCAGTGCTATCACTTTGGGATGAGAAGGGTCTTTTTGCTGGATTATAACACAATTTTCAGTCAATTGTTGATAATGACATACTCAAGGAGACACTCCTGGAGCTAAGTGGAGCAGCTAGAAAATCTTTTTCAGTAAATCTTCTCAGGCTCTGGCAGTAAAAAGTAGGAACATATCTGCACAAGCATCTTTTCTGCATTTTTCTATACTTTCCAGCTAGCTCAAACCTTGTGGGGATGGCCAAGCTATCATAGGTTGGGTCATTATATCAGTCTTTCTGCTTCCAGCCTGCTTCTGTTCTCAGCAAAGTACTCACCCTGGGCTGAGGTCCCACTCCGAAGCTGTTGGGATGTAGCTGGGCTCCTTATGAAGTCATTGCTTTGTTACGGAGGATAAATCAAAGTTATGATAAGGTTCCAGCTTTTGATAGTTGCAATCATACGTGATAAACAAGGACTCTATAAACAGAAGTATGTACAACCAGAGGTGGTACTGAAGTTTTGATGAACTTCACAAGAAATATGTTCAAAGAAACTCTCCAGATCTAAACTATCCGTTGAAAGTCTATTAAAGTGCCTTAGTTTACAGCAATGCACTCCTTTTTCATGTGTTTGCATTTACCAAGATAAATAAAAAAAATCTTTGTAAATCAGTCACTTAACTATCATAATAAAGCAATGTTATCTCTTTTCACAGATGGGAGAACTGAAGGATCGGAGTTGTGAAGCCATGTATCTGCTCAAAGCCATAAAGAAGACCAGTGACAAATCCAGGAACAGAAACCAAGTCTCCTGAGTTGCAGCCTAATGCCACTGAATATTGTGGTCAACAAGACAGTTTGCCTTCTGATGTTAGTGAGGTATGCCATAGCAATACCTATATATTAATAATTGACCCAAGGAGAGCACATTTGAATCTGTATGTTTGCCTATGCTCTTCTAAATAATTCAAAGGAATTGTTTGAATTCTAATTCTGAATTGAATTTCTAATACTGTTTTTTTTATAAGTGAGCATTTTTTTTCCACAAATATTTCTTTGCAAGTCATGTTTAAAACATAAAGGTCTCAAAATCTGATTTCTTAAAATTACCACAAGTTAATGTCCAAAAATATCCTAGAGTAGCTTCAATAATTCATATTTCTAGATATTTTAGAGTCCAACTGTAGGCTTTTCTTCAGGGTCCTGGGCACCTACTCTTCCGCTTGCCATTATAGAAGATGGCGGATAGTTGGCATCTCAGAAAGAGGAAATAAATTTGTGCGTGCCTCATGAGGATGTTCTTAGCATTGGAAATCACTTTTGGAAATATTGCTGTAAATGTTTTGAAAGCACCAAAATCTCAAGCCTGGCTGCAGTTTAGCTGTAGGGAAGGCTATGCCAATACACCCAGGCAACAGAGGTGCTATGAATATGGAAGCCCATTACAGAGCCTAATGCGCTTGGTGTATTGAAGAGTATTTGTCACAGTTTTGGCAAAGGTACAGCTTGCTTTCTGTCTCTCCTAGCTATGTCCTCCTATACCGAGTCAGGAACATGTGCACAATACTTCTCTTTGAGATGCTAATCTTTTGGGGTGTTAAGCACCAATAATTGCATTAGCAGCTGGTTTTACTTGCACTTGATGGTTTGAAGCAGCACAGCAGCTTTTTGCATAAGATAGGGAGGGTTTTAAATCAGATTACAAAACCATTACTTTTGCAAGATACTCCTTATAGCACCATACAATTTCCAAGTCTTTATTTGCAATAGTTCACCTGGACACAGGTGCTGAGCATGCTCTGAGAATATGTCAGATTAGCTACAATCAAACCTATAAAGTATCTGCAATTCATCCATGCTTCTCCCACCAGCAGGTGTCATTCTGGAAAAAGGAAAATATTGTAAATTCCTGAACTGGAGAATTTGGCTGTGACAAAGAAGAAAAAAAATATGTTTGCTTAAAATATAGCTTTTGAAGGATACTTTACTTCAAATCAAACCCAAAAGCAAGTTGGCTGGTCTGCATTTTTCATTAATTTTTTGTGCAGCATGTAATCCTGACATACAGCCAACAAAGGGCAGATGATTAGTATGGCAAACCAATGTCTAGTTAAAGCTGTCTTCTGTTTTCTGCTGTTCTCTGTGACATGTTCACCACTTCTTACTCACCGCCCATGACTATAAAATCAGTGATATTCATCAATCTGTATGGTGGCCTTTTGGCTTTAGCTCCCCCAAAGGAAACACAGAATTAAGATGTTGAATTCAGATCTCATTTACTTCAAGGTGAACTTGAAGTAATCCTATTGAAGTAACTGAAATCAGTATAGTTGCTTAGGATTTAGGCTAAAGTAACCAAAAGCAGTACTTCATTTTCTACTCCATGAATAAGCCTCAAGCAGAAAATAATCACGTAATCATTTTAATGTCTATTATAACATTTATGTTTTCCTTTAAGTGTCCATCTGGGTATTAGCTGCACCCTCTTTTAATATGAAGAGACTCTTTCTGATCTTTCATAATCACAGTGAGAAAACTATGGCTGAGTTATAAAGAACCAAGATCCTGCTGGTTCATTGCTGAGGGCTCCTGGTCTCCCGAGTCCAGTCTTTTGGTGGTGAAAAGCAAAATTACTGTGAAATCCATGCAGAGGGTGTCTTGCCCACTGTATATCCTACTGGATGTTTTCTTTCAGAAGCTTAGTTTTCTATCCCCCAGCATTACCTTAAGCTCGATTGATTGTTTTTAAACAAAGGCAAGTGGAAGTGTGTGTCTTTAGTTATTGCCTTGCATACAACATTAATGCAACAGCTTTCACACTCTATTAGAAATACTTCACCTGATACATCTTAGCACTGTATCTACTTTTCTTGTACCTTCAATGCAGTCATATTCCAGTTGACTAGCCCAGCCAGGCTTATCTTTTCCTCAGCCATTTTTAGAAATGCTACTACAAAGGATTATTTGCTACTCTGATACGATGCTCCACCAAAAACTTCTTGGAATCAAAGGGAAATTTGCTTGAGGAAAACTATGAGAACAGGCTCCAAGGCTTGGCTGTGAGAAGCACCTTGAAGTGGGAATTAATTCCACATTTTTAGAATTTGTAATCACAACAAAGTGATGTAAAATGATTGTACTGTAGTCAGCCATAACTTTATCAGGACATCATTTAACTACCGATGTCACAATGCTTTTCTTGTGACCTGTATCAAGCAATTGGTTGCTGAATGAGAAAAAATAATATATACATTTAGAATTAATAATTTAACTCTAGAATAGCTAAAAGCTGTAGTCTTGGGTTTGTATGAAGCCTTCAATAGCATTTTCTGATTTTTTGAGTATTTAACTTCGGAAATGTAGTGGTATTCTAAAATTTGAAATTAGAAAGTATAAAAGTATTGTGAATGTGACCAGTTCATTAAGTGCTTTATTTCTATAGGACCTACGTAGCAAGTGGTGATGATCTCTGAGAGGTTTTTATGCAGTAAGGTGTGAGATTCAGACAAAATTATTTCTTTGGAGTTTTTACAATTTTTTTCATGTTTTTAGTTAAGTGAAATCATATAAAAATTTGTTTAGTCTTTTTCATTTTTCAGTGTTAGTGTTTTATTAATTTTAGAAGAAATGCATGTGTCTAAACACAGACCTGTGTCATTTCAGAGCCCCTGGGTATCCCACCTGGCCTCTCACTGCTAGTTTAAAGGTGTGAGTCTCCTGTAGGTTCCACATCATCTCTTCCAGCCCTGCATGCTCCAGGGTATTTCAGCAGACATTAAGTACCTTCTTTTAGGCATTTGAATTTCTCCTTTAGATAAATGATGTAAAAGATAATATGACTCTACAAATGCTTAACAAAATTAAAGATAGCACAGCTGTGAAGGTAATTCCATCTGAGGTGTTTTATTTAAGTTTAACAAGACATAGAGGCAGGAAAGTAATTTTGTATCTAACAAGTACAGAGTTACTGTGTTCAGTGGGATGCTATCAAGAATCTGTTTTGAATTATGGTGTCTGAGCTGAACCTGTGCGTGAGCTGGGAGCTGCTCTTGCTGAGAGTACGCACTATGAAAGGTCCTGGCCAGAAATCTGGGGCTTTTCATCAGGAACATAGCAGTCTGATGTTCAAAACTGTTGAGAGTCTGGCAAAAGTAAGCTTAATTCCTCAGTTTCAGGCAGGATGCAGCAAACTAATCTCACTGAAGAAAGCAGTAATTTCAGATACCAGGGAACTCAGATAGAGGTAATTAGAGAAACGCTTGCATTAATTACATAGGCAATTAGGAACCTATGTTAATCAGGCTGTTTTTTGATGGTCTGCTGAATCAGAGGGAAGTTTAAAACCTTGAATATATTAGTTAGTGTAGTTATATATGAATTGTAAATGTGGCATTGAGAAGTACTGAACTGTTCTTCTATAAAAAGAACAATTTGCTGTATATAAAGTATAACAATTATAAATTGTATACATATAAAATACATAACTCATCTTCAAAATGAAATTAAACCTATTGAAAGATAGAACATTGTGGATAAAATTCACCATGGGCATTAATTAGGGTTGTATAGATAGAGAACACTTTCCCATGAGCTTTTTTTAATCAGTCACTAGCATTACGAGTGATAGGAATTTGGACTACTTTTGTAGAAGTTTAGAAAATGAGGTTGTTACAGAAAAAGGCCTGAAGTTGGGTCACTTAAAAAGCAATCATAAAATCTGATTTAGTGGGGCACCGTAGTAATTTTATCATTTCTAAATGAAGCAGAACTGTTTTCATGTACTCTTGTTTTTTTTAAAGTCTTTATCAAGCTTCTTCAGGTCCAACCCCCAAGGCGTGGCTGCAGCGATGGTTTGAAACAAGAAACAGATACCTTCTTGGTGTCATTCATTTCACTGATCACTGGGAATCTGAGCCTGAATGAAGGTAGAGGAAGGCTCCTACAGAGAACTGGGAATGGTTTGTCTCTTAAGAAGGGTATAATGGCATTTTTAATGTTTTTATTAAATACCAGGGCGTGTGATAAAAGTTGATGGACTGGGAATTAATTGAAAAATTATGAAATTGGAAAGAATGTGCATTATGGGAAGCCTCAGAGAGCTACAACCTAAGCACCCTGACATTTGCAACCAAGCCCAGAGAATATCTCTTGAGTTATTGGAACCATCTGAGATGACTGTTATTTTTGATATAACTTACCAGGCCCCAGTAAGCTCCCACAGCCAGGGTGAGAAAAGCTCCTTTTATTAATGTTAGTGCAGGAGACTGAAGTGCACTCTGGTCAGTGACAGATGTAGTTTATGGAATTAGCTACAGAATTCAGATTAAAAAAAAAAAGGCAGCATGAATTTGTCCCTGGAGGGTGGCACATGGTTCAAAAAATGCTGTTCAAACAATAATGTGCTTGTATCTAAACTCTGCTATCTGCAACATGAAGGTTTACAGTTTATATGTATTAAATATCTATACGATGAAACATGAAATGTATAATTAAAATAATGACTATAAGTATAGAACTATGCAAATATTATCTAAATCATATGTGTAAATGTTAAATAAACTGTTTAATTTCCAGAGATTAGAGAAAATACTCAAAAATGTTATAGTCTTTCTACCCTCACTAGTTTTTAGTGTAATTGCAGTTTTAGAGCTAATCTGTCTATTCATTTCTTAATATTTGCAGTTGTGTTACATTTTACTGAGGAACAATTCAGTTTGGGGAAACTGTTGCACTTTATCCTAACTGTGTTTTGTGTCATTTGAACAAGAAGTCCCTGAGCATTTGTCCCATATACCAACATTTTTACTTCATTGGCAGCTATGTGTTTGTGGTCACCCTACAGCAATGTAAGCAAAGAATGTATACAGTGGCAGTGCCTCTTCCAGACAGGACCAAGGAGAAAAACTGGATGTGGTCAACCCACACATAATTTGCTCTTCTTGGTGGAGGTCTCATGCAGACAGCACTTTAATGACACCTTTTGCTTCTGAATAAGATGAAGGTAAGAGATAGAAACCATTTGGAAGCCATTGTTTATGTTCCCTGAAATGAGCTAAAAAGAACAGCTCTTCTGAGACACAGCTTTACACTGAACATACACAGAGCTGTGTCATTATTAATTCTGAAAGCGAGTTTACAATGGCTAGGTAAAATATTTAGTTAATATTTAAATATTTTGACCTATTATAGCTTATACGTGAATTTTAGATGTCTACTGCACATAACGCTTCCAATTTAAATAACCAGTTTTGTTAGGAGCTTTAGTGATACAAATTAATAACAAAAGGCAGTTAATACAGAGTGCAGTTATGAGACCAAAATACATGTGGTTTAAATTTAAAGAATTAAATGTTAGCATTTCCCTATAGAGAAAGGTTATTTGGGCAGTGGTGTACTGACATTATCACCACCCACGGAGAAAGGGACCTGTTGATCCTCTTGGTTAAGCTGAAGTTCAAAAAAAAATATATGTCTAGAGGGTTTTCTTGGTGTAGGTGAATCACACAGGAAAAATGCTGATACCCAGAGTCATCGTCGTGACCTTCTTTGATGGTTAGAAAGAGAAATAAGCATGCGATATTTTTGTCAAGTTAGATGGTTTAGGTTACTCACTAGGTAAAATTGGTCTTGGTTATTAATATAGTGGAAAGTTAAATGATGACCATGGAAATATGATAAGTGCTGTTGTAAATTAGACAGAAATGGTTTTCTGTGACCATTAGGAATGATAATCCAATGTGTTAACCACTGGGCTGAAGGGCTGCTAAGAAAATAAATGTGGAAGTGGATAAAATAAGGATAAAAGTATGTTTAGGTAAGTGTTTCTTCAAAGCTTCCTTCAGGAAGGCATTTTTGGACACTACCCTACTGCTTCTGACAAATCATGTCTGTTAAGGTAAAGGTAAGCAAACAGCATTCATTTAGCAGTAAATAGTACTATCAGTATCTCTGGATTTCTGTTTAAGCAAATGTTTATAATAATTTTATTGGACCTAGCTGGAAACAAATCTATTAAAAATAGCAATTGCTAATTGCCACTATTTAATGTTAGTTTAATCTGACAACTCTGGAATAGCTTTGCCTATTATTCCTGGAAGAAACTACATAAAATCAGGTGGTTTTGTGTAGTTTCATAGCAGACGTGAGACTGCACAGAAAAGCCAGGTCTCAGCATCACTGCACGTAAGCAAAGCTTATCTCTGACCCTCAGTCTGACAGCTTGAGCACAGGCTGAGCTAAACCCCAGGCTACCAGTACTCTGCACTTTGTCTTTTGAAACTTTCTGGGAGAGATGCAGTTTCAAAATGAAAAGTCAAAATACAGTGGTTTACAATCAGTTTTGCTTTGTTTGAAGCTAAAACTCAAAGCAAAACTCCCGGGGTATATGACTGTACGAACCAAACCATAAGAAAGTTAACACAAAAACTCTGCAAACTGAACAAGCTAGTTTCACTCAGCTTTTGCAATAACCCCTTTTTGCAAGTTCACTTTTCAATTGTATGTGTGTGAGATGTCAAAAATGAGTTGGTTTCACTGCACCAACAGAGGAACACCGCAGCTTTAAAGCATCACCCTCCACCCAAGCAAGGTCTCACTCTCCATCTCAGCTGACACTTCAGACATCTGCCAAGAGATGAAAATTTCTCAGTCCCAGGCTGGTTACATGCAGCTTTCATTTGTCTGAAAAACAAGGGATTGAGAAGCCAATCCTGGCCCATATGTGGTTTATAGCTGTGTCCAGCTCTGAACTAATTATTTAAATCTCTGCATGACAAGAGTCACCCCACCTCTGCAAGGTTATCCAAGCATTCATGTGTTTTAAGTTCAAAGCCTGGTATTTCAAAGATGCTGAACACCTGCTACTCTTCTGGGCTGGTATGGGAGCTGCAGGTGCTCATGCCCTTTGAAGATCAGACTCCTCCTCCCAAGGTACTCTTATTTACAGTGAAGTGATGAGCAACTGTCTGCTGTGCTTTCGCAAAGCTTAGTATAACTGGCTTGAAGCAAACCTATGAACTGCAGTGAGACAGATACTTTTGGCAGTCATTGCTGAGCATGTATGAGTTCAGACTCGTCAGGGCTCCTTTGTTTGCTAGGCAGCTGATCCATTTTCATTCCCCCAAAACATTGAGGGACTGAACTCCTGAGCTTCCATGGAGAAGCAAGACCTGAGCAGCAGTGGGGCTGAGTCAGCTTCTAGATGTAGATCTCGGGCTTTGGCAACTTTGCTGAGAAGAGCTAGAGTGATGTTCAGGAAAAAAACCCATCATCAGATAATCAGTGATCTTGTGTGGCGTGTATAAATTTTGCTTATTCATATGTCAAGTTTTCATAGTGAACTGGTACCTAGGAAAGTGCAGAGCGCAGGGGGAATGGCTGAGTTTGAAGGTTTAAGGGTATCTTGAAATACAGCTCAAAGACTGAGTTACACAAGGATTATTGTTAGTGGAATTTACAATATAATAGCTCATGTCTACACAAGAGTGAATTTTATATGGTGTGAACATATGTAACTGAAAAAAATATTGGGCTGCTGGTGGAACACAAATATTGTGTGACTCTGAATTGCGCTTGGTATTTTAAACCTTGAGAGTTTCAGATTTGAGTCATAGTAACTCGTAAGTAGGAGATATATATATAGGCATATATAGCACGCAAGCTGTAAGCAAGGCTTCTGCCTGGGGTTATTTTCCTCTCAAATTGCAGATTTGGTTCTCTGTTATTGTAAATCATTATAGCCTCAATGAACAGTCAGATTAGATACTTTCAAAATTTGAGAAGAAACCTGAACCAGAAGCCTTTGCAATCTTCTATTTTCTTCTCTGTTTGGCCACTTTGATTTTCAGAACCCATGGCTCCATCAAACCATGTTACACCTTTCTTACACCTCTGCTTCTCTATGGTGCTTCCTGCACGGAGCTGGCATTGGAATCTATCCAACCTCTAACTGACCTCATCAGAGCCCTCAGCAGCATCTAGTCTTTCATTAGAGACAGAAACTTTGTTAGCACTGCTCAAAGAGCACCTTTAACCCAAGATCTTTATTGGAAAACTCCTCTAGCAAAATTTCTCCAGCAAAAGCTGGAGAAGATGGCACACAAGTGCCTGCTAGCAGCCCCATAGGCACGTGTGGGAAAATATTTGTTTTCTTTTTTTTCCCCTTTTAATTCAGCACTTTGACTTAAAACATGCATCTGGCCAAGCGAAGAGTGACTTGTTGAACAGAAGATTGTAAGGTGGAATTAGAGGCTCTGCTTAAGAGAAAATCTGCTTCAGCCTAGAGAACAATCCCACCACAAAATTAAATGAACTTTAAAAGTAATGAGGTTTTCCACTATTAACTTAATAGCAGCGAACCACATGTTCTAAACAATGGTTGTGGGGTTTTTTTTTCCTCTCTTTTTTTTAGTATAAAGACTCATTTTTAGTAACAAACCCCAGACTATTAGCTCTGCCGTTTTTCCACTGCTGGAGGAAAACATGGACTCTTGCTCAGTTGTATGGTGAGTATCTCAGAGATACTTGAATCTGCCACCAATAAAAAGTCCTCTAAATTACTAGCATGGAGGAATCAGTTCAAGGTAGAGGAAATGGAAAAAATGGGAAAAAGTAGAAACATCACTTTGGATCTTTAGCACTTTCTGGTTTTTTTTAGATTATATTTCTTCTGGGCTCCCAAAATCTTCAGTAACAAACAAGTTTTCTTTTAAAAAGTATTAAGTTATCAAAACATTTGCCAGGTCCTAATATTAAATCCTAGCAGTCAGCAATGTTTAAGTTCAGCCATATCATTTTGCTGAGTAAGTCATGCTAAAACTTAAAGTTTTCCCCTCAGAATGATCTTTCCAAATGAGATTGATGTTGTGAGGAAAAAAGAAAAAAAGAAGGACGCCTTCATCATGAGGAATTATGGAATTAATTTTCTTTATACACTCTGTTTGCATAAGACATTTTTGTTAACTCTTAATAAAAATACCATTCAGCTGCTACTTTCATTGTTTTTATCCTGGGACCAATACAACATTGTCATTATTGGATATAAAGTGCTGTAAAAACAAATCTAATTTGTTAAGTTTATTTTGATAAGAAATAAATATAAAGGTAGTGCATAGTTTGTACAGTGCTGCTATCATAGGACTCCTGGGTATAATTTATATAAAGAAAATAAAAAAGCATACATAACTTTCTAGTTGATTTCCTTTAACAGGGCTAATTGAAAACAGTTTCTGTTATTTAAAAGTAATTTATTTTAAATACACTTTTTAAAACAAAGTTCTTATTGATATCCATTTTAAGTATAATATTATCTCAGTGTGGGATACAAGTAAAAGGTCAGATCTTGTAGGAGTATTTTCTGTATGACTCAGTTCTGATCATAGATAAACTTACCGGTGAAACAAAATTAGTTAACCTTTTCAGTACCAAAAGCTTGTTTTAACAGCCCACGATGGTTTCTTTCACAAATGCAGAACTTCAAAGCTCATAGCTTTGTTCTGAAACATGACAAAGAGAGTGCTAATTTCCCTTTTCTCTAGCTGATAAAAGGCAAAGGCTTGTGATTCTAACGTGAAATTAGACTTGTTGAGATGCGATATATAGGCACAGTAAGCAATACATTATTAATTTTTAGTCAAGAGCTGTTGTACACAGTGGTACGGCAACAAAAGCAACATTTTACTTCGATTATGCTTTTAATCTATGGACATTGTTAAAGGATATTTCTTTTCTTGCTCAGTAGCGTAACACTTATGTATGGATCTGATTACTGGAGCACTGAAAGGCGCTGTATGAACAAAATGGCTGTACGTGGCATATCTCTAGGAACCAGTCTCTTTCCATATTGCTTGATAGGTTGTTCCAATTCCTGTCCAGTTAACTGGTTTGCAACATTTCTCAGAAGTCCCTTCAGCTCTGCTTCCTTCTTTGTTTCCATTGCAGCAGCACTGAGAATTCAGTGACTTGGGTTGCTTCAATACATGGAGTCACACTCAACACCAGTAACTGCCCTTCTTTCTCAAAGCCAGATCCGGAATGATTCAAGGTTTTAATGAATTTCAGATCTGGGACCACACTCATATCTGAGAAAAACTCTCTCAGATGTTAATGAACCGAAGCTGTCTTCATGGCATTTGCGCAATCTCACCTCTATCAGCATGATTTAATGTGGTAGCTGGGGGACAGTTTGACTCATGGTGGGTTTTGCCTGCAAACTCACTCCTGCCATCTTTACTCATTTTGCACGGTATTTACTCTCACTGTCTTGTGTGAAGCGGTTGTGCTGCGAAGGATTGAAAGTGGTGAAGTCTTTCTCCAAATAGCTCCCAGAGAGCTACATTTCAGACATTACCTGCTGGAGAACTCTCGAGGCGCAGATATTTATGGCTTTTCTCTCATTCAGTGAAGTAAGTACATTAAAAATATCCAAGGGTGAAGATATCTAGAAATCTGGTTTTGAAGGTCAAAGCACACGCAGCGCTAGCTGAGCTGGAGGAACACACTGGTTCTGCAGAGCAGAAAGTTAAAACAGAAGTCTGTAAGGCATGT
This sequence comes from Psittacula echo, assembly GCF_963264785.1. Taxonomy (NCBI): domain Eukaryota; kingdom Metazoa; phylum Chordata; class Aves; order Psittaciformes; family Psittacidae; genus Psittacula; species Psittacula echo. The sequence goes on from NC_137736.1 coordinate 99,594,118, forward strand.
CCCTAGCTGAACTCAAAAGGGTTTGGGGTAGAAATTTTGTCAGCCGTAGTCATATGCAGTGAAATATTTGTCTCATGCTGGCAGAGGCAATGAGCTTTTTTTTTTGCTTCTATAATTTACAAAATATGAGCAAGTAGGTAGCTAAGGCATTACAATTCTTCCATGAATGGAATAATTTTGCATGGATTTTCTAAGCAGAAAAATAACTGGTGCATGGGGAATTACTTTGTCACTCTCACAAAATGTAATTTCATCCAAACAGGCAAAATGATGCAATTATCTGGGCAGATAATGCAGCACACTCTGCATACATGGGCAGTGAAGATAGCCTTTTATTCCATGAACTAGAGATGATTGCTCTAGAAAATTTGCTGGGTCACTTTTAATTATTAAAAGAGCAAATTCGTGGTTTCTTTGTGGTCGAGCCACACTGTATAGTATTTTCTTTTTTGTTCTATTTAAATTTAGACGGGTTATTAATACTTCCTGGCACTGGTTATGAGAGGAGGATGACTGAGAATTTTGTAGGCAAGTTAATCTCATTTTTACTGTGTTTCTAGAGCCACCCACTTTCCCTTCTTACAAATTGACACCAAAAAGTCCTTACCAGTTTTGCAGAGACCAAAGTACTGACCTCCTGCATCCTTCCATCTTACCTTCTGCCCTGGTTTTGCTGCTGTCTGCTTTTCTTCTGCACATTTCTCATTTTTCAGCTCCTCTCACCAGCCCAACACTCAGGTCACCTCCACACATGCCTCCTGCCTGCAGATACCTTGGTGGGATTGATGTCATTTGAGGCCAGGGAGTCAGTAAAGAGTGGCCACTAACTCAATGAGGTGAAGCCATGAGGTACCTAGCAAAACCCCATTTCCAGCCCTGTACCCTGCAAATGAATATGCTCTTAATGTCAATAAGGAATCAGTTGAACATCAAGACCACTGAAGTCTGATGGATTTATATAATGGGTGAGTACAAATCACTGCTGAAGCCATTTTCCCTACTGAAGTGTTATAGATTCTTTCCCCTACAGTAGGTGCTGGAGGACATAATAACGTCAGGTTCATACCATAGCTCCACTTTCAGTGTGACTGCTTATAGAGGTTGTGTATGGGTGTCCTCTCTTCTACTAGACCAATTATTTTCATTTGGCTTTTAGAAATGCTGGTGACTTTGAGATCTTTGTCACATTTGGCTCCTTTGGCCAAGGAGTTTAGCCACTTTTTGAAGGGAAAAGGCACAGATGTGCACACACAAACACTGAAACTGCCTTACAAAGTGGGACTAAGTTATAGACAACAAAGAAATCTTTTGGGTGTTCTTTTACTACTGGTTATACTAGCCTTTGGTGACTGTTTTCAGCAGGAATTTTACCCAGCTGTGATGTCTTTGTGTGTTTCTGACTGTCACGGTTTAAGCACTGCCAAAACGTAGCATCTCTGAAGTTACCATTTAGCGAGTGTCTGGGGAAGCCCTATTCTGCCTGAGGAAACAGTTTCCAGGTTTTAGCAGTAAGACTTGGAGAACTTTAAAGCCCAGCAGTGATAGCTTTCATCTAGAGGAAGGTTATCTTATTTTTCCCCCAGATGTATCTGTTGGTCTCGGGAAAGATATTACCTCTTCCCATAAACCTCACCACATTTATAGCTCTGGACTATCCTGGCTGCAACAACAGTGAAAGTACCTTCAGCTTTTTATTTTCTTTTCCATTTCAAGCCTTCTAAATTCTATGTTGACATTCTCACTGCTAGCTGAAGAGCAGTATATCTCACAATATTCCTGCTTCATGTGGAACACTTGGCATGATGTTGAGGAATATGCCCCGAGCAGTATCATGTGGACTTCACTTGCAGCCAGGTACAAGGAGTAAAAGTTGCAGCGGCTGCCAAAGGATGGGTTCATAAAGTAGTTGAACACTTTGGATCAAAAATGGGGAGCTATGAGGGTTTTGAAAGATCAGAACTTGGAGATTTCCTTTGGCTTCAGCTTCTTGCAAAGCTGGAGCATCTCTCACTGACAAGCAGCCTTTTTGACTGAAGTGATAAATGTGACTAAAGTAACAAAAATTGATGGAGGTTTTCTGCTTCCCTGCTTCCCAGTGCCTCACATTCCTGAGTATGGATGTCTATCATTAGTGATTATGGACCTGAAACCTTTCCACAGCTAGTGTGGTTGCAACTGTGCAAATAGGAAGCAATAGTGAGCTAGAATCACTGAGCATGGTCCTGTCATGTCTGTGGGTTATGTGTTTTCTCTAAATGTTGGCTAAACAGTGTCTCTCCACAGCTGATTTTTTCCTGCAGTATATTATCCCTAATAAGCTGAAGCTGTACAATTCACCTATTGCCCTCCCACCACATTTTTATGTTCTGAGAACAAAATATAATCAGCTTTTATTTTTCAGTTTGGGCAGATAATATATATGCTTTTAGTGTGCTCTTCAACTTATTACCCAGCTGCAGAAAGCACTCCAGTATGCAAGTGCAGGAGATGTGTTTATGTCTGGTCATCTCTGGAATGCGTAGCCACCGAGTGAAAGGCTGGGAAACTCTTGCAGAATGGCTGTGCCGACGATGACCTGCCAGCACCAACAGCCCCATCTGTGATGGTGGAAAGGGAACATGGGTGCCTCTGCAGTACTCAGGGTCTCCAGTATGCTTGGAAGGATGCTTCCTACATCTCCCGGGGCTTGTTGTCCCTTAGTGCCTTATAGCGGCACTCAGCAGTTTGTAGGATTGGGTTTCTGCATGGCTGAAGAGAAAAAAACCCTCAGGATTTTTTGTGTGTGCAAAAGGCTCCTAGAAAACTGTCAGAATTAAAATGATCACACATGTCCTTCAGCTTAGGAAAAGAGAGCTCTAAGTGAGAGCATGTGTGCTCCGGCTCTTGGGCTGAGAAAATGTCAGGCTGATGTGCTTGGGAAGTTCATATTGATACAAACAGGGAGGCTCCCTGCTGCCCACAGATTTCCCACATAAAAGTCCTACTGGTAGCCGTGGGAACTTAGCAGCAGCCACGCTGTGGCTAAAGTCACCACTCTAAAAATGTAGTGAAATTAGTGTTCATAAAAGTGAAAAACATGCCACAAGAATGAAGATGTTCTGATTCACAGCCGTGAAAATTACTTGAGTTCTCGCATAAAAAAGGAGAAAAAAAGCTGAATTTTGCAGTTACTCTGGGTTTGGGACGGGATTGCTGGTGAATTTCTAAAAAGTTCCTCTGAGTGAAAATCGGCTTTTCAAAAATCAATTTGTTGCACCAAAACACATCCTTCTCCCCCTCCCTCGCTGTGCCCATGATGCGGCGCTGGTCCTTCCTGCCAGCCCCGTGGAAAGGGCCAATCCTGTGCTGCACAGTGGCCCCTAGTGAAACTGAGCAGTTTGTTCCAGAGCCTGCAAAATAATTTCCAGCAGCTGGGTTGTTGCTAATTTCAGTCCTGCCTTCCCATCTGACCCTCACCTCGCTCAAACTGCTGCTCGCTCTGTGTATTTTTAAGACAAATAAAAAAGTCCAATAGGAGGCTATAGTGGACCAACAGACTTGTCCCAGTGTAAAAGAAGCACCAACGTGGAACCCAGAGGCAAAGGTAACACCAGCAATAATACAGCTGTTGTAGCTTAACGGCATCATTTAGCACCATTTTTGGTTTGAAGTTCCCTTTTTTTACTTTTCCTGCTATGCCTACCATAAGGAGAGGAGATAGCTATGCTGGCTGTAGCTCTTGATACTAGAATTTGGATTTGTGTGTTGTATCTCTGTTCTAGTTACAGAGACTCATCCTCAAACAGATATTCTTGTCCCAAGCAGCTTTTGCTTTTCTTCCACCAGAAGGGCCTAAAACATCAACTCTGTAGTCAAAGCATTGATGAGGCTCTCTCCCTGTGTCCTATCAAGCCTGTTTTCCTTGATTTTCCAGGAGACATGCTACGGAGCAATGAGCATTACCCTCCCCTTCCTTCTCATGGTGTTCCTCCACCACAACTCCATCTCACAGATCAGCATCCAAGCTGACCCCTCGTCCAGCCACCTATTGTGCTCTCTGGTCAGACACCACCTTCCCATGCCCACCCCCACCCCAGCAACAGCTTATGACAACAGCAGTCTTACAAATAAAACAGGAAATTATTTGAATAGGGGATGTGGTGGCTGACAGAGAAAAGTGCAGTACGTCTGAAGTGCACTTGCTCTTTCATGTGAGCACCAGGGCCCTGCAGAATGTTGCAGGCGAATGAATGTTCGTGCAGCCGTTCATGTGGTGGAGGGACCCGTGCTTGTTTTTGTTGTTGTCGCTACCGAGACCTATTGTGATATCTGTCCTGGTGACCTGGATCCGCATGCTGCAGTTCATGATGTGTCAGCATTTTGCCCTGGAATATCATCAGTACATGTGTGCCAGTGCATGGGCATTGCCCAATGATCTGGCCTGCACTTGGGCCACCATGGTAACCCCTTGACTTCAAAGTCACAACTACTTCCTTACATTAACTCCATCTGGGATAGCTGTGCTTGGCCAGTAAATGATTCGCTTGCCCACCACTTCCCAGTATGAGATACCATTTTGGTCTGATGCCTGACTATCCAACCTCCTGTTTCTCCTAGAAGAACCTTTAGTATCTAGTTGAATTATTTAATGGGAAGGCTTTGGATACCTTGGTCCTACTTGTTGCCAAGAGTTCTTCACCTTCCCCATTTTCTTCTGGGAGATCTGCTTGAAGGAAGAAGGGGTCTGGGTGAGCATTGCCCTGGGAATGCTGAGCAGCTGGAGCCTCTCAGGCTAAAAGATGCTTCTTGGCCTCAGAAGGGTGAGTGTTTTCTTAGAGGTAATGTTTTGGGCTTGGAAATGCACTTTTGCTCTGTTTCCACCAGCTTTGTATTTACAGTGAACATTTTATTTCTCTCACCAGCTGGGTTAAGTGTTTTTTTCCCGTAGCATTCAAATGCTTGGAATAGAGGTTCAAATCCTTCCCTGCCCTCAAACACAAACATACCATATCTGGGGCAGGAAGTCCCTGACCTCCAGATCACTGGAGGTTGAAAGAGTATGTCATGGTAGTTTTATTATAGGCTTGCCCTAGTCTTGTATTCTTTCCTAGGCATCTGCTATTGCCAGCATTAGATGTTAGACTAGAGGGAGCTTTGCTCTGACCTCCTATGGACATGTTTATGGTCTTTTGTCTTTATCTGAGGTCTAATAAATCTAATCTAATAAAGATTTTGTAAATATAAAGAATTCATTGTGATCCAAGAAGTTGTGAGCATAGGAGGGCTCTCTCAGCCTGCACTCCCTGGGAGCAGAGGTCTGATAAGAGAAGTGGGTGTCTGGCAAGTGCTGATGAAACAACTTCCAAAGTCTATCAGTTGCTAAATAGATGGTCCTCAGTGAGTAATGAAAATAACTGTTTCTGAACACTTCTTAACATAAGCTTCCTCATATGGTGTAGGATTTAATAATTTCATGCAGTATGTAGTTTGTCATTTAGGTTTGCTTCTAGCATTGGGCTACAGCCTCACTGGAAACAACAAATCTACCTATCTCCTTTGGCTTCTTAGTTGGTTTCTTCCAAGGATAAAGAGTTCCCTAAGAGGCCCTGTGTCCCCTTGCCAAGCCCTGAAGGCTTGCTGAGAAGAGTGGATACCAGTGCTTGTTGCTTGCTGTTATCTAACTGGAGCAACTTTAACATCACAAAGCTGTGCAAGGGTGTCAGGTGTGCTGAGACACATGGTGTTTGTGCTGCCACTGGATGCGAGCTCTGAGATTATCTTTAGTGCATAGGAAATGCCAAGGGGGTTTTCAGACAGCAGAAAAGCAGAAAAGACTCCTCTGAGCTTGTTTTCTCTTCTGCTTGCCTCTCCATTCTGCTTGGTCAGATGGAGCAAGAGGGACAGAAATTGTGTAACTCAGTTTTCCTTTCCCCTTTTCAGTTGGTTTTTAAACAGCATTTCTGCATGAGGTAGAGCAGCCTTATAGCTGAGAAAGAACCTCAGCCTGGCAATGTGGAAGGCTTGTCCAACTGGCCCTGATGCCTAACCCATGCCTGCCCCTGTTTGGAGGCAGCAGAGCTGCTTTGGCAGATGAAGAGAGAGGAACTGAGAAGGGTGATTTTTTTTTTGATGTGAAAAAACAACAAAACACCATCAGAGAAGGAGTTTTACAAATCCTGTTCATTTTTCCATCCTCTTTTGCTCTTCCAAGCCTAGAAGAATCCTCTTCAGCATGACATTAAGCCTGCCCATGGCAGGGGGGTTGGACCTAGATGGTCTTAAGGTCCTTTTCTTCCCTAAGCACTCTATGATTCTATGTTGCGGAAGGGTTTAGAGCTATGGTTTCCAAGTCCTGTATTGAAGCTGTTTAATCTTTACTTGCTTCATTGCAATCCCTGTGTCCTGAGCTGGAGCTTCGGTTGTAAAGAAGAGGCTATTTTTAAAATCAGGCCCTACATTCATGGTTTGTGTACTCCCAAAATAGTCCTAAAGGTTCAGATCTCTGTATGCCCAGCCCTGCCACCTCCTATGCCCAAAACAGTCACAGCCCTGCCTCTGCAGCCAGAGCGCATCACAATGGAAAATTCAGTAGAGTTCATGCCGTTACCCTGCGAAGGAAAAAGGTTTCGTTTGCTCAGTTGATGCTCTCATGCATCTTGTATGGCTTTAAAAAATCCAGGATTTTAGTCAGAATGAGTTCTGCTTAAAAGTTTGCCAAGTGACACATTATAACTTGAGAAGAGTAAACAGTTTGCTTAACATTATTTAAGTGTTGGTGCAATATACAGCCTGAAAAAACCCCCACTTTACATTGAAAAATGCTCCTTTCTCACAGGAGTGATTGAAATGGCTGGTGGGGATTTTTGCTATGAAACTAGAAAACACCCCAGAAGCAAACCCATGACAACTCATGGAGAGTGTCAGTCTCTTCAAGAAAGTTTAAAGTATCTAAACATAAGTAAGCATATTTAAAACTGTGTGGCTGTCTATGCATGCATCTTGCCTAATCTGTGGGGATCCTTTACTCATTTGGGGAGGGAGGCAAAGATCGCTGAAGTCAATTGAAAGACATAGTGATTTCAAGCGGTTTTAGGTGAGGTCACGCACTTGGCTCCCTCCGGCTGCCAGTGTTCTCAGTGCTCACTGCCATCCAAGCCTTTGGTGGTCTCCACAGCTGCTACAGCAGTTTCTGAACTGCATGAGAAGACGCAGTTCTGAAGGTTCATGTTTCTGAGATGCTGGCCTGCCCCAGGCCTCTCACACTGTGAGCTGGTGGCTTCTGCAAACATGGCCAAGAGCATCCCTCTGCTGATGGCAGACCAAATAGACCTGGAAATTTAGGCTTTTGGACTTTTTTTGGTAACAAATACTAAATTCTGTTTTTCTTACCAAATGGCATAAAGTAAGAAGGTTTGTGGATGGGTTAATGGCATCCTTTACAAATGTCATAAACATGCACGTGTCTTTAGCACAACCAGGATCAACATACAGGATTTGCTGAAAGCAGCAGACGTACGGGCTTACCAAAGTGAATGGATTCAACTGAACTTCAGGGCTGGGGAATAAAAAGGGCAAAATTCCAAAGCTGCAGTTTACTGCCTGGTATTTTTTAACACAAATCTGTCCAGTAAATAGTTGGTGTCTGCAGTCATTTATTACAAAGACGGCTGTGGCAGCTGATCAAGTTACCCAGAGGCAAACATTGCACTGGGCTCTCCCCCTGCCTGACGCTGGCAAAGGTGGCTGCATCCCGCAAGACCCCACTGAGGAGGATGAGTGTGAGCAGTGGCATCGCTCCCGCAGGGTGCTCCAGAATCAGCGCTGGCTGAGCCAAAAGGGGTGCTCTCTGGGGAGGCCGAGTGCTGGCTTGGCGTGGCTGTGGGGACAGCTGTTGAGTACACAGACAGACAGCCACCCACCGCCCGCAATGTCTGCAATGCACACAGCTGCTGCCTGGCTGCGTTACAGAGGTGCCTCCGCAGCAGCACATGGGCTGCCTGCGATACCGGCGGCGGCTGCGAGCCGCACTCCAGCTATATTTTGCAAGTTGGTTTTCTATGGCACTGCAAGCACAGGCACGCTTTTATGGCATCCAGAGCATTTCACTGAATGATTTGGTAGTATGCTACTGACCAGACAGCACATTTCAAGATTTAGATTACAAGAGGAAAACAGCAAGTGGTAGGTTCAAGTGCAGGTCAGTGGACATGTTATACCAGAGCTCCTCCGCTGAGCACTGGAGTACTCGTGCTCCCCCAGGACCAATACTGTAAGCTGTGCTCAGTAGAGATGGCCTAAGGTGTTGGCTTTTATGATTACCAATACCATTTACACTGGGAAAATGCTGTTATCACATTGTAAACATAATTTTTAATATCCCAAAATCTTCTCGGTATTTGGGCTTCAGTCACAAATGGATAATGTTAAATTTCTGCTGTTCTCTAGATGTATTAAATAGCATTTTAGAAGGAGGTTTTCAGGAAGGAAAAGAAGGAAACAGAGGTGAAAGAATATTCTGAATCTGCTGATGGGCTTGTTTTTAAATAGCTACTAGTACCAGCAAGCACAGTTTGGATGAGGAAAGTGAAATTGGTGCCGATGGCCATACTACAGATGGATACACGTGGAACAATGTCATCGGCATTCAGTATGAACAAGCAGCATTTAAATATATCACCTCTAACAAAACTTGAGTTTCCAGACAGTGTAAATCAACTTACTGACCCAGCTCCTATGCACCATGTGGAAGTCAATAGGAGATTATCTCCTGATGGTCTGAAGAGCAAAATGGATTGATAATGATGCTTAATAATTGCAAATTGACTTGAAACACTGCAAGCTTTTTTTAGATTAAATTCTGTTTAGTTAAACTTTAGATCACCTTTTGCAGGGCAGTATTGCCTTTAATGAGGGACCCAGGCTGCACAAGTCCCCTCTCTCTGAGTAAATGGCTAATGCTGAAAGCATGGTGGGTACGATATCATCAGAGAAAGCCATTTACTGTTTTGTTGCCACAAGGAATGAAACACCCTTTCTCACTCTCAGTGGGCTGAACTGCTTATGAAAGCGCAACCTAGGCCCCAGCCCTGTGTTTGCTGAGTAAGATCTGGCCTGTGTAGGAGTTAGTCATGAGTAACCTGCCCAGAGTTATGGTTCAGGTTGCTCACGGCTCTCCCACTTCTTTTAGCACAATAGTATTTTTAATGTTGAGGTGCATCATGTCCCTGGAGGCTTTGGGGAAAGTGGTCCCTGTCCCTGGGCAGAAAAGGGATGAGAGCTGCTGCTGCCCCAGGGAGGAAGGGAGTGAGGGATGGGGATCGCGCTTGCACCGGCAGGGTACAACCACCTGGTCCCAGCACCACATGCTAACTTGGGCTTTATTTTTGTGACAGGGAGACTAGGAGTGTTTGGAAGGGTGGGGTATTGGCAACTTTGTGGCTTGAGGCTCCAGTGCATCTTTTGGGAAGGCTGGCTTTGGTGTGGCAGCTAAAAACACTACAAAACACACAGAGTAGCACTTTTAGGCTGATAAAACATATTTTCCAGGTGTCTTTTCACCTCACAGCAGCTGAAATCTCAAATTTCTGCTTTAGTTCTTACTCAGGCAAACTTCCTGTGGACCTACTTCTATCTGGACCAGAACTGACCAAAACCCTCAGGTATTGACCCAGAAGGTGCAAAACAATGCTGAAGTGAAGGTTCACAGAGCTACACCCCTTTTGCTTAACCTAGTTTCCATATGACACAGACACATCTGACTGTGTGATGGTGCAGTGCAAGTAGGACAGATGCTGTTCATTGGGAAGATATTTGTGTTGTGCCCATGCTTCTTCCAGCATGTCCCACTGCAGGGGACCCCTTCTCTCACCTTTGCTCTGAGGATGGGTCTATGCTGAGGTGGGAGAAGGGGAAAAGAAAATGTTTAGACCTGCCTTTCTGAAATAAATGCCCATTTTTGTTTTTGCTTTTCCCTGGATTTGACCTTTTTGCACAGGCAAAGTGTGTCAGATGATGAAACATGTTTGAGTGCCAGGAGGACAGTGGGCGCTTCGTGTGCCTGCCTGTTCCCTAGCCAGCCCCTGCCTGCTGCCTTCCTGGGGAGTCCTGCACTTTTGCCCAGCCCTAGGGCAGGGATCCAGCCTCATGGAAGGACCACAGCCTCACACCGTGTGCAGGAGAACAGTGCTTTGTGTGGGATCTTGGATGCTGCTGGCAGATGTGGAGAAAACCTCAGTGTGTGTAACCAGACAACTCCCTATCCACTGCACAGCTTGCATTCCGAAGCAGTGCTAATTATTTGAAGCAAAGCTGACAAAAAATCAAACTCCTCAACCTTTCCCTGGAGATACCCTTTCCCTTTGCCTTTCCACATCATGCTCCTCCAGCAGATCCAGTCAGACCCTATGCCTGAACCTGCTCTTGGTGGGGCGCTCCTGGCTGGAGTGTGCCATGGGACATGGTGACCTGCTGGCACACATGGACTGCATCTATAGGACATGCAGATGGTTCTTGTCTGTGTCTGTTAATGAAGAATTCAATTTTCTCACCTAAAAAGGTGAGAAGAGAGGGTGAGAACAAGGGCCATGTTACATTGCCCAACTGTTTGACTCAGGTTTTAGAGCAAATAGAAAGCTGTCCTTAATGAATTGCACTACCTTAATGTGTCCTACAGTTATCAAAGGATGACAACAGAAACCAGAGGGCATAAATGGGATGTATGGCTCTGCAGATGGCCTCCCAAAGGACAGAAAGCAAAGGGTTCACACTACTGGGAGCAGGTATCGTCTTGACTGCAGATGCAGCTGCAATTGCAAGCAGCCTTATTTTGAACATGAAAAGTTCAAGCTGGGAGGCACAAGGGCTGGCCAAAAGGGGGAAGGAAGAGGAGGAAGGTCTGTGCTAGGCGTGCTCAGAGCAGTAGAGCTGAGTTAGTGTCTCGCTGGGTGAGCATGGCTTGGCTACGCTGAGCAGCCAAACAGCCTCCCTGTGACCTCCCCTGCTGCAGAGCTTCAGATGTTGCTGAAAAATCTGATATCACTACAAGAGATTAGAAGTATCACACTTCCAGGAAAGCCCAGGGAAGAGGAAAAGTCTTCCACTACAAATGAATTCATTTGAACAAATACCTCCTGTCCAGAATCAACAGGTGTAGATCAAGCTGGTTGTCCATATTTCTGCGTGTTCTGGGCTTTCTATGCCCCCTATTTGCTGCTCACAAATCAGAGACAATTTTATCCCACTGTTTGATGAGAGCATGAAATTCCATAAGGTCATATACTGCATCTTATCATGAGCCAACCCTTATTCTGTAAAAACACTTGTTAAATAGAGTATTTTAGTCTGCTTGATTGTTTGAAGCTAATTGTTGGATTATTAAATAAGGATCGAATCCAAGACTGACAGAATTCCCAACTCTGTTCAGATCTCAGTGATAATGGCCCAGCGGACAATAGAAAATTGGCTCTAAACACTTAAGCTTCTTTCAATCAGGACTTTGTCTTCTTATGTCTTTGTAAATTATTCTTCACCTCTGTGTTACTAGAGAATTTGCAGCCTTCCTTGCAACATGCAGGTCTTATTCATAGAAATAAATCTGTTGCCTTTAAGAGGGTTAAGTATTTGAAAGTGGCAAAACACTACAATTATTTCCATTTTACTCAAGTACTCTTATGTTTCTACATAATAAATATATGCAATAAATAGTAAATCTGTTGTTTAAGATTATAATAGTAAATAGCAAATAATAGTAAATCTGCTACTCCTTGTTACTAAGAGCTTTATGTCTGGTTCTGTTCTTACTATGAGGTCTATTTTCAATGAAAATTCATCAAATGTCAAAACATAACTAAAATACAGTAAATTGCAAATAAAACAACCACACTTGAAAGAACGCAAAACACACTTTGGCAAATTGTTATATTTGCAGTGGTATCTTTGTTCTATATATTTACACAAATACACGGAAAGATATCATAAATTAATTGCACAGGAAAATCTTACTCATCTCTGTAGAAAAACAGGATAGAGATTTCGCATGTGGCTCAGCTCTAGGACGATGTGATACTAGTGGCTGTGCTGTTTTCAAGATGCAATTCATCTAACTGGAAAAGGGTATGGTTTGGCTGACTAAACTGTGGAGTGATGATGAATGATAAAAGTGCTAAGGGGAATTTTTGGGGCATCTAAAAGACAACGTATAGACTCTGTGGGTGTAAAAAAAAAAACCAAACCAAACCCAAAAAGACTTTTTCTGGTTGTATAAAAAAGTTACTGACATTTTATGACACAAACTAACCTTCTCCTGTACCTTCAACCCCCCTTTGCAAAACACAGCCGCCTTAAAACTGAATGCAGGCTCACTAGCATAGAGATGTTATTTTGGCACTTTGGCTCATCTTGCGTCTCTTTGAGAGTTCTATTGGGCATCTAATGTCCTAGTCTGGAGTAGGCTGTGGTGCACATAGGCATGACCAGTGAGGGGTTGTTGAAGTTATTCTTTACAAGGACCTTTTTGTTTTGGCTAAAGAGGAAGCCTGATGTGAGAGGTGCTTGCTGATCTTACTTCCCCAAAGTCAGCCCGGTGGAAATGCCCATTTTGACCTAAGTTGTCATATGCTATGAATGTGCGGACAAATAGCGGCCATAGGTCTTGGCGGAGGTAAGCATATCCCTAGGTCTGCTCCTATTGTGTAGTCTCAGATTTTTGGTCACCAGCCCTTTCGCATGTCTACGTACCACTGTTTCTGGAACTTGCTTCATGGAGAATGGGAAAATCCAGGTCCCCATCAGATGAAAGAGCACAAAGGGACTTGAGCTTGACAACTTGAGAACAAAGGGATCTTGTTTTTTGTGGTACAAGGTCTGGTCTTCCTGCTTTCTGATGCTGGACTTTCATTTCAGGCCACCAGAGCAAAGACATGCTGATCTTCATGGAGTCCCAGGCCTGTGCTAATGACTTTCACATAAAAGCTGCTTTCTTTTGTAGCAGTGGGCTTAGTGGTTTTTCTCCTTTACATTAAAATCTCATTGAACCGGGAAGGTTGCCTGCCAGGTGTGGGTGGCAAAGCTTTCACATATTGATTTTCATTTTGTTGGTCTTGAAAGCAAAAACACATCTTCCATGTTGCCAGGCACTGTATCAGAGCTCACAGTGGCTTGCAGGGTGTTTCTGTGCATTGTGGCAGTGAAGACAATAGAACATCCTGTGAAGTAACAGCCTTAGCAAAACACCACAAGAGAAAATTTTGAAAAACACACTTCTCTGTTCCTTTTTTTTACACAGACTTTTGGTTAGAAACACAGACCTACTGGATCTGAAATGGCTTTCTCTTGTGATCTGGCTTCTTTTTAAGCCCCAAACCATTTAAAGTTCCACTCCCCTCCCTCAAACCCTGTTGAAGCTTGATGTGGGAGAACGTAGGCTTTTTTCCTACTGCTTTCAGTCACTGTCTGACAAATTCTGAATACGCCTTGATGTGTCCGCTGCTTTTAATATTGCTGGCTAACACAAAGCACTTGATTTGTTCTCTCCTACTGACACACATAACTTGTATTACCATAGAGAAATATTGCTCTATTTTTGCAGGGAGATTACATGGGAAAGCAATGTAACAACCACCATAAAGTTGCTGCATGGTGCTGACTTGGGCAATCAGTTTTCCTGTGGCGTGACACACTTATAGACTGGGCATCTTGCATGCTAAGTATTAGTACAACTCGGTGCTTGCAAGCAGTTGCTGCTTTGAAGTTTATGGAAACCTTTCTTATTCTTTTAAATTTATGAGTGCCTGTCTTCAGTGCTCTTTGAGACACTGCACTGTTGGAAGTGTAACCTCAGGAATGGAACATGGTATTTAGGTGCTGCAGCTTGCAGGAACAAAATTGCATTTTTTGCCATTTTTTGTGAAAGGCATTGTTCCTAAACCAGGCTGGAAAAAGACTGTGTACCAACATACACCTCCCCTGTGTTTTCAGGCACAAGCAACATCCTTTGTTACTCCCTGGCCTAGGTCCATGCCCACAGCCTTCCATTTCCCTCAAAGCTGGCTGAACTTTGCTGGTGGGTGAAATTATTACTTTAATGTCTACTAAGTTTATTGCTGCAGCAACATCATTTTAATGTCTTTTGGGATGGCTGATGGTCTATGAAAAGAATGATCTGCCAGCACTCAGGGTAGCTGAATACCGACCAGCTACATTGCTCACTTATGCAGACCTTTGCTGGGGTATTAGTATGAAAACAGGAAACGATGTGGGAAATGTTAATAAAACTTGACAACAACAGCTCAAAAGGTGTTTGATCCACCGTTTAAGTGTACATAACTATTACAGGATGAGGAAACAGGAAATATGCTGAGAGGAAGAACAGAGAACGGTAAAAAGAATAAAAAGACTTGAAAAGTTCCAAGTCACCTTTTCTAAGTCTGCTGGCATGCTCAAAGGTGTTCACAGCACACAGCTCTTCACTTAGGTGTTACACATGTAAAACCCAAGGAGCCAGAATTCAGATCCTTCAACAATAAATTCCATCCAAATTCGTGCCAAAAAGAAGCACTCCTAATGAAAACTAGAAAAAGTTATTTGCAAGCAAGGGTTTTAAGATTTTCAAGAACAAATCAGCTTTCTGTAGCTCCTGTTTCTTCAGAAACTGCTTTTGCCCACAGCCTAGGATAAATTAAATGTCACAGTTCTACTCCTATTCAGAAGGAGTATTGCCATTTAATGATCCCTTTTTTCTCTCAGATCCCCCGCACACCACCCCATATTCTTTCATAAGTAACTGAGTCATAAAAGAAGAAAACCCAAACCAAGCACATGCTTTTTTTCCTTCTGTATTTTAATGCAGTGAGTTCTCTGCCTTCTCTTTGAGGTTTGCATGATGAGTTCCCTAGTAACTCACTCTAAAGTGTTACTGAATGAAGTCTAGCAAATGTGTTAACATGAAAGAAGTGTTCTGGGACAAAAAAAATCCCCATAATGATCTGGTGTGAGAACAGCATATTCTTCCCTTCTGTCACCTTTCATTAAGCAGCATTCAAGTATTTTAAACACCTAAAGTCACAATTCACAATTTACGGACTAAGAAACTGGGTTTCAGAGTTGAAACTATTTGATAATTAGTAAACTGTGAAGTTCGGGTCTGCTGATTTTTAGTCTCTGACCCATCTCCATTGGATGATATAATTTCCTGTAATAAACACACAGAAACATTTCAAATAATGTGTAATAAACACACAGAAACACCATTTTCTAATGTGCAGGACACCCATTATCTTCCTTAAAATATCTTTTGGACCTTAGAAATCAGGGAGCAGTAGCTACAGGTTGCACAATTCCTTCTAGCCATGGGCCTGCACAAACTGATGGGGCTTTGGGTCTTCAAAAGAGCGGACAGAAAGTGCAAGGCAAAGAAAGGTGGACTGTGCAAGAACAAGAGCTTCCAAGCCGTGGAAGAAAAAGAGATTGCTAAGTGTCTTCTGGTGCTTGGAGCCTTGCGTAGGATTCATCTGTCCAAGCTTCGATGTTCGTCTCACTGCCAAAGCCACATCTAAGACAAGTCAGATATATCACCCTGTAGTGATATATCAGTTTCTGGGCACCCACTGCGAAGGGTAGCAACCTCAGGCTTCAGTGTTAAGCTTCTGAATGTAGAAGGGCAGATTCTTGAACTTTGTCTCTCCCCTGGAAAAGAAGCCTGCTCAGAGAGAAAGGAGATGGAGATGCGAGGGAGCTTCCACGCAAGCAGAGCTGCCCTGTGGCACAACAGCCTGTTCCTCACTGTTCTTGGTTTAAAATAATGCTTTGCCTTCTGCTGGTTTGGCAGACAGGGGAGCTCTGGTAGGAGCTGGCTGCCTTTGAGCTCTAACATGGGCTAAACTTTCTTCAGGAAGGTAAGTAGAGGGATGTGGTGTCACTATTTGGCAACTCAGACAAAACGTGTGACCACCATAGCCTGGACACATTTGCTTACTTGTTTTCTTCCCTGTGCTTTTCATCCTTTGGCTTTATGGGCGGTGAGTCAGGCCTGGCTCTGCTTAAGCATCTGACCTACACATCATGAGAGCTCTGCTGTGTTGCTTCATGGAAACAACCTCTTTTGGTGACAGCTTGTTGCTTGTTGATACAACTATGATAGCCCAACATGTAAAGATTTATTGAAGCCACATATTAAACTGCTCCTGCAAAACTTGTTAAGTATCGTGATGCACTTGTTTTTTGTTTTTTGAAACAGTTTTAGTGAAGGTTGGGAGAAATGCAGTGCCACAACTATTGATAGCTACGTTAAGCTAAGCACTTGCTTGTTCCACTAAGTCTCTGTGTGTATTTGCATGTACATACATATGCACACATACACACAATTGGACCTGTCCTTCATCCGGTGTTGGAAGTTTGCCCCAACAAAGTCTATTGTTTTAGTCTTTAAAATGCCCCTCCCTTGGGGCCATGATATCATTGCCTGGCATCGCATCCCATGAGCTTCCTCCAAAGTGCTTTCAAGTCCTCCTATGTTAGACAGAATTATGAATTCCCAATTTTACTCATGAAGTGGAGTGAAATATCACCTGCACATTGGCCTGTCATGCTGGAGACAGTGTGGCTGGTGATGAGTCCCCTTTTCATCATCTCCTGCAGGCAGGAAAGGTAATAGAGTTACCTATTATGAAACAGTTTTTTTATAGAGGATGATTTCTCTGTGATGCAGTCTTATTACGTGTGTTTAACTCTTCTTTGGGTAGTGATATTGAAAGCAAAGTAATGTTGTGGCTGATATAATACCACAGTACCCTTCTTTAAGATTGGCTGTAAGCATGAGAGCACTTCCACTAGTCTTTTCTTTGAAGGGCAAAGAAAGTAATATCCAGTTTGACTAGCTAGTCATATTTTGCCTTCCTGGTTCAGTTCTTTGGTTTCCAACTTGCTCCACCATTTTTAGGCTCTTCTGACTGTTTTGCTCACTGTGAACCTGGGCAACTGGTGTAGGTGCTTGCCTTGGAAAGGCACTGGGAACTGAGAAACATGCCTTATACTGTGTGTCCTTTTGAGCTCTCAGAGGTAAGCCTTGTTTGTTGTTGTAGGGTAAAAATAAAGGTCAAGTGCAGGTGGGAATGGTTGAGGGAGTCACTGGCACCAGCAGCAGGAGGAAAATGTTGGTGTGGAGACTCACAAGGAGTGAGGGGTGGAGAGGGATGACACATGCGGGATGCTGGATAAGGTAATTCTTTCCAGCTGTCCCTGGTCATTCTTTTATGTATTAGTGCTCTCCTAGCAACAGTCCCTTCTTTGAAACTTTTCCTCTCCTATTTTCAGATAGAAAGCCATGGTGGAGGGCGGCAGTCTCTGGAACACTGTGTGCTGCTTTACCTGTGGACAGAGGGACTGATTACCTTGGATTAATGATTCAAAAACAGAACCAACACAAACCCACCAAAGCAACTGCGAAAAACTCCTAACGTAAATTGGATTTTTCTAAATAGGAACAATAATGAAAAAGAGACCTTCTATGAACACTTTCTTCTGTTCCTCTGTTCATTAGAAAATGAAAGTGGATGTAAATAACACCAATGAGTAATAGTTGAGGTAGAGGCAGGGCTTAGATGAGCAATTGGCAGTCACAACATGAAAGTCCTGGGGGAGCTGAAAGACCTGCAAGGCTTAGCTTTCAGATACACAAGCTAGGTTTGTGGAGGTGCAAAAAAGTGCCTATTCCAGGGTCAGCTCAAGAGCTGGCTGCTGAATATAATTTTCAGCAGTGTGCACAGCCTTACAGGCAGAAAAACCCAACCCCATGGCACAACCCAAAGTATAAACTACTGAGCGATAGACAGCTAGACCTAACAGTCTCCTTTCATGTCAAACACTTCATAACAATGAAGCCTTGGCTGTGCTGGCCTGGTGCAAACTGGCAGAGATAATGCGTGGCTCTAGTGAGGTGACATAGGGCAGACACCCCAGTATTAAGGCACTCCTTCCCTGCACTATTTGCCAGTATTCAAACACAGAATGAAAAAAGGAACAAGGTGTAGGATAAGCTGAAGAAAAATCCATTTAAGTGTGACAAGACATAAAGGGGGTCTACAAGAAAACAGGAGAGGGACTTTTTATAAGAACAAGTAGTGATTGGACAAGGGGGAATGGCTTTAAGTTGAAAAAGATTAGATAGATTAGATATTAGAAATAAGTTCTTTACTGTAAGGGTGGTGAGACACTGGAACAAGTTTCCCAGAGAAGCTGTTGATGCCCCATCCCTGGAAGTGTTCAAGGCCAGGCTGGACGGGGCTTGGAACAACCTGATCTAGTGGCAGGGTAGGAACTAGATGTCTTTAACCTCTCTTCCAACCCAAACCATTCTGTGATACTATGAGTCCTCACATCAGAGAATAGTGACTGATGCAGTCTTCTCAGGGGCATTACTCTTGCAGCTATGCAGGAGCAAGCTGATGGCACCTGGCATCTCCCCATACTGCAAGGGCAATTTATCTCCTTCCTTTCAGAGCCACCACTGCCTGGGCTGCACTGTCTGGGACAGCAGTGTGTCACCTTCTCATGGTTGCTGGTGGCCTGGTGTGAGACATCAGCTCTTTGTTTTGTGCAGAAGCAGGTCACCATGGTTAACCACGCTGACTACTTTAGGTGCAAATGGTTCTTCCTGAGCTTGTATGTATTGATCGCTGTGACATCAACAGGACAGTACGTAGGAGGCAAGACATGCTGACTTCAGTCATTTAAGCTTCTGACAAAATACCACACAAGGAAGGTATATGAGTGTGGGGGTGAGAAGTTGCCAGAGATAACATCAACCTGTAGAAATAAATGACCACTTGACAGCTCAGCAAATCACAGAATCATAGAATCATAGAATAGTTAGGTTTGGAAAGGATCTTAAGATCATTTAGTTCCAACCCCCCTGCCATGGGCAGGGACACCTCACACTAAACCATGTCACCCAAGGCTCTGTCCAACCCAGCCTTGAACACCACCAGGGATGGAGCATTCACAACTTTCCTGGGCAACCCATTCCAGTGCCTCACCACCCTCTCAGTAAAGAATTTCTTCCTTATATCCAACCTAAACTTCCCCTGTGTAATTTTAAACCCATTACCCCTTGTCCTGTCACTACAGTCCATGATGAAAAGTCCCTCTGAAGCATCCTTGTAGGCCCCCTTCAGATACTGGAAGGCTGCTCTGAGGTCTCCACGCAGCCTTCTCTTCTCCAGGCTGAACAGCCCCAACTTTCTCAGCCTGTCTTCATACGGGAGGTGCTCCAGTCCCCTGATCATCCTCGTGGCCCTCCTCTGGACTTGTTCCAACAGTTCCATGTCCTTTTTATGTTGAGGACACCAGAACTGCACACAATACTCCAAGTGAGGTCTCAGGAGAGCAGAGCAGAGGGGCAGGATCACCTCCTTCGACCTGCTGGTCACGCTTCTCTTGATGCAGCCCAGGATACGGTTGGCTTTCTGGGCTGCAAGTGCACACTGAAGCCGGCTTATGTTCATTTTCTCTTCGACAAACACTCCCAAGTCCTTCTCTGCAGGGCTGCTCTGAATCTCTTCTCTGCCCAACCTGTAGTAGTGCCTGGGATTGCTCTGACCCAAGTGTAGGACCTTGCACTTGGCATGGTTAAACTTGATAAGGTTGGCATCAGCCCACCTCACAAGCGTGTCGAGGTCCCTCTGGATGGCATCCCTTCCCTCCAGCGTATCAACCAAACCACACAGCTTGGTGTCATCGGCAAACTTGCTGAGGGCGCACTCAATCCCACTGTCCATGTCACCAACAAAGACGTTGAACAAGACCGGTCCCAACACCGATCCCTGAGGGACACCACTCATTACTGGTCTCCAGCTGGACATTGAGCCATCGACCATAACCCTTTGCATGCGGCCATCCAGCCAGTTCTTTATCCACCAAGTGGTCCATCTACCAAATTCATGTCTTTCCAACTTAGAGACAAGGATGTCATGCGGGACAGTGTCAAACACTTTGCACAAGTCCGGGTAGAAACCTTGCTAGGGTTCAAGAAGTGCCCTGTTCTGTGTAGGGCAATGGCTTAGTGTGAGGGCAGAAAACCTGTGGGAAAAAGAAGAAAATTTTTTTGAGATGGTATTTAACAATGGAACATTTTCAGGAGCTCCAGGATATTCCTGTGCTGAACCATGAGTTTCAACCAGAAGAGCCATAAGCGAACTGTGCAGGCTCTGTAGACAAACCCAAGCGGTACGAGGCATTTCTGGTAATAGAGTTCCAGCAACCCGCATGCTCCATGGCCATTGAAAATACTTGACAATCTGAAGGAGAAGAAGAGGCCCTGGGAAGTGCAACTGTCCTGATGAAGCTCTAGACAGCCTTGGGACATGAGGAGAGGTGGCAAAAAGAGGAGAGGGTATGGTCACTGTAGTTGAGGTACTCTGAGAGTGTAGCTAGTGCTGCCTGTGATCCCATGGAGATAGGAAAGAAAAGCCTGGCAGCAGCACCCTGAAGGCTTTATGTTATAGACTAAGGCAGAAATACCACCAACGTGAGTACTGGGCGTTGTCACACTCAGCAAAAAAGTACAAACTGATGAAGTAGAATTGTTTTATGTAGTTCTTTCTCAGCAGTTATATTAATCTTACAAAAAACCCATAGAGGTAAGTACTCCCACTATCTACTGCTAGAATAGAAACACTTTAAATTTTAATTTTCATACTAATGAACTGCAAATTTTATGCCAATAACTAAATTGTGAAATACTCTAAAGATTTAGGGAATTCTAACAGGAACGAGCACTTTACGTGATGTCGATTTTTAAATAAAATGTTTTTTCCTGGTTTTCCTAGAATAAAGTGCTATTTTCAACAGTCTCTGCCAATATGTAGAATATATTCTGCTGAAGACTAAAGTATCCTGCAAGATATCTTCCTTCTTTAATGCTTTCTGGAGACTATCTGCTCAGCTTGCCTGACTGGGTGTGTGTCATGCCCTTCCCAGAAGTTGCATCTCTCGCAAATTAGGGACAAGAAGTTCAGTAATTTTATGATTAGTTGAGACATAAGAATTCTGATGTGCTCCTCACCAATATCTTCTAAACCTGTATTTTTCTCATGCTATTTAATAAATATGATCCTTTACATCCTTGTGCCAGTGCATTTTGCAAACAAGCACTCACACACAGCAGTGAATAGAAGAGGTCGTAGACTCACCTATTCAGTGTTTCACTCATTCAACTCTACAGAGAAACTCTGGGGAGATTAGCCCTCTGATTCTGATATGCAAGTTAAGTTTATAAGGTGGGAACAAGCCCTCTGCTTCATTGTGATGGGTTGAGGACAGGAGAGCTCAGAGCATCCGGACCCACCACAGCCTTGATCAGCCAGCCAGCAGCGAGCTCTAGGGCTTGCAGGATATCTGTACAATGTTAGCTTCACAGTTTACTAGCTTGGGAATATGCAGTTCATCCTGACATACTCTGTATTATCTGTAGTTTTATTATTTAGGTTCCTGTATAACACCCTTCATAGTGATTCTGGAAAAAAACCAGTGGTGAAATAGTAAATGAAAATGTGGGAATCACACCTTTTTGATGTGTATGGGAAAAGGGTGAAGTCAGCATTACACAAATGATGAGTGGATGAATTATGCTTACCTCCATCTATGCTGTGCCACTGAGCAGGGTGTCATCACGTGCATGGAAATGATGAAGGGACTGGATCTCAGGAGGGGAATGAAGAACAAGCTACAGAAAACTGGGGGCCAGACCCCTGCCTTCCTCTGCTCTAGCACCAGAGCATCTTTCTGTAATTCACACAGCGGTATGAATAACATCTGTCTGAGTTTAATCTGACACTCTCTCCCCAGGGGGAGAAATATGTGCACTGGAGTGTGCTGTCTGCCTGGGGACGAGGGTAGCTGTTGATGGTAGATCCTGTAAGCATGTTCATCTTAGAGAAGGCAAGAGCCAAGATACGGGCCTTGCCAGTCCAGGTGGAGGTGATGTAAGCAGTGCTCAGACCCTGGGAAGGCTCTGCCACTGCTGCAGGGAAGTTCAGGATCTGTCATAGACACACTTCATCCTCCCACCTACTGCACCCTCTGAAGATGCTGAGACCACTCTCTGCCTGTAAGGCAGGTCCCCTGTGGAGAAGCACAACTCTGTTAGGCCAAGGTGTGTCCACCTGGTGCTCTTAACTGGTCCAAATCGCGGTGGGTTGTGGACATCCCAGATGTGTATGATGACAAATCCCACCAGAGCCTCCCTAACTTATCTGTGTGTAACCTCTCTCCTCTCAGGTCCTCAATGGTTTACATTTTCTCCTCACAAAACTGTAAAAAGAATATCATTTTTGGGGCTCATGCAACTTAAAATGCAGTTATTTTTCAAGATTTCTGCTCGTAATCAGCAGAGAATTTTGCTGTGTAACCATCTCCTCTGAAACAGTGGTTGGGCATTTGGTTGTCATATGGCTGTGCTGTCTAATTATAGAACATATTATAGTTTGATGGATGAAGTCATTAAGAGCATAGTAATTAGTACCAGCCTGCTACTTTGAACTGCTGTGTGGTGTCACATATTCCTTACAGTGAATTACATCTGTGCACACACTGAATACAGCTTTCTAACCATCTGATGCCTCAGGCTTACATATTGTTACTCAGTATCCATCCAGAACATTTTTCATTCATTTTTAAAAATACACACACATCAAATCAGACAGCAGCCTGTAGCTTCCTCCTGGAAGCACCACTTCGGGTTTCTTTTTGGAACGGAAAACTCCAAAAAGAGAATTTTGACGCTTGCCATGATGTCTGACATGGGCTTGGCACAGGAAATGAAATCTTGCAGTGGAAAGGTGAAACTTTTCTGCTGTCATGCGTAGGACCTCGAGCCAGAAGTAATCCTGGTTTCCTCTGCTTTTTTGACTCGGCAGAGTGCACTTGCAGTCTCTGAAGAGCAGTGAGTGGTGTGCAGCTTTTCGCCCTAGAGCTGAGCTACGTGTTGTGATTTCAGTGGTGGTCTATATGGAAATCCCAACTGAGGTTTTCACTGGAAAAGATGGGTGCATGCAGGAGTACAGAGAGGGTGGGAAAGGCAGCTCTGCAACAGGGAGAAGGCTGATGGCTCATCCTGGGGTTTGCTTGCTGGTGGTCACATCTTCACTTGTGAAGCATCACACTGCAGCCATCCCCAAACAAGCACCTTCTTCCTACCTGTCTCACTCTCCAAGCCCCTGAAGGTGATCTGGGATGATCTCCCCAGTCAGCTGGTATGTTTCCCTCCCATTTTCTCCTCTGCCCCACCACAAATGACCTTAGACAAGCTTGAGCTGCTAGGCACTCCAGTGGGATGAACTCAAATACCACACTGCATTACATGGAGCAGACATGTCCTTGCATGTGGCTGGTAGAGGGGTGATTATTTTCCCTTCCACTACCTGCATCATATTCCCCTTTAAAGTATCTCATTAGGTGTGAAAAATGTGACTATCTTCATCTGTAAATGACAGTTCTGTTTTGCAGCATAACATGTTGGTGCCTTCTGGGAATTACAGTGCTGTTAAAGAGAGACTACTGAAGCTATGATGTCTCATTTTTCCATCAGAGGTTGGACATCCTTGCTATGCCACAGCTCCAGGGTATCTTGGTGTCTCTCTGTGTAGACAGTTGCCTTACCCTGGGGAAGAGGTAGTTTAAAATAGAGTAGTCCAACTCAGAGAAGATAACTTTCAAACTGAACTGAATTTCAGCTGGACTTGGACCAAAAGCTAAGCTTTGGATTTAAGGAATTTATTTTTTTTTTTTCCTAGTGCAAAGTTGAAATCTAGTCTGGGAAACAATCACTGTTAAAGGAAAAATAGAACTGAACAATTACAACTAAAAATTCTATTTTCTGAACAAGTATCCAGCAAGAATTGCACTTAATCCTGTAAATAAGAAGCCTTTGTGGGGAAAAAAGAGGGCATATGAAAGAAAAAAAAGCATCTTGCAAAAAATACACTGCGGAGTATTTGTTTGACGACTATATATAATGGTCGTATCCATCTCAGATTTCCATTCTCTGATCCATCTTCGCAAGGGGCAGAACTGCCCGCTTTAGAAATTGCTTTTATTGCTTGCATCAGTTTTAGAGTTCATTTGTGGGGGTGGCAGGAGAAGAAATGGCCTTTGTAAAGCGACAATCATTTTGTCTGTCACCCCTTTTCTCAGTTTGATGAGCTATTTCTTCAGCTTTTTCATTCCTTTCGAATGTGGTATTGCTCCGCAGATGGCACTGAACTGTGCTATACATATAACAGTGAGTCCAATCTGCCCTCTACTCATTTCATTATCATCTGCCAAACTATCTGGTTTCTAGTTGCCACAGGAAGCTTGAAGAGGATAAATTACTTGCTTATACACACTGTTCCACAGGCGTGAACAGGCACAAACAAAATGTTTCCCATTCCATCCTTTTCACACTTTTTTGCCAAATGTGGTGGGGTATAAGATGAAATCTGCCCACCTTGTTCTCACCTCCAGCACCACTGCTGAGCTGGAGGAGACCGTCTGCAGGGGTGCTTGTCCAAGCTGAGTGGTAGGTCAAGGTTGTTTTTTGGAGCGACCTTTTCAATTCTGGCTCAGTGCTGTGTGCTGATGAATTAGGAGTCTATTTTGTAATGTGGTGTGAGATGACAAAGAGATGTCTCACGTGAGGGACAGGCCAGTACCACTGGGACTTCATGCCACAGTATGAGAGCTTCGGAGCAGTGTTCTGCTGTGATGATGCAAATTCGCCTTGACAGATGTAGCATACAAATCTGAGGTCCCTTTGCAGAAAGGAGGGAAACTGGCACATCTGGGTCAGCACCTCTCATCCTGCAGTCTATCCTTGCTATTTAAGGTGGGATTTTAATAGTATCTCAGCACCTTGTCTTGAGTAAAGAGTGCTTTCTCCTTTAAAGCAGGTAACACTCCACTGATGAGTGACTGCTGTCATCCCTGGAGTCCCTCTCACCAACAGGCTGGAGGACTAGCATGCTGTAACTAATTAATTAATTAAGGTGCCTGATTTAAAAGGGAGCTAATCCACATGGTTTCATCTGGATGCAGGTTAAGAAGTGACAACTGACTCCCTTTTTCCAAAGCAACTGAATACACCACCTAATGCAGACGTTCCTGCTACAGTCTGCCTTAATTCCTGCTTCAGTTTCTGTGAGTGTTTCCTACCTTCTAAAAGGCAGGACCAGGTAGCTAGCGGGGCAGTGCAGACAGAGAGCTGGAACACTTCCCACAGCCATCTCCCAGCAGTGTGCGTCAGGACAGCAAGCTGCTTTGAAGCCCTTGTACGAAAGATTCATTGGAAGAGCTAAGATCTTAATTTGCTTATTGGAATACAGTTGTTGCCCATTAATTCTGTCTCAGCCTGTGTATTACATGATACTGAATGACAGAAGAGTTATGCAGTAGGTTTTCTCTTTATCTCTTTTGATGGTTGCTTTGGAGATCACTGGAGGGGCCTTAAGAAGCCCATGAACAAGGGGAGTGTGCACGGTTTTCCTGATCAAGAATCAACAACTTGGTCTATTCAATTATCAGTCCTTAAAGCAGAGCAGCGTGTAGGATTGTGTGGTGCTTGTTTTCTTTTTCCGTGCTGTGGCCAGTGAACAGATGCTCTGGCAGGTGTTGGCTGCAGGATGTTGTTTGTGGATGGGCAAAGCAGGTCTGTGGCTGTCCGGGAGAAGGCAAAGCCATCTCTGGGCTTGCTCTGGCTTGTTTTGTGCTTGGTGGAGGTCTCTGAGCCTGCATCCAATCCCCACACCTAACCCCCACCGGGACCCTCTCTGTGGAGCTTCTGGCCATACGCACCTACTCTGCTGGATCTCTTATCAGACACAACTTTGTAGCTGTGACTTATATAGCTTGTGGCTTAAACCATATGGTCATTCTTTTATGTAGTATTTCTGCTTACTTATTTTTCGTTTTCCCACACCCACTTCATTTATTGTTGGCTGCTTTCCCAGTACCTTTCCTCCAGAGAGGGAGTTACATAAATAGATCTCTGTAGGCTTTAGAAGGCAGATGCTGATGGATAGATCTCCCCAGACTGCAGAGAAGTGTGAAACACACATCACCTACATACATACCTGCAGACATAGGAGTCACAAACCACAGTCACTTGTGGCTGAGGAGCTTGATTGAGACGACAGTGCCACTGTGCTGACAATGCCAACACGGGGCCAGTGACAAACTCTGTGTTTCAGCTGCTGCATCTTATTAAATGCTGTCCTGCTTTGAGTGATTAGTCTGTCTGCAATCACTGGGAATGAATGTAGGGCTCAGGGGGAATTAGCAATAATTGAGGAAATTAAAATCTGCATAATGTTTGCATTTTCCTCTTCATATGCCTTTTATAATGATTTAATATTTATGTACTCAGTATCTGGAAACATGTGGTTGATTTGTTTTCTTCAGTTAGTTTGCTACTGAAACATTTAATTACATTTAAGACTAAACACACGAATATATTTGCTTTGTATGGTTCAGTAAAACTTAGTAGTTGCACTGCAGTGGTTCTGTCTTGATTCCTCACACACCCAGGACTCCCCTTGGTTTTAAGACAGCCTGTGGTAGGAATGGTTACCGTGCCACTATCTCTGCGGGGTTAGCTTCTTGGTTTTAGTGAGGCTTCTTTATACTCAAATGTGTTTTAATCACAGCTAATAAAACTAAAATCAAGGTAAGGGTCCCTCTAGAGGAAAACTGGGAAAAGATTATCTCTGCAGCTGAACTCTTGGGGTAACAGGCATGTTATCTGGAAAAGGGGGAGGATGCTGGTAATTTGAGGTTTGGGGGTTATTTATGGGCCTTGCTGGGGCATGTAGCAGAAGGAAGACCTCCAAAATTAGGTCATTGCTCTTGCAGCTGGGGGGCTGAGCCATGGGTGCATGTCTGTGACCAGGGAGGGCCAGCTGATCCGGGGAGTGGGGTGAGAAGACTTGCTGCCACCAGGTAGCTCTTCATCAGGAAGAGAGGACAGCTGATCTTGTGCTTTGCACTGTGAGAGGAGGGTGCAGCAGGAAAAGCAGCTATTGGGCTTGGGGCATGTGCAAATAGGCAAGATAAACTAATACAGCTGGCAGCTGATGTCAACAGCTATACCATGCTATACAGCTATATACCAGCAGCCCCTGGCTCCACACAGAAACCCCTGCTGAGCTGCCCTGCTGCCCTGTGAGCTGTGCCCACAGCTCTGGAGCCTGATGGGGGAGGCAGCTCAACTCCAAGCCTGTATAAGTACAACCATGGGCAGCTAATAGTGAGAAATGACCCTTGATCAAATCTCGGATGTGGATGTTTTTCTTTAAAGCCTCAGGCTGGAGTCACCATCCCTGGAAGTGTTCACACACCATGTAGACGAGGCCCTTAGTGCCATGGGTTAGTGGTGGCCTTGGCAGTGCTGGGGTAAGGGTTGGATTGGATGATCTTAAAGGTCTTTTCCAACCTGGTTGATTCTATGATTCTATGTTTCCAAATTGGAAGAGTATGTCTCGCCTGAATTTTCCAGCTCATGCTGCTTCTTACAAAACACAGCTCTATCTTTCCCAGCAATATTGCAAGTACCATCCTTCCAATAGCATGGGGGAAAGAGCCATGAGCAACTGGAGTCCAAGCTACACTCTGGAGCCCCCAAATTGCACGGGGAACTTGCACAAAATGGCCAATGTCTCTGATGAGTAGAGCATAACACCCTGAGCTAGGCCAACATGCCCTACCTACTCAATGTTTCCCCAGAGACCAGGAAACTCATCTCTGATGTTTCTGGTACTGCAGTCAATGGGTCATTAACATTGCCCACAGCAGGATCAGCGCTAAGGGTCTGGTGACTGTGGGATGATACTGATAGCGGGGAAATACAGAGCCTTGGACTTGAGGTATGAAATGCCTCAATCCACCTTGAAGACACTGAATATAGGTTGAAAAAAAGCAAAAATGTCTGTGTAAGGTCCTTGCTGAGAGACTGGGATACTTCCATTTGGGAAGGGAGCTGCACCAACAGTAAAGCATCTTGCCATGCTTCAGAGTAGATGTCTGAGTGCGTGAGAACCCTGCCTGAGTATGCATCCTTCCTGCCTGTCTCTATGGTGCAGTCTGGAGATGTGCCACATTCATCAGCTTTCGGCCAAGGGAATGACTCCATGTGCGAAGAGGAAAATTCCTTAGGGAGCCCACTGCATAAACCACTGTCTGGGAGATAAGACTGGACCTCAAAGAAGAAACTGAACTTCTCAGACCATATTATGTCTGCATGTCTGACAGCAGACAAGTGGCAAGACCAGGAAAAGCTGGATGCAGGAGGTTTTCATCAGGAGGAGAATTCCGTGGGCAGATGTAGCAAGTTGGTTAATAAGATAAAGGCACAAGAGCATGAGGAGTTGAAGAAACACAGTGAGGGAGGATGGGAGGTATGAAGCTGGATCAGGATGCTAAGGCAGCTAAGGCAGAGGGGATTTCTGGTACAGGCTGGCTCTGCAGTGCTAGACATCCCAAGAGAATGCTCCCAGACAACACCCACTTCATGGAAAAAAATGTGGGTTGGGTGCTGGCATGCCACACACAAAAACGTATCGCACTCCAGAAAAATGTGCTCTCCAAGGGACTGATCAGAGCTTTCATGGGACCACTCCCATGCATACATTTTCTTAAAAAATTGCTAAATTTACTGTTGTGGACATCTACTGTGAAGTCTGTTCCTCTTGACTGTAGAAGTGGTATGCTTTTGATGTAGCAAAGGGAAAACTTGTATACCACTAGCCATGAAGTAGTTAATATTGGAGAGAATTTTATTGTAACTTACTAAATTCTCTCTCTTTATGGTTCACCTTTCCAACACTTTGTGTGTACAAAAATTGCTCTGCTCATTCCATTGTGGGATCACATCTTCTGTTTCTCAAACCCCCCTTCTGTTCTGCTCAGCTATAAAAACACTCATCCCTCTACACCTCACTTCCCACAAACACACACTTTTCTAAACCTGAAATGTCCCTGAAATTCATCCTGAAATTGTAAAATAAGACTGCAACGCTTTATTTATTTATTTATTTTTACCTTCTTTTATGACAACTGCTGCATCAAGATGAATTTGCTTTGTATCGGCAGAACTGTGCCACTTCCAGGCTGTGACCCCAGTGACACTCACGTAACACATGATTCTGCATATGCTAATACAGTGTTTCATGAACATATTTGACTGTGCTTCAGCCTCTTATTTTCTTTGGCTGTATAGGACTAGAGTTTTAAAAGTCAAGTTAACTTCCAGTAGTAACAAGAGGCTCCAAGAACAGTCATGAAGGAGGTCTGCTAGCTGAGAAGGTGTTGTGATGCTGAGAAGAATCTCATTTTATTACTTCTTGATCTGCTCTGTTTTTTAACTAAAGAAAAAGGTTGTTTCAAACCCTATTCAGTAACATAGCTTTTGTATGTACAAGGGAAACCTGGACCGAGGTTAGGGAAATGGAACAGAATAGGCAGAAATTAAAATCTTTGGATCACATTCAGTCAGATATTCTGCTTTCTTAATGTTTGTCTTTCTCTTTTGGGGTCTTGTCACTGTAAGTCATCAAGAAGCTGCTTTCAGCTTTTGAATTTTGCCACTGGGTTTTGGGCAGTGAAATGAGGGGGAAAGGAAATGTCTTTTTTTCCCCTGCCATAACTCACCTGATGTTCAGAGAGGAACAAATCAAGGAACGAGCTCAGTTTTCATGGAGCTGGACATAACTCCACGTCAGTGGAAAGAACTGTGCTATCTTATAGCAGGAGGAGAGCCCCTGGGAGCCCTCACGGTAACAGGGGCCTGGAAGGAAAGCTTGAGTCACTCAGTCCCGTCTGCTTCTGCTGTCGTCACCAAATCTTGTGGACTTTTCACACACTGATCACATTCCATCGTAAAAGTAGATAGTGGTTTTGCCCCTGTTACTTCTATTACGTAACTGTTTGAAAGCCTAGGTTCTAACAGTGGGGAGAATGCAAGTTCCACTGTGCTAACACTGGAGAGGGCTTTTAAAGGAAAATTCCTATACACCATAACAGGATGGCAGCAGCCATAGGATTTATGACCTATTGGACAGCACTGAGCACATAAGCAGGGTAGGTGATTTGTGCACACAGCAACATTCAAGGCGATCAGGAAAACAGGGTTAAATTACACTTTATGGATGGCATGGATAAAATTGTGCCCCTCAAACTACTTTCAGGCTTGAAGATGTGGAATCTGAGTTAAGTTACTGAGGCATGACTAAGTTTTGGTCATGCTAGAAATGTTCCACTCTTTGTTAACCACATTAGAGAAAAATTGAGCTCTGAAGGCCCTGACGGGTTGGATCCCAAATATGAATGCAAGTACCTAACAGAGCTTGAATGCAGTCAGTTGGACTATTCTTTTAATGCTATCCCAGGCATTACTGTGAACGAGATCCTAATTGCATCAGTCTGATTCCAGACGTATTTTGTTGTTTCTGAAGGCTCTATTTTTATAGAAATATGTAAGTGAAGATTTGAAAGTGAACAGATCTACTTTGCTTTACTGTGTTTGCAGTGTGACAGATATGACCTATGATGTGATGTGTAGTTGTTTCTGTCCTTGTTCTGGGCTTAAAAAGTGCAATTTAGTCTATTTAAATGATCACAATTCAGGCATGTTCATTTTATGTAATTACTATGGGAATTTTTTGCAAAGCAAAGAAGAACATAGAGCTGAACATAAGAAATAGGGTGGTGCCTCAAAAAAACCTGGGAAGGTGAGGTAAAAAGGTGGTTACCCCCAGTACAAATGCCATGTTGACACTATTAAAGGGAGTGGGTGTAGTATAAATCATACCAAATAATCACTGTTTACTTAGATTTAGATTGCATTGGCATTAATATTAAAAATTTGTGCTTGAGAGGGAGGAGGTATGTTGAGTTAATGGTCATAATGTGATTTCCTACATTGGCAGTAAGACAAGCACAAACTTCAAATTTGTTCTGAGTAACATTCATTATTAGCTTACCCCAGAAATAATGTGAGAATTCCTCCATAACCAAAGATAGGCACAATACATCATTAGCCAGGATGTCAGCCAAAAATACAAGCACAGTTTTACTGCCTGATATTTAAAAATGGATAACAGACCGAAACTCCCAGTATGCCTGTTGAAAAGAGCAAATTATTTACTCCTTAGGTAGTCTTAAAATGTAAGCAGATATGCCATAATGCAAGACGAATCTACAAAGAAAATAGAGTGCACTGCATTTAGATCAGAGGCCAAACAAGCCACTGGTACAAACACTGGTTTTGCACCCACTTACCAGAGGGTACACCTCAGAATTGTAACTTGGACACAAATATTCTATTTAAAGCTGTCCTGGTTTTGACTTTCTGGTAGCTGGTACAGTGCATTGTTTTTTGGCTTTAGTCTGAGAAAAATGTTGATAACACACCGATGTTTTAGTTGTTGCTGAGTAACACCTACCCTGATCAAGGACTTTTCAGTCTCATGCTCTGCCGGTGAGGAGGAACATAAGAAGCTGGGATGGAGCACAGCTGACCTGAACTAGCCAAAGGGAGATTCTATACCACGCCATGTCACGCTTGGTATATAAACTGGGATAATTGGCCAGGAGCTGTTGATGACTGCTCGGGGATGAGCTAGGCATTGGTCAGAGGGTGCTGAGCAATTGTATTGTGCATCACTTGTCTGTCTTGGGTTTTATTTCTATTTCTCTTTTTGTTATCTCCCTTTCTGTTACAATTATGATGTTATTATTACTACTATAATATTTTATTTCAGTTATTAAAATATTCTTATCTCAACCCACAGGTTTTACCTTTTATTCCTGATTCTCCTTCTCATCCCACGAGGGGTGAGCAAGTGGCTGCATGGTACCTAGTTGCCGAATACGGCTAAACCGTGACAAAAGCTCACACTGTGCTCATTCTTTCTTGTCTTCTCTCCTCCCTAATCACTTAGTTTTCGTCACCCTTCTTGTTGTGGTTTCTTCCTCAAAGAGCCAAGGTGGATGCCATGCTTCTCCCAGGAACTGGTGTCCTGTGTGTAAACTGAGCTATCCTGTAGCTTTTTTTTCCAATGCAGGGTGATATTTGCATCTTCAGTGCTCTAGACAAGGGCTGCCTGTGGCTTAAGTGGTTTGGGAGAGAAATGAAGGTCTTAGCTGTTCATCCCCTTAGTGATGGAGGAACGCTTTAGGATAAGGAGGAGCCCCTTGTATTACTTGCTCTTGCAAGATAATGTTTTGTTGAACTCCTCATGATCTTTTTTCCTTTTCCCCTCTTCAGTGACATACAAATGCATGGGTCCAACCTGTTGTAAGCAGCATCCTTTTCAAAAACCTCAATTTCATCCTTTTTGACCTGTGGGAGACGGTGCTGTTAGTAATATGTGCCTGCCTGGTGCATTAAGACATGGCACATAGCATCAGCTGCACCCTTACGTCTCTGGAAGAGTGTGGCGGCCACACATACCCGCTGCAGCTCTGAGGGTTCCCAGCACCACTGAGCACTAGTGCCAGTTCAGGAGGGCAGTCCTTCCAACAGGGACTGGAGCGATCTTGGTAAAGAAAGGATTGAAAGTGTGGGAAATGGGCTCCCTAGGGCATCAAAAGCAGCACCAGAGGCTGGCACCCAGGCAGTACGGGAAGACAGGCATTGCAGCTTGCACACTGGCAGCTGAGCAGCCTCTTGGGAAAAGGCTATGTTTGCGCAGTGCAGTGAGTTGTTTACAAGGAGTTATTTGCTGGCTCTTGCTGTAGCAGGGCACCCATGGCAGCAGTTCCTGCTCTTTCCAGGAGAGTGTAGAGGCACACGTGCACTCAAACACACCCAAGCAACTCATTAAACAGTAAAATAAGCATTTTTCTCTTACACTTTTTTTTTTCCCCCAAATATCCTGACTCTCACCTCCTCCTTGTATCTTCCCTATTTGCTCTGCACACCAGCTCCAAACCACCCCATTTTTAATCATCTCTAATGGCTGGAAAAGGCCAAGATGATTTATGGGCTTGCCCCCTTCCCAAGGCTTCAGCAGTTACTCACCAGTGGATGGGGTGACTGTGGTGTCTGTCATCCTTGGCTGTGGAGAGGTGCCACTCACATTTATTGATTTTGCCAAAAAAGGCAGGATATAGTGTAGATACAGGATGATGTACCTTATTTTCCCAGTGAGTGAGCAATGACCTGCCTGGCAGAGAGCAGGCTATTTCACAGGAGATTACTTCATGTCTATCATCTTCAAACTCCATAGCATAAAACCTCCCAAATCTGAAAAAAGGAATAAGGAATGATTTACTATGGGGAGGTAGCAGGAGTGGGTGATCTCTTTCTGGTATTGAAAAATATATAAACAAAAGGTTTTCAAATGGAATGGGTTGGTGATTTAAGGACTTACCCACACCCAAGAGCCCATCATGATACCCTTACTGAATAAAAGGAACTTTTCAGCTCTTCTGAAAGTCAGGACTTTAAAGAGGCTTCACATTGGGGCATGCAAAATGAGTAACTCAAGAGACAGTAGCTGCAACAGACTGTGTTGGTTAACATCTTCTTGCCCTCCAGTTCTGCAGAATTTCTATTTTGGAAGATTGTTGCTATATATATATATATTTGATATTTGCTAATTGGCAACCAACTGCCACAGTGGTCCCCTTAGCAAATTTATTGATATATTTTCTGGAGAGGGACTGACACCCCCTTGTGTTGCTGAAACAATCCCTGGTCCTATGGACTTGTCTCCTGCAGCTTCCCCCTTAAAGCTTTCCATTGTGTCCATTAGTTTTTGTAGTATTACCCAAAACAAGTCCACTGACACCATCACATCATATTGCTTCAGAAACTCTTCTTCACTCCTGTTATTTTCCAGCATATCCCATTCACCCATCTCATCCGTACTCTGAAAAGGGCATCAAGTCCCACCTTGCCTGTGTAGGCACCAAGTTAATGTTATGTCACCTTCTCTACATCCTGGCATACTGGAGGACAGTCTCTGAGCTGCATCGACGCATTTCTGCTGTGGGATTTTTCCTGCTGCCCTACTTTCGTAGTGTCTCAAGCAGCACCGCATCCTGCACTGGAGTGCCCTGGGCTCAGGTCCTAGAATGCTATCTTCTTTTGTTCTATCTTCTTTTTTTTCCCCAATTTTTTTTTCCCCCTCTTTCATTTTATTTTGTTAATGGAGTCAGGAGTCTCTATTAACAGGACAGGGAGTGGAGTCACTCTAGGGAAAACATGCATGAGCTAGGTACCTATCCGATAACATTGATCTCTCATGCTGGCACAGAGTGTGTGACTTTTTGGCATCAACAGCTGGCATCATGTCACCAGTGAGTTAATCAACCTGAATCAATTGGTTCTCTTGCTTATAACCCTGAAATGGCTATTAAGGTGAATGCATTGTGAGACTGTTTTCAAGAGCAGAACGCTCTTTCACCTCTCTTAACCGTGAAGCAAATGCCCGATGCAGCAGTGTATATAGTGTCTTGCTTTAAGAGAGCAGGTGCACATCTGTTTTTTGGCTCTGTTTGTCTGCATCAAAAATCTCCTTGCCAATAGTATTTGATCAATGGTATCTCTGCATTTGAAAAAGAGATTTTGTTTTACTTTCAGAAGTTTTAATTATTTAAAGTTTTCAATCTCCTACAAGAGTTCAGATTTTGTTTTGTGGTTGCTATTTAATTAATCTGCTATAACTGTCGCTTAAAGTCATACACTAACATTCTTCATGTACCTAGGTAGCCTTCGCTATACATGAAGAGCCCAGTCACTTTGAAGTGGGTTTGATGGGAGAGGATTATCCCTTTATTGTGGTTTCCTGTAATGTAGTCCCATTGTGCATTAGAATGGTGCAGAACAATAAGCCTGACCTTTCCAGCAGTCACCACAGAACAGAGCAATGGGGAGACATTTTGGCCAGATGTCCACAGCACAGACAGCAATGAATGACTTAATTTTTTTTTTGTGTAATGGACTTCTTGATCATATTTAACAGAAATATAGAGTGACAAGAGATAAAATAAGAACCTTGTGTTGTTTTCTTTGAAATAGCTTGATGTACGCAGGTGCTGTGCTGGAAAGAGCGCTGAGTCAAGGGAGTTGAGCCAACGTAGGAGGGAGTGCTGACTCTGCTTTCCAAAGGTGGAGGAGTTGCTGTTTTTAGCAAGTGTGGAGACCTCAGCCATTTTTACACTTTTGGCTTAATTAACTAGAGTTTCTCCATGTTCACTCCTCTTGTCTCAGCAAACACAGATACTACTGCAGAGGGCCATTTGGAGGGGTTGTGCTTCCAAGCCTAGGTCAGGCCTCTTTGCTTGCTTCTTCCTCTATGCTTGTGTATTTTTGTATTTTTGGAGGGAGAAGGGATTTGCCTACAGAAGTGATCTGATGTTAAGGAGACCTTTTGTGCCACCATTTTAGCATCATCATCAGAAGGGTCCCTTGCTAAGGAGCCAGTGAAGGAATCCCTGTACCTCCTGCAAAGCATCCAGTGATTGTGCCCTGAGATATGCTTCAGTTAAACATCCCAGACACAAACCTTGGAAAATCAAGGGGGAAGGGAAGATAGGGACATGAATGCAACCTCCTCTGCTAACAAAAGTTTGTATATGGTGTGTAGGATCACCAACAAAATGAATCTGGTATTTTTCTGGTACTTAATGCATCTGTATCCACCACAGAGACCCACATCGTTTGTCATGACTGTTCAGCAGAGGTCCAAGAGTTAAATGGCAAGGGTATTGCACATCAGGTCTGAGATGTACCAGCAGAAGTTTGCAAAGTGATTATCTGAAATTTGACTGTCTTTTTCCCATGCTCAAAAGTCTCTAAGTTTCAGGAGTAGTAAAGGTCATCAAATTAGAAAAGCAAAAATAAGTTAAGAGAGTTTTTAATGGAAAGACTAGAAAAGCCAGGGTTAAACTATTTTCACCAGGAGACCATTTGAGCTTCTCAATCTTCTCTGCCAAAGTTTGTTAAACTATTTTGCTTATTAACTCTTTTGCAATTGCTTCCTTAACTGTGCTTGAAATTTTAATGTTAAATCACTAAATCACTTTACAACCAGAGATTATAATGTCAAAGAGAATGGATTTATGAGTTTAAGCACTGACCCTTGAAAGATGAGACATGAAACATATTTGCTTCCTTTGAGACTGTACCCTCATCTTACAAGAATTGGCGGGGGCAGGACTGAGCCTGTGTTGGGAAGTACAAAGTCCGTCAGAGCAGAGGTACCACAAGCTGGCTGTAGCTATTTGCCATGCTGGATCTGAAAGTCCAGACTCTGCTGGTGACTTTGCATCAGCAGCTGAGAACATTACACCACCATTCTCCTAAACCACCTTTTGGTAGTGAAAAAGGGATTTTTAAGAAGGAGTAATGGCAGGTGAACCGTTAAGGCACTGCATATAATTTCCATGTGTTTAAGGTGTTCATGTAAGGGTCTACAGTAAGACTAAGAGCACAGTCTGAAAGAAAACTAATGTGCTTGCAAGCACCATTTCAAGCTGAAAGAGAGGTTTAGTAAATTGGATTCAGAAAAGATAGCTTCTTGGGAAAAATTATTAAGCAGTGGTTGCAGACGGAGAATGAGCAAGTTAGATCAAGCACAGGCTACAAAGAAAATTTAAGCAATCAATCACTGTTAGTTATGTAGTGGTATAGGAGAGAATTGGAGGCATCTTGTGGGAAGCAGGCTACAGCTGCTAGATGATTTGGTTCACTTAAAATCTACTAAAAATAAGTAATTTCTATTAAAAATGAGTATTTCAGTAATTGACAAACATTATGTCATAGCATTTGACTGGCTTCTGAATAGCAATCAAGTTAATTTTAATCTTAACTGTTTACTTTTACTTTGCGCATTACTAAATGTAGCAGCCTCTGGCA
Organism: Psittacula echo; assembly: GCF_963264785.1. Classification (NCBI taxonomy): domain Eukaryota; kingdom Metazoa; phylum Chordata; class Aves; order Psittaciformes; family Psittacidae; genus Psittacula; species Psittacula echo. Next base: position 99,630,983 of record NC_137736.1, read on the forward strand.
CCACCTCTTCCTCACTCTCTAGAAAAGAGAAAGTGAGAAATTGAGGAAGATGTAAGCATTACAGGCAATGATTCATTCTCAGACTGTACAACCTGCCAAATGATCTCCAGAGTGGCACTGCTGCTTGGTCTGGAAACAGTTTTTCTCCCTTCCTACCCCCAAACCAGAAGGAAGGAAACTGATACTTATGGCAGGCAACCAGGGTGGCTAGAATTAATATTGGAGAAGTTCAGGAAACTAAATATGGGATCCAGGGTCTGGAAAACATGCCAGGACCAAAAAAAAAAAAAATAGGAATAAGAATACAAAAATAACAAAGAGAAGGAAATAAAAGATAACCAAAAGAGATTCCATTACCAAAAATCAGTCCCTGGGATGAAGTACTCATTAAAGGCCTAATCTTACCTTCCCTGTACAGGGACTAGTTTTGAAAGGGATGGCTAGAGGCTGTACAGCCATTCTTCTGAGGGAACTCAAAAGAAGGGGTTTGGAGTGGTTTTCTTCATAAAAGTTTCCAAATCTCAGGGAACTAGAATCACAGAATCATAGAATAGTTAGGGTTGGAAAGGACCTTAAGATCATCCAGTTCCAACCCCCCTGCCATGGACAGGGACACCCCACACTAAACCATGCCACCCAAGGCTTTGTCCAACCTGGCCTTGAAAAACTGCGGGAAAAGGATTAAATCCTGGATTAAGGCAAACTGGCCATGGAAATGAATGGTTAAAATTCTCTCTTGCTTCCAGGAGTCAGAGAAACGTGTCATCCTAACCCCACTTTGGACTCAGCAAGAATCCATTTCAGGATGTTCTCGGATCATATTTGTAATTACAGTCTGCTAATTTATGTAGTTCATTAAAGTTCCAGGGCCAAATGGTGCAGCTGACAGTTCTCAGTGGGGTGTCAAGTACTGGCTGTTTCACCAAGGTGCTGCTGAGGAGCTATGCTCTTTGGATGTTCTCCTGGAAGCATGAATAGATGTGAGTTACCATTTTTAGTGTCTTTCTAAATTCCAAGATAAGCTCCTGCTCCGACTCGAATACAGAAACTGTGCTGTGGAAGCCTCTGGAATTCTACTTTTTCTGTATTTTGATTTTATTGAGAAATGTAAGCTTTGGATCCTCTTTTTCTTCTGTTCTGACTGTCCTTGATGTATTTTAGTGGTGATAAGGTGATGTTGCTTTGAGGGACTCAGTCTTTACAGACTTGGGAGCTTCAGCCCTCATTGACGTGGGACTTCAAGGAGCTGCTCTTTTTGGGTCTCTAAGTTGTATTTTTCATATCTATGTTAATGTTCTTTTAAATCTGAGCTTTTATGTATTGCTCCCTGTTTCTGGTTATGGCAGAAAATTTTTAGCGTTGTTGTTGCATGCCCAAGTAAATTAGACTTGCCTCGGCGTGTCGTGGAGATGTTGTTTGGGTTTAATCCATCAGTGGCTTTGTTGGTTAAGATAAAGTCCTTAATTAGGCACTGGCAAAGATCTGAGAGCTGTGGAGGCCCTGGAGCTTCAGTGTAAACCGCTCTCAAAGCCTGAATCACTTGGGAATCTGACTATTTTTTTCCATGCTAACGTAAACTAGTACAGCTGGTAGACAGTTGTTGCCATATTGATTAAATGCTGGGCCTTTATGAATAATAGTCCCTCCTACATGAGTAGGATGTGGATGTCCCTTCTCGCACCTGAGAGCTGATTTTTCTGTGGCTGAGTAAATCAAGGGAAGAATGGAGGTAATGCAATAAAAGGAACCCAGTTTCAATCTTTGGTAAGGGTATTTTCAGTTTCACATAGCTGATATTTGGTACAAATGCAAGGATCATATAGGAGACTGAATTTTCCTTGCAAAGCAGGGTACAACTACATCTGTCACCTTCTACAGTCTCTGCAGCAGTCTTATTGCTGAAAAAAGAGAAACATTCTGCTGATGGACTCAAATACACAGAGGTCACAGTGTATTAAAAGCAGATTAAAAGGTCTTTGCAGCACTTGCAAAATCAATCAGTCCCATTAGGAAACATTGGTCCCTATGTGTGCTGACCCTTAGTACAGATGATGTACTCTTCTCTTTGGCTGCCTCCCTCAAGGAACAGCTGCTTCTGTGTGAGCTGTTTTATCCTCACTAGTTGAGGTGTGACCCCACATCTTCTGCAGTGTGTGCTCTGGTCTAAAGACAGTCTTTTTCTAGTGCTTTTCTTAGTAATCTTCACGAAGTCTGCCTGATACCCTCTACTCTACATATAGGGAGCAGACATACAAAAAAATTAAGATCAGGACTAATTTACCATGCCACTTTTGAACCTCCTAAGGAAAGGCTCAGCTCATCATCAGAAGGATATCCACCAGTGGGGTTGTCTCCACCTGAGTGCCCTGTCTTGAAAGCCTGCAGTGCCCCTCCTGTCTGTTGGTGCCTCATGTATGCTGAGGGATTGTGCATAGTGAGACAGACACAAGCCCGTCCTTTTTCATTCATTGATTATAGGTGGAGTATAGACCAGGGTTTTGTGTGAGACAAAGCTCACCCTTCCAGCATTACATAGTACAGCTGTATTCAGGCATGTTTGCACTGGCTTTATTTGCATTTGCGAGTGCTTAACGTTTTGGACCTCTGATTATCAAACTGAGCATGCAGGAAAAAAGGGCACAAGTGATTAGTGAACTCGAGTGACAAGTTTGGTTTCATTAATCTGACATTGCACAGAAAACCTGCTGCAGCAGCAGGGATAGATCCAATTCTTTAAAGCAGCATTCAACAGCCCGTGCTGTAAGACCATCTTTTTTCTTCCTGCCACCAGAAGTTGCAAAGGGTTTAACTCAACTTTCATAGAAAGACTGGGCTAACATCAAAGTTCTACTCCAGCCTGTTTCTGATTTTGTTGGCCACAGCACAACATTATTAATAAAATACAGAAATAAATGTCGAAAGACAGAGCTGCATCTTCAGGCGCTGACTGACAACCTGTCCCTGCAGAGGTAGGATGTGCAGCTGTGTGTATGATGTACATAGCTCACAGAATGAACTCTGTTTCAGTGCAACTAGAATTTGACCCAGTAAGTACTCAGTAAAAATTGAAAAAGTACTTAGAGATCAAGAAATACATAGCTCACAGAATGAACTCTGTTTCAGTGCAACCAGAATTTGACCCAGTAAGTACTCAGTAAAAATTGAAAAAGTACTTAGAGATCAAGAAAGAGTTCTGTAGATATTCCATGCATTTGCCCGTCTGAAGGTAATAGGATGGCTGACGTGATTCTTGTATTTCCCTTTGATCGTTGGGTGCTTTTAGACAGCACCTAATGCAGAAAGGGTCCGGGGAGCTTCAGGTGAACTGCTGCACATGCTGAGCAGGTTTATTCTGGTTAACTCTTGCCTTGCAAGCTCATTTTAGAATTGGACAGGCAAACTAAATGTACTTCTTATTGCTCATCAAAACAAGTAGGTCTCAATCAAAAGCCCCACACCATAATTAAAGTCCACATTGATTTCACTTTACAATATTACAATATATAAACTGCAATTTTTACTTTCCAGCTAAGCAGTTTAGCTCCAGAATTCAGTGTAACAGCAAAGGCAGAGTACTATATGAGATTTTCACTTATTTGCATAATTGTAAGAAAAGACAGGATCCAATACAGCGTTAATTCCCAGGGAATGTATTTATTGTACAAAGAGAAAACAGAAATGAAGGAAACAGAATCATTACCTGTGTGACTTCAGGAGACAAATCATCAGTAAATATTATTTTAAGCAACACCACAGTTAACACAGAACAATTTCACATTTGTAGATCATTTACAACCCAGCAGCATTCTGTCAACATTTTCTCATATGCATGGTTTGATTCAACTTAGTGAAAGACACCTCCCATCAGAGCTGAAATGTCTCTGAGGTTTTAATGATTTCCCACATGGAAAGGGCACACTTAGTAGCAAATGTGTTCTGGTTTTTTCCCAGTATGCCCAAATTAAGTAACTCATGAATGTAGTGTCAACGAATACAATTGCTTTAAGGCAAGAATGCAGATCTGGAAAGAAAACAGAGTCCAGTGGTGTCTTGCTTCTTCAACAGATGGACTTTTTAGACACCCTTAGAGCACACAGCATATATGAGAACAAAATGTTAGGCTCTTGTTTTTGTTGGCTGTGGATAAATTCATCATGGGATACATGGTTTAAATATGACCTGATGTAATTCCCATTCTCCTACTACTAGCTCCTATCTGCTGAGCCAATTTCAACTTCAGCTCAGTTTCTTTTGAGTAAAGATTGCAGACAGACTCTTGTCTTCATTTGTTCTGTCAAATTCAGGATGCAAAGCACTCCTGGACACAGAATATAGGGTGGTTTTTATTTTTGTATTGTGTGACTCAGTTTCAGCCTATGAAACTATTCTTTGCTAATGCATTGTGTTAGAATTGACTCATCCGTATCTAAGGTACAAAGTTCTTGAGTGCTTTAACAATTGCTTGAAGTTTTAGAAAATGTATATTATACCTTCTTGGGTTTTGCTTGAATGTGTATTTTAAGTTTTTGTTCTCATTAATAAATCATAGACACAGACAACTGAATCGTGCAGTTTAGATGTAAATAAGTCATTGGAAACAAATACAGCAGCTTTCAAAGTTCAGCAGCCAAGGAAATCTTTAGTTGCTGCTTGTTTGTTACTCATGGTTTAAACTTGTGGGTGATTATAAACCATTCAACAATTACACAGTGTTAAGGGTCAGATTTTTTAAAAAGACATGGAGCCCACAATCAGTTGCCCAGCTCCTGCCAAAGCATCAAACTGAGTAGGCAAATCCAGCTGATTTCTGAGCTCCTCTTAGCACTTGGATACTCTTTTTCTTTACCCTTACTTGGATAGTGAGCCCTTGAAAACCTGCCCATACTCTAGGCAGGTGAAGACAAAATGAATGCAAAATACAGGATAAGTATTACATTAATGACTTGTCTACACATTATCCCACAAAGAAGCTCCCATTTCCAAGTCTGAGAGACACCCTAACGGAGATACAAATCCCTGGGATTTCCAATAGCTTTTCTCCTTTTATCACAATAACCTGTGTGAAGTGGAACACATAAATCAACATTTTTCTCTTTGTAGGGAATGTGAGGTTGGAGTTCAGCCCCCTTTTCTAGATACTCGGCATTCTGGAGACCAGCCTTCTCCCTTTGTCACCTGCAAAGAGGCCACCTCAGTCGTTCCAGCAATCCTGGAGATTTATAGTGAATTTGTGTTTCAGAAACAAGTTGATAACCTTTGCACTGGCATGGAAGGCAGAACTTTTATTACAGGATTGTTAAGATAACAGTAGCTTTGAGTGTATACTGCTGCTCTGTTAGGAATTAAATAGAAATAAAGCTTTGCCTGTTTGCTCAGCTACCTGGATCTTGGCAGTGGCCAAGGATGGGAAGCACTTAGCCAGTTGGTTGTTTCCTGCAACTCTTGTTTTGAGGCAGTAGAAATGCACTCGGCTTTGCTGCTGCTTTGTTATCTAAGGAATCCATGTAGTAATTACCCTCAATAAAAAAACCCAAACCAAACCATGACTGTACCATGTGAGCTCTGCAGGGAGCTTCAGCATTCCAGATCTGGGGCCATAAGGCCTGCGAGCAGACTATGGGGTGCACAGAAACTCTTTTTTTTAGCAAGAAGTACCATAAATAAAAGGAAAGGCTGTCTGTCGCCATCTGAAATTTTTCTTGGGTAATTTGAAGTTTCTGGACTTAAGGTATTATGTGAGAGGCCTTTAATTGGCATGAAGAGAGCCCTAAAAGGAAGAATACTAGATGTGGCTTCCATCTCCCATGTATTCCTAATAATCAGCCTTTTTCATCAGTCTCGAGGAGCAGTTACCTTCTTGGGCAATAAAGTCTTCTTTAGATAAAAACCTGAACAGAAGAGTGGGCAGGCAACATATATATATATATATTTGTATGTGAGACAGATGCTATACAAATGCCCTCTGAAAGTGATATTCAGAAGCCCTTTTTTTTTTTCCCTAAATGACTAGAGCAAGACAAAATGTGATAACAATACACACTGGAATGTTTATTTTAAAATAGATAACAGCTCTGAAAAGCCTTTTCCTAGTTCAGTACACTGGAACATCCCTGTGTCTTAACCTCCTGTCAGTGTGAGCCAGAGCAGGGTTAAGAATGCTTCTTGCCTTTCTCAGACGAACTCCTCTGAGGAAATTCAGAGCACACAGTTTGTTCAAACTCCTTTTTTTCCTCTTTAGACTTATTAATTATTTCAGGTTGATGCACGAGCTCAAGGCTGAGCTGGATTCTTTCCTGGACATCTGCCTTAAATGAGTGCTGTGCATCTTGCAGATCCCAACAGATCTTGTATCACAGGACTTTCCCCTCATGTCCTGTATGCCCCCAAATCACTTCCAACAACTTGTATTTACACCCTGTGGGAAATACAGTGACCTGGAATGGCAAGGCTGAAAACAGGACTGAACAGTGCAAAGCTGAAGCACAAACGCCAGGCTTTGCCCTGCCTCCCTTACTTAGGTTTTAATCAGCCAAAACCCCTACCGAGTCACAAGATTTTTCACTTCCAAAAGAGCTGTGTGAAAACTGAGGGAGGGCTTCAGGCAGATCCAGTACAATAGCTGAAAAACAACACGACAATGTAAAAAGAAGGAAGATAAGCAGAGCACACAGCTTAAGAAAAGCATTTTTGTTAGACAAAGTGTCCAATATCCAGCTGGGCCTCTGAAGAAGGAGGTAACAACTAATGTCAGTGTGATGGGACGCGAGGCATCTGCCAAATATATCCCAGAGTTTTCTTTTTATGTTTTGGGCATGAGAGGAGAGTTTGAATTACAGGTAAGGAATGGCAGGTGTTAATGTCACTCTTCCGTTTCTTACTTCAGAATTTAAAGTCCAGGCTAGCTGCTTTCTTTTTCTCTCCAGGACAGTAGTCACTCTTTTACAAAGCCCTTTCGTTAGTATCCCATGTTTTGTTTGTGCACAATATTGTCAGCAATATCAGCATATGTTTAGATAAAAGATCTACTAAATAGACTGGTTTGGGGTTTTGGGAGTTTATCTCAGCAGACAATACTCCAGTAGATTTGTCTAGTGGCTCTTATTAGTTGGCTCTGTCTTATCTAATCAGACTCTGAAGCCAATCAATACAGAAACTTGCCAATCAGTGCAGAAGCATTTCACGTGGCTATAGTCCTGAGGCTCACAGGAAAAACAGGGAAAGGAGCTTAGAAGTACCTTTTGTTTTGTTCTAGTTAAATGCCATTCTGAACAAACAGTTACTGGGTCAGCTGCTAACTTTTCTGGCACCGCTTGATGCATTAGGCTGTAAAAGTCTTTATTTCTCCCGAGGTGAGATTATTTTCTATTTTTCAGATGCATGTCAGTATTTTGTGGCAATGTATTTACTCAACCTACCTAACTGGACTTGCTACCCAGGGTTCTTCTCGCTAAGGATCCTGGACTGGTAGTGTTTACAGACAATCATATTGCTTGACACCAAGTGTTTGTTTTGGTTGCCTCCTGCTTTTTCAGGAGCGTAGTTTGTAGTTTTTTCAGCAGTGTAGTTTTTTTCAGCAGTGTAATTTGCAAGCAGCTGAAATGAAAGGGCTTTAAAACAGCAGACTGTCAACATATCCATCAGACCAAAAGAACCTTCTTTCCATGGTATTAGGGAAGCAGGAATAAACTCTTTGCATGCTTTTGTGGTACCACCTGAAAGCCATCTCTTGGCTGTTTTTCCGTTGCTAGTCTTTGGCCCCTGGTCCTCAGCATTGCTTGTAGGATCTGCCCAAAGGTAATATAAAGAATATTCAGAGAAAAAAAGTCTGACCATTGGCTCTTAACATATCCAAAATGAGAACAAGGAGGTGGTGGTAATCCATCCAGAGCCATTCTCATTGTTCTTGCTTTCAACCTCCATAATACACCATAGCACTGTATGCATATAGAAAACATCTCAGTTTATCAGGCAGTTATAGTACAGTGTTATAGGGGCTGACATTTGGTCACAGGTGCTTATTTGTCATTATTTTTGTTCCATAAAAATGTCAGGCATGGAGACTTATCATCAGCCATGGATAGTAGCTCTAAGAGAGTTAGACGGATACAGGCTCTGGTGAATCATCTGGAGGGTGTATAACCATGGAAGAAGTGTCCCGGATATGATATTTTTCTTATATTCTTCTAGCTCATTGTAAATGAGGTTGGCTCTTCCGAGGACGCTGACTTACATCTGATCCTTCAATGTGCTGAATTTGGTCATCCAACCAAACCAGAGCTTACGTATATCAGTGATAGGATGTGAGTCTGTGAAGACACTGGTGTGAAGTGCTGAGATGAGCCCTGAAGCCCCTTGTGTATTTCAATGTCGTGAATTTATCTTCTCTGTTTGTTTGACATGCTTTTAGATTTTATAAATTCCAGCATCCTGGAATGAGAAAACCAGATGAAACCCATTGCTCTCACTTCCTGGTGCACACCTGTCTCTTTATAAATGCAAGCAAAGGCCATCTGTGTCTTTTGATGCTGCAGGTGTCCACAGCTATGTTACAGTTTCAATCTGACCTTTTTCACTGTGAAAGCTAAATGAGGAGTGTAAAATGTTCTTGATTTAGTTTCTGTGATCAAAACCAAGAGATATTTCAAGCCTTTTCAAGCACGATGAATGAGGAAAAAGGCAAAACGTGGGGTATGTGAGATTGCTCAACTGTTTCAGCCATCAATCTGTAGAGTAGAACAGCAGCAGCAGACTCTGAAGGGAAAGTGCAAGTTGACACCAAAATGATGTACATCTGGTCCTGTCTGAGGAGCATGACTGAGGAATACAACAAATCCCACATCCCTCCTACGAGTGTAGGAGCTGCGGTAGGTATGACTTTGACCTTACAGCTGAACTGATGCATATATCTACAGGAAAAATAGGCAAGCAACAGATATCTCTAAGGCTAAGTCTGGGCTATCCTTGGCAGCAGTATCCGGCTGTACCCTGGCATCGTTTTGGTAAGGGAGCAGTTTGCAGCATTGTACAGCACAACGCAGAGGTACATCAGTCTAGGCTGTGGGGGCAACTGTGAGATTAGGGTTTGAGCACAAACTAGAGTGTGGCAGCAGTCGGCACATACTGCTGGAGCAGTGCTCAGAGAAGGCAGCCCTGCAGGAGGACTTCTGCAGAAAGACTAGCTGCAAAATGTGCGATGGAAAGAAAACAGATACGAGGTGCAGCCAGGGGACACTTTCAGACCTCTGAGGCTCACTCCAAAAGAAAGAAGTGGATAAGCTGAAAACAGACAGACTAGTCCTTGGCAAAAAAAGAGATCAACAATACGTGGTTTCAATATATTGTCTCTGATTCAGTTTTCTCTTTTTCTCACACAAATGACAATGATTACTATTAAGATCAATTCTGGAATAAAACCTGTGCAGCTAAGTTAAGAATGTGGCTTGTTTTGTGTCGAAACTTTAAAGCTGCAGTCTTACTGAATGTGTGCAAGGACTAAGGTCCTAAATATAAATGTTTACTCTATTTGCTTTCCTGTTTTATTACAGCTGCAAAAGTGAGCCATAATGATTTTTATAGTACTTGAAAGTATTTGTCAGCTACAGGACAGAATGAGCTCAAACGATAATGACTGGCTCAGCCTCAAAGTGAGAAACATGTCAAGATAACTGCAATAATTTTTTTTCCTTAAATGTGAGAATACAATGCAATTTAAACCAGCCTTTTTTTCTTTTTCTTAATTTTAATATTCCTATAATCAATCACTAACCTTAACTTTTATTATGACTATGGACATAAAGGATCAAATTTTTATGGCCTGGTTTTAGTTTTCCAATTGTAATCTGCCAGCACCAGTAATTGTGCAGTTTAGGTCATTTGAGTACCTGATTATCCCCGCAAATCAGGTAACTCGACATCTACGCTGCATGCTGACATAACCAGGAGAATAAACTAATTCACAAGACTTGGCACATGTGAGTTGAAAGTCATACTTCAGGCCAGAATGAAAATTTTGCTTGGTTGTTTATTGTTATGATATCCCCAAGGGCTATCTAAAGACAGAAAACTTAAAAACATTTGCTTTAAATGTGCAGTTTCTTTCAAGACTCTGGCTATAACCTAACTTTATGGTTGGAGATACTTGTCCACAAGTAGTCAGCAGGTTAATGTTGTCTGGTAAAACACTGGATTGTATTTTATTTTTTTTTTTTAATTTTAATTCAAAAGTATCAAAGAAAATCAGCTGTTACGGAATCAGTGTAGAGATCCAGATTAGTGTTTGATTAAAAAATGGGAAATGAGGTCAAGGAAGAAGTTATTAATTTACACAAATGAAGGCATTTGAGGGCATCTTTATAGGTCAGTATCTTCATAAATGGCCTAGTCAAAGAGATGGTACCAAGGTAGCAATGTTTATGGGTAATTAAAAAAACTAAAGGCAATTGAAGTAAGTTGCATGGAGGTCTTACAATGCGGAGTGATTGAGTCATGAAGAAGAGACGATGCTTGCAGAAAAGTGGACAGCAGGGACCAGGAATTCACTGACAAAATACGCAAGGTGAGACATAAGAAGAAAAATAAGACCAACTATGTACATAACATACAACATAATATCTCTATCTACCTTCTGCCTCTCAGGAAAGAGTTAAAATTGGCTCCCTGCTTATCAGTGGTCAGAAAGACAAAGTGAGCATTAGAGGTCATTACAAAAGGAGCACAGAATAAAAGAGAAATTGTCATCGTCCACCTGTATAAACACTCAGTACTCCCATATCTTGAGTCTTGGATGCAGACGTAGTCCCCCCAGCGTGAAAGAGATAGGACAATGGAAGCTGCAGACTCAGATGTCCCTGACCCATAGGATGAAGAAGTTGGGAGCTTGGCAAGGGACGTTTCACCTTGTCCTTGCTGGGATCACAATGGGGTCCTGCTCCAGATGGCCTGAGCTCTTACAGCTTTTCTTATGTCTCAGAGGTAAGCAGAACTTGGTACAAATGCAATGCCCTTTATTAGCCATGCAGCATCCCTCCCTTTTTGGGTGGGACCCATCATGGGCGACTCAACATCCTGGCAGGTACCCTTGGTGTGGGTTGTCCTCACCTCATGGTGGCCCTTCATTCTTCACGCCTGTGCTGTCGTGTGCTCCTGGAGGTTTTCCCATTTGGGCTGGAGATAGTCTCCTTCCCTACTACTGGCACAACAGCTGCCTAATGCTGTGGCCCTGTCCTCTCCCAGGCTGGAGACTTTGGAAGGAAGGCAGGCGCTGCCTCCACTGTTGAGGACATTTACCCTCCTCCAGGAAGGCAGGAGCTGGAGAGGCAGGGGAGCAGGTGAAAGGAACTCTGTCCTTGCTCTGGGTGCAGGTATGGCTCTTGGCTTCTAGTGCTGTCATGCTGTGTCTACCTCCTCAGTCCCAGCGAAGCAAGCAATGACAGTGCTGCCTCTCTTGCAGTGGAAACACTCATGGGAGGCAGAGAGGGGCTCAGGCATGCTGGCAGGGAGGACAGCAGGCACACACTTATGTAAAAATTGAGAAGGCTAGCTGATTGCTTATTTTCTGCTTGGTATGTTACCTTAAAGCATTTCTGCAGAATTGTCATGGACATGTGCTAGCTGAGGTACAGAACTCATTGCCTGTCATTCACTATGATAATGAAAACACTCGTGATATTTTCAGTTTGGAAAATAATACTCCTGGGAGGTAAGATTTTGCCAGGCTGTTTTAAAACTTTCCTTCATGTCCAACAATATGTACGTGACTCAGCTACTAAAGAGGGATCTAAATAAAGAGGCTTCTCTCGTGCTTTATATTCACAAAACTCTCATTCCAGTGAGCAAAGAAACACTCCTCAGCTTTTCTACATGTTCTTTGATCTGCTGAGTGCTAGCAATAAAACATGTTTGTGTGAATCATAAATGAAGAATTATTTCAGAGACTGATTTTTTTTAGGAAACTTGGTCATGGTTTAGTACGACACAACTATGTAATTAAATTATAAGAGTAAGTAGTTCTCTACGTTATTTTCTTTCATTTAATCTTTAAAAAATGCTTGTCAGAAGTGTAACGGTCTTGAGATGTTTTCATTTTAACAGAAGTCAAAAGGTCTAATGCTATTGTGTAATATGGGAGAGAGTTTTAAATTTACTAATAATTTACTAATATGAATGCATGCTGTCATGCAGAGCCTTCCCAAAGGTATTTCAGTGCATTATCTGAGTGGTAGATGCTTTGAAAAAAATGCTTACAAAGTCACTCCTAAAGTACAGCATATTCAGGCTGTAATGACAGTGCAACTTGAACATTACTTTTAACATTTCTGTGCATGTTCTTCTTCTGTGTCTGTACATAATGGGGTCCTAGTCTATTCCTGGGGACCCTAGGAATCACCAAAGTACAAATAATTTTAATAAAATTAATATAAGCCAAAAGTCATATGAAGAGGTGTAAACCCACTGTATAAAGCTGTCATGTCAGACAAGGCCTATTTAGCATGCTCCCAAAGTTTGTATGAAATTTGTTTCAAAATTCAAAAGATTTTTGCAGTATTGGCTGCATTTCATAGTAGAACAGCTAAATGGTTTGCCATGAGTAAATTATGTTAACATAGACTCTCTGCTTGCAAATATATTGGAAGTTCACTCTAGTTTTAAATAGAGCAAACACCTGCCAAGTGTTTTGGGTACTGCTTTTGGTGCATGCCGTGTTCATTTTATTCTGTGTGGCATTTTAATGTTCTTTATTTGTACAGTGCAGATGACTACCATTATTTCTGTTCTCTGAATTGCCAAATCAAATTTTTAACAAATAAACTGGGCTCAAAACTAACATGCTGTGAAGAGCAAAGGTTACTGGCTAGGGGCAGGTAGGAGCACTAGCATAAATAATAATACTGAGGTGAACGAATATATTTGTGTAAATGGTGATGATGAGCAAATAGGTACAGTAATGTGTGCAATGAGGATGGCTCCTCTAGAAATGAAAGCACTGGGTTTTACATTCTACCAGTTCCAGCGCATACTTTAGGAAAGCATTTAAGCACATCCTCAACATATGAGCTTACACATTAGTAACTGTCTCCTTCAAAATTAATTTGTTCTTAGGTCATAGCCTTAGTTTCTTGGAATAGGAGGCATGATGGCAATAGTATAGGGAATGATTTTGAAATGGTATTAGATCTGTGGATTTGAACAGAGAGAGTTGCCAGTTCCCACTGGTGTCACATCCTGTAAAATATCTTCCTGTAAGTGGAGATGCAGCTGTTTTTTTATTTTCTTTGTAGTTTTTCATTTTATAATAGAAATGGGAAATGCCACACTATATTTCAGAGAGATCAGTGTTATCCTTGAGTAACTCTGTTTATCCATTAGCCTCATGCCTTTTGAAGTATCCATACACCTAAGTAGCCAGATCCTTTAACACTTGCAGTGCTGTAGGTCAGGAATAGCTGTACTATAGTAAACTAGCATCACATCAGCATAAAACCAGTGATAAGGTAAGCAGGCCCAGCCCCAAAAGTCATGTTGTACATGGCAACACATCTATCTTAAAAATTAGTGTTTTGTTAGATGGTGACTTTGAGGAAGTTTCACACTGATTGATTTCCTCAAAGGGGAATTTTCCTCATGGCAATTTTCCCATTAGCTGTTAGAAGAACAACATTAGCTTTTAAATCTTTAGCATACAAAATCACCTGTTCCCTAATCACCATAGTTTTAGACATCCTCAGGAGAGGCCACAAACTTTGCTCTCCCTCAGTGATGAACATCCTTCTGATGTTCTGCCCAGTCTTGATCTGTTTTAATGGGAACACGACCTTCCTCAGGCTTCAGAAGATCAGTTTTGCAGTGTTTTTATGCCAGTCACTTAGACTATGGATCAAGGACTGAATCTCATTCACTCTGTGAACAGCTTAGGCTTGAAGGTTTACCATGAGAACTGTGCCAGTTGTGATCTGGCCTGTTTCACTAAAATATTTATACTAGCAAAAGACCAAATGTAAACTCAGGTTACCCCAGAAATGAGCTGTGCTTCTGAGAACTCTTGTATTGCAGGTTAACTGTATTCACACAAAGATAAGGTTTATATAGCAACAGCTGGACAGCTTTTCCATTGTTTTAAGTAAGTTCTTTTCACACCAGTTTTAAAGATTTTAGGCTCAGAATTTATACTAGACTATAGCATTTGCCAACTGTATCTGAATTAGCAGGCAATGCAGATCTAGCGGAGATTTGTGAAGCAAAACAGTTGTAGCTGAGATCCTGACATCCATACCATACATGCTTCAGGGACATTTACTTTGCACTGGCTCTAGTTTGAGCCATGCACAACATTCCGATTAGCTGCTGGAGTAATTTGGCTCCATAGGCACACCTTCTGCAATAGCTTTGTTTGAAAGGAACCCAGTTTTCGTACTCTGAGATCACACTCTGCGATGTGAACCAATGCACATTAAGTGGGGAGAACGTGGAGCTTCACTTCAAAGTGTGCTCCAGATCCAAACTGAAACCCTAAAGTAGATGCACCCACTCAGAAGTATTAAAGGAGAGCTACCCTTGTGGCCCTTTGACACATGGGGAGGGAATTTGAAATTGAATGAACTCTGGGAAGCAACCACTGAAAAAGGATCTCAAATGAAGGTTTCCAAGAGGCAGGGAAATGATGAGAGATGTGACAGAGAATGGCACAAGAGACAGGAGTCTAGAATGCAACATAGCAATAGGAAGGAAAGATCAGCATTATTTGGCAGTGCCTAGGGAAAGGCACAATGCCCTGCACAGCCATTCTCTTTTGCCCCTAGGATCTGGTGAAAGTGCACCTGGACATTGCATTTATTGCCTGATACCTAATGCTTCCTTCCCCAGACAAGCCCCAGAGAAGCAAAGTAACTCGAAAGAGTTCAAAGTTAAAGCACACCCAGGAAGAGACTGGTTTGTGAGCAACAGCTTCATCTTGATTTATGTGATTGGCATTTTTGTTAATTTTAGGAAAAGCCAATCAGATTAAATTGGTGCTTATGAAGCCATATACAACTTCTTGTGCCACCTGCTAGTTCTTAATTTCCTCTTTGAGTCATTCATCACTTACATAGATGGTTCTTTTTAATGGATCAGTGGTGATTTTTCTGATTTGACCAAATAATTCTCAGACTCTGAAACAGCTGAAGCTGCCAGAGCACTTCTTTAATTTCACTAGCTTGAACTGGCTGTACAGTGTGACAAGGAATTGAAAATCCACAGAGCCTCCCCTCCAATTCCAAATTACAAGAGCAGGTTTAGGGATGGGAGAATGACTATGAATCCCTGAACAGAAAAGCAGTGCTTGCTATCACATTTCAGATAATCACAGTTCCTTCCTCCACTAATGTATACTTCTTGGAAAAACTGCAATAATAACAGTTATATGAAAAGGATAGACATCTTTGATATTATCAGTCTTTTATACTATGAAATCAGGATAGCAGCCGGCACAGGTAATGCAGCTAGAAAGTCATCAGTTCTTCCTTCAAAGTCTCAGATTACATTTTTTACAGTAAAAATCTCTTAAGCGATTCCTCTCAAGAGACATACTGCTCCTCTATCCTTGTAGTCATTTAGCTCAAGCATAAAGAAACAGAGGCAGCTGCATTGTCTGCAGCTCTCCAACAAACATGGTAGTTCCAAAAAATGACTTTTTGGTTTAATATTTATTTTTCATGTGACAAGCACACTGAGGAAATGTGGATGTAAAAACAGGAAGTGGGACATAGTCAAGCATGGTCATGCTCCCAGTGGTGGGGAGATGCAATAACTTGAAGACCTGATCTGAATCAGAGGATGAGGTGTTGTAAGGTAATAAAAATATTACCAAGCCTGTTAGTTACTGAACTTAGTCATACAATGAGACTCAGTGCTAGAAATCAGCAGTTCTTCATTCTCTCTCCTCGTTTCCCCTACTTCCAGTCTGTCTCTCCTGATTCAACTCATGCTCCCAGCTGGATAACCGAAAACCTGCCTAGGCTGCAAGCTGTTGGCTGGCAGCCATGTAAGAGTTTGTGATGGTCCTAGTGCTTCTGGAAGTAGTTCAGGTGGCATCATCTTTACAGTTGTGAATTCATTTTATGCCTTTACAGGTTGGGGGTTTTCTCATGTCTAAAAGGCCTGTCCCTGGATGGCTTCTGGGGACACCTTGACCAGGCTCAAAAGTGTGACAGTGACATGTTTCTCTCCACTGTAAATTTAAAAGAAAACGTTTTTGAGGATTTGATTTGGAGTGAAGTGGGTTAGGAATGCACTTAAAAAAAAGAAGTGTAAAGTGTACTGGTGTTGACACTATGGCTGAGCTAATTTCATCCGCATTTAGACCTAGTCTAAGAAAGTTGGTAGCGATTTTTGAGAGCCTGCAGAGAAAGTGGTACTGCAGGGTGCGATCCACTTTGGACTAATTTAGGACCATAAGGCAAGACATTGCTCCTGGGAGGAGCCTGTCTCAAGCCAGTGACTTGAGGGTGTCCATAGATACAGTTCAATGGGATGATTCTTTACCTTTACGATGTGCCTGTGTAACCATGTAAGCATGGGTCTGAGTTTTTTCTCAAGTCTTAACTCACCTGCCAGCCCTGCCGTTAGCAGGGATTCCCAAGCACAGCCCTCAGTTCTGGCTTTTGCCTGGGGAACTTTCTGGAGAGGAGGAAGCCAGGCTGGCTTGGTGTCTTGGGTCAGCCATGAGTACCCATCCACACCTTCCATACTGCATGCCAGGATCCTGTCCGCTAGCAGGTGGTATGGCCATGGCTCTTTCCTATGTTCAGTGGGGTGTGTTAAATAGAGACTGCTGCCAGGTTATGATCCACCAACCCAGTAGTGCTCAGGAGATTTGGTTTCGTACCAAAGGGTATGCTTTACAAAAACTCCTTGAAATATCTCCTGACCTGTTGACAATATAATCTAAATATGAAACTATGGTTTCGGGTGTCCCACCAACCATCTCTACATGAACCACACTGCCTATGTAATATTTTCTGGAAAGAAGGATTAAACAAATCCTTTTTTTTTCCTTCGTGTCTCCTGAAGTGGAAGTAGTTAGAAAAAACTGGACGGAGTGAGCAGCAGCCCAGTGCTCAGTGTAAGGCACTGTCTGAAAGAAAGCAGATGTCTTTCCATCTGTCCTCAGGTGGTAAGATGTCTGGCATAATTACTAATGCAATGTATGGGGCAGACAGGAGCATTCAATTTTGGCTTTGAGTGCTTGGGCTACTTCTCATCTGGGAGGTGCCTTTTGAAGGCCACCTTTTCTGCCTGTCTTTAACAGAAGGTGAGCATTGGATTCTGACATAAATATTAAATCAGAGTCAAATCCCTCTTCTGTATCTTCTTAGGAGATATAAAAGGTTTATAATGTTAATACTGTTTGCTGGTGTGATTTCCTTCAAGCAGCAAGGGAACACCCCCCCTGAAGATATTGAGAAGTCACTCATTGTCACGGAGTACTCTGTTATTTTTAAAAAGCAGGGCAGACTTTATTGTTTACCTAAATCTTCTTTTGAGGGAGGTGGTGGTAGGAAGGAACAAATTCCATTTTACTCTAGCACTTGTGTCAAAACATCTGTATCAAACATTCAGTGCATAATGACATAGCAAAACAAATGTAAAGCAGACATTACAGGTGGATGGCTTGTTGACAGATTAGCAGATGAGTTTCCCGTATGTTTTTGAAAAACATAGCTCCCTAGATATAATGTACAAAGGGGAAAGCTGGGATTAAAGATCAGATAACAAAAAGCAAGGTTTTCTTTACAGTGTTTACTATTTCAATTCCCTAATATCACAGAAGATATTAAGAGCAAGTGAAAAACAATATGCCACATCCAACATATCCGACATGTGAAACACGGACTTCTTTCAGGACTAAAGCTGTAATTAGAACTGGGTGAAATGCTTTGGTCTTTCTATTTATGTGGAGTATACAATGGAGATTTGGGTTACTGAAGCTGCTGGCAAAATTTGTGTTGAGTTCATCAAATTAGTTTGGCTGAAAAAGAGCTGATTCCTTTAAAAAATATTAAAGGTTGTTTTCCAAATAAAATGCTTTTTTGTTTCAAAAATGGCATTTTGTTTATAAATGTGCCTAACATGAAATACAAGAATTAAATTACACTTTAAAATTAATCATGTTTGACCCAAATAAAATAATTTTGTTCCTTCTTGCTGTTTGTTTGCCAAAGAACTAAAGACCAGATTATTTGCACAGATTTAGATACAATATGAGCTATGGATCATTTTTAAGTAGGTCTGCTAATTCAGGCATGTTTTAATATGGCAACTGAAATTCTTCCCCTGAGTCAGAGAGTAGATATGTGTCTGGGCTAACTCTCCTACCATAGAATCATAGAATCATAGAATAGTTAGGGTTGGAAAGGACTTTAAGATCATCAAGTTCCTACTCTCCCGCCATGGGCAGGGACACCCCACACTAAACCATGTCACCCAAGGCCTCATCCAACCTCGCCTTGAACACCGCCAAGGATGGATCACTCACAACCTCCCTGGACAACCCATTCCAGTGCCTCACCACCCTCTCAGTAAAGAATTTCTTCCTTATATCCAATCTAAACTTCCCCTGTTTAAGTTTGAACCCGTTACCCCTTGTCCTGTCACTACAGTCCCTGATGAAGAGTCCCCCCCCAGCATCCTTACAGGCCCCCTTCAGATACTGGAAGGCTGCTATGAGGTCTCCACACAGCCTTCTCTTCTCCAGGCTGAACAGCCCCAACTTTCTCAGACTATCTTCATACGGGAGGTTCTCCAGTTCCCTGATCATCCTCGTGGCCCTCCTCTGGACTTCTTCCAACAGTTCCATGTCCTTTTTATGTTGAGGACACCAGAACTGCACACAATACTCCAAGTGAGGTCTCAGGAGAGCAGAGTAGAGGGGCAGGATCACCTCCTTCGACCTGCTGGTCACGCTCCTCTTGATGCAGCCCAGGATACGGTTGGCTTTCTGGGCTGCGAGCGCACACTGAAGCCGGCTCATGTTCATTTTCTCATCAACCAACACTCCCAAGTCCTTCTCCGCAGGGCTGCTCTGAATCTCTTCTCTGCCCAACCTGTAGCTGTACCTGGGATTGCTCTGACCCAGGTGTAGGACCTTGCACTTGTCATGGTTAAACTTCATAAGGTTGGCATCAGCCCACCTCACAAGCGTGTCAAGGTCCCTCTGGATGGCATCCCTTCCCTCCAGCGTATCAACCGAACCACACAGCTTGGCATATTTGGCAAACTTGCTGAGGGCGCACTCAATCCCACTGTCCATGTTACCAACAAAGATGTTGAACAAGAGCGGTCCCAACACCGATCCCTGAGGGACACCACTCGTTACCGGTCTCCAGCAGGACATTGAGCCATTGACCACAACTCTTTGCATGCGGCCATCCATCCAGTTCTTTATTCACCAAGTGGTCCACCTATCAAATTGATGTCTCTCCAATTTAGAGACAAGGATGTCGTGTGGGACAGTGTTGAATGCTTTGCACAAATCCAGGTAGATGACGTCAACTGCTCTGCCCCTGTCCATCAGTTTCGTAGCCCCATCATAGAAGGCCACCAAATTGGTCAGGCAGGATTTCCCCTTAGTGAAGCCATGCTGGCTGTCACCAGCCACCTCCTTGTTTTTCATGTGCCTTAGCATGCCTTCCAGGAGAATCTGCTCCAAGCTTTTGCCAGGCACAGAGGTGAGACTGACTGGTCTGTAATTCCCCGGGTCATCCATTTTCCCCTTCTTGAAAATGGGGGTTATATTTCCCTTTTTCCAGTCTTCGGGAATTTCATCTGACTGCCATGATTTTTCAAATATGATGGCCAGTGGTTTAGCAACTTCATTGGCCATTTTCAGTTCTCTAAAATCTTACCAGCAAAGTACCTCTATTGAACTGCTTAATCCTTTTGCTGCTGCCTTCTCAATCAGATGTGTTATCAGTTTTTCTTGCTATGTGAAAGCTGGCTCCTGTATGATGTTGGGACCAGGAGTGAGATGGTTGCAGTGCTCAAAAAAGATGTGCTTCGTGCTGCATGACATGCTGCATGGTTAGCAATGCATTCTGTTGGATCCATCAGAGACCAGCATTGCTGAATGTGTGTGTTTTGCTTGGGGAAGACTGCATAGTGTCACCTTTTAGTAGGTTGAGTAACTTGGCATGGTGGATAGCAAGCTCCGAGAAATACAATGCTAAGGCGTTTAAGACAATCATATGGTTCTGCTCTGTTACATGTAGTTTGAGGTAGAGAGGAAGGAGAAGGAGGAAGGGGAAGGCCTCCTCACAGTAATTTCTTCATGTTTCTCTGGCTAACTTCAGCCAGATAGCATGGGGAAAGCCTTCTAATGGATGCCCTGGGAGAAAACAAAGCATAAGCTTCTCCGCAAGTTACCCCAGCTCTAGGTATTTCAGTTGGGCAAAATCTAGAGTTGATCCTTTACAGTGTGTGAACACTGCTGGTAGGAGGAAATCCCCAGTTCTCCCTGGTAGCATAAAAATGAAATTGATGGCCCAGCCTTACATAGTTCTGTGAGTGTTTGGCAACCTCTTCATTTTCATTCGGTTATCCATACATGGGCAGACCTAAACTAGCTGGTGGGTTTTATAAAACCTAATATGAATGGAATTATTTTAAAGTATTGCTTTAATTTTTTTTAACTTTCCTTTTATTACATGCTGACAGAAATATCCAATATATAATCCACTGACAGCTAGCGAGCACCAGAGCCCAAGAAGTAATCTTACAAAGAAGGATATGCAATTTTGTATTTACATCAAGCGTGCTAGAATAATAAGTCAGCTGTCACAAGCCTGGAGAATGGGCTGGAATTGGACCTCCTACAGCAAATTGCAATTAAGATTGTAGAAATTTCCCTTTCCAGGACTTGGTTTGCAGAATATAAGGTCTCAATATTTTTTATAAGCTTCCAGTTTAGGCCACTATGTAAGGCAAACAAGGATAAGAAGAGGGGTAGAATTACCTCCTGTCTTACCTTCAGACTTTCCCACCACAGTCCTCCATTTGAAAGAAAGGTTCCTAGTGTGTCCTGAGGAACTGGGTACCACAACCCATGTTTGAGTCTGTCAGAGCAAGTGTGTGCCAGCTGCTTTCCCAGGGCATGAAATGCATGTCACCTTCCAGCAAACTTCAGGTGCTTACCTGTGGCACCTCCATCAGGTGCCCAGTGCCCCACAGGTCCCTCTGCAGTTGGTGAAAGGAGCGAGGCCCCTTCAGAGGTCAAGGCAACCCTTCTGCAACTCAAACTGAGCTCTGGAGGAGCTCCCTCACCTTCATCAGCTGTAAAGAGAGTTCAGGTCCCTGCAATTCTGTCCAACTCTGGCACTATAGAATAAGGAGCCTTTTTTAAATAATACATAGGGTCTCTTGATAAGGAGCCTATTCAGAGATTTGTAGAGGAAATGTCCAACTGTGCTAATTTGGTAAGCCCTACAGGACAGCTGTTCTTTGGATTGGGGTTAGGATGGGTTTGGGGTGAAGGCATGGTAGTTCCCACTCCTTGGGTACCACAGCAATACTCTTGGCTCTGCCCTCATCTGTTGTTTCATTGCCAGCATGTTATGCAGCTCAGAAGTTGCCTTCTGGCAGAGTGTTTCAGAAGACACTGAGCACTTTGTCTTCCCTTCTGTGCCAGCAGGAACAACAGAAACTTTGCCTGGGTAAGATGCCAGAACACAGAGCCTAAATAGGAAATGCAGAAACTGAGCTATCCCCCAGTCTGTGGACTCTTCATTTCTTCAGAATAAGTGTGAGTTACCTATGTGGGAGATGTCTTCTGTTCCAGCACGTGTGACAGTTCATACTTAATCAATTTATTTTCAGGGTGGAGATTGTTTTGAAACTGAGCTGTCTGGATGGAGAGTGCAGTGGAAGAGGAAAGGAGGAAGGATCATATAGTTTGACTGCAGTACACTTCTGAACCACTCAGTATTTCTCTGTCTGGGTCCTGTGAAACAAAGAC
Source organism: Psittacula echo (assembly GCF_963264785.1). Lineage (NCBI taxonomy): Eukaryota > Metazoa > Chordata > Aves > Psittaciformes > Psittacidae > Psittacula > Psittacula echo. The sequence continues at coordinate 99,652,968 of NC_137736.1, forward strand.
AAGCTTACCCTAAACCACTGTAGAGTCTTTTTGTCTACGGCTGTAGATTTTTTCTTCAACAAATGCTTACTACTTTAGGAGAACACTCTGTTAAGCATGAGACCTTTTGAAACTAAAACATTAATCTTTTAAGTGCAGGAGATTTTATTTTGATGGCCAAAAGGGCTGCAATTTATTTCTGGGATCACCTTTCCCCTGTGAGCTGCAGTGACATGGCCAGAGGGGCTGACAGCCCAGGCTGCTCTGCCTCTCTGTCTGGAGAAGGCAGTATTCCCACATCTTTGTGGCAACACTAGGTCTGAGAGCTGGGCAGGCATAGGGGACAGTTGGCTGTGCCTGTTATCCAAATAGCCATCCTTTATCTCCTCTGTGGAAAAGATGATGGGTTAACCTACTTAGCAACATCTGTCACATGGGGTACTAGCTAAGCCACATGGAAAAGGTCATAACTTAAGGTCTTTTAAGATAGGTATGTCCTTGTTGGCTGGACTTGTGCAATTCCATATTTGTAATTTGACCAGCACATACTGTTGGAGGAGCTTTCGACATTTTACCTTTAGCTTTTCAACCCGAAACATAGGCATAGTTTATAAGAAAGTGCAAAAATGCCTCAGTTTTTCAAGCTTCATGAAGTGAACAAGTTGCAAGAGTGCTGCAGAGTAAGAGGTTAAATAAAATATTTGGCTTTAAAACGTAAAAAACATTTAAGAAGACAAAGGGCCAAGCTCTGATCTTATTTCCAGCAAAGCAAAGCTGGCTTCAGCAGATTTGGAGCCCACCTGAGCTCCGCAGCAGTGGATGAAACTGCAGCATTTAATGTGCAGCCTCGGGGCCCCCTTAAATGCTGTCAATGCCCGACAAGCTGCCCTAGGTGCCATACTGATTGTGTGCATTGAGAATATGCACATCAGAAGTGAGTGCAGCATGCACTCTCGAGCTTGGCAAGGGTCACTTGACCTCACCAAGAAAATCCTTCCTGCAAGCTCTATACTGAGTGCCTAATCTAAGCACATGGAGCCAGCGAACGTTGTTGTGTTCAGGATCAGGCCCACCTCTTAAGTTTACTTCTTTCAGATTGTTATTGCTTTGTCTGAGCTTCTCACCATCTCCAGGGAGTGTCATGAATGAGTGGCAAAACGGGCTTGTCACACCTCAGTGCTCACAGACTGTAAATAGAACAAGCTCACACCACTCCCACACGAGCATGCATTACACAGTCAAACAAAAATATCTGTACTTTCCAGATGACTCCAATGATTTTTAATGCCACTAACCCTAAATCATGTGCTTTTCTATTACCCCAAGAGAGCACCCAACTCGTGTTGGGCTGGGACCGCTACCTGGTACAGCTTTGTGTCAGCCACACCATGTGTAGTTATGGGTAGCTCAGTTTGCTTATGGTATCTGGGAAAATTTTTCCACGCTCTTTATGGACCACATCTCTTTTCTACATCTTTGTCTCTAATGATGCAAAGCTGGGCCCAAGTCCCCTTGCCAAATCCCACTGTGCCACTCACCTAAAATGAGCAGGGACTACTCCCATGAGTTAGTATTGACCATACATCACAAAATTATCCTCGCAGCTTACTGCCAGTTTTTCTCTGTCTTGAAGTTCAGTTTGAATTCAGACATACGGCTTTAAAATCTCCAGAGATCACCAGCAGTGCTATAGGAAGGAGATTTCATTCCCTGTCCCCATTAGTCAACTGTGAGCTTTCCTGTGCTAAACCCACTCAGGAAATGCTGCAACAAAAGAGGTAAACAGTTCTCAGCATTCCTTGTTGCTCAGAAGGAGTTAAGCTCTGCACGATGGCTGGCCGATCGAGTTCTTCTGGCATTATCCCATGAGCTTAAGTCATTGCTGATGACTTCACCCTCATGGTGACATCAGCCTCTAATCTCGTGAAGGTGAATTCATGTGAGATTGTTTCAAAACAATTACTCCCTGAATTGTAGGCCATTTCAATTGATATATGGATGCAACATTCACTTTGGCAGATTGTAGCCTCTCTTATGAAGTGTGTGCACAATTTTCCATATTGTATTTCAGCTTGTGTGCTATGTCAGAAATGGGCACTGCCGGAGATCATCAGGAGAATGTGTTTGTTTTAAACAAGAAGTAAAAGAAACAAACAAAAATGAGCCCATTGACAGTGCTAATTTTATACGTATGGTTAATACTTGTCTACAGTCATATATGTGGTTTTTCTGACTCTGTCTGGATGCTGCCTCTGTCTCTGTCTCTGCTGGAATGTTCCTTCTGCTTTGGCTAGGATGTGTCTTTGCTTCAGAGTGTGCTGGTCATTTCAGATTCTCTTGTCTTTTCCCATACATGGGGAAAAATGTAGACAGACAAACAGCCAGGATGGTTACTTAATAGATCACAATTTTTAATAATATTAGATATCTTTTTCTCAAATTGAATATAAGAATAAGCACATAAAGATAATATATTGGGTCTTAAAATATTTCCTATTTTTCTCTTTCCTCTGAAGAAATGACTCAGGGAAACACATAGACACAGTCAGCACTTGTAAGAAGTGGTTTTAATAAGAGCAGACAAGACATCATTCCAGCTGTGCAATCCTTGCCGAAGTCAAAGGGGCTGAAAAGAAAGGCCCTATTTGTCCTGATGAGCAGCACACACATGTATACTGAAGGAGGATAGTGATGTATTTAGACTAGAAGTTCCCCAGACCTAGACGAGACGTTTGTTTGCTTAACTTCATTGTTCTTCTCTTCTCTCATCACTTGTCCTCAGCTGACTGCAGCAATTCCTGTAGAACGCTGCAGCTTCATCCACCTTAAAACCAGGGGGAAAGAAAGTTCTCCCTCCCCATCAGCTCTCATGCTTCCAACTGCTAGTAGAAAACCTCTCTTAACTGCCCTATGAGTCTGGCCACAGCCAGGGAGGGTGACAGGGCACAGGGCAGCACTGATGGCAGGAGGATTCAGACACTCTCCTCTCTATCCTCTGTATTGTGAATAGACTTCTTAATGTGACTAATAGCTCTTGGCATTGAACTGTAGCTCCTGAAGTGCAGAGCTGGCATGTCCATGCGCTAATGTTTAAAGTAATGTGTCAGAAAAGTTTTATAGTGGTAGCACAGTATTGTTGGGGGAGAAGAAGCCTGTTTAAATAAAGCCAATAAAATTCTACTATCATCACTTTTCTCTCTTTATTGTTGAGAGGGTGGAAATGACTAAAGTTTTTATTTGGTGTTAGCAGTGTTATGCTAGAATTTTTTCCACTTTTGGAAGTGGACATGGTAGTGATAAAAAATCATTAAAAAGTGAAAAAGTTGTCCTCAGCTCCTGGATGCTCAGGAGGGGCTTGGCCAAAGAGGAAGCAAACCTACTGTAGGCACCTAGAAAGGGATTTTTTTTTCTCCTTCCAAAATAAACCCTGTTGTGCTATTCCTTTAGGAAGAAAATTGAGTCTCTGGATGACTTGCAAATGTTTTGCTCATTGTAGTGGCCTGTATGTTTCCTGAATATCCAGATCTAATTTAGATTAGTGCCTTCTGGGGAGGGCTTGGGGGAAAGACTGGCTAAATAAGAGGAAATTTGTATAGTTTTAGTCCAAGGGGCAAGCACTGTTACCCATTACATGTGTATAAGCTATAACAGAGGGGCTGCATCTGCCCTAGCTATAGTTAAGTTTGTCCAGTGCTTGATCCTTTTCCTCTGCCCTTTCCTCCTCTTTCAGAGGGAAGGGAAGCAAGAAAAGCAGAGAAGGGTCTCTCTAAGCTGCTCTCTGTGACTGAAACTGTTATCAGGGTTAGATAAAATGCCTAGAGTTTAACTCAAGAGAAGGAATAGGTAGGAAAAGTCAGATCAGCAAGCGTTGCTTAAAATGCAGTTATTGTAGCTGACCTTCATGTGGGCATGGAGTGAAAAAGAAGCAGAAAAGCTAAAGGTAAAAGTAAAAAAGGCCTTTCCTGTGTTAAACTCGAGTGGAAATGGCAGGTTCTCCACTCTGTCAAGCTCTTGGTAACTGCTCTTAGAATGCCTGGTACCTGTAAACTGCTGTAAACCCACCAAAGTAATATGTTCCTCAACAGCAGGATGAAATACTGAAGGCTTGGTTTGGGCCAAACTGGGGTGGTGCAATCTTTATAGTGCTGGAAGCTGGAGGGAGCCTTCAGAATGGGGTTGGAGTGGTTTGGCAGGGTTGGTGCCTGGTTCTGTATGCCAAGTATCTCTGGGCTACGACGTCTTCCCATGTGGATGAAGTGGCTGCTCCGTCAGAGCAAGGGCAGTGGGCTGGTGGAGCTGGTCTGTGCTTGTGGGCCAGCCACTCTCAACCTCTGTTTCCTGATAATCCTTCTCTTCTTCTGGCTGGAAGAGCAACTCACAAGCAGTTTTCCTTCTCTGCCTGGTGCTTCAGAGGGCTAATGAGATGCAAGGGAATAAGGGACACTGCCACACTGCCCTTGTAGTGTGCCCACCAATTTTGAAGAGAGTAGCTTCTGTGATTTGCATTTTGGTTGACCATGTGGCTACCAGATCCCTGTTTTTGTCTTGCAGAAAGAAATTTCATTGTTTTCACTAAAAAAACCCAAGCTGGAGTGCAAAGAACTGCTCCATACAGCAGGCTGTGGTTTGTTCTTACTGTCTTTTCCAGCTGGGCAAAAATAACCTTCCTTTCAAGATCCACCTTCTTTCTCCACTGTGTACTAGCCTGTGTAAACCTTTTTATGCTGTGTATGTTGAGGTTTTCCATTGATACAGGAACCTTGAGGATTCAACGATACATTCAAAAGAAACATACATCCTCCACAAAAAAAAACCAAAGAGGTAATCCACCCCTATATAGCTCTGCAGTAGCAACAGCTGTTTCACAACAGCATTCTCATTAAATGAAGGATCATACCTATCCTCAGGAAATAGAAGGCAGCACAAGCTGGTGCCCTTGGGCACTACCAGATGCCAGCAATGCTGGTCAGCTTTGCAAAATTTTGGTTTCTTTGTTAAAGATCTCTTACATCTGACTGGGGAACCATGTTTCAATATTTTAGATTATATTTTTTCATGCTTACAGAGAAAGCTATTGCTCATTGAGGTGCAAGGAGGTGTTGCATCTTGGTTAATCTTGAGCAGCTATTTGTTTCCTCAAGGTGCCATTTGTAAAATTTGGAAAGGGATTTCAAGGCACATTTCTTACTTCCATTGTGTGGTGACTTGGTGTCCTGGTTTGGATGGGATAGAATTAATTTTCTTAGAGTACAGCCTTTGGAGAATTCAGTGCTGTGCATAAAATCATAGAATCAACTAGGCTGGAAAAGACCTTCAAGATCATCAAGTCCAACCATTACCCCAGGACTGCCAAGTCCACCACTAAACCATGTCACTAAGGGCCTCATCTACACGTTTTTTGAATGCTTCCAGGAATGGTGGCAATCTGGAGCAGCTCACCACTCTGTCCACTGTCTCCCATCACTGCTGAACCTAGACCTGATTTGTCAAGGTACTAGAGGCAGTACTCAAGTATAGGTAGGATGGTCTCTGAATTTTGTAGGGCTAGTGGAGTTCACTATGAGCTGCAAGGAATTCTCCTTTCCTACATTTTATGTTATCTCTCAAAAAGATTTTCCTAGAGGCTTAAAAGCTCAGGTAGGCACTGTATATTTAGAGTGCGATGTGGAAGCTGCTGTTTATGGGCAGACATGCATGGATTTGCAGAACAGAACTAGAGAGTAAAGCATGAGAAGTTTTTCTATTTTTAAGTGAAGCTCGTGTTTTCAGGTAATAATGGAAATTCATGCAGTTGAATGCATGAATGACTAATCCAAAGCCAGTCAAAATCAATGACTCTTGAAGTGTTTTAAAGCAGGCTGCTGAAGTGCAGAATAGATAAAATATAGATAAAATGTGATATATGTATATTTTTGAAGAGGTATGGTCTCAATACTCTGCATGAGCTCACTATAGACTAAGGGACTGTCTGGAAGAACAATTAATTTCCTTTGCTTCTTGAAGACAGAAATACTTTGCAAACAATGTCTTCTGCTTTTCTGCTACAGTGTTCAGTGGAGTTGGGGACTGTATTCATGTGCTAGAGGAACACGGCCAAGAAAACGTATTATTTTGTTTTGTAGAACATGCTTTCTCCAAGAAGAAATATTTTGAGCAGGACAGCTGCACTGGTGAAAATGAGATGTACCGCTAAGCATTTTTCATATAAGGTTTTGAAAATGCTTTCTAAAGGACAACATCTCTTAGCTCCATTTTACAAATAGAGTATCTTAGAAACAGAGGATTTTGAGAAATGGCACAAATTCACATGGCAAATCTGCAGATGCAGGAACAGGCTCCTCAGATTTATTTTTTTGTCTTCATTTAATTGGGTAGGCAACCCTATGAGTCAGAAGGTAACGATGATGTAGACTTTCCAATAGGCTCAGCTATTTTCTCTTTGAGTTTATCCCAGCCCCACCTTTGGACAACAGGGCAGCCATGGGGAGCTCCTTCTTTTCCCACACTCATTCTTTGGCTGAGATGATGTAGGAAGAAAAGAAGGAGCAGCAAATAGTTAGCAGAAGAAGGGATTAATGAATGGTCTCATATGGCACAGGAGCCTTCCCTACTCAAGCAATTTCTGTTTCTATAATTTGTTTATTATACATATAGCCGTAGTGAAACATTTTGGTTTCTGTGGAAGATCCCACTCAGATAGCCACTCTCTGCCACATGAGGACCAGATGCTCTTGCCTCCTGCCTGTGCATCAGGGCTGGGTTTAGACCTGTCTGTGATTAGGCAATAGTTTTTCTCTGGATGGAATGCTCCTGCTGTTGCTTTCCTAGCACCCCCATGTTGCGTCCCTCATAAGCTGCCCTGGCAATAGTCCTGGAAATTCAAATCCTTCTTGTTTTACCCAAGAAGATATAGCAGGATCTTTCTTAATTTCTGCATCAAGTCAGCTTGAGCTTCACTAGGGCAAGAACTGAAGGAATATTGCAGAGAGATCATCTTAGAGATTACATAGATAATAGAACAGTCTGCCACTTACAAAGAAAGTAGTGTCATTGGAGGAAAAGGGTTTACTAAGTGGTTTTCCCTTTTCTGTCGGGGATGATACTAGGAATTCCCAATCTCCTTTTCATAAAGACTGCAGATAAGATACTAAATGGCATTTCTCTGTCATTTATGAGTGATCTGGGTAGGAGGGAAGGGAAGGAAGGTGATTAATGCCCTGAAAGTGTAAGGCTGGCTAAGAGCCCCAGCTATGGTCTATACCCACTTCAACCCAGTGTAGGGGAAATCTGGAGAAGACTGTCAAGCTGTTAAGAAACAGCCTTCCCACAGAGCAGAAGAGACAGAGATTGAGCAGGGTCTGAAAATCTTACCAAATATGTCCAAATATTTCAAATAAGCTCAAACATTCAGTGGCTGCTTAGCCATACCTTTTACATTCAACCCACAACAATTAGCATAAATTGAACTCTGATTTATATAGAGGAAGAAAATAAATGTAGAGAAGTCAAGCTTGACATTTTTTTGGGCTGCTACATTTTCCTTATTTCTTTATAAGGTTTGATTAATGGTTTTTCATTGTTGAATATCAATGAACATTGAACTTGAGCTCAACACATCATCAAGCACAGCAGTGAAATGACAAAGAACAGAATACATGTATATGTAGTTCAGACATATTGGATGCCTTCTCCAAAATCTTACTGAACTCCATTAAGGTCTTTTCCATACCTAGGCATTTGACATTATTTCTATCAAATAACTGCACTAAGGTAGCCTTTTGTGATCCTTACCTTGTATCTCTCTGAATGACTGCGTTGTTTACTCAGATATGAAAACATTTGGTAAAATACTGACTCATGGCGTGTTAAGTCAGGCATAGTAGTATTTTCTAGAGGTGTGAAATACTTGCAGAGCTTTCTGACTTCACTGGAGATTATGAGTGCTCAAAACTTGTTAAAATCATGCTGTTGCCTACACCTATCTTGGAAGTGTCAGGTTGGTTGTGCTCAGCTATTAGAAGCTAGAAAATTTGACAGGTCACAAGTGAACTAAAAATGCAGCTTTATTAATCCAGGGGGAGAACTTGAACTACAACTAATTATGAGGCTGGATTAGGACAACACAATAATAAAGAGAAAAGAGAAAGCCAAGTAGGACCTAAATTATTGTTACATCCCATAGCTGAAGCACTGCTTTACAGAGGTGCCATTGCCACCATGCCTTTCTCTATCTGGTGATGTCAGCTCCTGTTTTCACCTACACCACAGATATGGTATGAAGCAGCATTTACCATTTACTTATTTTCTGTGAAGGATTCGAACTAATGATGTGGTGACATTGGACTGGGGAAGCATGGCAAGAAACAGCTCAACTATTAGTTTAAATCAAGGAAGACATCTAACAGCTTTTAACTTCCTCAGCCTATATTCTCATACCTTTTGCAAAGCAAACCAGATTTCCTGATGTGGTGGTTTGATCTTGACTGGAGGCCAGGTGCCCACCACACTGCTCTATCACTCTCCTTCTCAGCTGAATGGGGGAAGGGAGGAGAAAATAAGAAGGAAAAAACTCATGGGTCAAGATAAATGCAGTTTAATAAAAAAAAAAACAAAGGCCATTCATAAAAGCAAAGGAAAACAAAAGATTTATTCTCTACTTTGCATCAGCAGGCAATGTACAGCCACTCCCTGGGAAGTAGGGCTTCAGTATATGCAGTGGTTTACCCAGAAGACAAATGTCGCAATAATGAGTACACCCCTTCTCCTTCTTTCTATTAGCTTGTATTACTGAGAAGACATCACATGGTATGGAATATCTCCCTGGTCAGTTTGGGTCAGCTGTCCTGGCTCTATGTCTGCTCCCAAGATCTTGCCCACTTCCAGCCTACTGATGAGGGCGAATGTTTGAAAGACTGCCTTGTTGCTGTGTAAGCCCTGCTCAGCAGTAGCCAGAACACTGGTGTTCTATCAACATCTTTCTAGCTACTAATACAAAGAATAGCACTGTGAGGGCCACGGTGGGGAAAATGAGCCCCATTTTAGTCAGACCCCATACACCTGATCCAATTGTCCCTGTGGTAGTTTGTGTAGTAGTTTTTGATCTTTTCCAAGTGGCGTCATCTACGAGCAAGTGCAGGAGAAGCCAGCTGTCACATTCATTTACCCTGTTAATTGCATTAGCTATCGATGGCTGAGAAGGCAGTAACCAAACTCTGCAAAGAGTGAGGAAATGCGCTTGAATTCTGGAGCCAAGTCACATTTCATAGATTATGCCCAATATCCTGTTCATCACTGTCACATTTTACTCAGTTCCCAGGACAGGGAGGAATATTCCTGCTGTCAAAACCTGAGTGCTGTTGATGGAGAATGGGAAGCCTTTTGTTCTGCTGTGATTGTATGGATCAAGGTGATACGTGTTGATGCATAGTCCCTTGAGAAGCAGAGATAGCAAACTTCTCCAAGCCTGCCCAGAGGAAAATTCTTTCCAGACTGACCTCAAAGCTGTTCATCCCAAGCATACAAGAGCACCTGATAAGTACAAGTGAAGCTTGAAACATGAGTCTTAGTTGTGATTGTCATCCTAATGTGTACCATGAACACGCTCTGGCTCCAGGAGGGATGGGTGAGAGAGAAAGGCTCAGATCCATTTGTCCAGAATAGGCTGTCAGAGCCATCACAGATTGCAGAGTTTTTCCATAAAACTGAAACAAAGCATATCTGCATGATTCCTATAAATGGTATCTGTTCTCACTTAAAGGCTCTAAATCACAGTGAGGCCATGAACTTTAAGGATTATGAGACAGTATCTGTTAGATTACAACACTTAAGATTGAATTATTAACCTAGGAACACGATTCTGAGATGCCTGTCAAGACATCATTTCTGTAACAGACATAGGTATATTTGGAATAACAGAAGTGAGCATCCCACTCTGGAGGCAAAGGTTTAATGATAAATTTTGAGAGAGAGGTTCATGGCTCCTTGTAAAAGAACAGTGAAGAGCATTAATTCTGTAGCACACGAATTTATTATTTTGAACTGTTGCAAAGTGGATGAGATGTTTGAGTCGTAAGTCTCCTGGTTAGTCCATTTTTTATGAGATACTTAAAAAAGGAAGGCATGGCAATACTGTGGTTAAGATGACACTGTGATGTAGAGATAAAGCAAATATGGAATCACTCATCAGAAAAAAAAATTCAAGGCTGTGACAATGAATACATGGATGAGAGGGTTTTAAAAAGTGAAAAGAACAGAAACAGTTAAAGAAGGAGCTGGTTTTGCAAGAGTGGAATTTTTAAGAATGTTAAATGTATATCCTGTTGTTCCTACTGTGTAAGCATATGCTGCTTTCTATGGTGACAGTTAACTTTCATGTGGCTGTTTTGAAATGTTCATTACACTGAAAACCAAAATATTTAATGGATCTGTTGTTATCTAACACTCATCACCTTCACTAATAAACTGTGGTAATATTCTGGCTTGATTTCTAGCAAGCTGTTGGAGTTTGGGTATACTTGGGAAAAATTTAAGACTGGAAAACTGAAAATAAAGAGCTATTTTGAAGGAATGCTGTTCAATCCCTAAAAACATATCAGGGATGCTGATTTTACTAAGAAATAGGTGTATCTCAGACTGTGTTTCCCAGGACGTTTGAGCCGTGCCTGTTTTCAAAAGGAAACTCTTTGCACTGCAAACCATTTCTGAGTCTGTTAAGAGTGTAATATAGGAGTTTTCAGTGTTGCTAGTGAATGCTATGGTTGCATCCAAAGTAATACAGGGGCTAGGTGAGGAGATGAGGTTAAGATGGCTTCATGCCCTCTGTTGCTTTGCCTGGACTGTGTAATTTCCTAAAGGCAGACTAGGTTGTTGTAAGTTGTACTTAGCTGTTGTGACACATCCCACCTGTCTCCTGGATCCTTCACATATTACTAATGGAATATGGAATGTGTCACAGAAGATGGATGAATTCTAGTGTCTCTTGTGCTAGATTTATAGGGTTTTTTATGCCACCAATATGGTGAAAGGGCCAAGAAAAGGCTGAGAATCTGGAAAACCATGAAATGGGTTTTTTAACTGTGATCCGTGTGAGTACTGCACAACATTACTGCTGTAATAATTATAAAAAATTAATTAAAATGTGCAAAAGATAAATTAAAACAAAATTGAATTGCACTCACTTCTCATATTGTAATGACTAAATTGCCCGTTAGTATAATAATTCATACAAAATGTTGCAGACAGCTCAGGTGGTTTGCTAGAACATTGTGCTGGATTTCTCTCACTGAGAATTTCTGAATTCTGAATGAGCTGAATTTCTTAATTCAGCTGCTGCTAACGCTAAAACCAAAATACTTACCAGTGCTTGTTGATATTTCATGATAATAACCAGATATATATATGCATATATACATATGCATATATACATATGATAATGCCAGAATGTAGGTATTTCAGTGCAAACATCAGTTTTCTATGTGTGCTTCCTATTTATTATTTTGTTAGAATGCTGAAGTGCATTGACAAGGACTGAAATGATGTTAGGTGTCGTGGTTTAAGCCCCGGCTGTAAACTAGAACCACGCAGTCTACTTCCCCCCCCCACTCCCCAGAGGGATGGGGAGGAGAATCGAAAGAATGTAACTCCCACGGGTTGAGATAAGAACAGTCCAGTAACTCAGGTATAACACAAATCACTACTGCTGCCACCAATAATAATAATGATAAGAGAAATAACAAGGGAAGAAAATATGATACCGCTCGCCAGAAAAGAGCCCGACCGAAAAGAGGACGTGCCCTTCCGGGTAGCTCCCAGTTACATCCCCGGGCATGACGTGCTGTGGTATGGAATACCTCTTTGGCTAGTTTGGGTCAGGCGTCCTGTCCCTGCTTCCTCCCGGCCCCTCCTCCTCCCTGGCAGAGCATGAGACTCACAAAATCTTTGGTCAGTCTAAACATCAGTTGTTATCAGCTTTGTTCCGAGGCTGAAAGTCAAAAACACAGTGCTGCAACAGCTACTAAGAAGGAGAAAAACTGACTGCTACTGCTGAACCCAGGACATTAGGTTAAAACAACACTACTGTAATTTGGGTTAGGTGTACTCAAGTTTCTGTAAATAATTTGTCATTATATTCTGAATTAGTTCTAAGAAGGTGAAAATAAGAGGGAAAACTACCTCTTATATGATGGACCAGAGGGGATTTCCTTTTCCTATCTGGAACTGCAATGGCTGTGGAGCATGGGAAATGCAGCATAATAAGGGAATTCAGATTGCAGAAGAGGAAAGAGTCACAGGAGACCTGCATGATGGCTTCCACAAAGCACCACAACAGCATATTTTTTTCCAGGTTTTAGTTAATCTTGTTTTTTATTTTTTTTTATTTTTTTTTTGTCATTTGCATTTTAAAAAGGAGAAAAATTAATTTGTTTTGTACAGGTATTGCTATAAATACTGGTTTTTAGATTTGACCAGCAGGCTGGATCCCTACTGGTTTTACAGCCAACAAGTATGTGAGCTGTGTGAATTTTACCTCAGAATATTTAAAAATCTGCCTGCACTGTTCCACATTTGAGGAGTGTCACAAAAACATGATGAAAGCACAGCTCCTTGGCTCTCAATAGAGCTGGGATTTCACTAAGGAAATTTCCCCCCAAATATCAGAAAGCTAACACAGAAACCCTGAAGAGACATGTTTTCATGATTTGTATCTCACTTCTCCAAGCTGATGTTCTCTTTCCTATATAGCCCATTTTTTCCACTTGGGAGGAGGCTAAGATTTGGGATTCCCCTCTACTTCTGTTTTCTTTATCCCTGAGTCCCTTCATGTTGTGTTTCCATATAATTGCTTAATATATGTTCCCTGTCTATGGCTGTGACTGTTAAATCATCACTTTTATTCTAAAGGTGTGCTTTCATTAAACAGCGAGTGTAAAGCTCTTCTCCACACATCCCATGTAACTCTTGAGATCTGCTGCTGGTGCCAGTCTTGACGGTCTCTTCATTACCTGCTTTCTGCTTTGTCTCTGCCTCTGTCTCTTAGGAATGCAATAATTTCCAACATTTTTTTTTTTTTGCAAGAAGACTGTGTCTTATTTAACTGCATGCTAAAATCCTGCTCTTCCTGCCAGACCTGTGGAGCACTCAAAAGCACAGATGGTGGGTTGCCCTCTTTTTGTGTCTGTCCTGCAGGGAAGGAAGATGGAAAGAGAGGGCTTTTCTTCAGGCTGGGCTTTGGCACAGCAGCAAGTATGCCGTCAAAGCTGACAAATAGCAGACAGGGCAGGGTATTAAGATGGTATTCAGCAAACCTGTTTTCAGTCATTGGCTCAGTTTCCAGTACAACAGGTATGAAATTTTCCTTCCTCACTGAGGTGTTGTGAGAGTAAAACCACGTTAATAATTGTGGATTGCTGGCAACTGGGGGGTGAGGGGTAGACAGTGCTTTTCCAGCTCTATGCTTAAAATTGCAACAGAACGAAGCTGGATGTTGGGTTTGGGTTCTGTCCTGTGAGGAGCAGATGGGGGAAGCAGCTCACTGCAGTGATGGGTGCTCCTGGGAAGATGTTCAGGCACCTCCATGGTGTAAGATCGTGCAAAAGATAGAAATGTGGTTGCTGAGCTTAAGTCTCCCACTGTTAGTCTGCTTCTGAATTTGAGCATCCACAAGAATTTGCATCCAGAAGCAAGATGGAAAACTGAAGACCATTTTGGGTTTGAGTGTTACAAGATACATATTCTAGAAGAAAAAAGTCCCCTTATTAAATTCTAATTGCAGTGTTTAAGATTTTTCTTCCTTTTATAAACTCTGTTAGAAATAGGGCCCCTGCCCCCCCTGCCCCCCCGGTAAATAGCAACAGATGTAGCTCTGTAGACTTCAGAGCATTCCAAAGCCTTTGACAGGACAAACAACACTAACATACTTTCCAGTTTCTACCATCAAATAAAGTGTTTACAAATTAGGACATAACAGACATTGCTTTTCTTCTCTATAATAAATGAAAAAGAAAAGATGCTTCAAATTATTGAATCTGTTATTGAACCTTAATTTGCCCTGGTTCTTTGACACTTTGAAATCTACATCAAGATAAATAATATTCAAGCTCTCTCTTGTGTGCAACAAATTGTTTGCAAAATGCAGTGTAGTATAAAATCCTCTGTTCTCTCAGGACCCTGACCACAGAGTGACCAGGGTTTCAGTCTCAGTTAGTGATTCCAGTTGAATAACTGGAACAGAGCACGAGTAATCTTCGTGTAAGCATGACCAGCCACAAATTGCAAAATGCTTAGCAATGTCTCAGATTTGCATTGTCTCTATTGCTTTTCTTCAGGCCAATGGAGCTTAATGCCACTGTGCAAGTGTTTGCATGGCAATACTGCTTTGCTGAATACAGAGATGGACTTGCAATGGGAGAAATTGACTCTATTTTAGGCTTTACAAAGCATTGGGGAACTTTACAGTTATTTAACATATTTTTTTTTTCAAAGTGAATTACCTTTGAATTTGCCGAATTAATACAATATCAAGTTAAATGAGTGCATAATCAAGATAAATGTGAGCTGGAGTTGTATTAGTGGACCAAATTTTGGAACTGACGTATTACATTGCATCTTCTCCTGTAAGAAATACAAATAGAGAGGATCTGGCCCTAGACTGTGTGTAGTACTTCGGATGTCTCTAGAAAAGTGTCTGTATATAGGCTGAATCACTCCTAGTCATGCCAGGATTTAGTTTGCAAATGAAATAAATATCAAACATGTGCCTTTGCGGATTCAATGGATCTTAATTGATTTGATTAATATTAATCACTGGTGTCCATCCTTTCTTGGCTTTCTGGATTTTCTTTTCTGACTGTTTTATTGGCCAATATCACACTATTTCCCCTTTGTTTATGCTGTACACCACTTGTCACTTTTCCCCAAATAGGAAATGAAACAAAGTTCTTTGTTACAGAAAGAGGGCTCTGTCTCCATCCTTTCCATTTGAGGGTGCCATATGCCCAATTAAACTCTTCTTTTCACCTTGATGATTATTTTTTGTTAAAGATGCAGACGTCCGGAGCGTGCAGACTGAGCTAAAGAATTGAGGTTGGACCTGGACCAGCAGAAGACTCATTGTTCGAATCATGTTGGTACAGCTTGAGCAAACACTCAAAGCAGCTGGTCAGCTCCAGATGGATTTCATCTCCAGTCAACCGTTACATGCAACCTTGCTTCCAGTGCCTTACCTCTCTCTGCCCAGGCCCTCTCTCTATTTCTCTTTCTTATTTCTAATCTTCTTTTGAATAGCTATGTAGATTTTGTGGCTGTTTCTTTTTTTGGCAGGAGAAATGTTTTATTCTTCCTTACTGTCTTCTGAACAGAAGAAAAACAAGTGAGAGCAGAACCCCAAAGAGCTCCCCTTTTTTTTCCCTCCAGTTCCCTGCTTCTCTTTTTCCAGTAGAGAAATTCAGAGTAGACAGAAACAAAGAAAGTGAAAGCAAAAATGCACTTTAAGCTGAAAAGTCTAAAAAAGAAAAAAAGGAAAATAAAATTCCATTTGAAATCAAGGTAAAAATAGTTTTACATTTTCCTGTATGAAACTCACCCAGTAGCATTTCAAGAGACTTTTCTGTTTTTAGCAGAGCCCTCTTTTCAGCTTTGGAAAGTGTTTGGTTTAACTTTTTTTTTTTCATGATCAAGTACTTAGCAGATCTGCTCTTTTTTATATTTTCTGACAGTTTCAAACCAACTTTTTCTTCTGGGAGTTGAGGCTGCATGTGTGTTAGTACATGAAACGTGCTTGGGTCTGACCCCTGTTACTCAGTGCCTGAAGTGCCTGGGCTGGCAGGGTATCTTGGTGTTCGGGGGCTGTGAAGAGACCACTTGCCCCTGGACACTCTCTGGCTCCCAGACCATGCCCGGGGGACACTCTAGCTGGCACAGGCCCAAACTGTGCCACAATAGTGCCATTCCAGCAGCTTAAAAGTAGGGATAATGCCTCTTTCCAGGACTCAGGACTCTTACCAAGACTCAGGACTCTTTCCAGGCACAACTTAACTTGGTAGTATAGATACAAATGGAGAGTATTAGTGCTTTTTTGTAGGTCCATCAACTGTCTGGATCTTAGAAGCAGGCTTTAACTGCCAAAGCTATGAGGAGTAACTTATTAGCTAGTTTTCAAAAGCAGAACAGTCTCTTTTTCTGTTAGAGGTTGTGCAAACACCAACTGAGACTTGAAAGTGTGAGAGATGTGAGTCAAACCCTCCGTGATGAACACACAGCTACAGCAGCTCACCCAGAAAATACTCTGCACCAGTCCTTGCACTTCAGGGCAATAGTCACAGGCATAGCATGACTGAGAAGCTATGTAGACTTGGGTTGAGGACGTTTCTTCCAAATTGTATACCCATGAGGCACCATACCAGTTAATTAGAAGAGTCCCAGTGGAAAAGTGCAGTTCACATTCTAACTTGATCATTGTCTGCTGTAGAGCTCATAACAGACTGAGCTGCTTTTCCTTTGAGTTAATCCTGTGTTTATGTAACTGATGTTTAGATATCAACCAGGAGAAATCCTTGCTCTTCTTGCTGGGTATGTTTTCACCCATGTGTGCTGGACTGGAGCACAACAGGCCACTGTTGTCCAGATACTTCCACGCCGCCCAGTCATTACTGTTATCTATCTCTAGAGCAGAACAAATCCAGGTGATATTCCCAGCGATTGCACGCAAGGAGCAAAAATGGGTCTGTTTTCATGAGACAGCAACCCAGAACACTTAGATAAGTACCTGCAGGAGTCAGTAGCCATTAAAGTCCTCAGTCTCTGACATGGGCCAGAGCCAGATGTGAGCAAATCGTTCTCAAGTTACAAGTTAGTCTCAGCCGGAGGTTTAACAATGTGGTTTCACTAGGTAATTGTGCTGTCCAAGTTAACTATTAATTAACCTCCCATCAGATGATGTCAAACCTGGCTGTACAAGAAACAATTGCCATAATTGTCACAGTTTTTTTCCTAATTGACTCTATCGATTAGGCAGTAAAAAGATAAGCGTGGCAGGATGAGATTGCATTTACTGCCCATTGAGGACATAATTCTTGTTTGTGTTTTCATTCAGATCTTTAAGAAGTCCCACATCTCTGTGAAGATATTTTATTTGCATTTTTAGCAGAAATTACGATATCCCATCCTGCTGTAACAAGGCCTAGGTACTATTTCTTTGGGCAATCTCTGTAACTCTTTCTCCTCTTTTTCATAGCCTGTTGATAGCACTTTGTTAAACAAGCTTTGAAATAACATTTACATCTTTCTAGCAAGGACAATACCTTTTTGTTTGTTCTGTAAAGTGGCAGGCTGGCTTTTTCAGAGCTATAAAAAGCTCATTCAAAGTATTTCCCTTTCTGATGTAAAGCATTGCTATTTCTTATATTATTTAGGATTTGGAGAAAGGAAATAGTTTGCAAAGTTTGGTTCCTGAGGTTGCTTCTGCCACCAAACTTAAAAATGCTGGCTCCACAGCTATCTGTTACTTCCTTCTGTTGCTGGGACTTTCTGCAGCACAGCGGTACAAATTAAAAACACTGTCTCTTCCTCTGTCTGAACAGGTGGCCTTTGAGGTGACCTTTTCAAAAGTACAAGCTAGGGTGTTCTGAATGCCACCCTTAATTCAGGTTAGCCAAGAAACTGCAATGTATGTCACTTCATATACCCAGCATGTTCACAAAATGCTCGGACTGCCGAAGTCCTGGAATCCCAGGGCTTGTGCAGACAAGTAGGGACCAATTTTAGTGGTGCCCGCACCGCACCATCAGCAGGTTGTTTACCAAGTTATTTTGAGAAACTCATAGGAAGACAAGGAGCTGAGAGGGATCTTCGAAACAGATGTCTGTCACGTAGCATTTGTAGAATTTATTGTCTGCCAGTTACCAGGGCTAGGTCTGTGAGCCACACCGGCAACATTGGCACTGACGGAGAGATTAAGTACTCATTTTGTAATTAGTGGTAGTATTACTTTGTTTTTATTGCAGTAATGCATAGAGCTTCCAGCAGATTGAGGGCCTCTCTGTGATAAGCATTAGATTTATGTATAATAATAATTAAAGTTCTTGCCTCATACTCCTATGAAGGTCATCTGAAGGATGCTGAGAGATTTCAAAACAAGTAAGGTAATTATGAAATGGATCCACTTTGAGCTGTTCAGATCCCAAAGTTGCAAGATCAAGTCAAGACCACACACAGAGCTCTCCCTCTCCATATTGTTTATGAATGGTTTACAAGCGGCTGTTCCCAGGGAGTCACTACCACAGGCACACCAATATTATACCCACTTCTAAAACAGTCTCCACAGAATCGTTATTATGAACATTTTTTCAGATGTTATAAAATAACGGCTTCACAGTGAGTTAACTACTCTCTAGCTTAGTTGGATAGGGAACAATATAGTTTATGTGCTCTGAGCTTTCTCATGGATTAAATTTATCACTTGGTCAGTGGCAGTGCCCCTGTTTGACAGATGTAGGCCATTATTGAACAATTTGGCCTTCAAAACAATGATTGTATTTGGAAAAGTACTTTTGGCATAGCCAACCTCCATTTTAGCAATTCATAATATAACGTAATGCCTTCGGAGACCTTCCTTATGTTGACAAAGACATGGAATGGGCTACTCCCTAGAACAATTTAATAAATGAGATGATGAGGGCATTGTCAGTGGAAAGAAATGCCACATTGGGCTCTTCCACCACTCTTCTTTCACTAAGATGATGGCTTCTGTCAGCTCCTCCTGAAGATAATTAATCTACCCGTTTAAAATCTTAGAAATAATGAGTCATGTTGAAATAAAGCTCAGGAGTGAGAGTGTAATAGTAGGGAGATAAGAATACTTTGGCTGGGGTGTCTCCACCTGGTGGGAGGAAGTGCTCAGGTGTGACCTTTGGGCAAAAGTGAGGGGTGGGGTCTGTTCACAAACTCTTTTCCCACTCTACTCCACTATTGTGACACCTCACCTGCATTCAGTGTTGGGGATCAGAACGTAAGAGGAACATGGAGCTATTGGAATGAGTTGAGGGAAGGGCCATGAACATGGTGAAAGGGCTGGAGCACCTCTCCTATGAAGACAGGCTGAGAGAGTTGCTCTTGTTCAGCCTAGAGAAAAGAAGGCTCCAGCAAAACCTTCGAAAAGTTTCCTTAGGAAATTTTCCTACAAGAAATCTGGAGAGGGACTTTTTACAATGGCATGTAGTAACAGGACAAGGGGAAATGGCTCTAAACTGGAAGAGGGTAGAGTTAGATTAGATACTATGAAAAATTCTTCACAATGAGGATGGTGAGGCACTGGCACAGGTTACCCAGAGAAATTGTGGATGCATGATCCCTGGAAGTGTTCAAGGCCAGGTTCGATGGGGCTTTGAGCAACCTGGTCTAGTGGAAGGTGTCCCTGCCCGTGGCAGGGGGGTTGAAACTAGATGAGTCCTTCGAAAGGACTTATGGTCCTTTCCAGCCCAAACCATTCTATGACTCTATGATTTTATATTTGTTAATTTAATAGTGAGGGAGTGAGTCAAACTTGGAAGGGCTGGAAGGGAACTTGTGTCTTAAGGCCAGGAAGAGGTAGAAAGGAAGAAGCCACTGTAGACAGAAACTGGGGAGAATATGATGATGTAAGAATGTAACTTCAGACACAACCTTGTCCTTGAGGAGACATGTTTGCTGAGTCAGTGGCCAAGGTCAGCCTTGGTTTGGCCAAGGGCACTCCAGCATGCATCCTTCTCCCAGTTCTGAAATAGAAGGGCTTTTCGCTTTTTGGTGTGGTTTGTTGAGACTGAAGCACTCAGCGATCCTGGCAGCATCGTCTCTGAGCATGATCCAGCTTTGTCAGTGAATGCTGAAGGTTCTAAGCCACAAGGGGTTTGGGATGGTAGACCTGACCATTTTGGAAAAATCTCTTCACCAGCTGAACAAGGCATGGTGTTGACTATGAAATCTGAGCTATTGACGTGGGCTCACAGTCCCATGAATAGTCTGCTTCCCATTGCCCTTCCCCAACTGTCATGAACAACAGCAATGTCCTAGGGTGGCTAATGGGCTTGAAAACAAGACCAGAGTCTCCTGGGACACTGTGTGCATATAGCAAGACAAGGGCAAAGCGTCTCTGGCTGTGTCTGAGGATATCTCAGCCAGCAAGCAGTGTGCTCACCAGGAAAGTTCACTGCCAGAGGCCACCCAGCCTGGGGAGGTCCTTGAAAGGGTGGTGTGAATATTAGCTTGAATGTTTCGTCTTCTTAGGCAGACCTTAACAGCTTGATATAATCCTTCCATCACACCTCTGTTCAACAAGAAATAAGTGGCTTTTAGTGCCAAAACAATTTGCTATTCAAGTTAATTTTGGGTTCAGATCATCTCCAAGTAGTCCTAACAAGGTGAGGTCCAGGCCTTTAGATGTCTTCATATGTTCCCAGCCTCTCTCCTTCCTTTTTTGCCTGTGAAGTACAAGACCAGATAGTTTCCACTGACCTTGATTAGAATAAAGGTTTAAACTTATTTTATATCCAAGTCATCTTTGCTTATAAGTGATGTCTAACATGCAGTCACTGCTGGGATGGAGCTGGGCAGCCATTTTGTATGCAGCAGATCTTACCAGTAATTTTCAGAGAGTGGGAGAAGTGGCAAATAACTTCCTTAATTGAAAATTATGTGGGAATTTCACAGTGTGAGGAATATAATTAACTACACTGGAAGTTGGCCCAAGAACCAAGGTTAACACCAGTGCACTTGCAGAAGTGCCACTGGTGAAGCAACACCTCCTGAAAACTTTAGAACCTAATCCATTCCTACAAAATAAACAAAAGGCACATCTTTGAAAGGTGGTGTACAGCTTTTATTTATATTTGGCCATGCCTTCATCACTTACAACTGAAACAGTCAATCACAGCTGTACGCTAAAATCAGAAGTATATATGACATATATATATGACATGTATTTTTTTAGTGAATCAAAGTTGAGTTAGTATATTGTGTTTTGCCAAATCTGTGTAAAATTGAGCCAAAGTCATCTTATGTATGCAACACATTTTATCAAATGTGCAAGAAATATCTGGAAGAGGAATATTGTTTATATAGAAGGAAGGGGAGAAAAGTGAAGTTGGCAGCATATCATGCAAAAATTAGTTCAGTAAAAGGGGGAAAAAAAAATCAAGCTATGTGCCAGAGTTTCAGTCACAGTCAGATGAGATTTTCTGAGCTTGCAAGTACTATACAAATGTGAAAAACATGCACTTGGTGCAAGAGGAAGTGAAGAAGGAAATAGCTGATGGAAAAGTCAGGGCTGTTTATGCCAATGGTGACGCTGCAAGTCAGCTAGGAAAAAAGCATCAAGAAATGAAGTCATGCTTCAAGCTTGGGTTTATCTCTCACGTTGCTGGAGCTGTGCTGCAGGTTCCTTAGCCCACAGCATGGGGCAGCTATGGGTCTCTTGGCACAGATTAGCTGCTTCTTTTCCAGAGGGAGCATGATTCTTACCATGGCTGCAACCCAATAAGCCAAGAAAATCCTAATGAAACCAAGAGTTAGGTTGGCATATAGTGCAAAACCTGGACTGGGCATCCAGGACTGGGCCTGGTGTCAAGGTCCCTAAGAACCTGTCCAGATGAGCAGAGCAAGACTTTAAAATTTCAGTCTTCAGGCCTCGGGACTGATGGTGTGAGGAGCCGAAGGCTGCAACCTAACAAATTATGAGGGTGACATTTTAGAAAGTGAAACAAAAGGAAATTCCCCAAAGACGTAGGTGTGGCGCATGTGTCTCTGCAGCTGAAGTGATAGTGCAGGGTTACAGCAGCTGCTAAAAGACTCTACGCACCTCATGAATGCCTCTGAAAAAATCCCTGCTCTGCTGTGGGGTGAAGCAGAGCTCACAGCCGGGTGTTTGTTTATCCCTGTGAAAAGCCAGACTCCCAGAGAGCAGCTCAATGCCTGGCAGGTAGAGGAGCAGAGCAGGGATGTGTGGGCCTGAGGTCGCTGCCCTGGCCATCCTTGACAGGATTGGTGCCGGGTTTGGCCTTCCCTAATTTGGGGTGAATACAGGGAGATGTATTTTGGGATGAGAGGGCTGAAGCAGCAGGAGCCACCACCCAACATGCAGGCAGGGCGCAGAGCTGCCAAGCAGCTGACCTGGGGGACTGCCAGCTCTTCCTGGGAGGGTTTGGGCAAATGGAGTGTAGCTGCTTAGCACTCTGGGAGCAGTGAGACCTAGAAGAAGACAGAGAGGAAGACCTTGCCTTGTAGGTCTGAGAAGCATTTCTGAGTGCAATGTGATTGAAAAGAGGCAAATTTGCTGCTTGATGTCTGTTCAATGAAATAAGACTCTGTTTACAGTCTTTCAAACTAAACAGTATTGCATCAAAGAAATACCTGGCACTAACATTAATTTCTCCAGCCCACTGGGAAGAATAAGACCCTGAATATTAACTGACTGCTTCGGTCAAAAGGTAACAGTGTATGGCTTGCTGGAAGAGTGTTTGCATTTTGTATTTTGCATTCAGTTGCTGAATGCTTCAGATTTCACTGTTGGAGATTTTTTATCGACTCTGCCTTTTCTGTTTCCATTATAAGGCTTTTAAGTTGCTGATGGAAACTTCAGCCCTTGAGTACGAGCATAGCCAAAGGTAACATTCCCATGCCAAATACGAGAGGGGACCCCATCGGCCCCTTAAATCAAGCAAATTACAGTTACTAGTAATGTACTACAAATTACCAGTCCCCCCCATACCTTGATGTTACAGAAGCATAGCCAGGGGCACTGAGGGGCTGGCAGGGTTTAGAAGAATGTGAAGCAGCTCTTGCGGTTGCTTGCTGAGCCCTCTCTTGGGCAGGGGTGGGCTGTGGGGCTTTCTACCCCATCAGCAGGCACATGGAGAGGATTTTGAGGTGTATCATAGCTATAGCAAATTTCCACCGGGAAAAAAATTAAGCCCTCAGGCTGGGCTGGGTGATGGAAAGAATCAAGTGGCTGGAATACATTGCTAACCAGTTAAATCCAGCGGAGAGGGTAGAAGCAGCTGATTCTCTAAACACAGCATTTCCCTGCAGCCTGTGTTGGATTTGCAGGAGCGTTGCCCTAGCAGGAGCCGCAGGGCTGCTGTGGAAGTGGGGTGTCAAGGAGGGGATTGGTATGTGTCCCAGAGTGCACAAATCTGGAGTCATTGCTCACGCAAAACTTATATGGACCAGCTCCTTAATGCTATTTCACCAGGGCTTTGAAGGCAATTTTTACACAGCATCTTTCTCCTTGACAAATCCAAACCCTTTCATCAGTGATGACTGGCACCAGCCCCCTGTGGCTCCTCTTGGACCAGACTCAAGCTGTAAGTTGCTTTTCGCTGTAAATCTTTCTACCCTACTCCCCTGCTCCTTGTCCCCCTCCCCACCTTTCAAATTCTTCATTGATTTAAGGCCCCCCACCCCAGCCCCTGAGGCTATCAAAAAGCTTTTCCCTGAGCGATTTTGGTTGCTCCAGCAAAATGGGCTTGGAAGAAAAGTAGTTCCAGGGTGAAAACTTGAAGAGGTTACACATGAGCTCTGTACAGAGATTGAAAACTTCTGAGTTGTTATAGCAGCTGTCTCAGCTGAAAAAATGTCAGCGAGTGGGATCATTTTCTGTGTATTTTATGGACAGGGAATAGGCCAGGTTCCCTGGTATTTGAGTTACTCTGGGGTTGTTCAGCCAACCCCTACACTTTGCAGGATAGTAATCGGATCCCCAGTGCCCTTGAAGTGTGCTTTCACTCAGTGTAGAAGGCAATAGGTCTATGCCAAGCACTAAGTGGACTTTTAAGTACGTGAGCCATTTTTGTTCTTGTAAAATCTAGGTTTGATTCTGTAAAAAGACCTGCACACCTTTTTTTTTCTGGGGAGTTTGATGCAATTTTTATCTGGATTAAAGACGAGTGAACCACTCTCAGGGACTAACTTCATCTCCCTTTTTTCTTTTCTCTGTTTTTTTTTTTTTTTTTTTTTTTTTAAATCCTGTTTATGATTAAGAAAGGATTTGGTAATAACTAATTATTTAAAATTGGTCAACCGCACGTGGAGCAATATATTGCAACCACTGGGTCGTTTGCACTCGGTTTGCTAGTTAGCTGAAGTCTTTCACAAAATTTAAGGCCAGAGGGGACCATTAGATCAGCCAGTCTGACCCTTAGTATATCACAAGCCATTAAATTTTACCCAGTCAACCTCCTACTAAACCCAGTAATGTCTGAGCTTAGCTAAATCACAGAACCCAGAAATGTATCCAGCCTGGATTTGAGGACATTCAGGGATGCAGACTATTAACGCTCCCTTGGTACTTTGTTTCAGTGGTTAAAAATTGTGCCTTATTTCCTATCTGAATTTGGCTGGGAGCTGAATCCAGACTTTGATTCTTGTTATGCCTTTCCCTGCCAGGTGACACAGCCCTTTGCTATATGGTGTTTTCTCTCTAATAAGGTACTTACATATGCTGTAGTCAAGTCACATCCCAGTCCTTTTTCTAGCAGTTAAAAAAATAATGTAAAGAAATTCTGCTTTATGATTTTCTCCCCATAAGGCAATTTGTATTTCCTTTAAAAACATTTCTAAAGTCTTTCAGCATCCTTCTATGTATTTGACTACCCTTTTAAGCAGATGAATGACAGAACTGAAAAATATCTTCTTTCTCTCTTGCCAGAATATAGGGAAAATTTTCTAAATCCTAGACCTGGATGTAGGACTGCTGTGAGCATCCTCTCACCACCCGTTTGTGGGTGATGCCCAGGCACATGCCTTTCTCTGCCCTTAACTTGCTGTTTTAACATCTGTAAGTGGATGCAGTGACTGAACTCATGATAAAACTTTTTTTGTGCTTGGTCCATTCTCATCTGTAAGAGGTTTAAAATAGTTTCTGGTTCTGCAAAGAGCTCACAGAAAGAAAGCTAATTGGGGTCCTCTCCTGAAGCATGAAAAGGTGCTGTCCCTCAGCATCTCCAGCCCAGCCAAAGACTCGATTCTCCATCCTTATTACCTAAGTAAGGCATGTTGTGTGGATTTTGCTGTTGTTATACTTCTTCTGTTGGAGCTGTAGTGCTAAGTCATCAGCCATGTAATCTGACCATGAGAGTCCATATAGCAGCTGAATACTGTCATCATGCTATAGAGTTGGAGCTCTCACCTTCTTTGGGGACTCTTCTGCTTGACCTAACCATCACACAGTTACAGGTTAAAGCCATTTGATGAGGAAAAAGTTTGGTGAATAATCTAAGGAGCATTAGGGCTCTCATACTGTCACATTGCTCTATATTCCTTCTTAGGTGTGCTGCTCTGCATTTGACTACTTTAAAACATTCTTCATTACTCCCAAGCCACTGATGAAAAGTGAGCTGAATAGTGTAGCCCAGCTCTGATCACTGCAGAGCTCTCCATCAGCTGCACCCATATGGAAAATTCACCTGCTGATAAATACTTTTGGATATGTCGTTTAGTTAGCACTTGGTTCAGTTACTGCAGCCCTTACTGACTGCATATAATGTTAATTTTAGGGAGCTAAACACACCCTAGAAGTTGATGTGTACACTGGACACTTAACCTAATAAACAGCAGTCCGACTTCATTCTTAGGATGACAAGACCGTTTCCCTTTGAAACTGTACTGATACCAATAATTATATTGTCATCTTCTCATTCTTTGGTGATAGAATTATCAATTTGTAAATGTTGCTCAGGATTAACATCCAGCTGCCCAGATTTTGGCTACATGTGCTCATGGCCTGCCCTTTCTGTGCTTTGGCAAATTACTGTACTCTTTGAGACTGTGGAATGGCTCCAGCATTCAAAGAAGCAGCAAAACTGAATGTAAGTTAGAGAACTACTGCCTTAAGCAGAAGTCTAAGCACTTTCAGGTGCACATTCTGTGGGCTTTCTCATATAAAAATTATTATCTTTAGTAGATCTTCAACATCTTTCTTATTGTGATAGAGTCAAATATTCCTCATCTTATTCATGTGATGTGAATATGGTATTTGCATTTTACCCTGCTTTCCACACGTAGTCCAGAACTTGATGTTCAAAACTTCTGCCTCCTTGCCTATTTTTATGCAATTCAGACATCATGTAGAATGATTTTTTTAAATATTGCAAGGAATTATGTGTTTTCTAAATATCCCTTATTGTTATTATTAGCTGTATTTTAACCCTATGTCTTGATACTTCCATATTAATTTTCCATACTTCAGTTTTAAGTTTACATTAGTTGCTCCCTCTCTTCCTCACCCTTCTATCATATATTGCTCCTTTATTTCTAACTTCATCTTTCCCTTCATAGGGTAGCCTTTTAGTCTGTCATTATCTTTCTTGATTGTGACATTATGGCTTTGGCAATCTAAGGAACATTGTTTTCCATTTAAATTTTGCTTCTTAGTTTTGAATTCCTAGTCAATTTTGTTTCTAATTTTCTTTTTCCACTTGGATAGACCTGTAGTATTGAATCCCAAGCACAAGTACAGGCAGGAAAAGGACTTGGGGGTGTTGGTTGATGAAAAGCTCAACATGAGCCAGCAGTGTGTGCACTCACAGCCCAGAAAGCCAACTATATGCTGGGCTGAACCAAAGGGAATGTGACCAGCAGGTTGAGGGAGGTGTTTCTCCTCCTTTACTCTGCTCTAGCAAACCCCACCTACAGTGCTTTGTTCAGCTCTGGGGCCCCCAACACAAGAGGAACAAGGACCTGCATGAGTGAGTCCAGAGGAGGCTATGAAAATGATCAGAGGGCTGAAGCACCTCTTCTATGAAATCAGGCTGAGAGAATTGGGCTTGTTCATCCAGTACGTAAGGGATGCCTACAGGAAAACTGGAGAAGGACCCTTGACAAGGGCATGTAGTGACAGAACAAGAGGGAATGGGAGAACGAAAAAATAATAGATTTAGATTAGATACTAGGAAAAAATTCTTCACTGTGAGGGTGGTGAGGCACTGGGACAGGTTGCCCAAAGAAGCTGTGGCTGCCCCATCCCTGGCAGTGTTCAAGGCCAGGTTGGATAGGGCTTTGAGCAACCTGGTCTACTGGGAGGTGTCCTTGCCCATGGCAGGGAGTTGAAACTGGATGAGCTTTAAGGTCCTTTCCAACCCAAACCATTCTATGATTCTATGAGTAACTTTTGTATGCATAACTATGTCATTATAAAACTGCATTTAAGTAGGCTAGTGGTTGAGACTGGCTTTTTTTGGTCTATGCTGATGCTTTTTTGATCAAGACTGCTATTGTCATTTACTGTCTGTAATTTTTACTTGCAATGATGTATAACACAGAGTTGTGTACTGTGCAAGGGCTTTCTTATTACAAAAATATTATAGATATTTTAAAGAAATCTTAATGATGTCTTGCTATTGGATGTGAAAGGATCTCCTGCCTCCGTCTGCCAAAATGTGGTTTTCACACTAGCAATCCTAATCTCTGATTTGACTCATTGATCTATTAGAAATCTTCACCTTTTTTTGACAACTCACTGCCAGCTGCTTGTTTATGGGATTTGTCACCCAAGACATACGCTCTTGAGGGTTTCTGCTGTTGGTTTTTTTTTTTTGTTTTGTTTTGTTTTGTTTTAATTCCTGCTTGTTTGTTTTTTTATTTTTAAATGTGAGTGAACTGTGCATGATATTCCTGTGGGACAAGGGCTAACCCAGGCCAGGAGGAGCTGAATGAAGATGGCTTTGCAGCTCCTTCTCCTCCCCTTGTTTGGGCCCCTTCAGAATAATTTCAGTGAAGCAGTTAAACACTTTTCCCGCAATCCCTGCTATGACATTTAGTTCATCATTCATATTTACTGGGCCACGTGTGAGCTCCCCTATAAGAATAATGAGAATAAATACTCCACGCGGAGTCCTGCATATAAATTTCTATACTGGCTTGCATCTTCACTTTATCATTCTTTTTGTTATAAACTGTTAAAAGTGTCTAGATCTGGATTGTGAGCAGTTCCCCTCCTGCTACTTCAAAAGAACATATTATTCATGTAATGAAAAGGCTTAGTGCCGGACTTGACAAAACACTGGGAAATACACTGTTGGGCACAATTCTGAACTGGCAGGGAACTGGAGTGAGTGACCTAATAGGGCTCTTTCATCTCCAGTTACTTATGATTTTCAATGCTAATTAAAACCTCACTAGCTAGTGGGGAAGAACATCATGGCCAATTCAAATAACTTCTTAAAAACTTTCCTTCTGTTTATTTTTTCCACTTGCTCACTTCAATTTTATACAGATATCACTTAAAAACACCCTTAATTACAGAAGTGTCCACCTATAAAGCTACAGGACAAACAAACAAAGTCATTTACACGTAGCAGCTTGCAATAAAAATGCAAAGGCCAGGAAATAAATTATTTGGCTTTACGAAGGAAAAAGAAAGTAATTTCTCGTGTATTACCGATGTCTCCAGGTGTGCTGGATCATGGTTGTGCTCTCAGCTCACATTCTTTCTGAGCTTCCTCTCTGCTCTCACCAGATCTGGACACTGACACTTGTTCAGTGAGGATACATTTTACCCTAATAAACCAGTCCTCAAACTTCTGCTGAGCAACTGCTTCAGCTCAATGGCTTGCCAGAGAAGGGCAACTCAAACCCGGTGGCTTTACTCTCTT
The DNA here is from genome assembly GCF_963264785.1 of Psittacula echo. NCBI lineage: Eukaryota > Metazoa > Chordata > Aves > Psittaciformes > Psittacidae > Psittacula > Psittacula echo. The sequence continues at coordinate 99,681,563 of NC_137736.1, forward strand.
ACTCACGTGTGCTGAATGCCTGGGATGTGAGCAGATATTGAAGGCTCACCTTTTCCTGGAAGGATGATGGGAGACCAGGGCTCCTGGCACAGCCTCAATGGCCACAGAGAATGAGGTCTGGGTCTGATGTCAGCCCAGTGAGGGACATGCTGCAGCAATGAAACATAGGTACCTGCCCTCAGGGGCTCACTCACAAATCCAAATGCTTTCCTGTGTATCCTCAAGGTGTCAGAATCCCTGAGACACTAGAGAAGACCTTAGCAGAAAACCCTTCAAAAGCTGAAAAATAAAATGGAGGGACAGGAACTGTTAAAGAGACATTAATACACAAGTAAACAGGACCACAGAGTAATTCTGGGTGGAGAGGACCTCTGGAAGTCACATGGTCCAAACCCCTGCCCAAAGCAAGGCTGGCTTTGAAGTCGAGCAGGTTGCTAAGGGCCATGCCCTATCAAATTCTGAGTATCTCTGAGGGGAGAGGCTCCACAGCCTCTCTGGGCAATATGTGACAGCGTCAGACCACCTTCATGGTGAGATCTTCTTCCCTAATATCCAAATAGACTTTGCAGTTTGTGTCATCCTTTCACTGTGCACTTCTGAGAAAAGTGAAAATGTCAATGTAAAATAAAAATGGAAAAATTAGAGTAGTAATATATAGTAATAGACATCAAATAAAATATTTCAGACAATCTGTTTACTATCTGGAAACTTTCTATTTAAAGAGAAATATCCCTGAGTGGCTGCTATCACTGCAGTGATGCGCTATCTAGGAACAGTGCAGCAGTGTTTACAGTCACCTTGCTACAAAGGATGTCAAAGCATGTGAGTCAATTAAGAAATAAAATAGATTACAGCTGATCACAGCAGACAATTAACTTCTATTTCCAAGAGTGACAGCTGCATTCAGTTATGTTCAACATTTTGGCAAATTGATGCAAAAATATGAATAGATTTGTTTTCAAAACTGATCTCAAGCTGCAATTTTTTGGACACTTTATTATCATGCATTCAGACTCTCAAAAAATCACTCTCAGCTCCTTAGACAGAAAACAGGCATATGAATTGCCCTCAGAACTGACTGTTAATTTTTGGTCAATTTTGAAACAATGAATGCTGCTTTGAAAATGTAATCACTCTTAAAATACTTTATCCTTTTTAATTTTTTTTTTTTTTTTTTCCCCAGCAGAAACTGGATTAGACAAATTCAACCCAAATTCATTTTTGCTCTTCTGGAGCAAATTTTTGTCTTGTCAAAAAGAAATATTGCCTGGCACTGATAAGGAAGGAAATCCCAAGGAAAGTGGAACACATGGAATGAACATCCTGTAAAAGGTCATTTTCAGACAGAGGTGTTTTTGGAGAGGTGAGATACATAGCAAATATATATGGGGAGACTTCTTTTGCATGGGGAACTATCAACTGTGGATGAAGTCTGAGACCAAATTACTGAGAAAAAGTTAGTTTGTTTTACTTGTCAAGAAAATACAAAACTGGCAGTGGGCTAGCTAGTGTTGCATAGGACGGGATGTTTGGTGATTTGAGGAAACAGTGGAGAGACTCCAAAAGGGTGGGCGATGTGGCTGAATTGATCAAAAATAGGCAGTAGCAGGTGCCAGTTGTGTGCAGACTGCAGGAGATACAAGGTGGTTATGGCTGAGAGTAACACTGTTGTCTCAGGTGTGGGATGTGATGCTGACAGTGGGTCTAGAGTAATGTTTCTGCACGATCCCAGACTCCCCACATGTCACCTTCAGCAAAGCACTTCTTACTGACACAACAAGAGTAGTGGGTCCCTAGCAGAGCAGTACCACACATCTACAAAGCCCAGGAGCATTCTGGTTTAGGGGTTCTTTAGAACCATAACCCTAACTTGAATTCTGATTTCTCATCTGGGCCACAAATGGTGCTGGAAATCTCAGTTCCAACCAGCCACTCAGATTAGGGTTAGGGTTCAAAGAGACACGGAGACAACAGGGACTCCAGGGACATCGGTTAGGCATGCTAAGGGAGCACAACACTGCACCAACATTGCTTCTTGCTTGCCTGTCTTAGCTAGGACATCCATGGTGCTGGGGACCTTAGCCTCAGATCCAACCTCCTGTTCAGATTAGGGTTAGGGTTAGGGCTCAGAGATCTAAAACGCCTACAACTCCAGAGACACTGACGCTGCAAAAGGCATGGCAAGGCAAGAACAACTGCACCAACATTGCTCCCTCCACATCTTTCCCATCTGGGAAACCGATGGAGCTGAGGTTCTCAGCCTCAGCTCCAACCTGCCATTCATACAAGGGTTAAGGTTCAGAGAGCCACAACGGCTACAGCTGCAGTGACACTGACACTGCTAAAGGCAAGCCAAGGGGACCACAGCACTGCACTCATTGCTGCCAACACATCTTTCTCATATGGGCCACCCAAGTTCTTTGAACCCTAAACATAATCAAAATGTGACTATCTTACAGTATGTTTCATGTAATTAGTTATCTTTTTATTTTCTTTCCTTCTTTCCTCCTTTTTGAAACATTGTCTGCAACTGTTCTGTATGGTAGTTTAGAAAGGAGGATAAACTTGCACTTTTCAGCAGCCTTAATTTACAAACTGTAACTGTTCATACTTTGCAAAGAAATGCATGGTTCTTCATCATTTTGTTGTATTCAAAATGATGAATTTGTTCATATTCTGAACAGAAGTAGGATGCAGAAATTGTCAATTGTGTGTTAAATAAAGGTATGTTTGAATGAAAGCCAGACCGGAATTTGTATTAGACAGTACCTTCAAGAACAAGGATCACTTTTATTTCACTTTATTCTGTTTGTAGGTATTTTTGGATGGATTATAAATATCATTCTCACGAAAAAGTTCCTCTTCCTAACAGATTCTGGGTCAAGTTGTTAATATCAACTGTGTGGTGATAGCCAACTTTTGTAGAAATAGTAAAGTGGGAAATTCAATGGAAAGAAAACATTTCTTCTGTTCCAGAATGTGGGCAAATGCTTACGGGTGAAATAGAGCTGAAGGGCAAGAAATGTATATATTTTTTGGCCTGTCCCTCCAATATATCCATTGATTTATGTCAGGAAGGCAGCAGAATATGTTCCCATGACTTTACAAGCTTGCTTGGGAAAGAAAGACCATTTTCACTTATATTATAAGGGTAGAATCAACCCTACTTGGAGATGGTTTAATGCTATTTCAGTGACTGAAGGATGCGCAGAGGTAGGAATCACACAGGGTCTCTCAAGAGTTTTGTGCAATTTCTTTTTTTATAATTTCAATTTGGATGCTGGGTTGGACACAGAAGCTGCACATTTTAATATTGGTGGTGTCTAGCTCAAAACCAAGCCTGGTCTGTGAGCCTGTTCATCTCTCACACGGTTCAGGACGTGCAACCTTACCCTGACAGATGTAGGAAGAAATGTATCTTGCAGTAATTTTTAAAGTTTCCCCCAGAGAAACTGAGTTGTTTTGAAAATGGGTGTGATCTAAATAAAGAGCCCTTCAGAGACTGGATGTCTTCAGAGGCCAATGACAGGCTGGGCAGCTATTTGCTAGATGAATCTCCACCTGCTGCAGGTGATTTGACATGGAAAGGGGAAAGACCTACCTTTTGTTTTAAAAGGTGCTTCTGGTGCTCCCAGTGCTGCATGGCTCTGACTTCACAGCGGCCACTTGAGTTGATCTTGGACTGGGAGACAGTCTATATTATGTCTGGGACAACTGGGCATACCCCAACAAAAATAGCTCTTACACGTTTTTCAAGTGTTTTAATAGAGGGCAGGGGATTTAAAGGTAGGAGGATTGATTTCGTCCAGAGAAATGCTCTTTTACAGCCTGCAGCCAGCTGGATGCTTGAGGAGCTGCTTTAAATGGGAAAGGAGGGAATAAAATAATTATCCTTCCCTAAAAATTAAGGGTCCTAAATTGATTTCACTCGACTTCCACCCTAAATGGAGTGACTTATGATTTACAGCAAGGTGAGATCAGAATCAGGCCTGCAGTGCTGTGGGCTTTTTTTTGCAAAAGCTATTTTCATCTCTAAATGTCATGGACCTTTCTGGGTCCCATCTGTTCAGGGGTGTCTGCAGCATTACTCCATAGACAGGGTATTTTTCTGGGCAGAGATTTCATTCCACTGATTATTCACCAGCCTTAGTGATATTGAACTTACACAGTCTATCTGACTTCACATTTTGGGGTAAGTTGGCTAGAGAGTGCTTTTCTATGCCCTTTGAAATAGATCTTAGTGGTAGTGCTTGCTATAAGAGCCAGATTTCCGGCCCTGAAAAGCAGCTTGGTCCATTGTAACAAGTTGCTCTAGATCTGGAAGTTTTCTTTATATTACTGTCATGTCTGAGGTTTGATGTGGAAATGAGAGTTTGTGGATCAAAAAAAGATAATTTGATCATCAGTTTTCTGCCTCTCCAATTCCAGCAGCTCTTCACTGATAGCTGTTGCTCCACTGGAAAAAATCATCCTTTGGGAGGTATGATTTGCTCAGAACAAAATCAACGCATCTAGTCATTCCACAAATAGCTTTCAGGACATGCTACCCAGGCCATATTTATGTGTCTGCTACATCTCTTTCCTTCATGTTGTGTGATGGAAATTCAGTGTAGCAGGTCTGTATTGGGAAATGAAACATCTGAGAACACGCTGGAGAGGTCAGGAGGGGTGCAGGGGTAGACGGATGCCTATGACTGCTAACTGAGGCCCTTTGGAAAACTGTTTTTTTTTTCACTCCCTATTACACAGCTTTTACAGAAAGCAATCAGATAGGGGGATTTCATCACAACATCTGCAAGTCAATATATCCTCTTAATGTATATAGCTGCATCCCCTCAAAGAATCCATGCTGCTCATGGTGGTTAAAGTACAGCTCCAATTTGTGAGAACTAATCATAGGGTCATAAAAGCAACTAGGTTGGAAAAGGCCTGTAAGATCATCAAGTTCAATTGTTACTGCAGGACTGCCAAGACCACAACTAAAGCGTATCACTGAGGGCCTCATCTACATAGTTTTTGAACACTTCCAGGGACAGTGATTCCATCACTTCCGTGGGCAACCTGTTCCAATGCCTGAGCACCCTTTCTGTGAAGAAACTTTTCCTAATATCCAATCTAAACTTCCCCTGGTGCAGCTTGAGGCCATTTTTTCTTGTCTTATCACTTGTTACTTGGGAGAAGAGACCAACTCCCACCTCACTACAACCTCATTTCAGGTGGTTAAACTACAACCTCGTTTCAGATGGTTAATGTACTTAATAATGTATGGGCCCACCTGAGGTGAGAATTGTCATAGCCTGGAAGTTTTTGTAAGCATTCCCACCCCTCAGGGATCAGCTGGCAGATCACTCTCTGCAATGAAAGTTGGATACTGAGGCCCAGAGATGTAAATGAGCAGCTGAGGGTTTAGTTGTTTAAAGAGAAAATATGGTAGAATTCATGTGCCTGAATCCTAGACAGGGATTGTACCCTGTTGTACTATTGTTATTACTGTTACTTCACTGGGTTTCACAAGAGTGGTGCTGCTGTGTTGGCCCAGAACTGCTCCTATCTATCTTGTCAGTGTTGGGTGATGTGGTGCCTGTTTCACCACTCAGTACAGGAGATGTCCCTCTAGATGTTAAGAGGACCATGGTCTAAAAAGGTGTGCTAAGAGGATGCACAGTGTATTTCCACTAGCTCTAAAGGGATCTATGCATACAGATTCCATCTCTCAACAGACAAGCTCCGTCTCTGCTGGTACAGGAGCTCTCCTTCAAGGGGTGTTCTCCATCTCCCCTGATCAGGCTGTAGGAAGAAATGTAAGAGTTGCTGTGCCACAGAAGAAGGGTTCTTCTCCCTGCAGCCTGGGAATTAGATCTCTTAGCTGGAGGTGCAGAGCTCTGGGATGACTTAATCCTTTGGCATTACATGATTATTGGATAGAATATGTGGACTGTTTGGGAATGGGGAGCACACTATGGATGCTTCTGTATTTGTTTTTAGCATTAGCCATTGGATGTGTCTGTGGGGGGGACTCATCCCCTCTAACGGCCTATGTCTACCCCGAACAGAGCAGAGGTGGATATAGATAATGCCTGACACTGTGATGAGATTTGCCAGATGCTTTGGGTGACATGCACCGTTATTATGCCCATGCACAGATCAGAGTAAGTGAGGAGAAACAGGCCTTCTCTGTATTTCTGTTCTCTGCTCATTACTGGATAATTGCCAGGTATGTTCATGCAATTAATCCCAAGTTAATGCAGTAAAGCAGCCTCCTTCAGTCTAGCAACCACCTCACCCTTCAGGAAAAAAAAAGAAAACCCGAAAAACCTACTGCCATCTTGTGTCACACTGGTGTTTACCAGTTGGAAAGGGAAGAGGGAGAGAAACATAAAAGTAGTCAGTATTTAGGTATACAATATGATGCTGGTTTACCCAAGCCTGTAATTTTAATAAGCAGGTTCATCAGAAAAACTGGGGACCCTGAGGATGATCCTCATGGGAACAGGCAGCAGTACGGAGCCAGCTCTGACCTTTGTCTCCCAGCAAACACTTGTGCACCCACTGGTTGCATGGAAAACTGTGACTATTTTGATTTGCAAGCACCCTGTTTTGCAATGGTTTTGGAGACTACTCCCAACTGTGGTACTGATCCCAGTCATCTGTGGGCTGCAGATTGAGTGACAGCACAGCAAAGGACTTTTTTTTTTTTGAAAGCAACACTTCAAGAGTTGATCTGGATGAAATTTTGTGTTGGGTTTTGTGCCTTCTTTTCTTTCTTTTCCTGCTGAAAATGCTCTTTTAAGTCATTAACATTTTCTGAGAGGGAAAGGAGAAAAGCAATCAAAACATTTTGACTTGATAATTGAAAACAAATATTTCTTGCATTTGTTTTGAGATTTCTATTTTTAGAGGCTGACCTAGCCTTAATTAAAAAATAATAAAGTACTTCCCCTTCCTCTCTCCATTCCCCAGGAAAACAAAAGGCTTTGTATTTACTTTTGTTTGAAATAAACCTTTTGTTAGATTGAAGTTTTGAAGTGCTTTGTTTTGGGTGGGGACACTAAAAATTATTTGGTTTTGGTCAATCCCAACCAACTTTTGGCCAGTGAGATGTAAAAAAGTAATTATTTGCTTAGTTCTTCTCATGAGTTTGAGTCCTGATGCTGCAAGCATGAGAAAAAATGTTCTGCATTATGTTTCAGCCAGACATGACTGTCTTCAGTGCAACTTAGCCAAACCTCTCCTACGAAGGAACAGCATTTGTTGAACAGTTGTGGCAAATCACCCAGAGCTGTATGCAGTAAATAAAAGCCCATCCTTCCCTTGAACCTTTTGAGGTCTACAGCCTGAGGCAGCCTCTTGGGAGATCCTCATTTGGGTGTTAGATACATGGGCAATACCCACTGGAATGGATTCCAGCCTGACAAACAAAACCCAGGAATCTTTAGAGAAAGTGAGCAGACCTACTTGAAGCTGATGCAGATGCAGGTGATTCAGATGCAGGCATTAGTTTGCCTTTTGGTTAGAAGCTGCAGTGGAAACAATTCAGGGAGCTTTCTGGAGAAGGCCATGCAATGAGGTTTTGGCCCATAAGTTCATTCATAATTCTGGCTACAGCAGATGATACCACATTTTGAGATTGGAGGTGTATGGGCCATATTCTTCTTTGGAAAGGTGTCTGAATGGTCATGCCTTAACTCACAAATTTGGCTCATCACAAACAGAGTACACGTGTGAGTTTCCTATAACTTCAAGATATCGTGCAGTGACAGGAAACAAATGTAATGTGTGGGAACAGCGATTTGAAGAAAAGTTGAAGAAATACAGGGGTCCCAGGTTTGTTAGCACTAAACTACAACTAGTGCAGCATGCGTGGTATTGGAGACATCTGAGTTATCCCTGCAGAATTAAAGCACAAAATGCCTGCGGATTGTCATACTATACATATGTTCAACATCAATATTTAAAGCTGAGACAGTAAAAACATTTTGCAGAACTGCACAAATGGAGAGGGGAAAATTGATCATTGCATTTTGATTCGAAATACTTGTAACCTGAAACATGACTGTGCAGCTTCTAATCTGATATGGCTTGTCAAGGCCTATCTGTTTTATGCTGCAGGCTCAGACTTGTCTTTTAAATCACAGCCTGATGGTCAGAAATGCTCTCCTCCGGTGTGGTGAGATTTCATGCTGAATGCCCCGCTCACCTGGCGCTTGCCCATGGGACGCACTGGGTGATGTGCTAACCCCTTCAGCTGTCTCCTACCACCCTGCACCATCCATCTGCAGCCCCTGTCTTCATCTGCCTCTGAAGTGAGTCCCTGACTGCTTGTGACCTCTTTACAGCGCACCAGCAAAATTTAACAGGTGAGGACCTTGTCATAGCTATTTATGGCTTAAGTGGGAGAAAGATGTGAGAATTTTCTTTTCTGAATGTCAGTTATCCCAAACGGCTGCAGATGTGTAGATAGATGTAAGTGTTCCACTTCCTCAAGAATCTGTTTTCTTCCACGGATTTGGCTTTCTCATTGCAGAGCAGTCATTGACTTCTCTGTGCCTTTGGAGAAAGTTAGATTTCTTCTAGGGAAGTTATAAATCTTGGCAACATATCACAGTATTTTGAGAAAGATAAAAATCTGTTCTTTCCACAGGCGATTTTCTGTAACCCATCAGTTCTGCACTTTATTGAATAACTTGGTACTAAAAGCCAACATGCAGTTATTTTAAAACATTGCTATTAAATGGGGACCTTAAAGCCCTTCAAAACCTCAGGTGAAGTACAGTGCCCTCTTTTTCAGCCTAAAATAATTAGAAATATATATTGGAAAAGCTTGATTCTGACTGTATGTCAGATACCACATAATTTCTCCCATGAAGAAATTCTTTTTCTTTCTTGTTAATTCAGCTTATGCTGCAGTGTGAGGTATACCTCTTTAACCCTTTGCTGTCTTAGGCCATTGGAACTTTTATGGGCTTATTTGAAGAACAACATATCACTAAGATACCAACATTGTAAAATACCTTTAATTAGACATCTATGGGACATGGAATTGCTCAGTACCATATACCCTCTACACTGTTTAGTAGTCAAATGGTTAAAATTATTCGAAGGAGCTGGCAAGCTTCATGTGGCAAATTCACTGGAAATATATTTATTTTTACTGTGATACCAAGTCCACATAAAATGTCTTCAGAGAATCTGCTTGTGAAAACCTGGATTAACAATGGGGAAAAATAAAACAAGAGTGATAGTATTAATAAGTCTGGTTACAGCACAATGACTCTAAATTGGATAAATGCTGCTTCATGAAAGCAGACTTTCAAACCATCACAGGCTTATGCAGAATGTAAGTAAAACATTTATTGCAAATTAAAATGCAATAGAAGTCAAATTGGCACATTTTTCAAGTTCCATGTTTGACTCAGGCCTTCTCTAGAGCTTCCAGGGAAAAAACTCAGAGGTGGCAACCAGCCTGAGGGCACTGCAGCCCAGCAAACAGGAACTATAGAATTGTAGAACAGCTTGGATTGGAAGGGACCTTCAAAGGTCATCTAGTCCAACCTCCCTGCAATGAGCAGGGATGTCTTCAACTGAGTCAGGTTGCCCAGAACCACATCCAGCCTGGCCTTGAATATCTCCAGGGATGGCGCATCCACCACCTCTCTGGGCAGACTGTGCCACTATTTTACCACCCCCACTGTAAAGAATTTCTTCCTTGATTCCAGCCTGAATCTCCCCTCATTTAGTTTAAAACCATCACCCCTCGTCTTATCACAACAACACACCCACCTCACCCTGCCTTGGCTCTGGCACTGCCATTTCCCACCTTGACTTTGGCATGAGAAAATAAGCTTCTGAGCATCCTTGAAGCACAGGAAGCATGGGGGTACCTGTGACGGTGCTGCCTTCTACTCCCCTCCTCACAGGACTCTTCTCTTTCTCCAGTGATGGAAAAGCCCTGCTGTAAAGCTCAAAAACCAGACAAATACTGGTATGGGATCATCAAACCCCAGTGGCCTGGTTCAGTCACTCAACTGTGATTCTCCAGCCCATGGTGTCCTGTTGCACAGTGCCACTAAGCCCTGCAGCACCATGGCCTCCGAGCAGATTCCCGCTGGTGGCATGAACAACCTCAGTCACTGCTTACAGACTTTGCTCCTTCAGTTTTACCTGCAGGCTTTCTGCAGTCACAGGTTGGTTTGCTCAATTTCATAGCCAATGTCTGCTTAGCAGGGACCATGTTGTTTTAGCTGTTCCTGATAGTGAAATATAGTCCTCCTTCTCAGCTCTAGGAGCTAAATGTCACCAGAAATTGTGGCAGATATTAATGTAATAGGAACATATCATAATCATCTCAGAGTCTTCCTTATGTGGTCAGGGACTGTTATGCAGCAGGCCCATCTCATTCCCCATTTCTCGAGTGCACTTACAGCAAAAGCACAGACCTGCTCGCTTGTGGATGTACCCCACTATGCCCTGACAAGCTTCATCTTCTCTCAATTTGAGTGAGATAAAAAAGAGCAAACAAACCAAGTAAGCCATCAGCAGGACATCATAGTCAGCCCAGTCCCCTGGCTGCCTTTTGTCTCATCAGAGATGTAAGGGTGAGGAGTGCAGGATTTTGTGTGCTGAGGCAGTGCTCTTACAGGAACCCTAGGGTTTTCAAATGAGAAAGTGCTTAGAGGCAGTTTATGTAGCCAAAAATGAGGTGGTAAATGATTGTACTGAGGCCAATATGGGGGCAAGTTGGCGTGCCTATTTATAGGGCTGCAGAGCTGTCAAGCTATTTGATACATCTGTGGTTCTGTGTGGGAAAGCCCGTGACAGGTTTGGGTGAAAATGTGAAGCTCTTACGGATTTTAATATGATTTGAACTGCCATTTAATTTTTAATAAAACTTTGAATAAAGTCATGATTAAATGGCAATCATGAGTGGAAGATTCCACTTAAACATAAAACATGAGATTTCCCAGAATGGGCTAAGGTAGGTTTTATATTACGCACCTCTCTCTCAAATACATTGGATAATGGATTCTATCAAAATGGAAAAGAAAGGAAGGTATAGATTTTTAAAAAATAAAATCTGCTGTGTAGTCAGTAGTTCCACATTTTGGAAGAAATTGCTGAGCTTCTGGCATCCTTAAATAATACCCTTTTCACATGATAGTTACACTGCTCCAAAGACAGTATAATAAACCATGCCAAAAATTCTTCTGTTTCGTTTGCATGAAATTGAACTGACAGATATACCTGTCTATGTTACGTCCAAGAAAATGTCTTGCTAGAAACGTGTGAAAATATATTATATGACAGATGCTGAAAATGTTTCAGATACAGCAATAAATTGATTGTGGTTTCTGGACCAGATGTGAACTCCGTTTAAAATTCATCATGCTGGTCTCTATTTTAGCTCTGCACTTAAATAAATGCAGAGAAGTGGCTTTGCTTTTCAATGAAATCCATTATAAGAATAGAAGAGCTTCTTTCCACCTAATAAAGGATAGCCCTGACAGTAAGGCTTGCATCTGCAGAACAAGTATTAAAAGCACAAATTGAACTAGGAGAAAGCTGTGCCAGTTCTCAGGTTTTGCTTTATTAATGTGCATGAAAATGCTTGTCATGTTGAAGCCACTGCAAACAAGAAGACTGTGATGTGCATTATTTTCAGTTTAGATTGAGATTCACAGCCATAAAGCAACCAAGGAGGAAAAAGAATAGTGTCTCTCAAGAAACAGTGCTGTTAAATGGGAATGAGCCAGTTGCAAAGGTGCTACAGACATGACTGAGTGCCGAGAATCAGTCTGTGCTTCGCGAACCCTGTATTTCGAAGCCATGTGTTCCCTTTCCTTGCAAGGGAGCAGGGTGAGAGCCAGACTCACTTTTTGGCATATAGCTCAGGAGCTGCACTACCCAGCTGGGCAATCCAGACTGCTGAAGTCAGGTGCTTAGGCTGCCCCTTCAATCCACAGGCACCTCTGAAAACAAGCCCAGAAAGACCGATGTGCTGAGACTGGAAAAAGGGAGGAGGAAACAGGGAGCAAATGGGTGTTTGTGAGCATTTCCAGCCACCCTGCAGCTCTGGCACCTGGCTCTGAGTGGCATGATTGAGACCTCCTGCTCTAACTCCACACCTCTGAATCCTCTTCTGCTATGGAGATAGCACGTACCTTTTTCTCTAGAGCTGAGGGATCAGAGCTTGCCCATTCTTTTGTGTTAGTGCCCTGGCCGGAGAAGTAAGACCCCAGGGGAAAGGAGAGCCTGCTTGCTCCCCTCATTTGCAGGTGCCTGGTAGGGGATGGGTGCTTTTTGCTTGGGTCTGGCTCCTCCCTGGCCCATGACATTATTTTAATTTAAACCTCTTGTGGTCTATCAGGAGAGCTGTGTATCTTTGCAGTAACAAGTGTTAAGAACATAATGTAGGTTTTATGACTACTTCTCTAGGTCCGCTAATTGCAGTCAAGGGGTTTTTTTACCATTCACTCACAAATTATGATTCTCTCTCCTCTTCTTTTTCTAAAGGGAAACCAATTCGTTTATTACCCTACACCAAAGCAACATCTACAAGGAAGGGAGAAATGACTCCTATGGGCATCTCCCAATAAGTCTGTCCTTTCTTTTAAAGGATATTTGAGGCTGTCATTTGATACAATATTAAAGATGCATGAAGTCCTTTCTGATGTCAGATGAAGGCTTTCTTAAAGTAAAGCAGCTCTTAATACGTGCTACATCTAGCCCTCATTAGCACAATACCCTGTAATAGAGAAATATTTATGCTCATAGGACACCAACAGTATTGATTATATGTGAATTTTATTACTATCCGCTTTCGTTTTGCCTTTAGAGATTTCATTGAAAAGTATTCCCCAAATTATGTAAAACCTGATATTTCAAAAGCTCTCCTATTGTGATAGACTGAGTCAGAACTGTTTAATTTACATAGAAATTTCTTTTCCGATAAGTATCTGCGAGTCCTTTACACAATCACACCACCCTTTTATCCTCCAGTGGCTTCTACTTGTCTGAACTGCCTGTCCATAAACACTCCTAATACTGGACTGTCTCTTTGTTAAACACGTGCATAGTACCCAGCAAAAACCCTGGACTGCCATGAATGTAGCTTCTGTCCTCTCTGTAACTTGCAATCATACTGCAAGCCAGAATCCCTGATTAAATTACAGTTGTTATGTGGGTTGGACTGGAGGGTTTTCTGAGTTTTCTGCTTGTTAAATACACTGTTAACACTGTCAGTTTTACTTTGTTGAATGTTATGAATCTCGTCATGGGCTGAAAACCTTTGAAGGTTATATAGCTGAAAGTATTCGATAAATTTATTTATTTATATGTAAATACATATTTATATGTATATATAAATAATATGCATTTTATGTATAATATATATGTAAGCTAAATATACATATTCAGCCTATATCCATGAAAAGTTATAGGCTCAAAATATTAGTTAAAATTAATACTTTTGCAGTTCTTATATTTTACTTGGGATATGAGAATCTTTAATGTTCCTGTGCCCTGGCTTCTCTCTGAAATTGCCTTTTATTTTATTTTATTTATTTATTTATTTATTTTTTTAAATTTTAACACAGCAGCAAACAAATACACAGAAGTTAAATAGGAAAATAGGAGCTTCTCAGACGTTCACAAAAGCCAAGAGTTGGGTCTTCAGGAATAGCAATGCATATTGCAAACCTCATGTTTGAATCATGTTATTTGGCAAAATTTTTTTCCTAGTTATGAAAAGATAATAATCCCATCCACAAAAACCACTATTGCCCAGAATAGGATTTAAATCATGATTGATCCAATGTGAGGCCAAGTAACCCGGCCATCTTCTGATTTAACAAAAACAACTTTTTCAAAATCAAGACTGAAACTTGCCTCTGAAACAGTCCTCTACACACCCTGCTTTGTCCAAACAGTCCTGAAGAGGGCTAGTTGTAATGGAAATGCTGACACAAGCTTAGCTGTAGTGATGCTGTAAGACACTGTTATGCTAATATAAGCATTACACTCTAAGAAAACATACTGAGTTAGTGATACATATCTTGAAGAAAATTGCCATGGGAACAAAGGCTGGATGCCACTTGGATGCCAATGTTTGTAAGTGAGGTACATGTATGGACCTTCACAATGGCACACATTTTATCACCTTTTACTAAAAATAGGCCCTTAATGAAAAATAACCATTAACTTGTTACTGGGTCCTCTTTGGCTTGGCAAAGCCTGCTGTTCTTCTTTTCTTTGCAAACACTGCTCATTTTCTCTTGGATGTGATAATGTTTGCTATCAGCAACACAGATGGGCACAAACTGCTCAGAGGGACAGGGAATCCCCTGCAGCCTGGCTGTTTTTGCAACTTAGGAAAGCCATTTCTGTGCCTCTACCAATATTACATTAAAGGGCTTCTGGTTGCTGCCCAGGGTGTGAGGATGTTGAACACTAAACTTGGATCAGTAGCATCCTTTCCAAAAGGAAATCTGACTGTTTCTCTGCCTTCTCTTGATGTTTAACAATTTCCTCATAGCACGTGTCAAAGTCTCTTTTTGCATTCATCTTAGTGTGGGCTAAAGAAAAATGCAGATGTTGCCCTTTGCTATACTGGTGCCTTCAGCAGGATGTTTTACTATATTCATTGCTTTTTTTTTTCCTCTTGCTTTTAGAAAGACTCTTGTTTTCTTCCAAGTGTCTTGTATCTCTCCTTTGGAGAGTAATGCAAGGGTTTACTCAACCCCAGCATCATACACAACAACCCCAAAATGCTATTCCTGATTAGATGATGCTGCTTAGTACCCTGTGGAGCTGGGCTACAGTGAGGCTTAACTTCTCAGTCTTCAACCAGCCTCATACCAAACACGGTCGAGAGATTTCAAGCATGTGGAGCACTGGGCCAAAGCCTGGGACTTTGGGATGGACCGTCTCCTTCCAGTTGTAGTTGAAGTTTTTAAAAAATCAATATGAAATCAGATATTCCATTCATGAGATTGCAGTCCTTGAATGAACCATGAAGCCATGGGCTGGAAGCTGTGTGTGCATTGGGGCATTCCTGAAACTTGTAGCAATATCCTAAAGCTCTCACGCAATTACAAAGTCTAAAGGGCATGCTCAGAAAGTGTGAGGCAGCCAGGTAAGGTTTGCAGTTGTGTCTGAATGCTTCTGAACTCACATCTCCAGCCCTCATGAGTCTATTCACCATTGTATAACCTCTTGGTCTCTCCTGGGGACCAGCTGGCTTTGACAAATGGGTCATGCCCAGAAAGCCCCGAGGAAGGTTTCTGAGACTCTTGAGAAATGAATGGAGTAAGTGGGGATCAAATCCTTTCAGAAAAAAGGGGAAAAATAAGTGAACTTGGATTACTCATATCCTGGACTCCTGGACTGCTGCTCTGTGGGACAGGGAAGGGATAAGACCTGTCTGGCTTTTTGTTCCTTCTATTTTTCATTCCAGTGACTGAAAATTAAACAATGAGATGTGAAACATAAATAAGGGACACTTTTCAGTTCCCCCACCATCCTTTTGTGTCTCCGGAAAATGATTTAGGTTGATTTGAGCTGACGTTTTGAAAACCTTTTACTGGTTCAGCAGCCAAGCCTGAATGTTGGCCACTTGCACCGCTCTTGCTCCTTGAGCGAGAGTGCTTCCTGGGGACTGGCTGACGGCAGCCCTGCATGAACCTTGCCAAGAGCACCAGCAGTAGGCCTCTCTAGAACAGATTGAATTCTTGACCTCTGAATATGCTATTTCTAGACATATCGGTGTCCTCTCCTTAAATTAAAGCAAAAGCAAACATGAATTTTGATAGAAAGGGCAAGTTGCCGATAGTTGCTTACATGGAGGTAATAGAATCACAGAATGGTTTGGGTTGGAAGAGACCTTAAACATCATCTAGTTCCAACCCGCCTGCCATGGGCAGGGACACCTTCCACTAGACCAGGTTTCTCAAAGTCCCATCTAACCTGGCCTTGAGCACTCCCAGGGATGAGGCAGTCACAATTTCTCTGGGCAACCTGTGCCAGGGCCTCACCACCCTCACAGTGAAGAATTTTTTCCTGATATCTAATCTAAACCTACCCTTTTTCAGTTTAAAGCCATTCCTGTTGTCCTGTCACTGCATGACCTTGTAAAAAGTCCCTCTCCAGATTTCTTGTAGGCCCACTTTAAGCACTGGAAGGCTACTATAACATCTCCCCAGAGGTAATGGGACACAAGGTGCCAGTTTGTGGCTGTTTTTATGGTTTTGGAGGCTGCCTGAAGCATTGCAGGAGAAGGTCCTTATAGCTCACCCCAGGGCCTGGGATGTACCATGACATGCTGTTGTAAAACCTGCCCAGGGCACAGCTATCATCACCAGGGCATCCCAGCCCAATGCAGCTGGTTTTGGACAAGGTGACCTACCTTTGTCGCATGAGGCTTGCTCTTACTCTCCTTGGGGACATGCAGAACAGCAGGCATGGTGACAGTGTCTCAGGTGGGGTCACAGTTTTTCCAGTTCCTGTTTTCTTTCATCAACACTGCTCTGGGTTTTTATCAGCAAAAAAGCAGCCAAAAAAAATGTGTACTTTCTTATGGAGCTGCTGATAATGAGATTTATCAAGCCCCTTAGTTTTCTGGGGAGTCTGTTGCACACTTTCAGGATCTGCCTGTAGGAAACCTCTGAGCCCAGATAGGTTTTTGACCTGTTGTGAGTAGTTTTAATATGTCACGCGTGCACTTGTCAACCACCCTTCTTCCTACAGCTTTAGGTGGACTTTTAGATGACACAGTCTGTGACTGCTGGGTTCCTTGAAGACAAAACCTGAGACTGTGAAATTTAAGCTTCTGGGAGGGCAAAGTTGAAGATGAAGAAATGATTTAATATAGTTTGATAATAACTGCCATTGAGGAAGATTTTACTCACTGTTTTGAGTGGAGTTTTGTAAGGGCTGACAGCTTCATGTCTGTGTGGATTGCTTTGCTGAGGTCTTGCTACAAAATGATGAAGGAACAAGTAACCTGTGCCAAAACACTGTTAGCCAGGATGTCCTGGGTAAACAGAGATTTTTAGAAAGTGTTATTTATAAAAGTTGGCAAGTGGAACCATTGCATCAGTGAGGAATTCAACAACGCTGTTAAATTACCAGAGTGAATTGACTAGTTGTGCATGTGGGCATATCTTCAACTAAACGATACTAGGCGGGGCTGCAAGCTCTCCAAAGTACTGTTATTTTCAAGCTAAGCCTCAGATAACCTCCAGTCCTTTAAAAATATCTGTTGCTGAAAATAAGTCCTCAGATAACCTTAATCCTTGGATAACCCACATAAAATCAAAGGCGAGGAACTAACAGGAGAAAGGGGACTTGGAAAAAAACTTGTTCTCATATTGCCCACACATGTGAGCAACACACTGCTGCTGACTAGCTGCTATTTTTACATATAACCCATGTGTTATAAGCATCCAAAAAGGGTGCTTTCCTTTGCTTGGCAGCATGATCACTGTCTTGCTCATTTAGTCAAGGGTGCCCTTGGTTGTCTGATTACTCATGGAGCAGTAGATGCTGCTGGCACTCATGTTCTTACTGTTGGCTTCACAGTCTGGGTCCTATTCACCTGGGTAGGACCCAAACCATGTTTTGGCAGACCTAGACAAGATGGGAATAGAGGTTGAATGGGTCTCAGAAAGATGCCCTCAGATTGTCTGAGACCTTCAGATAGGATTTCTGTAACAGCAACAGGGAACAGACGTTTCCTAGCTGACAGTGGAGTTTTAAAAATTAGGTTTGGAGTGACTTAGGCTATGTCAGGACATGTGAAAAGGGCACATTTCATGGAAAAACCCCCCCAAAACAACAAACCCAACCAACAAACCAAAATCCCTCAAAACCCCAAGAAGAGATCAATTTCCGTGATATCTCAGCACCCTTGAGCACTGAGTCTTCAGCTGTGGCCAAACTTCAGAGCAAGGTAAGGAAGAAACCAACCAGTCAGAAAACATGAAGCCAGATGCACACTAGGGTAAAAATCCAATACTTCCAGGTTCTTGCAGGTGAGCTGCTGAAGCCCCAAACCATACAATTACAGTCATGGAGTGTTTGATAGCCCTTGATGAGTGAATATAGTGTCCTCCAGGGTGGAAGTCTGCCTGTCACGTGGTGAACAAGGTCAGAAAGCATCTATGTGGTTTGTGAACTTTCCTGCTGGGTGTGCATGGTCTTTTCTGCCAAGCAAGGAGGTCTTGCACAGCACTTGGCAAACAGTTCAGCTAAGTCCAGGGGCACAGAAGTTTGATAAAGCAGTTTGCTGCCCCAGATAGCTCCTCTGGGTGGGATTTGGCAGCTCTAGTAGAGGCTGAGAGTAAAGTTTGAATTCATTCATCTGACAATAGAAACCTGAGCCAAAGCTAACACAGAGTTTTATGCTCATTTACAGACCTCTACAGACTAAAGGGTTCATAAAGGAGTTCACTGATACCTTGTTGACAATGGTGATGAAATACCCTGACTTGTCATCCTGGGAGATTTCAACACACACATCGACATAACTGTGGATACGAAGTCTCACAAACTCACCTCCTGGCTTTCTTCCCAAACACTCTGCCTGGATGTCTGCAGTGACATTTACAGTCAGCCTCAAAGGGTCCCCTTTACTGAGTCTGAGTGGCATGTGTCACCCCAACAGCAGATTTTAGGGCTGCTTGCAGAATTTGGTGAAGCCCCCTGTACATGGGCAGTACTGTAATGATATCAGTAGCCAGGACCACAGCATATAGTCATGCAATGTTCCTTGGCCTGATGCCTGCACATGTGCTGCAGAGAAGGTGATAGCCATGATCAGTGGTGGAGCTGAACTCTGGCAGATCTCCTAGCTTTTGCCGTGCTTGGGGGTCACAGTGTGGGTGTGTATAAACTTAACGATGACCTTAAGGGTCATCTTTCTTCTTTTCTCTTCCTTCCTTCCTTCCTTCCTTCCTTCCTTCCTTCCTTCCTTCCTTCCTTCCTTCCTTCCTTCCTTCCTTCCTTCCTTCCTTCCTTCCTTCCTTCCTTCCTTCCTTCCTTCCTTCCTTCCTTCCTTCCTTCCTTCCTTCCTTCCTTCCTTCCTTCCTTCCTTCCTTCCTTCCTTCCTTCCTTCCTTCCTTCCTTCCTTCCTTCCTTCCTTCCTTCCCTCCTTCCCTCCTTCCCTCCTTCCCTCCTTCCCTCCTTCCTTCTTTTTCTTCTCTAAACCAAATTTGACATGACATAGTGAGCATGATTTCCTTGCTTTAACTTCAGCAACCTGCTTCTTTTCTCTGACTCTTTTTTCCTGGTGAACAGCCAAAGATCCTCTATGCTGTCCTGCTACTGTAGGAAGAACTGCACAGAACCAAACCTAGCTGCTGAAACAGCGATGAAGAAAAAGTTCCTTTGCTTCCTGTTGTTAGAGATAGCTTGTTGCTGGTCAAATAGGCCTTTGACATGATCATAAGAACAGAGCTGTTAATGTAAATGAAGACACATATTTTTTTAATTACTTGCTAGAAAACATTTAGCCATTGTTCCCCAAATCGGTGAATCTTGTCTCACAGGTGCAGTTACCAAGAGCTTTTCTGGTGTTTTTATTTTCATCCAAGCATAACAGAACTTGACTTTAGATCACATACCTTCTGTTACTGAAATCTGAGTAATGCATTAAGTAATGGATGAATCTGTCTGGATTGACTAATGTGGTTACAGGAGTTTATCCTGATTTGAGATGTATGAATCTTGGATAGGAAGAGCCAGCTTTAATAAAGTGCAGATACCTCCTGGGGACCATGGGGGGAAGGGGATGTTTGGGTGCCCACATTCCTCCCCTGCATGTGCCACCCACCCACCCACCCTACCTTTTTTCTCTTTTTTTTTTTTTGTCATTTTTCCTGGCACACTGCCTAAAGGAATGAATTAAGCCTGTTAAGGCTTGGGTTGATGTTTTGATGTTTTGATGTTTATGGCCCCAATAGCGTGATGATTGTTTTACGATGTTTGTGTTTTGGCATCAGTGATGCTGTGATGTTTGCACTGCGATGTTGTCATTTGGGGAGGGCAGGCCCATGGCCACATTACATATATGTATCCCATACACAGTATAAAATGCACATATAAATCATATATATGAATGCTGTATGCCTGGGGTGTGTGCTCAGGGGCCCTCATTCCACAAGAAAGTGCTCATGAGGAACAAGTGCGCAGTCACGCGGCTGGGCATGAAAAGGTTGAGGGTGGCTTGCAAACCCAACAGCCTGACGAAAATTATCAGTGTTGCAGGACCTCACACAGGTTTTCATCAAAAGAAATGCCCTGTGTTGGCCCAAAAGTGCCAGTTCTTGCCTGCATCTTCAGAAAACTCTCCTTTGGAAGGTGGAGGGAGCCCCTGTGGCCAGGACTCATGCCCTGCAGCTGGTGGCATTCCCATGTGAATGTAGAGGTGGGGACTGAAACAATCCGAGGGTGATGTGAGATTGTGGTGCTCCCTAGCAAGAGAAAGAAGATAACTTTCAGAACTTGAAGGATGAAGCCTTTGCCTAGGAGAGCTGCCTGCTCTGCTCCCTCTGGTCATAGAATCATAGAATTGTAGAATCAAGTAGGTTGGAAAAGACCTTTAAGATCGTCAAGTCCAACCACCTGAGGGAGTTTCTTAGACAATACCTTGACAACTTGGTGCTCACAGACATGTAAATAATTTTTTTTAAATAATTTTCTTCTGAACTAAAGACTGCCTTGACAGCTGCTCCTTCCTGCAGTATCTTTCTTCAGCTGAAGTGCTGTTGAAGATATGATGTAAAACAAAATGCAGTCCTTCAGCGTTAAAGCCTCCTTCTTCCCCGTCAGACCAAATACTGCTTCCTTGCTTATCTTGTGGGCCTTTAAGTGAAGCTGGAACCATGTTTCTGCATCAGTGACCACATGTAAGAACTGCTCATTTCATGTTCCTTTTTTATTTTCCCTCTTGCTATTGTTATCAAACTTTTGTCACCAGTTTCTATTTCAATAACTAATGTGTAATCTGTAAATGCCAGACCCCTGGTCCCATCCACAAGGCAGATCTAAATGTTCTTTAGCTAAACTGTGTTTTTTGCTTGATCTGTCGGCACTCTTACCACATATGCTGCAAAAAACCAAGTGCCTTTGTTCTCCTAAAGCAATACTGCCCCAGGCTGTCCTTCCAGTAGACATTAGTTCTTTTGTTTGGATAAAAGGGTGTCATCACTCATTCAGGATGAGAATATGATTCAGCCCTGTCTCTACACATTCATGGCCCAGTCTTCATAAATACTTGTTTTTACAGCATATTGTATGTGTATTCAAATGGCTGACATCAGTGGGCCAAATTCTGCCCTGACATGAATCTGCTTCGGTTCTGTTATTCATGTTGGAGGAATTATGGGGAGTCTAAATCAGAGGAAAGTATGATCTGTACTCAGTCCTATTTCAGTGAAGGCTTCCTCTGAAAATAATGAGAGTGCTAGCCACTGTATGTAACTACTCCCAAATCAAGAACAAACCATAAAAATAGTTAAGTAAACTCATTTTCCATTAAGTGTTTCTGGGACTGTGTGACCGCAAATGCCTTTGTAAATTTCACACAGTACAGACAACTATTCTACGATTCTATTGGGTTGCCCAAGGAAGTTGAGAATGCTCCATCCCTGGTGGTGTTCAAGGCCAGGTTGGACAGAGCCTTGGGTGGCATGGTTTAGTGTGAGGTGTCCCTGCCCATGGCAGGGGGGTTGGAACTAGATGATCTTAAGGTCCTTTTCAATCCTAACTATTCTATGATTCTATGATTCTATAAGCAAGAAATGGGGTGGGTTTGTCCCTCCCTGATAACAATGAAAACTGAATGTGAGGCCTTTTTACTGGAAACTGGGTCTTTGAGACAAAATCCCACTTTTGTTATCTCAATGTCATTAAGACAAAAAAGGTGCATCAAAACAGAGGGACCTATGAATGATCCCCCATGCCTGGAACTGCAGCCTGAGCTCCCTGGTGCAGCAGAATTCGTGATAGTGCTTACTCCTTCCCACCCTGGTTGCCACCCCAGGAAAGCCTGATGTGAAAAATCTGGTGGCAATGGTTCTGTGTCCTGGCCAAGTCCTTGCTCTGGGGCCAGCCTGCTGAAGCATGTGTGTCACACTGGATACTCAGGCCACTTCATGATCCCTGTAGATAAACTTGCAAAGGAGAAATTGAGAGTTTCATGATGGTTTGGTTTTATTTATATCACTTGGATTTTAAAAAAAATGACATTAAAAGCTTCAAATGAATTGTTCCCAGAAAGTATCTTCCAGGATTTTCTGAAATGGCAGGGGTCTAAACAGCAGCCTATTGAAGCACATTTGATTTTTTTCCACTGCTTTCATTGAACTTTGGGTCCATACCTATCAGGGAAGATCCTTAGTGTTGCTGTCATCATGTTGGCTTCAGGTAGATAGCTGAAATTTTGAGTGCTCACCTGAATTTACTGGAAATGCACTTTTAAAACATTACAGGTTCCTTCTTCTCAACTGGACTAAGATTGCAATTTCTTTTCTAGGAAAGCTGTATTTAGGCAGTGAAGAAGAATAATAATCAAACAGCATCTGCTAGAACCTCTTGCTCTGCTCCTGAAACTTTAGAATTTTTACTATGTCTGCAAGGCAGGGACCGGTGAATGCAATGGACTCTCTCCACCCTGAGATTTTACCCCTCTCTGGTTTTCCAAATGTGGAGTTTTCTAACATGTAGAAACTCTGTCCCAAACCGGATCTCTGCCAGCTCAGGGGAGAACTGGGGATGCTCAGACGACTTCTAAAACATTTAAAAACCTTTTGCCTGCAATGATTTAACTTGGTGCTAGGTTTATTTAATGATAGTAAGGGTGTGGTGTAAATATCTATAGTTTTGTGGGATTTTTTTTCTGGACAAAATGTATTAAAATTTGCTGTATTCGTTCTAAAAGATACAGAGAGATACAGGAGAAGAGTGACTTGAAAATAATTCCTCACAACATCTGTTAACACTGAGACGAGCTAATGTTACTTTATTTCATGAACTAAGGAAGTGGAAAAGAGCCTTAAGGAAAACACATTAGGATAAGCTTAAGGAAGAACGTAGAGCATATGATGGCACATTGGTAAGGAGGCCTGGATTGCCTTGGTTAGTAACTCACCCAACAAAATTCTTTTCTAATCTATGAATTTCCGTATTTACCTTAAAATGCTTTACTTAAGAATTTCCTAGGCCTAGCTATGGCTTTCCAGTATATATATATATGTATATATATACCAAACAGAAGGTTTCTGTTTGGTATGGAAGTATTTGTGATCAGCTAAATATTTCGTGGCCCTGTTGGTCATGTGTTACGGACTTCCTGACATGAAAATTTATTTTAAGGAAAGCTTGTCCTAACGGCTAGAAAAGCCTTGAAAAGCTCACCTGTTGAGCCTTGAAATCTTTTAAGAGACTACTCCAGTGTCCACCGAAGCCAAGCAGAAAGGCTTCCAGTGACTTTGGGATGTACTTTAGTGGAACACTTAAGCGAGGAGTAGGCTGAAGTGAGCATCTGCTTTGAAGATGTTAACATTCACAGGGCTGTACAACATCCATAAATGATGTGTCTGAGTACCTATTCAGTTTACTTTATTAAATAAGAGTATTTTGCATAAATCTACTGTCAACCTTTCTGGGACAAAGAGAACTGTCAGTTCTGAGCTTGGTTTAGGAGGCAATCAGCTTGTTAATTAATTTGACTGGAAAATTAATGGGGCATGTAACTAGGTGAATGTTGTTGAGAGACTTTATGGTTCTGTCTGTTCATTGCTGAATAATGTAGATGCTTTGGATAACTTATGAGAAAAACGATGGCAAAAACTGTGAAGTCATTCAGCATTATTTTTTTTTTTTCAGTGTTGAGTTTTGCAGGACTGACAGCACTGTATCTGCTATATAAATCCTAACCCTTCCTCTCCAGGAAGGGAGATGGGACTTTGTGGGGATTCTTGCTTGTAAGTGTCATCATAAAAATAAGACCTGCGAAGCTTTCTCTGTGATTCACCACAACGAAAGACCTTTTGTTTGGAAAGCCACACAAGACTGGTAATGGACTGCATACTTGACTAACACATCATGTACAAACCCAACCACTTAAAATCTTGGAAAATTCAGGATATCATAAATCTTACAACAACTATTTTTTCAATATTTTTTCAGATATTGAAAATAAGTAAAGTATGTTCCTATGTAGGGTCTAAGTACTCTGCCAACTTGCAACTGCAAAACCAAAATGCAGTATAATTGACTCACCGCTTCTACCAAATTGAAGTAAATAAACACTGGAGCCCCATTCATCAACCAGTCCTCTTTAAGGCTCCTCAAAGAGCTGCTGCAACACATGGGTCTTGTAGTGTGTCCTAAAAGTCAATAAATACAGATGGTTTCAGACTATAGAAAGGGATTTATGAAGCTTAGGAAGCTTTTTGGGAGTATCTTGTTGGCTATACCTTCTCTGCTCTATTGAATGGAACAAAATCCGGTCGCCAGTGCTTCTAATGCCTGCATCTCTGATAGATACATCACCAAGTATTTGTCTTATGAAGGATCTTCTCTGGAGGCTCTGGACTTCCTAGGCCCACACCATCATATTCAAATCAGTCAAGCTACTCAAAAGTAGCTGACCTGGGTCCCAGAACAGAGATGTGCATACCAGCTCTGTGATTGCCTCCTGAACCACAACCTGCTTCCAATTAAATTGCAGTGCAGCCTTGTGTGAAGGATGTGCTGCAGGTCTAAGCCAGAAATGGCAAAAATGCAGATCATGAGTGCAAGTTCTCCATCTGAAAGTAAGATTTGTGGCCATTTAGGCAGGCATATGTAATAAAATCTCTGAGACCTATTGTCAAGAATGAATGTAGCTCAGTTGAAGGAACAGGACCATGTACAGAGGGCCTCTGTATGAATGGTGTGATGGAGGTTCAGCAAAGGATAGCACTGCATAACAGAGTCAAATACAGATGTTCAAAGACTCAGAGAAACTGAGGACGTCTTGAACAACTGGTCTTGTTAAGCTTCATCACCCTGGATTCATAGGAAAAGTTTCTGTGATGACAGCCCTGAATTTCTCATGTGGCCTCCTAGGACATTAATTTTGATCAGTAAAGCAGAGAGAGACAACCTGAAGAAAGTAATGGGGAAGTAACACACAGTTGATGCTGCAAGATGACCATTTTTAAAGACGGAAGGATGGCTTTAGCATACTTGTCTACCTTCTGTAAGAAGAGAAGCATGCAAAGTTTGGATATATTTTACTCATTGGAAAGGGAAACAAATTTTTAATGGAGTGGTTGGTTTGAATAGCCAGGAAGATATTAAAGTCATAATGAAAAAGAAGTTTAAGAAAGGGAACGGTATACTTTTGCTTAGTAGAAAATCAGACTCCAGAGCAAATAAAGAATGAAGCTGTCCAAGCACATAAAGCCAACATGTTCAGTCACTGCTGACCCATCAGTGCTGGGAAACTGGACACATATTTCATGCAGTGGTTCCAAAGTTGGGTGAGATAATTCATATGAGTAGAATATTAAGTGGTTGGTTACAATTACATAAATATGAACAGTGAGGGGTTTTGTGTCTTTTTTTTTTTTCTTCCTTGTGACTTAACATCTCTTTGACTTAATCTGAATATTTTTCTCATTCTAGGTGTGAATAATAAGAAAATGAATATGCAACTTTGACCACAAATATTAACTACCATCTAGGAGCATTTAATACTACTTTTTAAGGCAGAATAATATTGGAAAACAAAGACTAGATTTACTAGGAGGGTGAGTTCAAAGGGTCATTTATTCAGGGGCTAGGATGCTCACCCAGGACCACAAAGGTCCAGACTTCCTCTCTGCCAAATGTAGAGCAGAGCCGTCAGTTCAAGCTCCCCTAACTACTAAGCAGAGCTCTCATTTATTCTGTTAGCATTTCAAATGCACTGAAGTTCAGCAAAAAACCTGATCTAATTATGACAGATAGAGAGAAATTGATTACAGAACTGAAGCAAATGTCTGCTATGTGCAGAATATCGTGCCTTGATTATATTTGTGTGCAAAGAGAGTAAAATATGAACCAGTAATATACATTCTTGTTTCTTCAAAAAGGCCAATTTTGTAAAGCTGAAAACAATTGTAAGTCAAATCTACTGGGAGAATTTAAACAGAAAAATGTGAATGATAATTGCAAACTGTTTAAAAACATTTTACTAAAATGCCATACTTGTTGTAAAACAAAACAACATAGCTTAAGTGAAAGCTGTTCTATTATACAAAACCCCACATGTAACAGTTGGAAGAAAAAAATGAAGCAACAAAAATTAATCTAAATCAGAAGACAGGAATGGTGATAAATTCATAAGGGAAGCTAAAAAAATGTAAGTGGAGGTATTTGCCTAACAGAGTCAAAGATAATACGAGTTAAGGACAAGGAGTTTTCAATTTGTGTTAGGGAAGAAAACCTATCAGTGATGTTTCTCTGAATGGATAGAAATGGTGGAATTATTTATACTAACACAGAAAAGACAAGAATAGCTTTCTGTTTTGGTTGGAAAAAAAACAGCTGAAAATATATAATCCCGCAATAGTGATGATGTATTTTCCATTACAACAATAATTCAAGAAAACTTTTAAACAGCAGCTTCTAAAGTAGGTATGTTAAATGAGAGCCTTGAACAACTTCTGTCCACAAGTTTGAAAAGAACAAGTCAAGAAACTCCTTTGGCTATAAATAATGGTCTTCCAGAAGACATTGAACACTAGAAAAATTTAAGAGGATTGGAAAGATACAGTTTTATTTATAAGGCATGTATGGGATGAGAACACCAGTCATGTGCATTTCCATTTTAATTTCTCTGGTCTTAAAGAAGTTAAGGTTGATGTTGGACTCTGCTAATAACTCTGTGAAAGAGATTATCATAGTAAAAACCTTTCAATAAATATTTCTGCAACTAACTTGATATCTTTTTCAAATAAGGTTATCGTTATGGTGAACACATCTAATACTATTTGATAGAAGTTACTTTGAATTCTTTTTGGCATTTAGCTTGGCACATGAAGAAAATCTGATTAAGAAAGCAAATATTTCCTTAATTATAAATCTTAATTATACAGACATGAAATTGGCCTGTCACACTGAAAGTGGGCTAAATGATAGGACATTGACTGGGCTGAAAACACGGTTTCTGGTGGAAATTTATGATTTCCTTGATGTTTTGAATGGAGTACTCAAACAAGTGATAGCTAATCTTCTGCTATTCAAGAGCTTTGTCTTGGAGATTTACATATAATTGTTTCTAAAAAGTTATGCAAGATAAAAAAGTCAGCAAAATGAAATACAGACATGAATAAAGAATGTCCTGGATTACTTGAGAAACTGAATTTAAGCAAAAGCGGAGGGTTTTTTAGTAGGATTTCAGGAAGATTCCAGGAATCACTAGCCGTATCTAAATTATCAAGTGATCCACAAAGAAGGTGGGACTGAGGGGTTTGCATGTGAGTCAAGCAGGAGCTGCTGGTGGAGTCTGTCCTCCATAGAGCTGGTCTGGAGACTGCTAAATAGGAAGAGGGAGGCTTCATCTGCCTTTGGCACCACTGTGGGATGTTGTTCTTAATGCTGACTTCCACAATTGAAGAAGGATGCTGGATGAATTGGAGAAGGTTCAGAGAGAAAAGCCACGGGAATGATGAAAGGTCTGGAAAGCATGTCTTACTGTGATAGACCCAAGGAGCATTCTCTGTTTATCTAACAAAGAGAAGATTAAAAGGTGACTTGATCACAATCTATAAATATGTACATGGGGAACAGAAATTTGATCATAGCTTGCTCTTCTGCTGTGACAGACAAAGGATGTGATAAGGTCCAATCGCCGGAAGATGAAACTGGGCAACCTCAGACGAGAAGAAAGAAGTGTATTTTTAAACAAGAAGACGATTAATCACTGGCACTGCTTACTAAAGGTTATGGTAGATTTCCTACCCTTCACCATTTCAGAACATGGGTTGGTGTTTCTTATTAAAGACATGATCTAAATTACTGTTTAACAACCTTCCCGTATCCCTCCCTGCCAGAGGATCACCAAATCCCTTCAGAAAAACAGAACTACACAGATGGCCTGGTAGAGTGCTTACACAATGACTTTCATTTGCAATCAGCTCAAAATTAGGATAAACTCTGAATGTTTGTTTATTCTCTTTATTTCCCCCAATTTTATTCACTTGTTTGTTTGCATATGGGGAAATGCATATACACACTTGCATGCATGCACACGCACAGGTGTGTTTCCTACTACAAAGCTGCAGCTACAGTGACTGTAACAAAATTTAGAGTAAACTGGCTTGTGAAATTTCAAAGAAGCTTTGTTCCCAACTGAAAGTGTCCAGGTTCCACTAATAGTAATGTAATAAAAAGTTTCATATTGATTTTTAAAAATTCTGGCTTCAGTTGAAGTCACCCAAAATGAAACACTTGGTTCATTTTTTTCTCATAGGTTTTTTTTCTATAGCAAATTCAAAATCTTCCTGTGGAAAATTTCAGTTTCCTAGTAAGTGCATTCCCATTAGAAAATACTGTGCTGTGAAACTCCCAGCCGACTCTAGTAATGATGGCCATCACAGAAAGGGGGAGAGAGAGTGGATTTCTTTACACTCTCTCACTCAAAAGAGAGAGAGAAACAAGCTTCTCCCTTCCCTTTGTTTTAGCAGTCAAGTTTCCTGCAGCTTCTTAAGCACAAAAACCATATGTGTATGCATTTATTGCTTGGGTATCAAACTGATAATATATTAAAAGGATTATGATTTACTGCTGTAATTATTGGCCTCCCAACTTTCACCCACAATTATTGTGTGCATATATCTTCCAGCTTGCAAAATCCCCTCTTGACCATATAAATGATGTGATTGCATTACTCTGTACTTTCTTTGCCGCCCTAACTGCTCATTAGGGCAAACACCTCAAAGTGTGCATGTAAATATGTCGGGACTGCTTGGACTATCTGGCTCACTCCCTCTTTCTCTCTCTCTTTGTTGTTTTTCCCTCTTTTCCCGTGCCATCACCCCACTTTTTCCTGCTATTGTACATCACACTGTATTTTTCCTCCCATTTTTCCAAGTGTCCAAATGTTCCTGAAGGATTTATTTATGTCTGACACGATTTCAGAGTGCCCAGTTCATTTCCTCTGGGACCATTCTGCTTTTATCTCTCTTCATTTGGATACTTGTTTCCTCCCGCTCTGTTCCCTACTCAGCTCCCCTAGTACATAGTTTTCCTCCCCCCCAAATTTCTTTACTGTGATGTTGTTTTTTTAAATCCCTTCATCAGATCCCTATTGTCCTCTACCTCTCCCTATCTCCTATTTTTCCTCCTTCTTTTATGTCTCTCCTTCCTTTGTGTTTCTTCTTCTTGTGCATCCCCGTATGATCCAGAGGGTTCACTTTGCTCACCTCGCCTTGTCTCTGCAAAAGAGCTTCACCCTCCAGCCCTGCACTTTCCCCTGCTCCTTCCACTCTGCTCTTCCTCCTTTTATTGCCTTATTTTTTATTCTTCTTTTCATGCCTTTACCTATTTATAGGCTTATCTAAGGATTTTTTGCTTGACAGGGATGTGCCTGCCAGCCCCGCATTTACCTGAGGGAGATGAGGGCTGAAGACAGCCGTTGCTGGACAGAGTTGTTAAGGAACTCAGTGGAAAGGAAACTGGAGGCTGCTATTGCCCTACTGCTGTGCCCCATCCATCCTTGCTGCAGCCCAGAGATAAGTGCACGGCTGTCTGTCTGTGCTTGAAAGAAGTTGTGGGGTTGCATAGTCAGTTACATCCCAGGGTCTCAGCACGCACCCCGTGCTGGCCAGTACTAATAGGCAAGCAAAAGCCCCCTGAGGGCCACTTACTTCCCTCCTGTAAATCCA
Organism: Psittacula echo; assembly: GCF_963264785.1. NCBI lineage: Eukaryota > Metazoa > Chordata > Aves > Psittaciformes > Psittacidae > Psittacula > Psittacula echo. Next base: position 99,711,475 of record NC_137736.1, read on the forward strand.
CATGTGGTTTGAAGGGATGCTTTATGAGGTGCCTCTGTACACCTGATCCCTTGTAGTTTTTCCTTCTGTGAAGCCTGAGGCCGTCCTTCACAGCTCCTGTAGTAAACCAGGGACTTGGGATTTGGAGTCCTAGGGACACCGCAGGCAGTGAGTGTCAGCTTGCGCAGGAGTCGCAGGTGCTTTCAGCAGGGGTCAGCCATGCAGCCCATGTCTGTCCTTCCTGTAGCACTGCTGTCAGTGCTGAAAGTCAAGTTAGGAGGCGGGTAAGGTTGGTCTGGCAGACCTTTGTTTCTTTGCCCCTCCAGTGCACTGCATCTCTTGGTGAGTTTCTGTCCTCTGGCAGTGCAAGAGAATGGATGGCTCAGGCCTTTTGTCCTTCCTCTTAGCTATCAGCTGAACTAGCTGACAGCTAAGGTGACCCCAGCAGTGACAAGCAATAAAGGAACAAGAGCAACAGAAGGCCTTGAAAAAGGTGACAGCAAGGAAGTGTGTGGGAAGACCAGCTCTTTTACCTCCTCCATGGCCATTCATTCCCATGAGTCAGTGCCCAAAGATCATCTCATCTCCTCTGCCAAGCATCATGGTCCCCTTGCACAAGGAGGGTGTGGCTGATGTCTGACCTTGCCTTTTCTACAGGAGAGATGATAGTGGGATTTTAGTATCCACTCTTTGCATCCTGGGAGAAGATACAACTGCTTCATGAAGACCAGCATCTCTTTAAGACCCATAAATATCTTCAGAATGAACACTCCAAATCTACAGAAACAGCCTTCCGTGTGGGTCTCTGAAAGTAGGTTTAGGGTACTGATTGTAAAGAAGCAAGAAAGAAACCTGCCATGCTCCAAAATCTCTGTTTCAGAAGTCTTGTACATGGTGGACATCGACTGTAGCATTTCTGGAAAAGAAAAAAAAAGCCAAAAGCCGTGCCTTTATTCCCACTCCCTCCAGTCTCATGATACAAGAAGAGAATGAACAAGTCACAGACAGTTTTTGGAGTCACTGTTCTATCAACTAGTGATTATCATATTGTCTACCTGTAGTGACATATTCAGTCATATGTTTTCCCCATCAAACCCCAAATAAATGAAAGGAGGAAACGAAGGAGTTTGAGTCCAGTGCTTCATTCTTCATACTTCAAGAGCCACAGAAACAAATGCTAAGGGAAAATTCCCAAGTGAGAAATGATACCAGTTAAAGGTCACATAAGTTGATGCATGGAAGTACATTATAAGAAAACTGGAAAGCTATTTTGGGAACTGTCATTGTTTATTGAAGGCTTGAAGGGATTGTTTTGATGTTCTGTGTCTGGGCTCTGCGTTAGCAGTTAAACCAACATTTCTAAAGCAAAGGGCTGGAAACCAGGGGATTCTGCATGCTGCTTCTGAGGACCAAAGATTAAATGTCCCTCCTTTCATGAGCCTCAGAAAAGTTCCTGGTTTTACACTCAGGACCATCAATGTTATATATTCTAAATAGCACTGCGAAAAAAGTTAACTTTTTAATTTCTTAGAGTGATCTAGTCAGTTCTTGGGGAACCACTATATTTTTTTTTGCTACTACAGCCCCTCAGTAAAAGCTAGGAAAAACTTGGTTAAAAGCTCCACATTTGGAGCCACGTTATCCAGGGAGAAAGCATGTGAGAGAGGCTGTACTGATGAGAAATATCATGCTTCATGGAGCTCCCACACATAGCATGGCTCACAATGTGCTGCCGTTTTCCTCTTGCAGCGTGGGGTTGGAAGATCATTTGGGTCCCCCCTTGGCATCAGGGGGACCAAGAGAAAAGGATGATGATGGGTGAGAAGGTCAAATCTCAGGAGACATGACAACAGGAGAGGGTGCCCTACAGCACTAATATGTGCCTGCCCCCTCCTTCCTTGCATCTCCATGGGGTATGTCTAGGCCTCGGATGGTATAAAGATTGTCCTGGCAGCATATGTAGTGCTGGGAGCAGGGTCCAGCCAGCCTTTATGCAGGTCACACCAGTGTCCACCCTTGGGCAGGAGCATGAGCAGGGGGTGACCTAAAGCTTCCTATCCAAATGTTTTTCTTTTGCCTTGTTACAGCTGCAAACTCAGTTGAGCACTACTTGCACTAACCCAAACTCTGCCTAAAGCTAAACTGGGGGTCAGGTCATGCAGGAAAATGGGCCTCATCTTCCACCTTCCTGCGGGACTCAGGGTGGCGTGTGATTTCTCCAGGAGGGGCTTTTCCTCATTGAAACACCATGGTGGGTCTGAGGAAGTCTTTCCAACAAGAGCATCATTGATGGTGGTATGTTTCTGCTGGCCATTTCGGATTTACCAAACAAACGGACAGCTTGTACGAAAAAATCCCCTGTGAGGGCTAATAATAACAACATTTGTGCTGCTCCACCCTTGCTCCGTTCAGCCGTTGCAGATGGTGAGCACGTCCGTGCCGGGGCTGCCCACCGTGCGTCTGCTGGGGCTCAGGGTTGCCCCCAGGCTGGGACTGCCTCCCCATTATTAATAATAATCTCGCAAGACTGGCATGTGCTGCCTGTGCTTCCTGTGGCAGCTGAAGCTGAGTCTGTAAAACAGGTCTAATTTTAGAGCAGCCTGGGCTGAGCACAGAGTGAGACCAGACCCGGGAAATTTTGAGTTTTCATTGTTTCCTCAGCTGTGGGTGAAGAGCTCCCATGGATGTTTGGGAGAGTTTTTCCTGGATATGTGAGCCCTCGCCTCTAGCTGTATCTCACACAAACTCTGTCTCCAAAACCCTGGTGACATCAGCCTCTTTTTTTCCCTTTGTTTCCACATCTTTAAAGTGGGAGACTGTTTTTTTCCTACTATGCTTCAAAAGAGGAGAAATTAGTTGTGAGAATTCATAATGAACATTGCTCAAGTATCTGAATAATAAGAAGTTCAGGGCTTTGTTTTGTGAGGTAGTGCTACAAATGTAATGCAATTTGGGCTTCCTGGGAAATTATGAGATGCATGTGTATGTGTGTAGGGGCAGGGAAATCTGAGACCTGTTTTCATGTGTGCAGGGAAAGATTTACAGAACCGTGTTTTCTGATGTCTTCTTGCCATCAGTCAATTTAATGGTGCTGTGTGCTGCTGAGCTTTTAGTGTTTTGTCATTTGGCAATAGTGAAGGGAAAACCTACAATGAGGCTGGTCCGTGCTCAAATGCCATATATTTGGAAACTAACTAGCCTCTTCTATATCACTGCACACGTAGCTCCAACACTTTGTCACGTTAAAGGCTATCTGGTACTGCAGTGAGTGCAGAGTCAATCCAGTTGGCATATTGGAATATCTTGCACAAGGAAAGATACTTTTTGCACAAGAGGCTTTTCTTGTAAGCAAACAGGCAGGCTGAAACACAGCTATTGAGCCTAGCAAAGAAAAAGGAAAAGTCACACTTCTTTTGTGTTCAGTAAGCTGTTGTCAGTCACTGAAGTCTGCTATTATTCACCTTAAGAAGGCCTATTTTGTTACTGAAAGAGGTTTTCCTGTTCTCTGGATGGATTAACTTGAGCTTACAATATCCAACTCTTTTTATTACAGGCTTTCATCTCTGCCTGTTGTGTCAACATCCCCCAGAAAACAGGAGTCAACTCATAGTGTAAAGCTGTCGGAGGTGAGTGATGGTGACAACATTATTTTCACTTAAATTTTTTACTAAGTGGCCATACAGAGTTCTCATTTAATAATTCTATACTAATTAAACCAATCATTTAAAAATATTCTCATCAGGCTTTAAATGCCCTCCTTCATTCTGGGAGCCAGAATAGGCCATTTCTCTTTGGGAACTGGGCATCAGGAAAGTAAGAAAGCAAGAAAAAGGCTGAAGCACAAGACAGAGGGCAGCAGTTGCGATGGCTAGACTTAAGTCAGGCCTCAAACCGCAGACCAATTATAGGGTATTTCTATGAAATGTTTAATTGCACTGAATTTGTATTATGGATGGACAAGAGAAGGTATTCAGTGGTATAATGTAACTAACCCTGTTCTCTGTCCCTAAAGACAGAGTGTTACTGTTTGCTGGATTTTTAGGTGCTACGGCTGCAGGGATTTTTGCTATTATCTGTTACAACACAGCCTGTGGGATTGAATCACCGGCCAGAACAGATAGGGAGATAGCCTGTCTTTAAATACAACACATTATACAGAGTCTATCCCGTTCCTAGATAAATTGTTGCAGTGTTTAACTCCCTCCCTTGTTAAATCTTGGCATTTATCTAGTTCGGATTAATCTAGTGTCGGATTCCACCTACTGGATGTCGTGTCTCTGTCTGCTAATTCAGAGATCCCTCTGATATCAGAAATATAATACAGCTACTTGCAAGCTAAGACCAAATAAAATTTGGAATTCTTACACAGTGGTCAGATGCAACTTGTCAACATTTGTTTTCACTCCAAATTATTAAAAAAAAAGCCTTATTAACATAAAGATTACTCAGAATGAAAACATACAAACAAACAAATCTAAACAAAAATGTAATTTTCTTTAACGCAGGTCTCTTCTTTGAATGTACTGAATTGGTTGACCAGGGCTTTCTTTTGTGTCAGTTCAATATTAAAAACAAATATTTTCCTGTAATGCTGCATTGCTCCTGGGAATTATAGCCTGAACAAATGCTGTCCTTATTCAACTTAGGCAGAGGCTTCTTGGCTGGACTACAGCTCCTGTAATGTTATACACAACTCTGAATTAAGTGACAAATTACCCTGTGGCTGGCTTGTAGGAGAAAACAGGTACTTACACCACAGATAAATGTGTTCACAAGAAGGTAAAGTTTAAAGTTTCCTCAAACAGAACAAATTGAGGTGGAATGGCTTACAGTGAATTATTTCATTTTGCTTGTCCTGGAGGAAAATTAACATTATTTTTTCTTTATAGAAATTCATGTGGAAATTTCGTTTTCTATTGTTAAGACAGAATACCCAGCCAACTCTGTTATAAACCACAGACAAATTACCATTTATTCTCCTATTGAATAAATAAAATAAGTTGAGATTTTTTTTTTTTAGTATCTCACTAGCAGCTTTTGCCAATTGCAAGTATATTTGTAATTTTTTCTTGAACTCTTTCCAGTTTGTCAGTAGTATTTTTTAAAATATGGACACTGGAGCTGGACCTGCTCTCCCTCTACTATTAATATTCCGAGGAACAGTGAGCATCTGCCTTTCCATCCTTGTGTTTTATAGTTCCCTGCTTGCACATACCAATATCACATTTTCTCTCTTTGTCAGTGCATTGCATGGGGAACTCTTGTGCAGCTCAGCTGGTTATCAGCCGTGATCTCCAAATCCTTTTCTAAGTCTCTGTTTCTAAAATATAGTTCACATCCTCAGTGTACAAACTAAGGATATTCAGAATTATGCTTAAGTGTGCAACAAAATATAGTTTTGTTTTTGTTTTTATGGTAACCTGTGAGCTCAGGTTACCATATAAACCAGACTGGTTGTACAACAGCCCTGCTTTTCTCGTTATTTACCACTCCACGATTTTTGTGTCATCTGCAGACTTTGAAAGAAATGGGTGCAGATTTTTTACACTGGATAACAGAGAAACATAGTAAATGATGAAAATAAATCCTGTAAAATATCCTCACTGTAAGGGCACTCTCTATTGAGTTACTCTTGGGACTCCTCTGTTTTTAGTAGGTTTAGTATGTGCTAGACTGTCTTTCTACATGATCCATTTTCTGGTATGTTGTGCTGTGCTGAACTCAGACATTAGAATGAGTGTACCTACTATATTGGAAGAATTGTGTAACTCTTGTAACTGCTATCTAAAAACACCCTGCTGAGTTCGGGGAAATAAAGTATTGAATTGGAACTGTAATGTTATCCAAAGTATTCATCAATACACCTTTTTCCACTCAGCTGCAAAACAGTGTTATTCTACATATTGCCATCTTTTTTTTCCACCTTGGTTATTGTTTTAAACCTATGGGAATTATGTTTGTAACATTCTATGTATTTAAAACCTTAGTGATACAAATTGGGAGTACATACTTGGAGCTTTGATACTTGACTGCTAAAAGCCTTGCATTATTCTTTGCACCCATCAAAGTATTTTTTGTTGCATTTAAATTTTGCTCTGGAAGGTTGGTTGCTTTTCTTAAAGTAGGTGGAAGACGAATATACAGAAAAAGTTCCCAGTGTTTAAGAGTAGAAGTAGCTGGAGCTACAGGTGTGCCTAGTGTGCTGCAGTTCTGCAGTGATACTCCCCTGCAAATCACAGCCTTGGGGAGGATGTGAAATTATGTCTGGAGTCCAGCCTCCTCTTCTTGCAAGGAAGTTTGACAACATCTTCCTATTTCCTAAATGAAATATCATGAAAACTTATACAATAGCATTTATCATGGAAAGCCTTCTTGATATTGGTTGTGCATACAGAAAGCATGTGAGGGTAAAGGCTCATGCTGGAAGTACAGGAGGTTGTTTTCATCATCCTGCCCATTGATGTCAGCCTCGCAGGATGTTCCCAAAGGTTATTGATGATGTAGGGAAGTGATCATCCCTGGGTACCCAGAGAGTTCAAGATAGTGTGCGTAACATGATTGAGAACAGGAAGCTCATATACATCAGACAATACAGGTAATATTTCTACAGGGAATTTCTCCACTGGAAAATTCAAAAATGAAAGGAGTGGAAGGAGTCAGCTACTTGGTCATCAGAGAAAGAGTCTCTGGTTTCAAGAAAAGATACAGCTTTTAACAATATGGCACAAAGGAACCTCTTTCCCTCCAGGGTAGCCTTAGGCCAAAGTCAGATGTAGTAGATGACTGCTACAAAACAAACCAATGTCATGTGGCTTACATGTCCAATGCACAGTCCTGAAGCAACCCAGAGTCATGATCAAAAGTGAGAGTGCTCATTGTTTGTACAAAGGGTTTGCTGAATACTTCGAATACACTCGTGTGAATCTAGGGAAAACAATGAAAGGGAAAACAGTTGTTCCGGAGAGCAATTTATTAGGATTAATTGCTCAGGTTTTATTCCTTCTTCCCAGTTCTCTGGATGGGAGAGTTGTTGGAAATATTTTCGGGTCTGGATACAAAATCTAAGTTAAATTCACCCTTGAGTAGAGGCCCAGCCTTAAGGTTTTAATTACACTGGTGTGCCATGAAAGCCTGGTTCTGAGGTTGCCCTGGTGTGTAGGCCTGGTGATGCTCATCTTCTGTGATCTGGTGATGCCCTAGGTCGATGCCTGCAGCCCTTTGGTTTCTTACTATGACCCTATTTGCATAAGAAAAGACTTCCTATTTTAAAACCTTCCCTAACCTACAAATTAGTGCAGATGAATAGCCTCTTGTTGGAACTGGAGTGGTTCTCCTAGTTCCAACAATAGCACAGCCAATGCCAGATTTTAAACCCTCATAATGCATATAATTGTGTGATATTACACCAGAGGGGAAATTTGGTCTGTAGTCCAGCTGGTGATTAGCTTTACATTGAGGCATTGGGATTGGATATCCCTTGAAACTTTATCCTGGTTAACGTAACTGCAGCTGGTATTTTGTGGTATGACAATTCAACCCTTACTCCTGAGAGCAGTCCCACTGGGACAAACCTGGAAATCCTTGCTTGGATTTTACTCAGGCAAAACTCTCACTACCTTCAGTTAAAGTTTTGACCCAATAAAGTCCAAGTGTGAGCACCAGGAGATGATCCACCAGCATTTCTTTGTCTGTTGGACACTTTATTCTCTCAAATAAAGATTACAAGATTGAACCCCAAAATAGGCATAAATACCTGCTAGAAATGTGCAAACTGTTAAGTTATATTTTTATTAATAATTCATCTGCACTAACATCCCAACATCATTGACACAAGCTACAAAACTTCTTTGTAGGTTACTCATAACTCAGTTTTTCTGTGCTTACCTGCTTATTCTCTAAGATTATACTAAAGAAATAATTAATGAATGCCTGATAAACAGAACCATTTATGGCTCTTGCCTTCTGCATAACCACTTCTCAATGTGCATGGTCCTACTGTTCCTTCTGTCTCTAATCTGGTTTTGAAAGTTATAAACTAAAGTAGATTCAAAGAATTTACTTTGATGGGTATTTCCAAAAGAAGAATTGCCTGTTATGAAGAATTCCCTCATGTGTCATCCTCTTTTTCTTTATTTTTTGTTTTACATTTTTGTGAAAATAGAATTCAAAATGATTTCTGAATGTTAAATTGCAAGTGTTGATGTTCTTGTGTTTAGCCCATTTTGAGAAAAACCCTTTTCTCATAAAATTGAAACAGCCCAATCCTGAACAAAAAAGCATACAAAATCCAATGCCAGCTGAGAAGAAATAAGATTCTTTCTTAACTCTAATCCCTACTGCTAAAAAATACATCTTAAAAATGCATTTCAAAATTTAGTTTAAAAAATGAAAAATGTCAATGGCACTGATTTTTTATTTCTTTTCAAGGGAAAACAGGGCTGAAACTCTTTAAGAACAAACAGAACAGAAAAAACCCTTCCCTAAGAAAACAGTTAAACCTGTTTGGTCTGGATATATTTATTTCAAAGATATGTGGTAGCAGTAATCTTCAAAAGGTATTTGGGAATTGCCAACAAATCTGTCTTCTTTCAGTTGTTACATTTTGTTTCATTTTGAGTGCATTTTTTTTTTTATTCTATAACAGTGTAGATAGAAACATATTCTTGAACTTCTACACACACTGTATTTTATATATATCTAACATATGTTTTCCTTTGTCCATTGTAAAATAAATGGCCCTGTTTATTCTTTTTTAAATTATATCTCCTGTAGAAATTCCCTCCCACGCTATTAATTCTTTGAATCATTTTCATTGCAGCATTTGGAACTTTTTAAATGTCTCCTATGTCTTGTTAAACAGGATCAAAAAGGACTCCAGAGCTGTGGATGAGAGCACATCTTCAGCCTTTCCACAGCATAACAGTGTATATTATTTTTTTTTGTTTGTTTGTTTTTTATTTTTTAAAGTCTAGCATCTTTGTGCAATAAGCAACCCAAAATAACACCTTCATTCTGCAAATACAGGAGAATTGGGACTGCCAGACTGGCTGGGTCAGATCAAAAGTCACCATAACCTAATATTTTTTTGAAGAGGAGCAAACAGTGTCTGAGTGGTAAGAGCAGAGAGAGGGGCAGGCTGGAGGGATGATTCCCCCCTCTGCCCTTCCCTCAGTCTGTCTCGGGTTGCAGCTAAACCATCATTTTTATAGCCACTAATGGCCTATTCTCCACTAATCTGGAAAATCCCTTTTTGACCACTTTTATACCTTTGCCTTCCACAAACATCTTTTGCAATCAGTTATGGTACTTGGCCTCTACTGTGTGAAAAACTATATCTTCATTTGCCTTGAACTTGGCAGGGCGGTTGGAACTAGATGATCTTAAGGTCCTTTCCAACCCTAACTATTCTATGATTCTATGAACTGGTTGCCTCATGGTTCAATGAATGCTCCTTGGATCTGGTACTTGAGAAGCATCAGTATTGTTTCCTACCTACCTCTGTTGCACCATTTTGGATTTTGTATTACTCTCCATCCTTTTTTCTTTATCATTTCCTTAAATAGCTGGAAGGTTCATATAGTCCCAGGACCTGAATGTCTCAGTAAATCTCTAGTGAGGTAGGAAACACCCCCCCCCCCCCCCCCAAGAAATAAGAGAAATAAAACTCTGATTTACTGAACATATTGTGGTAGATGTGATTAAATTCTTGAGAGTAAAAAAACTAATTGGACTTAATTGTGAGTCTGGTTGCTCTAGTAGAAACACATGTAAAATTCATATATTTGGCTGGTATACTCTGTGGAGTCTATGCAGGCCAATGGAAAGATATAAAGGAACTTGGCAGTGTAAATAATACAATTCATTGAACTAAATATTTTGGATAAATCAATAGGCATTTGGATCCATGTCTAAGCACAGGACTGAAGGAAAATCTTCTGGGGAAAGTTCTGATATTGAAGGGTGTACCAAAAGGTGGAAAAGAAAGAAAGACTAAAAAATCCTTTTAAATGATTTCCAGTTTACATTTATCTTATGAGGGGCTTGTTCTTTGGTTGTTCTGTCTGCGAAAGTCTGGTTGCTTTATAAATGGTGTTACCCCCAGCACCCAAGGGTGGTTTTGAAAAAAAGAATGTCACATTTTCCAGGGAGTTTAACTGTGCCTCCATGAACACAGACCTGAGATACCTGCTAAGCTGTATTTACATGCATTTTTTAGAGTCAATATTGGTACCATTTGATTTTTTAAGTATGGTGAGATGTATTCGGCAGTTACACTTGTACACAGTCTTTTTGAGAAATTTCACATTGAGCGATTTGCATTTATTCATACTAAATGCTTGAGTAACTGGCAGACTATTAGCTGTCTTCCATCCCTCTAATGTCTGTTTTTCAGTGGTGTATTGCAATTTTGAATCAAGTACTAAATTCTCTCTGCAGCCCAAATTTTTCAGCATTTATACTAATTGCCAAGTCCCTGAGTAAAATCTTTCTGCTAAATGCATGCATTACACATTTTGAAACTATCTAAACAGGGCATATCTTAGGATTTAGCAGGGAGTTGGCTAAAATGTCTCATAATTTCTTTTCAATATTCAAGAAAATTATTCAGAACCAAAGGAAGCAAAATATCCTAAAGCAAGAAAGGGAGGATACGCTGGTCTGCGTTACAGTGAACTCAGTAGACTCCCTGGGGGAAGGTAAGGAAACTGGTACTGTGCTGATTCCTTGCTGTATCCTGCCCATCCAAGTGATGGAGAGGCACACACCTTTCACCAATGATAGAAACAAGGCCAAGAGAGGTTTAGATGTTTCTTGGGCTGCAAAAAAGCCTCATGTCAGCAGCACCAGTGCCTGGGTTGGTAGGAAAGGGGCAGATTCATCCATTTGGAGCATGGAGAAGTAGACAAACTTTTGCAGAATGTGCGTGGAGTAGCAGAATAGCATAATGTATCATGTGGGTAGCTTGATCAATGCCCTGGCTAAGGTGTCTGACAGACTAATATGCTTATCTTACCCTCTATAAAGCCTGGAGGAAATTCAGACCCTAAACCTACACTAGGTCATAGAATCATAGAATCATATAATGGTTAGGGTTGGAAAGGACCTTAAGATCATCTAGTTCCAACCCCTCTACCATGGGCAGGGATGCCTCACACTAGACCATGTCGCACAAAGCTCTATCCAACCTGGCCTTGAACACTGCCAGGGATGGAGCATTCACAACTTCCTTGGGCAACCCATTCCAGTGCCTCACCACCCTTACAGTAAAGAACTTCTTCCTTATATCCAACCATGGGCTGGATATAAGGAAGGGTCCATGGAGATGAACAGGCAGTGTCTCAGGGTTAGGAGGGGGCATCCTGCAGTGGGCATGAGGACTGTGCTCTGAGGCTGTGGCTGAGCCCCTGTGGTCCATGGGAGGGTGGCTTTGGTTCCTTGCAAAGCACAGAAGCCACCTTTGGCATCCTGGCAAGGAGCTGAAGGTGGAGAATTCATGGGTCTTGGCATGAGTGTGAGGAGGTGCAGACGGAGAGCAGGTCTCAGGGGCAGGCTCTGGGTGCTTGCGCAGAGGATTCAGAAACCCTTGCACTTGAGCAACACCTCCTCAAGACCTGTGACTGCTTTGGTAGTGCTCAGGTGATTTATCAGCAAGACACTGGTCTTAGCGCACTTTTTCCTCTCCAGCAGGAAAATGATTACCTATCCAGCTATTGGGAACATTAAAAAATTTCATACTAACGAATCTCTGTCAGTTACCTTCATTATTGTGTGAACCACAACAATTTTGAAGATACAAGTATTTTCCATCAAGACTATGAATAACACCACTTGGCAAACCACCCCTATAACAAAGAATAAGCCTCCAACTTTTTTCAGTGACTTTACATACAATGTGCCTTAATTACTGGCAAGCATGTCAAGAGCTTATTCCCACATGTGTCAACACTTCCTTAATACACTATAATTCATCATGTTAGCATGGCAGAAACAAGGTACTCTACATCTTTACACACATCCTTCTCCAAGTTCTGGTCCTGAACTGAGTATTAAATGAACAGAAAGTCTTCATCTAACGAACAAAGAACAGACCACAGCATCGAAACAGTAAGGTCCCTCGAGTCAATCAAAGTCATACATCACAGAGCACTTTATCATATTCTTCACAACACTGTCTAAATCCAAGAAGCCCTGCTTTATTGTCAAAAGGACATTCACTTAATAACAGCAGTAAATCCAGAAAGACAGGCTAAATTTAGACAGAAAACTTGGCTAAGAGAGAACCGTATCGTTTCCCACTCCTGACATTTTTATTCATTGAGTTCATTTTCATGCTAGTTGTGTGATTAAATGCAGATAGGGATTTATTTCCTTTTAATAAAAAAATACATGATTCTGAAAAAAGCCAAAATTGCGAATAAAGGACCTGATCCTTTTCCCACAGAAATAAACAATAGTTTTGTTGTTGGCTTCAGCGATGACAGGAATTGAATCCATGAATCTCTGTTGGAAGAAAAGGTTAAAATTCCATTTGAAAACTCTTCTTGGACCATACATTAACTCTCTGGCAGTTCTGGGGCAACCAAGAACCAGCATGATTTCTTCTCTAACATGCCTGCATATGTGTGCAAATGTATGCAGTGGTATAGGCAGCCATTTCATAAAGAAACAAGTGAAAATAAATCTGTCCTCAGTGTGTTGAAGTGAAATGTTTTATTTGCACTCATAAACCAAAGTGCTTGCTGTATTTTTGCATTGCAGTTTTATTGTCAACAGTGATACAATCTCTCTTCCTTATGCATAGATCCTTGTATAGAGCCAAGAATCTTAGACGAAGTAAAGAGGTACCATATAGTGAAAGTAAATGTGACAAACGCTGAGCCTTTTGAAGAAGTGGATGTGAGCTCCAGGAAGTGTATATGTTCCCTATTAGTCACTCCATCAAAAGCAATCGGGTTTCAGACGTATTCAGAACAGGATCCAGTTCTTTTCTTGGGTAGCAATTGCTTGGGTAGAAGTTACTTGAAGTTACTAATTCAGCTAAGGACCAAATTTTGATCTTCCTTATGCCCCTTTAAAACTTCTGGCACTCTGTTGAACTCTGTTGAACAAGCTGAGCTGTTTCATAATAACAAGCTTAAAAGGGATTTTAAAAAGTTGTGCTCAGAGAACTGGTTATTTTAAAAATGGTTTGTACCCTTCCATGAGCAAAATGTATGCTAAAAAAAAATAAAAGGTGTTTTATTTTTGGGAAAAAAGTAGTTTCCTTCAATAGTATACATTGCCCTGTACCAGCAGTGTAAACCCAGCTGTATTTCTACAATAGCTGTCCTGAAAAATGGGCTTTGTGGCAGGACAACCGGACAAGGACTTCTCCAACTACTTTTTCATTGCCTCCAATGAAGCTTCCTACAGCTTTTCCATTACTGTGAGGTAGCAGGCAGAGCTGGACAAATAGTTCTGAATAAGTAACTCAATAAATTTCATCTCTTCTTTTCCGTTCACAAAATTTCCATCATCTGACCACAATTTTCTTCCATTTGATTGTTATTGAAGTTTATTTGAAGTAATTCATCAAATAATTTCTACGAGTAATTCTTGGTCTGTAGCTTGTTTACAATCAGTTGGCCATGAGTATATTGATATTTGAAATTCAATCTGTTTTGGCTGGATGTAAAGAATGTTCCCTAAACGAGTATGTTTAGCATTCAGAATCTTTTTCTTGAGTGCAATTTCGCTCCATTACATGTCTCAACTTGACTTTGCACAAATATTCTGCAAAGCTAACTTTAGGTGACTTTTAGTGAACATTCGTTGCTGCAAAACTACTTACATAAAGTGAATGCAAGAGGATTTGCAAACACAGGTCAGGTCAAATTTCTGTCTGCACCTGAATCAATATATTCAGGACATGATGCAGAAGTGACAAGGTTATGTTGCAGGTTTGGCATCATTCTGCTCCTAATAATTTCATTGTAGTTTTACAATGGACATGAGAGAATGATAAACATTGATTCTGAACACAGAGATGTAGCTATTTTTCTGGTTTCTGTGCATACAGTCATCTGCAGCCTTATTACAGTATGTGCAAAAAAGATGTGCTATCATTGCTTCATGTGTAAAACACATTACGAAAACACTAATGCATTTGATCCACAGTAAGGCACACACGTAATATAATGTGGTTTGGATCTAAATATGATTACTTCATCTGCCAGAACTTAAAATGACAGTAGAGCTTGTTCCTTGAGGCAATAGTTTGGTTGAACAGGAACATCCAAAGCCTGTCTGACTGTTTCTAAATGAGTCAAGAAGACTTTTCTGGGGGGTTTTAGTTTGAGAGTTTTTTTGTTTGCTTTCCAGTTGTGTGTTTCAGTGAACAGAGCAATGTGGAAGGATTCTTCAGGATAAAGATGGGCTTGGAAAGGCATTGTTTGTCCCTTCCTTACAATTCCTTTCTCGAAAAAGCTTTCTCAGTTAGGACCATTAGGTGTTTCTTGCGCTATTGAATGGGATTGCCAGAAGGAGTCTATTCCTCAAGGCACCGACTGCAGCCAAGTTCTGGTCTGTTCTGTACATGGTAAAGCTATGTTGCTTAGCTTTCAAAATGTAAAATAATCTATTCATCTCAAATCTCAAATAATACATTTAATCCTGTTACTGTCTTTACCAGCTCAGTAGATAACTGTCGAAGCAAAGCATTCCTGTATCAAACAGGTTTAAACTTCCTTATATGTGATGAAGACTGTAGTGAAGGGAGGTACTTTCTCCTCACCCTCCTCATCAGGTTTAATAGAAAAATATTGGTATTTTTTTTTTTCCATTGAATTAATCTTTTTTCCTTGTGTGCGCTGATAAATGTTATCTGGCAACTCTGTGAGTTTTCACAAGCAATTGGAAATCACACACTTTAGAAATCTCTACTACAGACTAGTTGGTTACAGCCCTTGCCCCCTGAAGAGGATTGTCTGGTCTGATGAGTATAAGCTATTTTATTTCTTCTAAAGGAGAATTATTTCTTGTGATTTCTTGGCTAATAGTAGTTCCTTCAAATCAAGTGTGGGTGTTTTCTTATGCAAGCCCTCATGATCTACAGAGTCTACCAGGCTGATTCCCATTTACACTAAGGTCAGTGTAAGTAAACACCTTCGGCTAGGTTATAAATTCCTCTTTGAGCCCCTTTACATTGCTAAGTTTTATAAGGTAACTTTAACGAATCTTAGACCCAGGTACTATTGACTTAGGTCTGTGTCTGCTAGAGAATAGCCAGGCCAGGAATTTATCACCCTCCCTCATAGTGTTTTGAGGGTGTACATTGGTTCTCTCCAGCCTTTCTGCCTCAGAAGACAGATGATAACTTGGAGGAGTGGGGGAAAAGATGCTATCTAGCTCTCTAGTTATTAGGGATGTGAGGAACCCTGGTGCAAGCTCCAGCTTTTGAGTCTCTTGCAGTGCAGGCGGCTGTGCTGAGGGCACAGGGTTTATTTTTCCTGCCAAACTGAGCCTGCCAAGCAGGTGTGAAATGTCTCCTGCAGTCTCTGGGTTAGTAAATCAGACTAAATGGAGACGAGATGCCTGCTGCCTCTGTTGTGGTGATGCAACAGACTGAAATTCATGCTCTTGGTTTGCGACTAGCTCCCAAATCCTTCCTCCAGAAAAAAAAACCAAGCGAATAGTTTTAAAAAGAGAGTGCTGTTGCTTGTTCCACCTTTTATCCAGAAGCATGTAACATATACAAGGAGCAAACCCACAGATTTTGCTTCCTTCACTGTCCCCACATCTCCCTTATAGCCAGGGTATGTTAGTTGGGCTATATTCATTAGGAGAAACAATCTCACTGTCTCCTGGTCAGGTCACAGATCACAGAATCATAGAATGGTTTGGGTTGGAAAGGACTTTAAAGATCATGTAATTTCAATCCCCTTGCCATGTATAGGGACACCTTCCACTAGACCAGGTTGCTTAAAGCCCCATCCAACATAGTCTTGAACACTTCTAGGAATGGGGCATCCACAACTTCCCTGGGCAACCTGTTCCAGTGTCTCACTGACCTCACAGTAAGGAACTTCCTCCTAATATCTAATATAAATCTACCCTCTTCCAGTTTAAAGCCATTACACCTTGTCTTATCCCTACATGTTCGCAAATAGTGCCTCTCCAGATTTCTTGTGGGCCCCACTTAGGTACTGGAAGTCTGCAGTAAGGTCTCCCTGGAGCTTTCTTTTCTCCAGGCTGAACAAGGCAACCTCTTTCAGTCTGTCTTCATAGGACAGGCTGAGAGAGGAGAGGTGCTCCAGCACTCTGATCATCTTCATGGCCCTCCTCTGGATTTGCTTTAACAGGTCCATGTCCTTCTTGGGGTATGGGTCCCAGAGCTGAATGCAGTATTGCAGGCAAGATCTTATAAGAGCAGAGTAAAGGGGGAGGATCATGTCCCTTGACATGCTGCTTCTGATGCAGAGCAGGATATGTTTGGCTTTGTGGCCTACAAGTGCACATTGTTGGGTCATGTTGAACTTTTCGTCAACCAAAGGTCTGATCAAGTATCTGAATTCTCTCCAAGGAGGCTTGAACTCCCTCAGAAGTGGATGCTGAATCCTATTTATTGTAAAAATGATAAATATTCTTCCCACTGAGCTTGTGCACAAAGGAGGCAGTGGTACAGTTGCAATTGTTGATTCTTTCGCCCACATTTGTGGTGAGATGAATTTATCCAACATGCATGCAGAAGAAGGTACTTCTGGAGAAGCCAGCTCTAAACTGCCTCTAAAGCTATCCAAAAGTTCAGTGGGATTTCACAGGTCTGAATTCTGGAGTGAGGCCCCAAAGGTGACTGTTAATCACCAGTGTGTTTCACCATTCACTCCTCTCCCCAGTGTTTTCATGACTCTAGTTCAGTGATTTTAGTCTGTTCATGAAGATGACCCCACTAATGGCATGACCAGAAGGCCATTACCTCTTTTTCTGTCCTGGCATTTCCTTCAGAAACAGGAACTTTTCCCCTGGACTTTCATTTTCTTGGTCCTCATGTGTAAGGTAACTCATACCAGGGGATGCAGGACCGTTCCTCCTTTACACTTTCTGACACAAGACAGGCCAGCAGAAAAGTTTGTTCCACTCTGTGTGTCACCAAATACTTAGTAACAGACAAACTGCTATAATTTTGACTTGCACTGTGGAGGCTTTGCTTTTTTCTTGTTATTATACAAAGGCATATTAAATAATTACAGTGCAATGATAATTGTCCAAATAATTGCACATTGTGATTCATTATCCCTGCTTTCCATGCTGTTCTTCACTAGCTTTAATTTGGTGAATACAGAGATTTGAAATGGGTCTCCAGTTCTCAGTGTGAAGGAGTGACTTACTCTTCAGTTCATTAACTTAGTCATAAACAGCAAAAAAACCCTGGCCAGTCAAAGTCAGCAACTAATACAGGTGTTTCAGAAACAATTATCCAGCCTCACTATAGAGGAAGAAAATAACTTGTTCTGAAAGGTTTTTCTTTTTCCTTTTCATTTGAAATATTTATTCGCTGTGTGTGCAAAGCATGTAACAGCCTACTGGCAAGAGCCAAGAACAGCTTCCCACTACAGGAAATAAGGCATCCAGTACCATTCTCTCTGCTTTTCGTTTTTGCCTCTGCTATTTGGAGAACACTTCCCTCTTTCACTTCTTCTCCTATATCCAAGCCTCAAAGCCTTTGCCATTCCTAGTGTCCAGAACACTCACTCTTTCACGTCTGTTTTTGATTCAGCTTTAATGAAGCCTTGAGGTCACTTCTTCCCCTCTTCCACAAGTTTCTAGCTGACAATTTTGTTGTTCTTTGTCATGAATTTGGTTGACTGCTAATGTTGCAGGTTATTTGGCAGGACAAGGCAAAGATGAAGGTAGGGTGGGTGTTACAGGTCTGGAAGATTACGGAGTCTTCAGGGGATCATCATCATGTGAGGGGGGAACAAGATGAATAAAAGGCTCAGGAGTAAGTATAGAAGAATCTAGAGAGGAATGAAGATGCTTTCCTGGGGAGATTCGTGAAAGATCTGAGACAGTTCTTAGGTGTCCAAATGACAGCTCTTCTATGCCATCTTCCCCAGCACAGTGCGATGCTCCACCCAGTGCTTCAAGTGCTCCATCCAAAGCTTCAGAAGGCCTTCAGCGGGTGACGGCCTTCAGTGGGTGTCAGACTTCCTTTTCTGCAAGTAGAGCTCTTTTCTATTTCCAGACTGTGCTTACTGGGCTCATTTGCTGTGCCAATAGCATAGCTGTCTGTGCTGCCCTCTGCACGTGTGAAGCTGAGCAGGTGCCTTCAATGCCCTGAGGAGACAGGATGGGAACAGTGGAGGCTGTAAGTATCAGGCAAGTCTCTGGGTGTGGGGCAGTACTCTACAAACAGTGCATCCTCTGAGAAAGGGCAGTGTGGAGCTGGATAGAACTATCTTGTGAGCAGGGCCAGCCTGTATCCTGCTGCATGGACTTACATTGGCAAAGCAAGATATAGTGATGTGACTGACTGGGAGACGCTTGGTTACTACAAAGGCAGATTTATGTACCGCAATACTTAGAAACGACAACAACAACAAACCCAACCAAAACAAAACCCAGGAAAAGTTCGTATGAATAAAATCTACAACGTAAAATGTAGTGGATCCACTATGCAAAGTAGTGGCCACTGGACTAGTAGCAGATCAAATCTGTGCTTAAATCACAGAAATTCTAGCCCACCTACTATTTAATTTATTGAGGGACTAGCTAGTCTGAGGACAATTCCTTGCTGTATAGTATTTCCGCATAATTTTTTCTATTCAAAATCACCACAAAACTTTGCCTCATGACAAACATCTGAGATTACACCTTTCCTTCCACACAACCTCACCTTTCTAATGAATCTGAGATATGTCTATCAGCCAGAACATGAGGAGTTTCTTTTTCCTACCAGTAGTTCATCATGTGGCAATAAACAGCTGAGGTGCTGAGAGTGATATCTCCAGCTAAGCGAAATATCTTTCCTCTTGCCATGTGCAGAGATTGTGAAGCTGCAGATCCACCAGGCATGCCAGCACCTTCTGTTTAAAATCTATTTTTCCTCTGGATTTGGGCCAACAGTTCAAAGCCAATTGCTGTTGTTGGGTCCAGGCTTCTATGCAATTACTTTCTCGGGTAACGTCTAATACCTTTCCTTGACAGCGGGCTGTACTGGGGCATGTTTCCACGTCCTGGCTCAGGGTTAGACACATTCAGCATGTCGTACAAAATGGAGACTCAAATACAAAATGGAATTCACAGTTTGAGACTGCTATATCCCACTGTGTCATGGCAGAAATGGTACTCCTTCAGCTGCCTGGAACGGCATGCTCACCACTGGTCTCCCTGCCCTGGAGAGAAAACAGTAAAACTAGGTAGGGAGATGGACAATAAAAAAAGATTGGAGGCATGGAATGACTTCCATATGAAGAGAGACTGAAAAGGTTGGGATTATTTAGAGAGGAAATGAAAAATAAAAGTATATGGTAGAGCTATCCAAGCTAGCTAATAGAACTGGGAAGATAAATCAGATGCTCTTCCTTACCCTTTTTACTTACATAAAAAAAATCCCGAATAAAACAGGGGAACACTCAGTGAAACTGAGACAGCAGACCAAAATTTATAGTATCAATTGCACAGCAGATATTTAACTTATGAAAGTCATTATTCTGGGACATCCCTGAGATCAGGAAGATAGAGGGCATTGAAGAAGTACAGAAATTTCTGTGTAGTGGAAAGACCTGTGGGATCTTGACAATGAATGAATAAATAAAAAAGCTACTCTATACTGGGTGTGAGACATGTAAAACCTTCTTCTTGTTTACTGAACTTGATTTTGATGCATCTGGAGACTGTTTGATCATACTTTGGCAACCATCTGAAGTGAAAGGAAGATGTCTCAGGAGTATGGATATGAGAGAGAACTTCTGGTGCCCTCCTCTCCATGCGAGCACTTTGAGGATTGCATCCATCAGCACCTTTAGAAACTGTTGGCAACTGCTGGACTTTGGTGGGCTGTTGAATTTGGTGAAAGCGAAAGATGGAATGAAAAGGCATCAAGGACAGGACCTAACTATGTGGTAGCTCCTTGTCAGCAAGAATGTCTGCAGATTTGAAGACCTTTTGGTCCATAAATGCCCCTGGCATGGATACATACCTATAGGGCCTTACAGCAAAATCCAGAGGAAGATGTGGATACCTAATGTATGATTTAAACTGTCACCAGGTTCCAAAATTTGAGCCAGAAAAAGCTCTTAGGTTCCTACAACTCTGCAGCTGTGATTACTGAGAAGTCCTGCTGGTCTGGCTGAGCTGAACCTAAATAATTCAAGAACAAGAGTTCAGGAGCCCCCGTTGCTGGGGAAAGTGCCAAGACCAGAAAGCTGGTAGGTTCCTACAACTCTGTAGGTTCCAAAGCTGTAGGTTCCTACAACTCTGCAGCTGTGGCTACTGAGAAGTCCTGCTGGTTTGTCTGAACTGAACCTAAATAATTCAAGAACAAGAGTTCAGGAGCCCCCATTGCTGGGGAAAGTGCCCAGACCAGAAAGCTGCAAAGCCTGTCCTGTCCTTTCTCTAGCCTCACATATTTCCATTTTCCTTTCGGCACAGGGGCTCATCTTCATCAGGAAGTGTGGGAGCTACTCTACCTGCCTCTCAGGGAAACAAGAAATTGATGTGGTCCAAAGTTGAACACCTTCATTGGAGCGAGTAATATGGAGTCTGAGCACCAAAGATGAGGGAACTTACCTCTGTCTTGCTCTTCGAGGGTATCATGGGCTAACTGCTGAACTATTATGTATAAGACTGTCACTACCACCCCTGTTAACCTGTTAATCAAAACATCCCAAGCTTTCATGACTATCAGGGAACTCTAGGTGTGCTTTGAACATGTTTACTGGATCCAGCCTCCATGAACTGAAGCACAAGACATGAATCTCAGTCTTTGGCAGAGCTGGAGAGAAAGTATTTGGCTCAGCCAGTATCATGGTTCCATTGGGCATGGTTTGTAGCAGAAATGTTGACGCCAGACTAAGCTTTCCTGTCCAAATACAAGCGCTTACAGACTCTCAGACATCTAAAGGATTAAGCAAATACTTTGTCGATCACATATTTGGACATGGGTGACTAAATTCTGCCTAAACTGCTTGAGAAGTTGGTTTGTGCACATTGTAATTTTCCAGTTCCTTCCAACTAACCCTTTGGTGTTACATTGGTGATAATTACCTCTCTCTCTTTGACTATCTGTCTCAAAGGGACCTCTCTTCTCAGTAGCATAACTTCTTGCACAACTGGTAGAAACAATCTTTTCTCTCAGATCACCTCACTGATTAACATAGCCAAATTCAGAGCAACTGTTCACATTCCAGATTTAGTTCTGAAGTTTGCTGCCCTCCTTTCTGAACTAATGAACAGCTCCTGCACCTCATCTGTTTTTTTCCTAACCATTTCAGCTTGTATGATGCAAGATGTTTTTAATTTCTATCAGCTTTACCTTGTTTCCATGAAAGCCCTCAATGGCTCAAAGAAAAACCAAACATTTTGTGCAAATGTGCACCTCTTGCAGCCAAAAGATAAATATTCTTACCCTGAGAGGAAAGAGGAATGAGTTTTCTATCAGTGACAGAGAACTGAAGAACTGTGTAGGTAGACACAGTTATTACAGTCCTGCTGATCAGCCACTGTGTTCCCCACAGAAAAGCTGTGCAGCTGCTCTGCTATTTTTCATGAGAGACTGACTCTTTCCTAGCTGGTTGTACCCTGGGGGACCTTCTCCAGGAGTTTTGCCAGCAACAGTAAAGTTTGGGAGGGCCAAGGCCAGCTCCTCATCAGGAGCAGGCAGGAGGCAAAAACTACCTGTTGCAAAGAAATATGAAGAACAGTGAAATATCCAGGGCAAGATTCATCCTGGCTAGCTGCTGATGTCAAGTGTAGAGACATCCACACCTGTGTTAGTCATCTAGTTCCCCTTAGAGCCCATGGAGACATATTTAAGACATTCTGCATTAGAACAAGATAAAGCATGTCCAAAAGTGTCTGTTTCTCCCTTCTCTCCAGTGCCAAATGAGCACTATGGTAACTAGGTCAGACATAGACATCTACATCCAACCGATCCTATCCTCAGCAAGTGCTTGCCAAAGAAGAAATGGGTGGATGCCTCTTTGCTGGCTGGACCCACAGAATTTGCTCTCACCCCATACAATGTGCTGCTGCTCCAGAGAGGGAGAGAGCCATCCACAGCACATAGTGCCTGCTACTTGTGCCAGAAGGGCAGCAACACATCTGCATCTTTCCCCAGTCACATCTAGTTGAGATGCAGTAACAGACCCTCTGTACAAGGCACCTCCTGAGGGCTATGAGGGGAAGACTCTGCTGCAGCATTTGAAGTAAGGGAGGCCAATGAGAGATGCATCCCTCTTTCTCTTGTTTTGTTTTCATCCACATGGCACGTAGCTGATTATAGAATGAGATCCGGCCCTCTAGGATATACATATGCTTGCATGTGTTGGATGCATACATATAGATGTGTGTCTGTATGTGGTTTATTAAGAATTAAAAATGCTTATTTTTGCTTCAGACAGTGCTTCGAGTGCTTGCCTTTTCAGTTGGGGGGACTGTGTTTTTAATCTTGCTAATACAAAGAAAACAATGGACCTCTTTCTCTGCTAGCTGTAAAGGGTCATAAGTAAAATGAGTTTTGGCAGACTCGTTCCAACTAGACATGCAACCACATGCAAAAATGACTCTAAATTTAGCATGTCATTTGTCAGGGTTAACCCTTCCCTTCTCAAAGAAAAGGAGCTTATTTGCTGTCTTCTTCTAGTTTGTATTTGCAAAAGTCTTGCTTCTATAAAGCTCTGAACTTCAGGAATTTCTAATGGCCTTTTCTTGTGTAAGACTTTATTTTTCTTCAGAGTTATGATACATGCAAGTTTATCCCTGCTTATGGGAACAGAGCACAGTAATTTCACACAAGAACGGGTACACTTAAACCCAAGGAAAGTGTTTTCTTCTCATGTTTTGGATGGGAGTGGTATGGTCTTACTTTTTTCTATGGACCTGAAAAACTGTCGGACTCAACCCTGTGTATTTCTGCAAGTCCCTGCCACCAGCATGAAAGTACTTTAATGGAATAGGGTTAGTGCTGTAAGAAATCATTGAACTTAAGCTAGTCCAGAAGTCTTTGAGAAATATTATATTGCACCTGAGACTTCGTGCACACAGACATTGGTGTAATACCTGTTACAGCAGGAGAAACAGGAACTGACCTTCAGCTGCAGCTATTTCCAGCAGGAACAGAAACACTGAAAATGTCTCAGTCAATTTTCCAGCCTGTGAGGTTTCTGACCTTAGTGAGTGTTGTTTTACATGGCCATCAAAGATAAACAAGCGAGATCTTCAGTGCAAGATGAAGTTCACATAAATCCTTGGTTTAAGCTAAGAAACCTAATGTCTATAGAGCAGTGTCAGTAATTATGCTGGGCAAGGATGAATGAGGAAAAGCGAGAGCTCACCCTCTTTGAAATACATTTCTTGATAAAGTTAGATCGAACTTGTCTGATTCTGTCTGTGTTTCTCCTTCTTATTCTTTTCCCTCCCCCTACCAGAAGAACACCATTCCCAGAAATCCCAGAGGACATTCCTAATTGAAAGCAACGATCATGAGTCATTCCTGTATATTAAGTGAAATACTCTTCCATGCCTCCCAAGGGATAAAGTGATTAAGTCCACTAGGTTAGGGCCTAGGAACTCCTGCTGTCCCTGCAAACCTTGAAATTAAAAATCAAGAAGATAAGCTAGTGGTACAGTATTTTCTTTCAAAACTCATCTCTCCCTGAACTAGCAGAGCCCACATACAAAGAGACAGAAAATGGATTGCATTTCTGACAGTTTAAGATTCAGATTTTGTCAACTGAGACTGTTTGTTCTTCTGAGAAAACTGTACTCTACACTGTCCTGTTGTCTGGGATATAATGGAATATAATGTTAGCCTCGGACAGTGGTTGTTGAGCCAGTGCCAGCCTCACTAATGAGCATGTGGTTTCAATAATAATATGGCTACTTGTAAGATGGCTGGCCACAAGCCAAGCACTTAATATGGAGGGGGCAACAGATGTAAAAAAGTACCATCCCTGACATGATTGCATTTCCAAAAATTCTCTGGCAAAAAAGTTAAGACTCAGCAAATCGGAATAATGAAGAATCTCCCCATATCAGGAAAGGTTGAAGCTCTGACAAATGAATAGGAGCCTTATGGGCTTTGTGCACATATGGTAAAAAATAAGAAATATAAGAACAGGGGTGATAAAGGAACTGATAATTTTTCTTTGTGGAAAAATTCAGGTAATGGAAGATACTGGATTATTAGATTTTTTTCACCATTCCCTTCCCTTCCCTTCCCTTCCCTTCCCTTCCCTTCCCTTCCCTTCCCTTCCCTTCCCTTCCCTTCCCTTCCCTTCCCTTCCCTTCCCTTCCCTTCCCTTCCCTTCCCTTCCCTCCCCTCCCCTCCCCTCCCCTTCCCTTCCCCTCCCCTCCCCTCCCCTCCCCTCCCCTCCCCTCCCCTCCCCTCCCCTCCCCTCCCCTCCCCTCTCCTCTCCTCTCCTCTCCTCTCCTCTCCTCTCCTCTCCTCTCCTCTCCTCTCCTCTCCTCTCCTCTCCTCTCTTCTTTCTTTTCTTTTCCTTAAACCCTTCAACATTCCAGCCTTAGACATAGAAGTCCAAGTGAATCAAGACAGTGAAATGAATTACAGTTTAATAATATTCCCACCACACAGACAAAATGGATTCAATTACATAATGGTAGCATTAAAAGTTATTAAGAAGGGGATCTAGAGTCTTGAGGCCAGACTTTCAGAAAATCATGATAAGCTCCTTAAAACAGCTGAAATAGCACATTTATAGGTTTTCCAGCCATAGGTTTGCTGAGGGGAGGGAGCACAGGGAAGGAGTCATTACATTCGCTTAGAGGTTTTGTTGTGCTAATCTGTTACTGAGGATTAGAGTGTAGAAAAGCAGTGCCAGAAAGTTTTCAGTTTGATTATTATGTCTTAACCTTGTATGGCTTGAGGATGCTTTCAAGAGTGGCGGCCATTACAGGACAGCACATGTGAGAGGGGTTTGAATGGAAATGCCAGTTCTCAGGCTCCAGCCACCATAATGGGGGACAATCAGGCCAACCAAAAGCTGGGCACTCCTGGCAGAAGGGAGGCAGAGGCAGCCCTGCCCCGTGCAAAGCTGCCCAAAACACACCTTGCCCAGTCACATGAGGGCTCTCAAGTGACATAAAGCTGTTGAGCTGCTTTGACACAACCAGACCCCTGCTGAGGGGGCCTAGGGGTGGATGAGACACCACTGAAACATAGAATCATAGAATCATAGAATAGTTAGGGTTGGAAAGGACCTTAAGATCATCTAGTTCCAACACCCCTGCCATGGGCAGGGACACCCCACACTCAACCATGTCACCCAAGGCCTCATCCAACCTCGCCTTGAACACCGCCAAGGATGGAGCATTCACAACCTCCCTGGGCAACCCATTCCAGTGCCTCACCACCCTCTCAGTAAAGAATTTCTTCCTTATATCCAATCTAAACTTCCCCTGTTTAAGTTTGAACCCGTTACCCCTTGTCCTGTCACTACAGTCTCTAACGAATAGTCCATCCCAGCATCCCTATAAGCCCCCTTCAGATACTGGAAGGCTGCTCTGAGGTCTCCACGCAGCCTTCTCTTCTCCAGGCTGAACAGCCCCAACTTTCTCAGCCTGTCTTCATATGGGAGGTGCTCCAGTCCCCTGATCATCCTCGTGGCCCTCCTCTGGACTTGCTCCAATAGTTCCATGTCCTTTTTATGTTGAGGACACCAGAACTGCACACAATACTCCAAGTGAGGTCTCACGAGAGCAGAGTAGAGGGGCAGGATCACCTCCTTCGACCTGCTGGTCACGCTCCTCTTGATGCAGCCCAGGATACGGTTGGCTTTCTGGGCTGCGAGCACACTGAAGCCGGCTCATGTTCATTTTCTCATCGACCAACACCCCCAAGTCCTTCTCTGCAGGGCTGCTCTGAATCTCTTCTCTGCCCAACCTGTAGCTGTGCCTGGGATTGCTGTGACCCAGGTGTAGGACCTTGCACTTGGCATGGTTAAACTTGATAAGGTTGGCATCAGCCCACCTCACAAGCGTGTTGAGGTCCCTCTGGATGGCATCCCTTCCCTCCAGCATATCAACCGAACAGCTTGGTGTCATCGGCAAACTTGCTGAGGGCGCACTCAATCCCACTGTCCATGACACCGACAAAGATGTTGAACAAGATCGGTCCCAACACCGATCCCTGAGGGACACCACTCGTTACCGGTCTCCAGCAGGACATTGAGCCATTGACCACAACTCTTTGCGTGTGGCCATCCAGCCAGTTCTTTATCCACCAAGTAGTCCACCCATCAAATTGATGTCTCTCCAATTTAGAGACAAGGATGTCGTGTGGGACAGTGTCGAACTCTTTGCACAAGTCCAGGTAGATGACATCAACTGCTCTGCCCCTGTCCATCAGTTCTGTAGCCCCATCATAGAAGGCCACCAAATTGGTCAGGCAGGATTTCCCCTTAGTGAAGCCATGCTGGCTGTCACCAACCACCTCCTTGTTTTTGGGTGCATTGAGTGGATCTCCCAGAATGGGGCAGACTAAGGCAAGCACTGATTTCTCCTACAAAACTCCCAAAAGACTTTTCTGTTCTTGCTATATAGAATTACAGTTACAGATATCATTTCATGATCCTTTACTCATGTTTATTTTCTTTCTTTCTTTCTTTCTTTCTTTCTTTCTTTCTTTCTTTCTTTCTTTCTTTCTTTTTTTCTTTCTTTCTTTCTTTCTTTCTTTCTTTCTTTCTTTCTTTCTTTCTTTCTTTCTTTCTTTCTCTTTCTTTCTTTCTTTCTTTCTTTCTTTCTTTCTTTCTTTCTTTCTTTCTTTCTTTCTTTCTTTCTTTCTTTCTTTCTTTCTTTCTTTCTTCCTTCCTTCCTTCCTTCCTTCCTTCCTTCCTTCCTTCCTTCCTTCCTTCCTTCCTTCCTTCCTTCCTTCCTTCCTTCCTTCCTTCCTTCCTTCCTCTCTCTCTCTCTTTCTTTCTTATTTATTTATTTATTTATTTATTTTTTCTACCTGGAGAAAAGGAAGATGGGATTAAAAAAAAAAAAAAAAGGAAGAAAGAAGCAAAATAATCCTCAGTTTTTTCTCAGTGCTTTTCCATTTTTGCATGTGAAAAATTGGAAAGAAGTTAAAAAGAAGAGGAAAGAAGAAGAAAGTGTTCAGAACATAAAGGTTTTCAAAACTAAAATAGAAGGATAAACGTTTCTGACTGCCAGCACACAAGTTAGTTGTGATTTTCAGGTAAAGGAATTTTTAGTTCACAACAGTGATAAGACAGGAATGTTCCTCCTGAATTTTATGTTTTATGGCTGGTTGTAATAATGTATTATTTCATATAAAATTTCAATTTCTGTAACTAATATTTTTCTATGACTGTTTTGAAACTTGAGTTATTTCGGACAGCTCTCTAGAAAGTGTTCCAAATGATCTAAACCCCTAGCTGTCTTGATGATGTCTCCCTGAATATTCCCCCAACTTTGGATGCACTGACTGAAACTGAGTTGTTGTATACTACTCACCGGGGTATGCTTCTTTGTGAAAGCTACTTGGAATAGAATAATGTGTGCCAGGGTTAGGAGACATTTCATGCCTGTTGAGTGGCCAACACTTTTGTAAGGGTGCCTACTGATTCACCGTCTTATGATAAATGATCTCTGATGGGGGAAAACCATGTACCTATTGGCAGTAGGCAGAGAGCATTTCACTTCTATGCTGTTTCTAACAAAATGTCCACAGGTACTTCAGGTCATTATTGATGAAATATTCATACCCTCTAGCAGTGGTTTGAGAGCTTATCTGAGAAAAGGTCTGAGATTTCTGAGTCCTGAACAGTCCCGTGTGATAGGATACCTAGGGTGATGTACATACCCTGGCACTGGCCACTGAAAAACCAGTTGTGTGAGGCTCCTTCCATCCTTGATGGGGAAGGAGAGCATCAGAGGGACCTCTCTACAGAGTGTTTCATCTCAACCTCAGTAGATGTCTAAAGGAGAGGGGATGAATTGCCCTGTGAAGGTGTTACTTCTCATGTAATTTTATCATGCAGGGGGTGAAACATCTAGCTGCAAAGCAAGTAGGTTGCTAAAGTTAAATGATATGTACCTCAGCTATACCATGGGATGTTGGCAGTGTTGCATCCTTTACATCCTGCCAGCCTGAAAGTGCTCTGCAATTGTCATACAGATTTATTTTCAATGAATTTATATTGCAGATTCTTATTTTGGCTGCAGTGCATTAACTGTATAAACAGTCAAGTAAACTGGGCACCACAAAAGCTTGCTGGCTGGTTGCTGCATGCCCCCTAGGCAATAAAAACATGTGCAAAGAACAAAGAGCTACACAAATCGACTGCAGATATGACCACACACGTTAAGATGTAACACGTCATGGAGACAGGAGAAAAAGCCTTTGTAGCAACCAGCACTGGGTGGAACTGGCTAATCCCATTAAAGAGCACCAAAACCCATTGATAAAGGGCCAGCCTTTGTACTTTTGCTTACACTGGAGCAAACCTACTGACCTTGGGGAAAAGGAGCTGAGAGCAGAACCTGGCACAGTGCAAGCCCCTATCCTTGCCTGCAGAGATGGCAGCATGTGTGGTAAGTGGCAGGGCTGACATGAAAGTGTGTATGGCACTGGTTTGCCCCAGCACCCTGCTGTCTGAGAGACAGAAGCCTGGAGGAAGCTTATAAATCTACTCATTCCAGGATGTTATGGCATGTGAATATGTGGATTTCAGAAGGGAGACAATGAGAGACGCACAGATACTGAGGTTCTTGGGAAACCGACTGCTCCAAGCTTTGATCCTCAGAGCCTGCAGGCTCTTCCAGGCATCCTTGTATTTCAGCATGCTGTGAAACTCTGGTTGCTCTTTGCTTGGATGAGAAACTGGGGAACACTGAAGTCAATATGCTTGCTTGCACTATCCATGAAGGAGGTGCTGACCTCGCTCCCAAACAAGACCAGGGATCCCCAGGAGGTACTGTGCTGATACCTTGTTTTCTGACTGAAGAGAGGTCGCCACCTCTGTACTTGTACGTGATCATGAAAAAAAAATTAAAAGGAGACACAACTACCATGAGTAATTCCTGTTGTGCCATTTTATACTCTGAGATTTTATACTAGTGATGATTTGTCTCATACAGACCTACCTCTTTTGATTATCAATGCCCTGACCCTGTGGTTTATCCCAGCTCCCCTCCAGCTGAGAGGCACTGTATAGCTGAGAGCACACTTGTAGCCTGAGTGTGTGCTCACTTGCCAGCCAGTAAGGCTGTGCTGGCTTCGTGGGCTGCCCTTGCCAAATGCAACAGCTGAGTTGAGTGCACCCTTCCCTCATTGGGGTCACAAATTTGTGTCTATCTTCTCTTTCTTCACTTAATGTTAGCTGAAACTGGAATCAAAATCTATTAGGGTGTTTGTGCTGAAGGAAAAGGAAGGCTGAAAGACAGGCCAGCAAACACGCAGCTCAATTGCGGGATTCTTATTTCTTAAGCTAAAATTAACTGAAGCTTACACAAGCCTTGGTTTGGGGCAAACCTTGGTTCGGGAAGCAAACCCTGGTGTCAGGCTGTACAAAATGGTCCTGGGGCTGTGATGGGATGAGGGTAGACAGACCTCTTCCACCTAGGGATCCTTTTCACTGCTTCATTGCTGGGCTGTTGCCTTGGGGCCACCTAGAGTGACACTATCTTGGAAGAGGCTCCCTCTGTTGTGTTTGTCCTGTGGGACTCAGGGATCCTTCTGGCTTCCTAAATTCATGTTAGTGAGCCCCTAGACAGAGAAATCCTGGGTGAGTGGGCTGCAGGGAACCCTAGCACCCTCCAGCCCCGCCTGGGCTGGGCACTCTGTGAAGCCAGTGAACAGTGATCTGTTCAGCCTTGACTAAGTGCCTGCTGATGGCAGGTGCCAGCCTTTCCTGGGCTCACTGTCTCAGACCACAGTGTCTTTGTAAGATCATTTACATGAAAGATTTAAGAAGTTTGTGTCTGTCTAATTTAAAAATCCCAAACAAAACCATAATTCTTGAATTCCTTTTTCTTTCCACATTGGCTTGTTCCTTTATGCAAAAAATTTAAAATAAATGTGGGGAATACAAATCTACTTTTACAATTCTATTTGGGGACATTTGCCATGTATAGCTACACATATTTGCATGAGCTCTTTGCAATTCACCTCCAAGCAGATGTTCACCTACACCTGAAAACATGAGAAGGGCTGAGAGTTGGCTCAGCCAAGAGAGGAGAAACCAATCAACCTACAAGTGAATTTTTACAGGGAATATATTTTTAGACTAGGAATGTTAAAACTTGTGTATGTCTGTGAATCTGGTTGGACATGAGGCTTTTTGTCTGTCTCCCAGCCTCACTCCTTCCTTTCCTCCTCCTGCCTGTTTCCTATCTCTACCCCTCCCTATCCTGCCTCAGAAAATTAGCTTTCATTGGGCTTTTATAGCTGCACTTTTAAGTCAGTCAAGATTATTTTCTGGTGCTTAAATTCCTAGTTAACATGTCATGGTGCCATTCAGTGCTGGAAGTGATGTAATTTATTGGGTAGCTGGTCAATTGCACAAATAGCTGGAAAAACAAGTTTAGCTTGATATAAATAACAAGACACAACAGTATATACAGTACAACACCTTGCCTTCTGCTGCAAACCTCCTGATTTCTGTTATTCTGGTTTCAGCGTGCCTAGCTGTCTCCTTACATTCAGTACTATGAAATAAGATAATTATAGCACAAGTAAATATTACCCAATCAATCTACTGTAACAACTGTTAAAACAAGCCATCTTATAAATTTTGCTAACAAAATATGCCTCAGCCCAATATACACAGAAGGTAAGTTTCTCTGACCTTGAAATAAATTTCAAGAGCAAAGAACATTACATGCAGAACAAACATCCAGTGATGAGAGGCAGAGCTTGGATCCAGCCCTATTTCCCCTGACCCTCTGAAATCTACCTAAGCTCAGAGTTATGGTGTGCTTGGGACAGCTTCTCTTTTCAAGTGCAGCATAAATAAGAAGAGTCCTCTGAAATCAGTTTCCCTTCTTCCGTTATGCCTGGTGGCTGGACTCAGGCAGATTAACCCTCCTCTTCCCAGCATGCTAGACTCCAGCTGTTATGGGTGTGACGGTCACACACAGCATCAGCAGTTTGGTGCAAGGAAACCATAAAGCGTCTTCGAAAACCAGAGCCTCCTTTCCCTCTCCTCACCAAACCTACTTTAAAAAGAAAAAAAATCAAACAAAATATCAGCAGAGATCAGAATAAGTTACTCAGCAGTAGCAACTCACGTTTATGGGCAGAAAGTCCTGTATGTGTTCACAATGTTGTGTACTGTAGAAGACCAGTCAAATTAGGGACAAACTTTTGGATGAACTATAGCAGAAGGCCTGTTTTGAAATGCTATTGGATTTAAAGTTTAAATCTAGGCAGTGCTCTGTAGGTTTGTCTAACTGACTCACACAGAGAAGACAGTTTCTATTGGGGTGGGGATAGAGGAGAAAAGAAGCCAAAAAAGCCTGATTGTAAAGATTAATGCCTTTTATAAGAAAATAAAGATGTTCTGAATCTGTGTGTGGCAGAGAGGGGTCTCAAGAGAGAAGCTAATTATGATACACTGCTTAAATACCATTATGTACTGATTATTGAAAAATGATGATGGATTTCTTTTTGTTACTAAATGCAAGTAGAGTAATGCCAGTGTTTGCAGCTTTTGAAAGACACACCACAAGAAGCAGTCAGATCATGCATTGCTGAACATCTCCCAGCAAGCATGTGCTGAGTTTCCAACACAAAAAGTGACTTATGGCCATCTAACCCTGCCAGATCCAAGTATCAGAGTGGGTTTGTTGTTCTGGCCAGACCTTGCTTAGGATATAAGGAGGGAAGGATGTCACGCACCAGTTGTACAATTGATCTATAAGCTGCGGCAAGTGGACAGCCTGGACTTGCAGGAGAGGAGAGCCTTTTCCTGGTTGACATCACTCAGAAATTTTGGCTTAGATTTATCTCTAAGGTTCCTCTAAATGAGAGACTTGAGGTATGATAGTAGCCACTCAAAGCTCCTCAGGACTCAGAGGAGAAAAGGAAGGATCTCAGAAGGTGATGAGGGGTACAAGGTAGGCAGAAACATCTTTCAAAATGCTGAGTAAATTTAGTGTTCATTCCCCTGTCTGTGAAAGTGCCCTGGGGATGGTGGCAAGGTAGGTCTGGGCTGACACAGCATGGCTGCAAAGCCTATAAAATCTACCCTACATTTCAAATGTGTCATGTGGAGGAGTAGTAGGGTGGTGGTGTGGTTTAAGCCCAGCTGGCAACTCAGCCACGCAACTATTCGCTCACTCCCCCCTCCTCATTCCTCCCCCTAGCTCCAGGGGGGATGGGGAGGAGAATCGAAAGAATGTAATCCCATGGGCTGAGAAAAGATCAGTCCAGTAACTAAGGTATAACACAAACCACTGCTGCTACCACCAATAATAATAATGATAAAGGAAATAACAAGGGAAGAGAATACAACCGCTCACCACCCACCGACCAATACCCAGCCCGACCAAGCAGTGATCTAGCCCTTCCGGGCAACTGCCCCCAGTTAATATAGTGGGCATGACGTGCTGTGGTGTGGAATACCTCTTTGGTTAGTTTGGGTCAGGTGTCCTGTCTCTGCTTCCTCCCGGCTTCCCCTCCTCCCTGGCAGAGCATGAGACTCAGAAAGTCCTTGGTCAGACTAAACATTATTGAGCAACAACTAAAAATATCGGTGTTATCAGTGCTGTTCCCAGGCTGAAAGTCAAAAACACAGCACTGCACCAGCTACTAAGAAGGAGAAAAATGACTGCTGCTGCTGAACCCAGGACAGGTGGGGTGGACTAGAGGTGAAGCACTGCGTGTTGTGCCATATCTGCCAGTCTCTGGATCTGAAGCATGCCTCTTTTCTAGTGCCATGTGTCTACTGGGAAGCCAGATGCATGGGCTGCATGCGGGTTTTGCAACATGGACTAACATCCCTAAGGACTGGGACCACTGAAAACACTGGCTCACCTTGCTGTCTCTCTATTGTGGTAAACAAAATGTCCTTAAGACCATTTGTTGTTGTAGGACAACCCATTTCCTTACCTGTTGGAGTGTTTAACCTGCAAAAAAAAACTGTCTAAATTTCCCATGTGAACAGCTCCTTACTGCTGAATCATGCCTGAAAACTGAATGGGAGAGTGCTAGTTGCCATGGAACAAAGCCACATCCCAAATTTTTCATATCCAGTGTCCATACTGGCCTCTTCAATGTCACTGAAACTTAGCCAGAGCCTGACTGACCTGAAAAATTTCTCAGGGTCCATCCTAACAGTTGAGCAGAACAGACAGCTAATCTCCAGGCATGGGCAATGTTTTTTACACTAATACCTGGGTGACTTCATGGACCTGTTTCCTTTGACATGGAGTGACCACAGAGTAAGTTTTCACACAAATGGGATGCAAAAAAATGAAGATAACAAGCAAAATACATGACTGTGTTTGCTTGCTGACAAATGTCCTCCCCTAGGATCTGGTTGAACCTACTGCATAAGTCAGTTTTTAAAAACTGAAGATGAAAGCTGAGGGACATGCAGAAGATATCTGCAGATGGAGTCCATGATCAAGAGGAATCTGTGGATGAAGTGCTCCATAGGCAGATAGGAACAGCCTCACACTCGCAGGCCCTTGTTCTCAAGGGGGATTTCAACCACCCTGACATCTGTTAGAGTGAAGGTACAGCCCGGCATAAGCAATTCAGGAGGTTCCTCAATTGTGTGGAAGACAACTTCCTTCTGCAAGTAATAGAGAAGCCAACAACGAGAGGTGCCATGCTTGAACTTGTGCTCACCAACAGGGAAGGGCTGGTTGGAAATGTGATGCTCCAGGACAGCCTTGGTTGCAGCGACCACGAGATGGCCGAATTCGAGATCCTCAGAACAGTGAGAAGAGCGTGTAGCAAGCTCACTGCCCTGGACTTCAAGAGAGCAGACTTTGGCCTCTTCAGGAACCTGCTTAGTAAGGTTCCATGGGACACAGCCCTAGAGGGCAGGGGGGCCCAAGACTGTTGGTTGTTATTCAAGGATCACCTGCTCCAAGCTCAGGAGTGTTGCATCCCAACTAGAAGGAAGTGCAGCAGGAGGGCCAGGAGACCTCCTTGGATGGATAAGGAGCTGCTCAGGAAAATTCAAAGGAAAAAAGAGGCTTATAGAAGGTGGAAGCAGGGACAGGCGGCCTGGGAAGAACACAGGGATGTTGTCCGGGAAGCTAGGGACCAGGTTAGGAAAGATAAGGCCCAGTTAGAATTGAACTTGGCTAGGGATGTTAAGGATAGCAGGAAGGGATTCTATAGGTACGCAGCGAATAAAAGACAAACTAGGGACAACGTGGGCCCTCTCCAGAAGCTATCGGGAGAACTGGCTACCCTGGATTTGGAGAAGGCTGAGGTTCTTAATGACTTCTTTGCCTCGGTTTTCACTGGCAAAGGCTCTGACCACACCACCCAAGTCTTGGAAGGTGGACGCAGGGACTGTGAGAATGAAGACCCTAGGCCCCCCGTAGAAGAGGATCTGGTTCGAGACCATCTTAAAAACCTAAACGTACACAAGTCCATGGGACCTGACAACATCCATCCGTGGGTCCTGAAGGAGTTGGCAAATGAAGTTGCTAAGCCACTGGCCATCATATTTGAAAAATCATGGCAGTCAGGTGAAGTTCCTGATGACTGGAAAAAGGGAAATATAACCCCCATTTTCAAGAAGGGGAAAATGGATGACCCAGGGAATTACAGAGCAGTCAGTCTCACCTCTGTGCCTGGCAAACTCTTGGAGCAGATTCTCCTGGAAGGCATGCTAAGGCACCTGAAAAACAAGGAGGTGGTTGGTGACAGCCAGCATGGCTTCACTAAGGGGAAATCCTGCCTGACCAATTTGGTGGCCTTCTATGATGGGGCTATGAAACTGATGGACAGGGATAGAGCAGTTGATGTCATCTACCTGGACTTGTGCAAAGAGTTCGACACTGTCCCACACAACATCCTTGTCTCTAAATTGGAGAGACATCAATTTGATGGGTGGACTACTTGGTGGATAAAGAACTGGATGGATGGCCGCACGCAAAGAGTTGTGGTCAATGGCTCGATGTCCTGCTGGAGACCGGTAACGAGTGGTGTCCCTCAGGGATCGGTGTTGGGACCGGTCTTGTTCAACATCTTTGTCGGTGTCATGGACAGTGGGATTGAGTGCGCCCTCAGCAAGTTTGCCGATGACACCAAGCTGTTCGGTTGATATGCTGGAGGGAAGGGATGCCATCCAGAGGGACCTCGACACGCTTGTGAGGTGGGCTGATGCCAACCTTATCAAGTTTAACCATGCCAAGTGCAAGGTCCTACACCTGGGTCACAGCAATCCCAGGCACAGCTACAGGTTGGGCAGAGAAGAGATTCAGAGCAGCCCTGCGGAGAAGGACTTGGGGGTGTTGGTCGATGAGAAAATGAACATGAGCCGGCTTCAGTGTGCTCGCAGCCCAGAAAGCCAACCGTATCCTGGGCTGCATCAAGAGGAGCATGACCAGCAGGTCGAAGGAGGTGATCCTGCCCCTCTACTCTGCTCTCCTGAGACCTCACTTGGAGTATTGTGTGCAGTTCTGGTGTCCTCAACATAAAAAGGCCATGGAACTGTTGGAACAAGTCCAGAGGAGGGCCACGAGGATGATCAGGGGACTGGAGCACCTCCCATATGAAGACAGGCTGAGAAAGTTGGGGCTGTTCAGCCTGGAGAAGAGAAGGCTGTGTGGAGACCTCATAGCAGCCTTCTAGTATCTGAAGGGGGCCTGTAAGGATGCTGGGGATGGACTATTCATCAGGGACTGTAGTGGCAGGACTAGGGGCAATGGGTTCAAACTTAAACAGGGGAAGTTTAGATTGGATATAAGGAAGAAATTCTTTACTGAGAGGGTGGTGGGGCACTGGAATGGGTTGCCCAGGGAGGTTGTGAGTGCTCCATCCTTGGCGGTGTTCAAGATGAGGTTGGATGAGGCCTTGGGTGACATGATTGAGTGTGGGGTGTCCCTGCCCATGGCAGGGGTGTTGGAACTAGATGATCTTAAGTTCCTTTCCAACCCTAACTATTCTATGATTCTATGATATGGTGATCTCCTCTGGTCAGAAAGTAAACTTGCTTTTCCCTTAACTTTGATGTGTTGTTGGCTAAAAGAGGAGGATGTCCTTTCTGTCCCTCTGAGAAGACACTTCTAGTTTGTGTGTGCCAGCCATATTCATCCAGCCCATGTACCTGAATGGAATTCATTGTCTGACAGATGTCTTCTGTTGTTGCATTGTTGCTGAGAATCTGACTTTCTCATCAAGTGATTTTTTTTTTTCAGGAAAATTCTAAGTCTTTATTTTTTCCT
This sequence comes from Psittacula echo, assembly GCF_963264785.1. NCBI lineage: Eukaryota > Metazoa > Chordata > Aves > Psittaciformes > Psittacidae > Psittacula > Psittacula echo. The sequence goes on from NC_137736.1 coordinate 99,748,030, forward strand.
GCTTTTTTTTGGACCGAAGTTCGAATTTTTGAAAGAAATTTTGGATAAAAGCAAAGTACTTTTGTTTTCTAGGATTTTTGTTCTGCTTTCGGGAGAACAGCATTACGCACTCCTAGTGAGGTGCTCAGCATGCACAGAGGGAGGAAAAATCACAGGTGCCAGTATACGTGAGGGCTACCCAGCTGCAAAGCAGCTTGTCAGAAAAGCACCTGGGGATCCTGATGGACACCAATTTGACCATTAGCCAGCAATGTGCCCTTGTGGCAAAGGCAGTAAATGGGATCATGGATTGCTTTACAAGGCGTGTTGCCAGCAGGTCAAGGGAAGTTATCCTTACCATCTACTCAGCACTAGAGAACCACACCTGAAGTACTGTGTCCATTTGTGGGCTCCTCAGTGCAAAACAGACAGGGATATATTGGAGAAAGTCTACCAAAAGGCTGCAAAGAGGATTAAGAGACTGGAGCATCTCTTCTATGAGGAAAGAGAGAGAGCTGGGGGAGAGCTGGGACTGTTCAGCCTTGAGAAGGATCAGGGGCACCTTATTAGTACATATAAATACTTAAAGGGAGAGGGCAAAAATGAGGTCAGGTTCTTTCCCATGGTGCACAGAGTTAGGACTAGAGGCAATGAACATAAACTGAAACACAGGAGGCTCTCTCTGAACAACAAGAAACACTTTTTCACTGTGAAGGCAACTGAGCAGTAGTAGAGATTGCCCAGAGAGGTTGCGGAGTCTCTTGGAGATACCCAAAAGCTGACTGAACATGGTCCTAGGCAGCCAGCTCCAGGTGGCCCTGCTTCAGTAGGGACTTTAGGCCAGATGATCTCTCAAGGTCCTTTCTAACCTCAACCATTCAGTGATACCGTGACTCTGAAAGCTTGCTGGGAAACAACACAGCAGTACTGTAAGAAACTAAAGCAGCTGTAATGTTGCCTGTGCTCTCCTTAGGGAGCAGTCCTTGAAGTCAGCTATTCCTAGAACCATACATTGACTTAATTTTTTGAGAAAAGTACTTGATATGCTCCTAAAGAGAACAAGAAGACATATGTGGAGTTGACAGGGGATGGGGAACAGGGAGTTAAGGCGGGATCAGGTGATGGGAGGGGCACCTTGAGCTGAGTCTAAAAGGAGGGAAGGGATTCCAGGGAGAAAATCAGGTCCTGCTAGAGGGCATGGACATGGCAGTGTGGGAAGGCAGCTCTGCTACCTCAGTTGGAAGCAGTAGTTTGTTCGGTGCTGTCTTGTGTCACACCGCAGGACCAGCTTTCTCAAACTTGTTTCATGCCTGACATTCAAAGCTAGACATTCAAAATGGCCTCAGCACAACTTTCCAGCCGAAACACCCGGAGTGAATGAGCAGACACGACTGCATCCAGCCAGAAATGGAACAGGCTTTGCTGGTTTTAGGGAGCAAATGTTTCCTGCCTTGACGGAAAGACCTAGATTTGTTATTGCAAAGCTGGGGGGAATCTCATAAAGCCAAGTTTAGACCAACCAGAGAAGAAAAGAGAGAAACACTGTGCAAGGGTGGAGAACAGGAGCATGGGATTTGGGGTGTGTGGTTTTGGGTGTGCATGTAAATTGTTTGTGTGGGCAGCTTGCTGTTTTTGCAGTGAAAAATCCTGATCTTCCATGACTGCCTATGTGGAAAAAAAAGGGAGTGCAATTTTCACTACTCAGATTTATAATCTGCTCTCAAAAGTATGCCCACAGGAAGCAAAATTAGAATTTTCTTCTCAGGACAGTGCTAGCTCAGGAGTTTAAAATATATCTTGAGCTAACATTTTTGTGAGTCATCCTGCATCACTGAGTAAAGATATACATGATGTGAGCGCTGTGGATTTAGGAACAAGCCAGCATTGTTTTCTGCTTTGCTCCATTATTGAGAATTTTCTGATTCTGCCACCAGTGGTTCATTAGGGTGAGTCTGTCCCTGGTACAGCTCCACAGGACACAATGGAAAGATGACTTCGGTCCTATAAACATGCTGCTAAGATCTGAGCAGCCAAAATACGTGACTATGGATTTTTGTGGTGCCTTCATGGATATCATTACACAGAATAGATAGCTAAGTACCAGCTCACAGTCTTATATTCTCAAAGGGGAAAGTTAATCCCAGTTTCCATGCAAGAAATTATTCTGTTTAACAGGAGATACATTGATACACTACAACAGGGTGTAAAATATGTTTGGTTTGTAATTACATTAGCTGCATTGGAGAAAAAAGCAGGAGCTAAACAAGGCCACATGTTTAACCAGAGGTCTCATAGGGCTATGAATACAAGGAAAGCTGATCTTTTTTCATGATATCAATACAATGCAGTCATCTTGTGTGGGTTTTGCATACCGTCCTGTCCACAGCCAGAGAAGGGACTTCTATTTCAGTAAGAATCAAAGCAAAAGCAAAGGAATAACAAAGGGGTGAGGGAGTTGATCTGCAGGAGACGATGATAAACCCCACTGCATCTTGTAAAACCCTCCTGCTCTTTCCTCCACAGTGGCATTATTTTCCCATCATAACCACTTCCTTAATAAACAATCAAGCTTTGTGTTTACTATTTAAACATATTTTGGGGGGATGAGGGAGAAAGGGACTGGGCTGCTCAGGGTTTTGCAGTAATACAGTGAAGAGTCTACAGGGGTTTGAATTAGATCCAGGTTGCATTGCCCTTAATTTATTAGTCATCCTGGTGAAGGGGAATCACTGTCTCTCCTCCATATTATTTTGGTGGGTCTACCCTGTAGTAACATCAATCAAGTCAAAATAACGTTCATTTCTTTTCTCAGAAAAACTTGACTGAACTTTTTTTAGAAGCAAATTCTTGGTGATGCAGTCCATGTCCCTCTGTAATGGAAACTCAGCTTGATAGCCTAGTGAATGCTAAATAAATGAATACAGGTATTGAGTCCTGACTTCTGATTACAAAAGTGATAGGGACAAGCAGTAGAGAAAAGCAATGATTCTCATGGCTACATCTGCACATACAGTCTGTGTCTCAGCTGATAGCTGTGGGGATGCAGCACAGTTTGCATGGATGGACTAATGTGTTTCCAAGAGCAAAGCAACAAAAAACTCAGCTTGTATTGCACAGCCACCAAGCTCTGCCACAGGAGTGGTCTTGCCTTCTCCTACCAGCTAAGGAACATGTAACACCACTCTGGCTTTTGGGGTGAGCCCTGGAGTGGTGGTGGTCCAGTGTGAGTTCTTTCCCTTGGTTTTGATGCCTCCAGCCCCAGCCTGCACCTAACACTAACCTCCCTCATGCTGCTTGGCCTGTGCAGCCTCAATGTGAATAGCTTGTAGACAGGTCATGGGCCATGGGCCAAGGGTTATTCAACAATTTTGATAAATAAATCTCTGAAATCATAAGGGCTCTGTAGAAATTCACTCCTCAAATTAAAAGTAAAAGAGAAAAGAAAAAAGGAAAAGGACAATCTGGGAAATGGCTGCCTCTGAATAATTCACTTGCCTCCAGAATAAAGCCCAGGCTCTCCTTCTCAGCTCCCTAATCAGAAACTGTGGGAACACCTATGCTGCTACTGTCCACATTGGTAATTGTCCATGGCCTGAGATACTCCCCTGCTTTTTAGTGTCATCAATCTGGCAGCTTCCCATTTATGTATTTATTATTAATATTCTTCCCCCTCCCCCCCAAATGTTTGGAAAATGATGAGATAGTTTGCTAACAAACAGTTTTCATGAAACAGCAGTGTTGTTCTACTTCTAGCTCTTTACAAAAGCTTTCTGCATGTCTGTCGAGCTGGGGTGTAGCATGATGAGCCGTTTCTGTTGAGAAACCAGAGTTTACAAAATAACCAGAGTTGAGGTAAACCCTGATTATGGGGAAAGTCTGCGCCTTACGCTCCCTCACAGCCTTAACTCACACAACTGGGCTGTATTTTTGGAAACACTTCCAAGGTTTTTCCTTCGTGAATTGGTGCAAATGGCTTGGTGGAGCCAGGCGTGCCTAAATTCTCACTGACTTTTACTTAATCTCTTTGACTTGAGCAGAGCCTCAGACAGGCGTGAGGAGATCAAGGGGGTCCCTGGGGAGCGCTCAGCCGTTAGGGTACCATTCAGCAGAACTGGCATGGTGCTTCCAGCTCCCGGCCACGCATATAATTGTATACTTTCTTAAATGGGAGAAGAAACAAAGCGATGTATATCAATAAGCTAAAGGGAATTATCTCGTGTACAAGGAACAGCAAGCTCTGTGTTTTCCCTTGTTTGCTCTGGGATTTTTGCTATTTGTACTAAATTTGGCATGCCAGAGATTGAGCCAGCCCCGCCTCCCTGTGGGCCATGTTCAGACATGTTGGGTCCTTGGGGTGGGAGTAACACAGTGAGAGGGATTTGAAGAAAAATCAGCAGCAAGGGGGAGCGTTACAGCTCAAGCAGCTCTTTTTCTTGGACTTTGTGCCTCTGTATAACCTAACTTCAGCCTAAATGCCCTTGCTGCTGCCAGCTTTCCTCTCCGGGGCATTGTGACGTGGGGTGGAAACAGTCCCTATTGCCTCCAGCTCCTCTGGGTCCTCTCCAGGTCCTGCGTGGGCCCCCACATGATGAAAGCACACAAAGCCTGAAACCTTTTCAGCACACAGCTATTGATTTTTGCAGAGTTATTAATATCAGTGTAGGTGGGATGAGGCATGTGCTGATGTGCCTCACCAGCCCAGAAAAGATCATGCAATTCAAATGCTGATGTAAGAGCCTGATTGCCCGCTCTGCCGTGTAGTGGGAGTTATACAAGTGTCCTTGGTGGGTGTGAAATGCTAGATCTTTATTTGGACAGCCAAAAAGCCCGAGGTCTGATGTTGACTTTACTTCAGTCCTTGCTTTAGCAAAATCTCTTCCCTCTTCTCTGTGGGATTACCTGTAACAGGGCTGGGGTGAGACCTCTGAGCTGTGTGGCATTAGTTGATGCTCTTTCCAGTGCAGTGGGATTTTGCAGTTTTGAAGCCAGGAGGTGAGTGGCTTTCTAACTAAATACTCCAAGATTTCTGTTTGTTTTATTTTGCGCAGAAGAAGGTTCAAAGATAGAAGGCTGATTAAGAATGATGATGTGCTCCCACTCCGTTTCTGGCTGTCCTTTAGCCAGAACTTCAAAGAGAATTTTATTTGTTTGTGTTATGAACTGAATTTCTTGAGATCTGTGCTTACAAGAGGCCATGATATTACCTGGGAATTATTAATTGGGAGATGCTTACTCTCTTCTGCTGCTCAGAAACAACTAGAACATGTTGTTTGTAAAATGTGAAAGAAAAATGAAAACAATTTCCTATTTGCTCTCTTTGAAGTTAAGGGGGAAAAAACCCTCAGAGTATAGCTGAATTACCACATAAAGCAACATATTTTTTTTTTTTGTTATGTAAAGATCAAAGTAGAGGGAGAAAAGTATTGCAAGGATCTTACTTTGATGAGTTTGGTCACAAATCAAAACTTGGTTTGATGGGGGAGATATAGACACAAAGCACTATGTACCACGGATTTGCTGAATATGTTAAAAAAGTGCTGAGCAGTATTAAATTAATGCAAAACTGAAGATTACACAAGGGTAAACACTGCAGTTAATGTTTGACTAGAGCTGAACTGAGGGCTGAGTGCCTCCACTTAATTTGCAGACCATGCCCACGGCAACCCCAGGAGGCTGGGAGTGGAGGAGACAGACATTTTATAGTGAGGAGCCACATTATTATTTTTAAATTTAGGGAAAAAAAAAAAAATCTGGCTAAAGTTACTGTTTCTAAACACTAGGGAGAGGCAACTGAGAGAAAGCAAAAAAGAAGGATCAGTAAGTGCCTTTTGGAGCTGAAAGAGAAAGATCTGCTAAGCTAATACCCAGTAGGTGTGAATTTCTCTAGTAAATACTAGATCATAAATAGAACTGAGAAAATCAGTGTCGTTCAAAAGCCATGCTGCAGATAGCTCTGCAGCCTGAAAAGGACTTGCAGACACTGCTCAAGCACGTGCATGAAAAGCGTACTTTTCATGAACATTCATTTACATACCATCCAGGAACAAGACGGTTGCAGTGAGTGAATATGATGGCACAGGGAAAGCAGTGAAATACAAAGTGGCTTTCAAGTTCAAACGAATATTTGCAAATTATTTCTTCCACTCCATCCAGATCCAATCATGACACATTTTCCTTCCCTAGCATGATGGGCCATCCCTATCATGCTGCCTTGTGGCCTGATCCTGCCTTTTGAAGCAAAGAGCACAAAAGACTACTCTTGCAGTCTTTAGAGTTTTGCATGAAATCTTCCGCTTCTAAAGAGCACGTTTGAGGCCCTCACGGTCTGATGCAATTCCTATTTGTGTAAGTGGCTTGAGAAGTGAAAGGAAAGAGAGAAGGGCAGCACCGGGCTGGGACTGTAGCTGGTTTAAACTTATTCCTCAGATAACTTTTTTTTGGTCATTGAAGCCCTAAGTGCTTTTTAGGCATGATATGCTATGTCTTCAGTAGCAGAGCAGCGAGTATCTTTAGATTGGGTTTTCATCATATACTTTAATTTTCTAGGCCGGGGTATGACCATAATTGCTGAACAATTCAATGTAATGGAATGGGCTAATTCAGCGCTTTTTACTGCATTTTTCCACATAATATCTAAAATCTTTTTTTCCATCATAACCCATGTTTATGAAAGCAAGTACTTAACCCGCACATTTCCTGGGCTTGAATCACTTCCTTAATAAGGCATAAAATTTTGCAAAATCACTCCCCTTACATTAACACATCATTATAAGGAGATATCAGTGTTTAGCATGTCAAAGGCATACACTAGTCTATGCAATGTACAGCTACTCCACTCAGTTTCAGAGCCATGTATAGTGGCTTTTGAATATCAATTCCCTAAAACTAAGAGCTTTCCTTTCCTTTTCTTTCTTTCCTTATTTTTTTAATTCAATGTTTTCTTCCTAGCTGTTATAGGCTGTACTCTTGCACAGGATGAAGTATGTCAAACATGCTAGCTTTACTTTTAGTTTTGGCTTTGAATCCGATAAGTAGAAACAAAGCAGCAAGCAATGGCTGCAATTTGAAACTGCTATAACCGCAGTTCATAAAATAACATTAAAAGATGACAAAAGCTATAAAAATCTCTATGTTCCCTTTTGTTGCTGTGTTCTGTGGGACAGGAATCTCCTTTTCCAGGGAGACACTGAAAAAGCTGATATATTACTTTAAAAATAAAAAAATATTTATGAAAACCAGAGTTTCTCCTGGCTGTGAACCCATTGTGCTGCTGCAGGACGCGTTGACATCCAGCACTTAGTGACCTGGGCACACAAGTAGAGTAACTCCTGGGAGCAGTTCCTCTGACATCAGAAGGTCTGCTTGCTTACATTGACTTAAACACGTGCTCAGGACCTGGCTTCATGCAGATTTCTCACTGCTATGTGAACTTTAGTTTGGAACAAGACTTCTTACCAGAGCAGGTTTGCTGCAACAGTCTTTTGCATAGACAGGGTCACTGAGCTGAAAGCTGTATAGCTTCTTGTAACTTGAACACCTCTCTGTGTCTGTTGAAAAGGTGGTCAAACCTCTGCAGAGCCAGCTTCAGGTATGTGAGTCTGAGCTTTGCTCCGGCTTTGTGCCCTTCTATTAACTCAAACCACTGTAAAAATTAGGTGCTTCCTAGGGGAAAGTCTCACAACTCTTGAAAAGTGCTAGTCAAGCAAGTAAAATCTTGCTTCATTTCTGATTGGGAGCAGAGCTCAGATCTGCCTGTATCTCAGGACTTGCACCATCTATCTCAGGAGCCAACTCTTGCTCACAAGAAGGCCACTCAGCAGCTTTGTTCCTGGCTAAACCATAGCAGGCTCAAGTTTACATAAAGAAACAAATCTGTAAGATGCCATAATTTCATCAGCTAAAGTAAATCAGACTCTTTGGTGATGCCCCTGAACCTTCTCTCATTTTGTGAGCATGCAGCCTGTGTTTTGACCCTTGAAGACACATCAGGATGAGCACATCAGAAGATAAAATGAATAACAGGTTTAATGAACCCCTGAGTTATACAGGGTTAATGAAAACTAAACATGAGGGCTAGCCACAACCAGAATTAGCACTGGTAGCCTGCTGGGTCTGTTTATAGCGTTAGGATGACTGGCTAGCAGCGTATTACTAGTGAGGCTATTTGTGTGAGACTGGGCTTAGTTCTTCTGGAAATGTGAAATTATAATTATTGGGTTCCTTTCTGTTTGATGCAATCCAGAAATGATACATCTTCTGAGTGTGTGGGAGGAGAATTTCCTTCTTTTCCTTCTCTCTTGCTTTCTCTCTCACATGTCCTTTTCCACTTCTTGATCCTAATGTGTGACAGGAAATATTGCTGGAAGAATTATTCATACTGAATAATTTTGTTGATATATTTCACCCTGGAAACTCTTCAGGCACATTGTCATTTCTCTCGAAAGCATTTAAAAAATGACACTAACTGTAAGCCACGTGGTATGGTTTCCCTTCCCTAGTTGGATGGCTGGCTCTGTGATGACAGGTCTGGTGGGAGTGCTCCAATAGGTCAGGAATGTGGAGCATGTCCGGGTCTAGTGAATTTTTCATGAGTCACGGGATTTCCACCCGGTCAGAGCCTATTCCTTTGGTTAACAAAAAAAAAAAAAAAAAAAAAAAGAAATTAAAAAAAAAAAAAAATTAATCTCTGTCATGAATTTCAGTTCAAACTGGGAAAAAATCCCACTCCCCTCACTCTGGCTGACCATTAACTTTTCCTGTGTTCTGGGTGAAGAGCAGCCCATGAAAGCCCAAGTTAGCCAAGTTCTTCTGAATTTCACTTGTTGTGTCAGGGACGCTTAGTTCCTACATATTTTCCACAGGCAGTAGAGAAGCCCTACCAAAAGGTTTTGGGAGAGCAGCGTGAGCAGAAATCCAGCTCCCTGCTGAACACCAGTGAGCTCACTGGGAGAGATGTTCCAATTAAGTGAAAATCTTCAGAGCTCAAGTTTTATTCCTGGCCAAATAATCCAGCACTGGACAAGGAACTGTGGGTGCTGTGGGTGAAAAATGGCTTAAACTGTGAATTCTAACAGGCAGCAGATAACGGTTTGCATGTGTGTGTGAATACCCCAAAATGAGGTTTGAACTCTCAAGCAGAAGCTTGCTACTTACTAGTAGTGACTGATACGGATTGCTTGTCAATTTGTGGGCTAAACAAAAGTAACATGTCCTGAATTCTCCAGTTAATAAAGAGATGTAGGTCAGAGACACCTATTAGAAGACTGATCACATGTTGTGCTTTGGCACATAAACTTTTTAGATTGTGAAATCTAGGACTTGGTGTCCTGGAAAGCAGAATTGCCAGAATGAAGGGATCCCATAAAGAAGAAGTAATGGAAAAGAGAAGTGGGGTCAGAAAGAAGGTGATGATCCTGGCAGGAGGAAACCCTCTGTTAATGGGGAAAGTTCCTGGAGATCACTGCCAACATTCCTGCTCAGTCACAGGATCATGGCCAGCCCAAGTAAGAGCAGCATGAATGTCGTGGGTCAGTAATCCCGTGTACAGTCCCACTGCATGTGTGGTTTTCCATGTGATATCCTTGGCCAGCTGTGGGTGTGCAGAACTTGGTGACTGTGCTCTCCCTTCTGTTAGGGTTAACCTAACAAGGGCAATTTATTCTTGCAATCTGTTTTGCAATATAGTGATGCAACAATACAGCATTTGCAATATAGACATTAATCCAGGCTGGCACTTCTTGGTCAATGTATAAACATGCAACATGCTTTGAGGACTTTTGTGGAGGAAAGCAGACAAATAATAGAAAAGCATAGAAAAGAGAAGCAACAGTCTCCAGGTTCATCAACAGTCAGCAGGACGACAGGTCTAATTCCTCCTGACACTGACCTACTGTCTCTTCACATTTTTGTCCTGGTAAACAACTATCCAATACCAAATGCCTCATCGCCCTCACATACCTTTATCATCAAATGTGTAACTGAAAGCACTACTAGTTTGATATGATTCTCTGGACCTTACCCAGGACCCTATTTCCAGATAATTTTTCTATCATGCTTGACCACGCATGGTTGCACATAGGTGAAAAAGTGCTCTAAAAAGGTTATTTGTGGTATAGAGAGAATTGTTTTGAATGAAAAGATTTTAAAAAAGGTGCTGAATGATATAGGGAGTGAAAAAATGCCAGTGAAGGCCTGGAAAACTAGGAAAAATGTTGATCATCGTGTTGTGACTGAACTGTAAAGGGACAAAAGATGACAGGAAATAAGCTAATAGCAATACACTCTTTATGTGTATTTTCCTTTGCTTTGTGTCTTGTTTAATTCCTTGCTTGAGTTCTTGCCTGCCAACTTCTCCTCTCCTCTCCTCTCCTCTCCTCTCCTCTCCTCTCCTCTCCTCTCCTCTCCTCTCCTCTCCTCTCCTCTCCTCTCCTCTCCTCTCCTCCCCTTTCCTCCTGTCTCAACAGCTCTAACAAAGAATGAGTAAGGCTGGTTATAGCTCTGATGGTAATTCCACCTGACATCAGGATTTGTGTCTATTTGCTTTCCTGTTTCAGCCTGAGAACTAGATGCTGCCTGTTGCTAGTGCTGGTGATGGGGAGTGGAGGAGGTTTGCCTGGTTACCAGCTCCTTTTCCAACCCACAGGAACCTAGTTAAACTGAGGCTTGTTGCTGGAGCCCTGCTTCAAAATTTAGGAAGAGGCTGCTGCCTAGTCCACTTCTGTTAATGGAAGGAGCTTATCATTGGTGCTACCAGCAAACCACTGAGGGATCCTGACTTTGCAGAGATTACAGTTGATGTCTCCTTACCCTTCTTCCTGCGTGGGTACCCTGTCTGACAGAAAAGTGAGACAGAGAAGCAAAAACCAAGAAAGAGGGAGAAAAAGAGGAAGAGAGAGGGTACGGGAGAGGGCAGAAAAGAGGAGGAGATTTTTAAAAATAATGTTTTAAATGAAGTCTCACAAAGAGTCTTTTATTGCGGAGTCTTTAGCTTGGCATAGCACAGGTTACCTGTAAGGCACTGGAAGAAGCACACAGGCAGGTTAATGTCCCTAAAATAAAGCATAAGACAATAATAACAGGGTCTTACAAGTAGCAAGCTACAGCTGGTCAGAAAGTCTGCACAATAACACAGCATTAGATTTAGCAACCACTGTGTATACAAATGTATGTCCCCTCTTCCCAAAAAGTGCTGGGATGCACAGAAGAGGCTTTCACTCCAGATGATACCCCAGTACTGGGGTGAGGCAGTGCCCAGGCTTAGAGAAGGAGCTCTGAGTCCCAGAAGTCGAGGATCCTCTGCCTCATTGGTACAGCACCAAAGCAGGCATTTGCACGAAAAAGTCACTGAGAGAAAACTAAAAGGGTGGCTGTTAGGGAAACATCACAGAGCTTTGTCAATATGGCAAAGTAATGAGCAGAACAAAGACTATTCTTTCTTGCTTGTTTTTTGTATCTGCTGTGAGCTGTTCAGGCATAAATGATTTTTTCCAGCTATTCTTTCAACAGTTAAATTCCTTTTTATGGCAAATTTAGAGATATTGCATGAAAAGAAAAGACATGGAGTCTGTTATGCCTTAAAAATGCAAAATAAGCCAAAACTTACTTTTAGAAGTAGTTCCCATTTTATTTTTGTTACTAAATTCTTTCTTCTATGGGTTTTAAATACTAGTTCTTCTCCTTCACATGTGTTCATTTGCCTCCTAGCACACTATGCATATACCAGCCTATTTCTTAAATAAATATAGTCTGAAAATAATAGAGTATTTTAGGGGCAATGCAGATATTTCCCTGCTCCCCCATGCTGTTTGTTATGGTGAAAGCACAGAGGAAGCCACCTGGATATGAAATGTGCCTGAAAAATTCCATATAGATGGAGAAATTTAAGAATGACAGCAACAGAACAGTAATCTATTAACATGTATAACAGCATCCATCCAGCAAATGGCATGCTGTGCAGTCACTGGGAACCCAAGGGCCAATCTCCTGGGCTGTCTGCCTAGCTCTGCTTTTTTCACTGTCTCATGAAGGCACTACCAGTTTTGAGGGAGGCAAAAACATGGTGCAGGGAATTAAGAGTAACTTAAGGAAGGGACTTACATCCTGAAGAGGTCAGCATCACTGTTAACTGAATGTTTACATACCTGTCAGAGTGAGGTCTGGCTGAATCGGGCTGCTCAGGAGCAAAGGCAGATGGTAAAACAGGATTGCCTAAGAGCAGGGATTTTCACTGAGGGTTGTACCAAGATGAAAGGAAAATGGTACCTCTGAGCTGACCAGACTCTGGCAATATGCACCTGTGTAGGAGCAAATCCCTATGTGGTCTGTCCATCTGTATTTTCGTGCAGGATGAAGGTTGTAATTTTTTCTGAGAGACTTGACGATTCAGCAAAATAAAATTAGTCTCTTTTTGTTGGCATGAATACTCTTTTCAGGATGTTCCTGTTCCTAAGACTGAAAATGTCTTCATAAAGAGGTGAAATTTGAAAGGTCATAGACAAACAAATAAACAATCAATCAGGCAGTAGAATGGAGAAGACATCTATCCTTACACAACTGTGAGGCTGGTGTTATGGGAATCAGGAAATTCTCAGAAGTAGTTTGAATTTACAATATACACATGCAAGTGACAATTAAGATGCCAGGGACACAAGAAAATATAAAATATAAAAATGCCTGTCTTCTATAGTAGAAAATAAAATGTGTTAACTTCGTAAGAGTAGGAAATGAAATCTATGAAATCTAATGAAATCTAATGACATTAAATCTAAGTCTATGAGATCTCTGATTAATACTGGTGATAGTCCTATGTATTTGCTATGAATTAGATAAAAAGAAGAACCAACTAAAACACAGTCTCAGAAGGACCTGCATCCCAAAATATTGTAACATGGGCTTGCTTTACACACAGCTCCAGACAAAATGGATCCCTTGACCAGGGAGAGTGGTGACTGGAGAGAAAAGGACTTTTCTTCTCAGTACCTCCCAGCTGCTTCCATGTTTATTTGAATGGTTACAACCAGAATGTGATGCTGCATCTTTATTTAAGATGATTATTAGATGACCAAACAATCACAGTTTCTCACCCCAAATTGCCTGATAATCTACTGCCTCTCCTGGGCCTGTTAGAATAGAATAGAATGGAATGGAATAGAATAGAATAGAATAGAATAGAATAGTTCTCATCACTGCTGCTTTTAAACCCTTGTAATGCCATTGATCTCAGTGAAGGTAATCTGAAATGTACACACAGGGGAGATAGATAAGAATCACTTCACTTCCATGCTTGAATGACATGACCTGCACTTCATAGTTGGCAAATGCATATGTTTAGTGGCACCAGCGCACACTTGGGACAGTAGATGTTGAAATTACATTAATCTGAATTGAATATTCCAAGCAAAACTACTGCCAAAATACACACCCGTTTTGGTAGCTGCGATGGAGAGAAGCCAGCTCTCCTCTTTCCATCCCGCAAAGAGTTCATGCCGAGTCTTCAAAGTTACTGAATGCATAAAGCAGGGGAATATCATCGTCACCTGACAGTAATGATTGCATTTCATGGTAAATAATTGCCAGCTCCCAATTACAAATGTGAGCTTCTTAAACTGCCATAATTCATGGCAACATGCTTGCTGCCTCCAACCATAAATCACAATTTTTGCTAGGGTGTGGGTGAAAGAGCCATCTGTGCTGATTTTCAGTGAAGCTTCCAAAAAGCCCAATTTATCAGTGTTATGTTCATCTTTCTGCCACCTCCATTATAGCCTGAGCTCGTCTAGACAAGTGTCCTGTTCCTCCCTCTTCATGCAGGTCACCAGGACAGACCCTCCAACATGCACATCTGATTCTACAACACCCATTCCTGTTGCCTGCCTATAATAGCACTGGAAGACCCATTTAACCCCCAAACACTGGTGACCACCTGTTTAAAAAAAAAATTTACTGGTATGCCTTGCTTGATTTTCTGCAGCACGGTGTATATTATGAGACTAGCAGACATCATTCATTTTTTGCCTGGGGGTACACTCAACAGCAAGGCGTCTTGGTAAGCTTGCAGAGCAGCGATACTCCTACCTTAATGTTCACATCTCTGCCAAGGTCCAAGTGACTCGTGTACACTGCTACAGCTGTTTCAGCATTCTCATTTTATTTTAAAGCCAGCTCTGCTTGTGACTAAAGCTAAGTAAGTAATCTAAAATCTCAGTATTTGCAATATAAAAGCACCACAAGAAACCTATCTCAGACCTTAAGCTTCTGTAGGATTTCATTTGGGGGAATTTTATTTGAAAATGCGATATCCCCTCCCCCCTTGCTTTCCTAAGCATAATTAAAAGAGCAGATCTTGGATGGAAATGCACTATTTATGAAAATGTGCTTACCTCATTTGTGTTAGAAAGGAAAGACTGTCAACCTTGATTAGAAAGCAATAATTCTTAAAAGGAGTCAAGTAAGGTTTAATATTATTGTTTACTCTAGGCTCGAAGTTTTCAGAATTTTAAATAAAAAATGAAAAATGAATATGAGACTCAGGAAATTACTGTATCTGAGAATTACTGCCAGGGCTGTTTAAAAAAAAAAAAAAAGTCCAAAATAGTTTTTCCTGTTTTAGGGCTGGAAACCTTACAAAATGCCTAGAGGAAGCGCTATCAAACCATGCTCCATTCTGAGTTTTACTACAACTGTGGACAACTACAACTCTGTGACAGCAGACTTACACCGAAGTATTGTAGTGCTGAATCAGGTCCTAATTGTCATTCATTTATCTGGTTATTTCATTCACCTTCTTAGCTTATCCTCTGTGGCACAATAGTGGTCCACACAAAATTGGTTTTAAAATGATTTAGTTAAACTGACACAAGACATGGCCACTTGGACTGATTTAAATCTGCTCTGTATCAATTTAGTTTAAGTCATTTCCTTATCAGATTAAGCTAAATCAATACAAGCCTACTTTAAATAGATTCCAGTGTTTGCACTGGCTTAACTAATTTGATTTTAAAACACACCTTTAATTAAACCAGTGCAACTCTGAGTGTGGAAAAGGATTTGCAAGGCAAAACTTCTTATCTGTGATAGCTGGCTAATATTTTACTACCGTGTTGTGTCATTTGTGACTGGAAAATAGAGTGAAAAAGCAATGCTATGCCTAAGAAGCATGACAGTAGGTGGGACTTTGAAAAAATGCTGTGTTTTTGCCATGGCCTGGGGCACTTCAGTTGTGGGAAGATAGTTGGGGCCTGTCAAAAGACAATTAACATATTTACAAGGAAGATGTGTTTAATTTATGAAATAGGCCACTCTCTAGACAACCGACAGCAGCTGGACAAAACAGTTGTACCTGTGACTTGGGGATTGTTTCAGTCCTCTTTTTATTTGTTCCCGTGATTTTGACTTGGCTGTTCTGAACAAATCTCACAGTTTTGTTAGCAAATCTCATAATTTTGTTAGAGGGAAGCTTTTTCTTGAGAAAACTGACTGTTCTTTGCAATGTGTAGAAATATTACAGGAAAGGTTTGCTTAAAGAGAACAAATGAAACTTGCAGTTTATCCCAGGGTTAGAATTGTGACTACTCTTTAGGTTACTGGGATTGGGTGTGTTTTGCTATCTCTACAAGCATTGTTGTGAATACTAACTATATAAATTCTGTGCTTGACTCAAACCCAGAGATTTGCACAGTGTTTTTGGTTAGCAGCTGAAAAATATTAGAAACATACGTAATCTCCTCTAAATAATTGATGCTCCAGATAACAAACTAGCCAGGAAGCCTATGTGTTGCTATTGCCATTTTGCTAGCAGGGAACTGAAATGCAGGGAAACACAAAACTGAGATACAGCCATCTCTCCTATGCATCTTGCACATCACCAAGCAGTCACCCAGGAAGTGCTATGTGATAGCCTGCAGCTGTTCTCTCATTTCAGTTCCTGAGATGAGCCCATGGAGCCCAAACCCCACAATGCAGTACCCTATCGTGACTAAACGGTGTTTCCCCTCCTCAAGATGAAACAGAGCATATTGGAACCTGAAGCCTGGAATGCTCCCAGATGGATAACGTAGCTGTGCTAATTAATTAATTCAAATTGGCTGAGACCCTGACAAGCTGCCAGTGTGCCTAACAGGCAAAGGTTGAACATGCCCTTGCTTAGGACACTTCTGTAAAGCATACAACAAGTTAAGAGTGTGCAGCCAGGCACATTATAGCAACTTGCATCCTACCTTGTAATTTCTGGTTTTAAAACCTATCTGGATGAGTCAGAAGCAGCACACAAAGAATTCAGCTGCTAGTGCAAAGAAAGCACACATCCAGGACCCCTTCGTTTACTGTTGAATTAAAACCTGCAATCACCCATACTAGGCTGTTATTCTTTGTGTTGTGAAAGTGCCAAGAGTTCCAAATTATAGTCAGGGCTGAATACTGTAAGCACATTAGGGACCCTGTGATACCCTAGCCCCTGAAACTGAGCAGCTCAACTGGCAAGGTGTAGAAGGATGGTGGGGAGGAGAAACAGAGGCATGAAGAGATGGATTGACTTCTGCAAGATCATGCAGTATGCCAGTAGCAGAGACAAAATTAGATTAAAATTGCCTGGTGTAAGAGCCTATTTATTCACCATTTGCAAAACAGATGTGATGCACCCTTTGATGGGGATCAGACCTGCTCATGTACACATGCAATGACCTGCTCACGTACACATGTAATGAAGGCGGGCTAGAATTTTGGTCTTCAGCCAAAGATACCTCAGCAAACCAGCCATGCTGAAACTCCCACTCTTCCTGTCACAGGGCTTATGATATCATCCCTATTCAAAATTGCACAGAAGACTGAAAGTTGGACCAAAGTTTGTCTTTGTTAGTGATGCAGAAAAAGTCTGGGCAGAGCAGATGCAGAAGTATCAGAGGGGTCTGTTTGAGAATAGGTAAACATAGCTGAATGAGGAGGGAAGTGCACAGTCTCTTGCTTTGCTAACTGCACATGATCTGCTAGGCAAAGATCATCATTCTTGGAATCATCACTGGAGTCTGTGCAGAAGCTCCTACAGATGTCAGTGGAGCTGGATTAGGCCTTTAGAGAGAGTTGGGTGATACTCTGGTGAATAAAAAATCGGTGTCCAGTGCCCATACAAAGCTGCAAAGATAATGATGCAGTGGTCTACAGGACCATGAGTTCACACTCACGGAGACACTCAGCTCCACACCAGCAACACACCCATATTATTCTTGCAAACTTCTGAATGGAAACTTTCCAAAAATAATACCACAAAATACATATCTGTCCTTTTCTTTGTGATAGGCAGTGCTGTAGTTAAGAGTAGACTTGGTTAGACAGAGTATAATCACTTTTTATTTTCGGAGGCGAAAGTTTGCCTCCTTTTTGGCAGCTGTGAGTGTGGCTACACCAGGAAAAAAGTCCCAACAGTCTTGTTTACCTTACGTAGCTTCCAACCCTTTCACTTACTGAAACTGCCCCTGAGATGATATCCTTTATGTACACCACAGTATACGTGACATGCTGTGTTGGAAACCTTGATAATATCCTAACTGCTTGATAAATCAGACATCGTCTTCACGTAATTGTCTGGGACATTAATTAAACGAAACAAAAGAAAACCAGAACTTTGCCTACAGACTCCTTTTCTCCTCTTGCAGGACCTATTCTTGCCAGTACCAAGGGTGGCTGGCTCTCTCAGCGGGCTGCTGTCTGACTTGTCCCCTGCTGAGTTGCATGAAACGTCATCACACTTTACAAGAGTTTATCTTCATGTCTCGAGTTCCAGAATCTGCAACCACATTGACGTAGATCTACAAGTGACGAAAGCACTGCGGTAAGTCTTATCTGGCAGCTGGCTTGCTGAAAAGAACCAAAATGGAACAGATAATTTGCTGTATCTGCATCAAGATGACTGTCCAACAGTCAAGGTTTTCAAAAAGAATGCCTAAAGTAAAAGATTTTCAGCATGTGCAGAGGTACTCGAGAAGTGGTCTTCTTCATAGAATCATAGAATCATAGAATAGTTAGGGTTGGAAAGGACCTTAAGATCATCTAGTTCCAACTCACCTGCCATGGGCAGGGATGCCTCACACCAAACCATGTCACCTAAGGCTCTGTCCAACCTCGCCTTGAACACCACCAGGGATGGAGCATTCACAACTTCCTTGGGCAAACCATTCCAATGCCTCACCACCCTCTCAGTAAAGAACTTCCTCCTTATAGCCAATCTAAACTTCCCCTGTGTAAGTTTGAACCCATTACCCCTTGTCCTGTCACTACAGTCCCTGATGAAGAGTCCATCCCCAGCATCCTTACAGGCCCCCTTCAGATACTGGAAGGCTGCTATGAGGTCTCCATGCAGCCTTCTCTTCTCCAGGCTGAACAGCCCCAACTTTCTCAGCCTATCTTCATACGGGAGGTGCTCCAGTCCCCTGATCATCCTCGTGGCCCTCCTCTGGACTTGCTCCAACAGTTCCATTTCCTTTTTATGTTGAGGACACCAGAACTGCACACAATACTCCAAGTGAGGTCTCACGAGAGCAGAGTAGAGGGGCAGGATCACCTCCTTCGACCTGCTGGTCACGCTCCTCTTGATGCAGCCCAGGATACGGTTGGCTTTCTGGGCTGCAAGCGCACACTGAAGCCGGCTCATGTTCATTTTCTCATCGACCAACACCCCCAAGTCCTTCTCCGCAGGGCTGCTCTGAATCTCTTCTCTGCCCAACCTGTAGCTGTGCCTGGGATTGCTGTGACCCAGGTGTAGGACCTTGCACTTGGCATGGTTAAACTTGATAAGGTTGGCATCAGCCCACCTCACAAGCGTGAGGTTCATTCAGGAACCCGCATCAAGAATCTAAGGATCCATTGCAACTCATTGCATTGAAACTGTGTCAAGAATCTGAGGACCTGTCACCTTGGGACCCATCACTCTGAGTGAAGAAGATTGGAGGAAACAAAGGTCTAACACCCTATTTGAACCATAATCATAATTTCTTAAAGTTCAGGAATGGTCTGATCAAAGATTGACTTTATTTCCTAATAGATAAAGGAGGCAAGATTCAAAACTTGGTTGTTAACCCAGGCCCAAGCTTCTCCAAAGTTTATCTGAGGTCTGAATAGTGCTGCTCCTTAAATATCTGGGAAGAGGTTCAGTGGAGTATTCAGACTACAAGAGTTACATGATGACGTTATGTGTTTATCTTCAGCTATTTCTCCTTGTTTATTTAAAAAGCACCCATCAGGATGACTCCACACACTTGGGTAATTGTTTTAAATATACACACAGCTATGGATAAAAATCCAAGATATCTTGGTTTGCTCTACTGCAACAGTTCTTGTGCCAAAGCAGGAGGCTTCCTCAACTTGCTATCTTGATTTGCTCAACCTGCCATTTCCAATGAAAACTAAGAAAACAGATGCATCCTGCCAGGATGCCCACAAGTCAGTGAATATGAGGTTTTTCATAAAAAAAGGGTGGAGGCTGCTCTGGATGGAGGATCCAGCAGGGAAAAATACCTGCTATCAGTGCCTTTTTCTTAAACAAAGATTCTCTTTGCCCAGGTATGTACCTGTGGCAATATCATGTGTAGGAGGAAGATCTCTTCAATAGCCACAAGACAAGCATACTGCCTAAACCCATCTATTCCTCTTCGACACTTTATATTCTGACTTATCTTCCAATGGTTGTAAAATCTAGCCTTTTGGAGCTCTTCCACACTGGAAAATTGCGTCATGATAAAACACAACTCCGAGGAATCTTGGTAACTAAGACAATGCTAAACATGCTGCTAAACATTGAACACAGACAGGGACTGTTGTGTTTAACATCACATCAGCTGGTTGTGGTTAAACCCATGGGCTGACCAGCTGCCACAATGCTAAACATGATGGTGTCTGCCTGAGTTGAGTATTTAACAGTGTGTTAGCAACCCTAACTCTTAAAGGTCTTTTTCTTGCATGATCTGGTTTTCTAGCATAGGCAAACATTATACTAATATATGTGACTGCTGCGAGGTACCAGATTAACCAGAGTAGAGGAGTTTACATGGTACTCTGATTTATGTCAAGGACTTCACTCTCCCAGCTGAGCTGCCTAGAGCAATTGCAAACACCATGTTAGTTCATGCCTTGCCTTTGTTCCTACACGAAGTGTCTGGGACCGCAGCACAGCTGGACTGTTATTACACTGGACTGATGGTGAGAATAGCAGACACATGGCACCCCGACAAACAGGGTTTTTTTAGAGGCCTTATCCTAACATAGGAGAAAGGGGAGACAAACACTTGACTGGTATTTATGTACCAGCAAGATGGTGAGGAAAACCACAAGCATCTGCTTTCCTTCATATGATTGGGCATGATGTATTGGAAGTACTCTCATCTCTGTGATGTAAAAGGATAACACAAAGTTAACTTTACTAATGGATCAGTTTCAGAACTATTTCAGCTTCAAGAAATATGTGACATTTGGATATCATTTTTATTTATTACCAGATATCAGACTCCTGCAGAAACAATAGATCAGTATGTGAATGGTCTAAAAATTAAGGCCAAGTTTGTGAGTTTGTGCAGCTTGATGCGTGACAAACTCCCCCCAAGACTGTTGGGATGACCAGATATTTGGCTTTTAAAAGAGAAAATAAAAGCTTAAAACAAGTGAAATCAGTGCTTTCCCTGAAAATGAGGAAAAAAACCCAACAAATTAAACACATGGCTTAAAAGTAAAAAATGGAAACCTAGGTAAGTATTATTAAAGCAGCATACAGTCTGAGAGATGATCAGCTCTTATTGCAGCTTTTCCATAGGCAGAAGTTCTGTTTAGTGTCTTTCTCCTCATTTTAGTTGCTGATTTCCCAATTACTGAATTCATAGCTTCAGTTACACTACTTAGAATTAAACAACTGTTTGAACCTTTTGAGGTTTTACATCTGCCAGATTTTACTGAAATTAATCAGTGTCTTCTGTTATGAGGCAGAAATTATGAAAATAATGAAGAAAATGCTAGATTTAACTGTTTTCCCCAAGAAACTGTGTTAAAATTAATGTGCTAACTAGTTTTAGTTAATATAATTTTTTTATTTTTTATATATTTTGATTATTTTTATGTTTTTCTATAATTTTTATAAGAAGGGAAAACTAACCAGTAAAGGAGCTACTACTAGTACTTTGGGTCCAAATAAAAGACAGAAGTTTAGAAGATATAAAGGGTGAGTTTGAAGCTGTGAACAAAAATCAAAGGAGATAATCCTTTGAATTCCAATCCCATCCAAGCTTCTGAAATCCTATCTAAGCTTTTCATGCAAGCATAGGGGCTGCTGAAGGAGGAAAAGGAGTATGAACAGAATGTGGAAGAGGACGGTGAGCTCTGCTACTCAGGGGGCTGAAGAGGGATGAGAAGGGAGTACAGAGGACTGTAACAAAACTAAACCCTGTGAGGCATCCTCCTCCTAACTCCATTTTACCTTATTTCAAAACCCTAAATAGCTGGACACAGATACTTCGAAGTGGAATACCATCCATGCTGGGGCTTTGGTTTTGTACGTAACCATCACAGTTGCTTTATATCAAGTGAACTTTCCTCATGGTGTTTCCAGTATTGCTGGTGTATAGTTCGGCTGGAGAGCTCTTCTTCCTGGTTCTTTCTCAAACATTTCCTCCTCAATGCAGACCCTGAGGAGAGCAGGATTCTTCCCCACATTGGGCTGGCAGCTAGACTTTTACCTGCCACCTAACCTCAAAGCCCTGCTTCGGAGGCAACTAATGTCACATACAGTCTGGGTTCAAACTTAAACAGGAGAAGTTCAGGTTAGATATAAGGAAGAAATTCTTTACTGTCTAATGGGATAGAAGAATAAGCAAGCAGAACTGTTGAAGGATTTACTTGTTGAGCCAAAAAAGCTTGTAAGTAGTTAACGAGTGTTTAGCCTTGCTGAACTTTCATAACACTGCCATTGATAACCAAGTGGGACCTGCACAGCACAGGCTTATGGAAAAATAGAGCTGGACTTGTCCTTTCTCAATTTTAAGAAGCCTCTTAAACCCCAAGTGGTGAAAGATGTCAAAGTTAAGATGCCAGTAAAAAGGGACAGCTGAAGGCAAAGCCATTGCCCATTTTCTTTGACAGAAACGTAGTAAAACTACGAATGGGGTGGTCTGGTAGCATGTGCTATAGGAGTTATATCATATTCTCCTGACATGTGAATCTGGGGCACAAGACTTCAGAAAACAGAGGGAAGGTCCCTGCCACGGGGGAAAGCTTTTCTGTTTAAGCATTTGGGTGACAATGTAAGTACATTGTGAGTAAATGGTTACAAGAAGGTTAAACCAAGGGTATTTGCGCTTTTATTTATAAGTCTAAAACCAAGACACTTTTTTTCTTAAATATGCAGTCTCATTTTTAATTTGACCCCTGGTGTTCGAAGACCTACAGGGCTTGGCCCTTCTTTGTTGGATGAAAACTGGGAGCAGAGCAGGTTTTAAAAGAACTTTTAT
This sequence comes from Psittacula echo, assembly GCF_963264785.1. Lineage (NCBI taxonomy): Eukaryota > Metazoa > Chordata > Aves > Psittaciformes > Psittacidae > Psittacula > Psittacula echo. The sequence continues at coordinate 99,770,487 of NC_137736.1, forward strand.
TTGGTGACTGTACTCTAAGACTAAAGCAAGCTATCACCCAAGACCAATTTTTATAAGTCTTTTTCCACATGATAGAATGGATTCAGGAAAATATGTATCTAATTAGAGGACCAATACCCAAACATTTAGGCAGTTATTTTCCAGGGATATGAAACCCAGTTGAAAATATTAAGTTGTTTACATTACTTGTGACTACTCCAAATTTATGGCTAGCAAGAATCTAATTAGATTATTCCCTCTCTTCAGGAGTGGATGAACATCCCCAGTTATCAAGATACACGTGGTCTGACTCAACAGAGTGAGAAAGCCAGATTTCTGAGCTGCATACCAAAATACACAAACAGCTGAGAGTTATCAGTCCTCTCATCTTTCAGAGGGCTGTGGAAATGGAAGACCCAGGAGCAGGATCTTTGCAGAGTTACCACCCACATGCTGCCCACTGGCCTTGTGCTGAGCATGCAGCAGGCAACTGGGGTTATCAGTGGCATTGACCAGAGCTATCATCCTTATCCACATTCTCTCCCAGTTGTAGAAGCAAATTCCATGGCAGCCTCAGCTGCTGGTTGCTTGACATTACCTCAGGGGAAGAGCTGCACTTAAACACTTTGCAGTCACATATAGCTTAAAAGCAAAGAGACACCCCTTCATCACCTAGTGTGAACTATTATTGGTAGGTGAGGGTGTTTTATACAAATAGTAATGGCACGTGAGACCTTCATGCACTTAGTCTACACTGGATTACCCAGCCTAAGAGTAAAGGCAAAAATACATAATATATGTAGGTTTGGCTCTAAGAATATAAATCATAGAATCATACAATGGTTTGGATTGGAAGGGACCTAAAGGATCATGTGGTTCCAGGTTGCCTGAAGCCCCATGCAACCTAGCCTGGTTGGCCAGGATACAATTTTGAGTGTATCAAAGAGAGGAGAAGAAGCTACTGACAATTCTGAGTACAGAGCAGCAGCCCTTGAGCAGGCTTTCTCCTGACAAACACAGACAGTATGGTGCCAGTCGAGCTGAACTGCTACAAGATCCAGAGAGGCTTGTGTAGTACCTTGCAGGTACCTCCACAACCACAGGGCTCTTCCTGCCATCTGCATGACCACCTTACTGTAATTAGGTACAAACCGCTTGGGATGCCTTGTGATTGCTATTGGAGTCCTTGCTTGCTATTAAATGGGCCAATTTTCTATTTTGCATGCAACTATGTAATGCAACCAGTAGTCCAAGAGGCTGTGTTCATGCCCCATAGATGTACAAATCCATCCCTGCCCTTGACAAATTGCAATTTGTTGTGCTGGTGAGGGAGGTCACAAGCAGAAAAAAACTGCAGTGCTACACCTAAACACTTGATTTCCAGGCATGCACACAAAACAATTTCCCACTTTTCATCTTGATAGGTGGTTTCTGTCTGAAATGCTGTGTTTATGTATGGATCTGTAATAATGCAGAGTTGTTATGGCCTTTCTAACAGTTGCCAGGTCTGCTGAAGAACAGTGAGAAGATTACATTTTCCTCTGAATTCAGCAGAGGTCTCCAAACAGTACTTGTGTGAGTACAAGGAGAGTGAGGCCCAGGAAGCCTGTAATTATCAGCTAAATAAATAATTTAATTAATACAAACTCTGGGCTAGATCCCAATCTGACTTGGCAGTTTTATTCTGTTTCAGGGAGGTATAAAACAGTGCCAAAGGCCCCAGATCTAGCCTTTAGGGATTCTCCTTTTGTAAGAAAGTCCAGGTGTCATGCAGAGGGGAGGACCTAGCCCTGCAGGTTAGCAAAATGCTTCAGAAACAAGTAAGAACTGACCTAACTGAATATTTTTCCCCTTTAGTTTCTCAAAACCTTGGCTCTGTTCCTCACCCCAATCTCCCATCATTTATTTTTCATCTTTACATACCTCTAAATTTCCTGCCTTTTGGCTGAGAGCAGGCGTGCAAGAGCCAAATACTGTTATAGCTGGTTTTGTGTTGGTTCCAGCCCAATTGGAAGCAGGAAATACTAAAATTCTCCTGGGTAATCCTCTTCTCTGGAGACTTCCAGTCCAATTTTGCAGATTCATGAGTGTTACGTGCTTTAGGCAAAGTTCAGAGATGCAACCAAAGCCAATTACAACAGATACGTAGACATGAGACACAAGGGAGCCAGTGAGTTTTGTACGCCTGTAACATCCCTTGCTATCAGGACGCTTACATGCACCAAACTACTCCAGTCTGTTTAGAGCTCAGTCCTGAATCTGGGCTCTAAACTCTTTCTGCACACCTCCAGAACTTGGTCTGCATTACTTATTGTCTGAGGATTCAAGTTCAGTGGGAAGCCAGCAGAAGAGCCGTTTCAGGACCTGAAAGCAGAGGCAGGAGGAGTAAAGCAAGCAGACAGCATCATCCACGCTTCGGTTCTCATCTTTGCTCCTGGAGCTTTTCCTCTTGTATGATGATGCTGGTGATGCTGTGTTGCATTATACCTCCCTGCCAGTAATGCTGTGTGACAGACTTGCACAGCATGGCACAAGTGGCTGGAGACACTACTGATACTGTACACAGTGGCTCTGAGGAGACCTCAGGATTTGATCAATGCACGAAGGACCGACTGGGCAGAAACCTCCTACTGCCCTGCACTAGCTATGATGGGCATGGGACATGCAAGCACTGCTGGAGCCCCTCCAGACCTCTTCTACTAGCCTCTGTCCTCTGAGGGAAGACAGCAAATCTAAACTGTTTTGTTCTAGGAAGAGCACTCAAGGATGATAGTCCTGCAAGTACAGTTCCTCTCCATGGTAAACTTGAGCTCAGATCTGCTGGTGGGAAGCATGCTTAGAGCAGCTACCATGCAATGGCACTACTATGTAATGGAAATTCCTACTGGAAGTGGAAAAAATAAAATACTTTTGAGAAAGGAGGAAAAAAAAAAGAGATGAGGATAATCTGGGGAGCTGTTGGAGGAATGGGAAAGAATGAGTATTGAGTTGTCCTCATATCAATGTGATTTTTATCACTAGTGCACAAATAATCTCACATGATACCCCTGTCCTCACTGTGCTCAGCAAACAGCAGGACATGCAAAGATTTATGAACATCAGTCACTGTTAGAAAACCAGGGAGATTTGCTTCATATGGCCTGTTTCGGGGAAAAAACCCTGAGCATGTGTTTCTTTGCCTGCTCTGGAGCTGATCAGAAGATACTCATTTAATAAGAGTATTATTTTCTATTACTTGCATGACATTAGCACAACATTAGCGCTCATTGACGCTGGTGACCCATTTTTAGTGGCACTGTACCCAAGCACAGTAAGAGACAGCAGTCACTATGCTTATCAGCTGGGCAGACAAGACGTGGTATGTCCCCTTTCCAAATGGGGAACTGATACACATAAGCGATGAAGTAATCTACCCCACAGATATTCAATATACAAACATAAGCATGATAGCCAACTGCAATACTGAACTATGGTAAGAGGTTTAACAGCGCTGAAAACAATAGGCATTGTATACTGTAGACTTATAAAATAGTAATGGATGAAAAAAGGTTATTTTCTTCCCTGAGAAATGACAGATTTTTGTCAAACAAAACGGCTGAAAGCTGAAATATGTGCTGATTGGAATATCTTTTGTTTTGTAGCCTTCAGTTATCTTAAGTCAAAATGCAAAAGCAGACACCTCTCAGGAAAAGTCTGTCTTTGACCAAGAAGAGAATAATTTTCAATGAAAATTTGCTTAGATGAAAAATATACAGCCAGCTTGATGCAAAGCACCTTATGGTAGGTGCTTCCTTTCTGTTTGCTCTTGCATCCAGCTCTGCAATTCTGCACTGCATTGGCCTTTACTATAATACCACCTTCTGCTCCTAATATATTGCTGCCAGCTCCAGCAGCTTGAGCATAAATCTTCCTAAATATGACTGCTGGGGTGTTGTAGGAGAGGAAGAGGAGGAGAAGGAGATAGAGAAGGGAGAGACTCGCTGGGGACAAAGGGAAATTAAAGTCCCAGTTTCAGAAGACAGGTGTCCAGCTTTGGTTAACAAATTAAAAAGGAAATACATATTTATCTGTTGTGGTCATGGAGAAAATCTAGAAAATGTGAAGCTCCCAGGCTTAAAAAACACTCAGCCATGGACGAAGATTCCTGATTTTCTGCTTTGATTGTAATGCTGGGGTTGAGGGCACTGAACAGGTCAGGTGCACCATAGCTTGCCGTGGGCACCCAGGGCAGGGGCTTCTGTCCTGGTGCCTGCCCTTGGGTGGCCTAGGCTCCTGCATGGCCTCCTCACACCTCCAAAACCTGAGCCCCACACGCCAGCCCTGGGGAGGAGTAGGGTGAAGAAAGAGCATCTCCTTCATTCCACTGCTGAAGCTGACTTGAGGCTTTCCAGTGACTGATTTTCTACCCAACTGGCAGCAGAGGGAGAAAGCCCACACAAAAAAGTAAGAAGGACATTGCAAGGACCATGTATAAGCTTTTGTCTGGAGTGTCTGTATTGCAGTAATGCTGGTTGCAAGCAATGCACCCAACAATTGCATCACCTCCTCTTTTTGGACTGTTAGGGATACTTACATCCATATGGTATAGGGATACTTGTATCCAAAAACTGCCTGCTGAGTTTGCAAATCCTAAATGCTGTCTTCCTCTTCCAGCATCAGCTGTCCTTGCAAATTTTCTTCCTCTCTGGATCTCCCTTCTGTTTGAAAAGCAGAGACTTCCCCATGAAACTTCCTCTACAGTAATAGCACAAGAAAGGCTGTTTTTCCTTATCTCAGGTTAGTTATTTCCCTACTCTGAACCTTGAACCTGAACCCCATTGGTCTCTTATTGGCAGCTCTGCTTTTGGTGCCGGACCAACTCCCATGAGTCTAAACAGTATGTTGAATAATTTCTACAACTTTCTGCATATCTCTTGCATGGTAACATGGGTGCTAAGGAAGCATTTGGTGCAGTTTTCAGCGCCCTGGACTGACTGTGAGGTGATGGGGGAAGACAGAGGTGGATTTCAGCTGCTGAAGCCATAACTCTGGGAACAGCTAGCAGGAACAGAAGCAGAACAGAAGGAAGAGGGCAGAGGAGGGTTGTGAAGCTAAGTGGAACTGAATAAGCAGAGATTATTTATTGCAGGAAAACAAGAGCTTGTTCAGAAGGTCCAACTAAGGCGCTTCCCAACAGAGCTGTGCGAAAAGGCTGAGAGATGCTGCAATGGAAACATACACCTCCGAAGATCAAACCCACCCTTCAGGAAGGCTGTTACCAACTTCTGGGAGTGCAGGGGAATATGCCTTTCCCTAAATTTCATTATAGAGGTAGGAGAAGTAGTCTGGAGTTGTGTCTGGTATCTATATTTATCCTAGTCTGAAACAGTGCTTCTAAAATCATGTGCCAGTATGCTTAAAATGGTGGAAGATTGTCATGATTTAAGCTTTTTCATACTAGAGGTATCACAGTATCACAGTATGTTAGAGATTGGAAGGGACCTCAAAAGGTCTTCTAGTCCAATCCCCCTGCCGGAGCAGGAACACCTAGATGAGGTTACACAGGAATGTGTCCAGGCGGGTTTTGAATGTCTCCAGAGAAGGAGACTCCACAACCCCCCTGGGCAGCCTGTTCCAGTGTTCTGTCACCCTCACTGAGAAGAAGTTTCTTCTCAAGTTTAAGTGGAACCTCTTGTGTTCCAGTTTGAGCCCATTACCCCTTGTCCTATCATTGTTTGCCACTGAGAAGAGCCTGGCTCCATCCTCATGACACTCCCCCTTTATATATTTATATACACGAATAAAGTCACCCCTCAGTCTCCTCTTCTCCAAGCTAAAGAGACCCAGCTCCCTCAGCCTTTCCTCATAAGGGAGATGCTCCACTCCCTTAATCATCTTAGTTGCCCTGCGCTGGACTCTCTCCAGCAGGTCCCTGTCCTTCTTGAACTGAGGGGCCCAGAACTGGACACAATATTCCAGATGCGGTCTCACCAGGGCAGAGCAGAGGGGAAGGAGGACCTCTCTCGACCTACTGACCACCCCCCTTCTAATACACCCCAGGATGCCATTGGCCTTCTTGGCCACAAGGGCACAGTGTTGGCTCATGGTCATCCTGCCGTCCACTAGGACCCCCAGGTCCCTCTCCCCTACACTGCTCTCTAACAGGTCATTCCCCAACCTATATTGGAACCTGAGGTTGTTTTGAGGGTATGACTGCTAGTCCTAGGTACGTGACACTAGACCCCATCTACAATGCCACCGAAAAATTTTTCTTCTGTCAAAAAAGAACTCAGGAACATTTGTTGTTCTCAGGAACCATTGTGCTAATATCACACATATCAAGATGTTTAGGCCAAATGCTCTTTATCAAAATAATTTTACAAATTCTAGCATGTCAGAAGGATATTTAAATCAAAGCTAATACCAGATGTTCTGTGACATAAACACCATAAACAGATAAGTTCATATAATTTTCTCCTCTTTGTCTCTTACTTTGTGTCAGAAGTATACCATGGTTAACAAAAAGGTTATGCTGAGCATTTATAAAAAAATTCTCAGCTTCAAATACTATATAAAAATGGAAACATAAACACAGTTTTAAGAAGGACATGTCTCCAGGGGGCAGACTGGGTGGCACAAACAGCATGAAATGCTTCATTGCATAGGGTATCTATCTTTCATGTACAGTTACTTGGAGGACAAGACACATTGTTTGTAAATTAATTCCATAGCAGAAAATGGGTTGAAAGACTGAAAACCACAAAAATGTGATGAAAAATGTTTGCAGATCTGCCCCTATCTTTTGAAGTAAAATCGGTTGAATAGTTACAGTAGCACGAAGACTTGCTTGGGTGGAAAAGACCAGCATATCTATATTAATGGAAATTCTTAGCATCTCTGTCTCTGCATCAGTTCTTTGTTTCTTGCTTGATTTTATTTTTCCAGTTTCCAGCACTGAGTTGTATAAAGACCCTTCTCTTTTCCTCACTGAAGCATTTAGATGAGTGAAGAATGTGCCACTGGGACATGATGCTCTCTAATGTGAGAGATTAGCATGTACATATTCACAATGAGTGTTTCTAAGCATTGAAAATTAGTTATGGTGATTCTTAGAAAGGAGAAAAACTATTTTTATCATTTTGATGTCAGACATCAGTTGTCTGTTGTGAAGGAATTTATCTTGGAACAGTCATCTTAGGTCGTAAGATATTTTTGATATGGATGCACTCCTGAAATGGGTTTAAGTGCAACCTCCCTGACTGAGTTGCAAAATCTTTATGTTCTGGTTTGCCATTTAAGTGAGCAGGTACTTGATGCTTGAAAGGACTATATATGGAGCTGGAACACGGGTGAGCAACCAATACAGATAAACATAACATTGAATCCCACTGAATTTGCCCCATTGAAATGGCCACTAAGCCAAGACCATCCGTGTATCACTTATTTGGTGGTGGGAGAACTTGAAGCATTTCTAATAAATGTTTATCAAAGCACGATACAGACCATCTGCATAATGTTATCACCTATTCTCTGTTCGTGACCAAAAAGGTATACCTAATACAAAATGCCTCTTTTTTGTCTTCCAATAATTTTAAGATGACTAACATTTAGCTGCTTTTTGGTATACGTTTTCTAACTGCCTGTATGTTTCTTAAGTTCATATTCATCAGCAGGTGATAAAAACAATCTGTATCTTAGAGATACATCGAAGTACCCACATAGAAGCTTTATTTTTGTCCTTACTATTTTGCTTTGCAAGTTACCATATAAGTACCACCTTAGGTTCAGGAGAGAGTGTACACAGGTATATACATGTATCAAAACCCCTGTACAAACTGTGCTGACTACAACTAAATTGTAAATAGCTCTTCCAGCAGGGAATTCCCCAACTCTGCGTTACTCTGTTCTGCAAAAGTAGCAGATGACTCAGGTTTCCCAGTAAACAGGACCAGAAGGCAATGGCAGTAAGAAAAAGCAACAGGCACAAGAAGACTTGCTGTGGCAAGACTGTCGTTACCTTTTTTGTCTGTCAAGTATGTAGTAATGAAGCTTACCTTAGTTACTGATTACTACTTAAGGGACCAGAGGTGAATCAGGGAGGCTACAACTGCTTTTCACACAAACAGGAGACTTTGAGCATTTTCTGAGCTGTTAATTCACTAAAATGCTCTAGCAGGGAGTTTAAGTTTCACATATTGCATCATCAAAAGAAAAGCTGCCACTAGCCAGCAAATTATCTGGGGGATCCTCCTTCTGAGAGCTCATGACCTTTTGGGGTTTGTGCAATGCATAGCACACCTGGGACACCAGGGCCTCACCCTTCTGTACAGGTAAAAAGGTACCAGTTTGGGCTGTTTGAGAAACTGAGTTTTTGATTGGCCACCTAGGTCTCTCTAGAGGAATGAAATCAGGAAACAGAGATGGTTTAGCTTCACCTGGAATTTTCTCCCAGGTTTCCTAGCTGAAGTAAATCCCTGAATGTGGTTTGGAGTTAGCAGAATATCTCATATAAGAAGAGATGACATTTCCCCATTTGATGAGCAAATCAAAGGAGAAAAAGGACTAGATGTGAAAAACAAAATGGGAAACAGGGGAAATGTGCCTTTTTTATTCTACGATGCAATGGCCATGACATGTACCCACCTCTAGTCCTGTTGTACTAAGATCTTGACCTTCCCAGGCTGTGCCCTCACCACTAGGTGACACAAGTGCCATATGGAGCATCTCCTGCTGGCACCAGTTTCCTACACACAATGCCATGGAAACTAAAACACATCTAAGCCCCCTGCTACACGGTGAAGCTTTTGGTGATTTATGTATGGCAGAACAGCACCAAGAAGAAAGATTGAGACTGACCTATAACCCCAGGAAGATGCATGGAGTCTGTCCAAGGCATACTCAAGGCACATATGAGTAAGAGGCTCAATGAATAGAATTTGAATGCTAAATTGCTCCTGAATAAAATCGTGCGGCTCCTGCTGCAGTATTATACCAAATATTCCAAGTACCAAGCAAGACTTCAAAGATAATATTGGATTTGATTTATATTTTAAACCCATGACAAACCAAGAATTAATGCAAAAGGTATTATTAGGCTGGCAGAAAAGGGGGACATGGGAACTCTAAATATGGTGGCTGGAAACTATTTTGTTAAGTGCTGGTGGCAGGAGTTTCTGGGGGAAACAGCAAGTCAGGGTGAAGATGCTTACTGAGTGACACCTGAGACAACAGCTGTGTTGTGATAATTTTAGATGGTAAGAGAAGAAACCAGAGAGAAAGGAATGCAGGGAGAAGGGGGCTTACAGAAACCCTCTGCTGTTCCAAGTGAGAGTTTGGTTGTAGGAGGGAATACCTATTCCTCAGTATTCCTGAATTATGTCTCCAGTGTATGTGTGCATTAGATCTGCTAGTCTGTCTCTTGTTAGTTAAGCCCTGACCTATGGTTAATAATAGTTACGCAGTGTTTTACAAAGTGGGAGTTAAGAGTTCATACTAAAATAAAAGTGAAAAATAACGTGAATTCCTACTTTCCTTACAGAAGAAGTGCCCAGAATTGGACTCATTATAAAAACTAAATGGAAGGCTGCAGCTCTCAAAAGGCAAGATATGATTTGTGCAGAGAAACTGCTGACGTTTTGTTGAAGTCAGGTTTTAAACCAGTTTCATTAAAATGAGGTGCTTGTGTCCATTCTGGTCAAACGGTTTGCCTGGTATAGCTCCAGCCATGAAAGCATCAGCTGCAGTGAAGCCAGTGTCAAACCGCTTGCAAACCAAAGTAAAAGCAGCTCCAAGTTAAGGAACTTGTTTTTAAAACACACCCTTGGTTAAGTAACGCATGTCAGTATGGACAACGTATAGCTGCCGGCTGCCTGCATGCTGTGCTTCACTGCCTGCCACTGGTGGCATGGCTCTGACCTGGGGCACTGGCTGGGAGCTGCGCTGCTCCTGTGGACTTGGGTACGAATGAATGCAACAGGCAGAGCTCAGGGGCTCTGAACTCAGCACTTCAGTGGCAAGCTGGACAAGGAATCCATTTTCAAGAAATGGTCTTTGAATTCTGCTTATTTTTTTGATCCTCACTTTCTTCTAACAGCTGGCAACTGTTCAGGATCTGAGATTTCTGCAGAAAGCGGTGCTGTGGGCGAGGTTTCTTCATTTATCAGCCTGTTTTACAATCTTTTGCTTCACTTCTAAGGCAGGCAAATTGATGGAATAACTACTGTATGGTGGTGCCACAATTGTAGAAGCGCACGTTCCGTTACATTTTGGTGTGGCTTTGTTTTCACACACTAGCTGTTTTTTTGTTGAAGTAACTGTTTTTTTCCTAATACCTCGAGCCACAAAGTAGTTTCATCTCAGCAGATGTCTTAAGCATAGTTCAGCTGCATCAGCAGATATTCTGGCCATGGTATTGCTCCCCTGTGACTCTCAACAGGGATTTTATTTTATTTTATTTTTTTATTTAAGTGCTGGCAACATGGTTTATTTATAACAAGGAACATATTTCAGGAGCATTTTCTATATCCATATCTATTTCTTCAATCTTTATCTCAGTAAACAGAACTTTGTATTCACATTTAGATTTTTCTTTTTCTCCCCTCCCCGTGTTTTCTGCTCTTCAAACAGCAGAGCATGGTTAAGAAAAGTTTGGTGAAAGTGCTGTTTGACCAGTATTACAGTCTAGAGCAGACTCAGCAGCACTATGCAAACATTTTCTTTACTGCATTAGTTCTTTCACCTACCAGATATATCAAGCTAAATGTTCGTAACACTGCTTTTTTCCCTCATGTGTGTTTCAATTTTTCTGACATCTGGAAAAAGTGGTTTTTGAGTTGGTCCTTCCTGCATGACTTCTGTTTAAACCTGATTCACAAAAAAGATATAGTGTTTGCCTAGGGTTTGAGTGATTAACATCATTTCTCCTTTTCCCTGGCAGTGCTACAACTCTTTGGTAGAAGGAGCCCCAAAAGAACTACTCTGGGAATTGTCACGTTTTATGATGTATGAGCTTCTTTTTCTTTTTAATTTTACCACAAGAAAAGAAGGAGCAGTCTCCCATCTGCACGGAACTCCTCAGCCCTGCTGAAGGTCGAGGCTTGGAGCTGGTTAACCATTAAAATGAAAAGACAAAATCCTGCGGAGCCCTCTCAGGCAAAGCTCTCATATCCTTCAGTAGGTGCTTTGCTTGATTAAACATGGAGGACCAAACTGTTAACAGATGAATAAACAGGCTTTGTTGGAGGATGGCCCCTGCTCCATGAACTGGGGCTGGGACAGGGTCCTTTCGCTGGCAGTAGGACTGGAGCGCTGCTAATGCAACTGCTGGGGTGCAGGAACAGCTATCACCCTTTTGTCTTCTTTGAAAGGGAGATTTTTTTGTGAAGTCAGTGATTCCCACACTTGCAAACCCACTGGCTGAGCACCATCCCCATTTCCTTCAGATTCCACTCCTGAGCAGAGGTAGGGCAAGGGCCAGCCACTTCTGTTCTCCCAGAAGACTGACTAGTCTGCACTATAAATTCAGACCCAGAAAAGACATCTACATCTCTGTCAGGTAACTTGGGTAGCGCCTTGCGCTGGAAGTTTCCACTGGCATAAAATGATCAGGGTGGAAGACTGCCACCTCCTGCATCTCAACCATAGGCAGAGGGGAAGATGATTGAGTTAAATGGAGTTTGTTTGTAGGGTAAGGTGTTTTGGAAGTGAGGTCCAGTGGGATACTTCTTACTGACTGCTGCTGAATGGTGGCTCCATATTTCCAGCCCCTTTGGCTACAGGAAAGTGATTGCCCATAATGCTAAACTGTTAGCAGATCCCTTAGCATGGGTTTAGCTTCGGTCGACTGTCACCCTCTGCTCCTGGCTGGTGGGTTTGGAGTTAGCACAGGGAAGGAGAAAATCCAAATGAGCAGTTTGGTGGTGGCCATCCCATTTTGGAGAGTAAGTGAAGTTAGTAATACAGATGTGGGCTGTCTGCAGCCTGCTACCATCAGAGCCAGAGACTGGTCCTTGGCATATTCAATTTACTACTAAATTTACTAGTACTCATTTCAGTGTTCCTTACTATTTCTGTTATGGACATAGGAAAACATGAAAGAAACTATGAATGTCCCAGAAATCAAAGTTAAAGCCTTTCTTGCTACCCATTGCTTCAAGAAATACTCATTTACCGTGTTGATCTGAAGAAGGGACTATTTTAAAATACTGGTCAAAAGAATAATGTTTTTCTCTTCCCCCTCTCAGCACTAGATCCTGTCATGATTAATAAAGCCATTTAAAAAACATTTTCCATTTCTCTTTCCCAGCTGCCCTACCTTGCCCTGACCTCAAATTAATTAAATGAAATAGTGACCTTCCTGAACGTGCCTTCTCCTTCCATGCTCTAATCCCAGGCTCTGCTTTGTCCCATTGAAAACAATGTTATAAGGATTAAACGTCCATCTGCAGCTCCATTTTCACACCATCCCATGGCAGCCCTGCTTTACAACCCCTGTCATCCATGACTTGTATTTTCACAGGAGCAGCACTGTGGATGATACAAATGAAAAGAAGAAAGAACTTCTTTCTCCCTGTTGTCCGTCACAGTCTGACCATTCAGCTGCAAAAATCTTCAGAGCAGGGCTGTTGAGCCCTGTTTTCATTCCTAGTAGTGTTACTTGTGCATTGGAGGAATAATCAAACCTCTTTCCTTCATCCACATTTCTAATATATCTGGGACAAATGTGTTTAGAAATAGTACTGAAATGTTCATTAGTTTATCCATCCTTTATAACCTTCTTAAGGTCACAGGGAAGGCTTGTTGAGGGAAAGGTGTGGTTACATGATATCTTAACTGGTGACTTGGGTCATAGAGGTAGTTACAGAAAGGATGGGGATTGCAGCTGATGTATTTCCTTGGTGAGGGACCTATTCCTATCCTGACTCCAGAAGTGTGCTCAGCCTCAGGGCTGCGTGGCACAGGCTGTGCTTGGACTGTTGGCACATGCCTCTTACCCTCGCACTATCGTGACTCTTTTAGGAAGGATGGTAGGTGCCTTCAAGCCTTTCCAGCCTGATGCAGTAACTGCAAGGACAGATGGCTATCAAGGAACCTGGGAAGTGCCTGAGTGGCAGGTAGAGTTGTCCTTGTGTGGCACTGTAAACCCTGGCCAGATATTAAGTGCCTCCCAGGGAGCAGCAGCACTGGGATTTCTGTAGCCTGGCAGGTTAGGTGTTGTTCCAGGTGAGTGGCAAAGGCTCCTGGCTGTCCCAGTCTCAGACCTACTCTTCAGGTCACTCAGTGCAGCAGTGCAGGTGGAACCACTTGGCATGTCAAGATCATGGTGTTTACTTCACCAGATTGAAGCTGTGAGACTCTTAGCAATGGTGGCAACTGAGCTGGAGATGGCAGCAGACCCTTATCATGAAAAAGGAGGCCTATAGTTTCAAACTGTCTTTTTAAATTTTCTCTTTCCAAAGCGTCCAAGGTGTATTTTCTGAATGGAGGCACTATTGTTTCAGATCCCCTTCTTTCCCTCTTGGTTATAAGTGCCTGACACCCAAAGCACTTTCATGCCAACCTACACACTTGAAATCTTCCTCTAACCCCATGAAACTCTCCCTGGAGTCTCAAGAGTCTCCATTTCTATCTCTGCCTTCGTCACTCTGTGCTTCATAGTATTGGAACCTGTTGAAATCTGGGAGAGATCAGCACCTTCATTTTGTTACAGGTGTTCATCAGAGAAGCAATTCACTTTCCTTGTTCTGAAAACAGGGTGACAAATTTACATTGTTCACATTTCACCTGGTAATGGTAGAATTGCCACCTACCTGTGCAGACATATAGGTTATGCCTAAATTAAGATGGCTATATCCTTTACATATTGAAAGTACCAATCAGCAACTTCCCATTAAATACATGTGTTTCACTCTCATTTCATTCTTTTCTCCCTTTATACTGTTTCCCTTCCACTTTGGGACAAGCTCACCTCCAACAGATGCAAGTTTAACTCCTTTGAATTAAGAAGTTTAACATTTCTTTTTAGTTTCCTTTGCTGGACTCTTCCATCTTTCACTTAGAAATCTCAGATAATGCTCTCCCTAAAATGATATAAATGCAGGATAATTCCAGAAACAGGAGTTTCTCTATTTTTTTAAACGATTTGGCGTCAAATGTATATGTAGTGAGAGAGGGAAAATGTAATGCCAGTGGCATGTTACACCGCAGTAACAAAGGATTTCAGTAGGTTTTATAATACTTTATTTCCATTCTTTCCCTCAGCAACCTTGCAAAGATGTGGCATTCATTTAAAAATTATATTTAGCAACATAATCCAGACCAATGAAACAAGGCTCAGCAGTGTCTGTCTAGGATCACAACTGAAAGCTGCTTTCTTGTTCTTTTAACTGAGAAAGATATAAGGCACAATAACGATTCATAGGATAAGAAAGCAAAGAAAAAGTTGCAAAGAAAAATTATTAGCATGATAATAAAAAAAAATATAATCCCTGAATAACAATATTGAACTTATTTCTGTTGGCCAAACAAGGTTTTGAAAGTCATGTGGAAATAGTTATTTCATTTGAAGACCTTTTAGCCAAAAATATGTATGTTGCTCTCAGTGCAGTCCAGCATCTGAACTTCTTAGGAGTCTGGCTATCCTACAGAGTCTTCACACCCTGATGTCAGCATTTTGGTTGTTTCCATCAAGCTAAAAGTTCAGTGATGGTGAAGGGAAGTGCATTAGCTGACTGGGCAAGGTTTGTAGGTAAGTGCTCATGCCCTGGAAGAGTCTGGTGAATGCAACAAAACCACATGGTGCCAGGTCTATGATAAGGTGATTGTCACCTTGGCAGGTTTAATAAAATCTATGATACTTCAAACTCTCTCTCTCAGCAGTTTCCTCATCTGGCTATGTCCTTTTTGGTCCCAGATAGCATCTAGGCTAGATCAAAGACTAGAACCACATAGTCTTTGTGCTACACCATGTCCCCAACTATTAGAGAAGTATTTTTCATGCATGCTTCATGCACAGTGAACATGAGACTAGAGTGTGCTCACCAACAGCCTTTAAATGAGTCCATGTCTCATTAAAAAAAACCCAACAACAAAACAACCAAAGTCAGTGCCTTTACATACTAGGCTGTGAGTTAGGCACTACAACTAAGGAGCAAGAAAGCTGAGTACACCACCGCCATCAGCCTGAGGGCATTTAAAACCACATTTACTACTGAACTGGGGAATAACTTGAATCATGCCCTTGAAAATAAGGTTGTGTGGGAGGGCTTTTCCAAATCTTCCTACTGAAGTGGTGTTACAGTGTTGCAAATAATGTGGGATTCCTAAGGCTGGAATGAAAACCAAGTGGGAAGATGACTCAGGCTGCTCAGGGTCAGGGTGTTCAGCTGGTGTGGTGTACCCCAGGGCTGGCCTGTGCTCCAAGCATGGTGCATGAATTTGTGTTCAGATAGACCCTGGATCAATGAGGAAATAGTCATGAGAGCCTGTCTGCTTGGTTACATGTCATACATTCTGTTCTGGATGAAGTTTGGCCGGTTTTGTTGTGCATATGCTGACAGGACGGAATAGCTTTTGGAGACCATTTTGATGGCAGAAAGAGAGAGGAGACATTGATAGACTTCAGATTGGGGTGGGAATAGAGCATGGTCTTCTGCTTCTCAAGTCGATGCTAGGGTATGATGATTTTTAAAAAGTACTTTCATTGTAGGATGCTGGTATTATTAAAAGAGTGAGCCCAGGCCTGCTTTCCTAGGTAACTTTGGCAGCAGATGGAGCAGACTGCAAGCAGTGAGTAGCTGTAGGCATCTTCTGCATTCAGTGCAGAATCTCCAACGTGGGGCAAGAGTTCAGACACATCATTGTGGCTTGTGGTTCCTATTGGTTATCACGGAGTGCAAAGTTTGAGGATTTTAGGATATTTTCAGGTGATTTTTCTGAGGATATAACTCTGCCCTAGTTGAACCACTCTGGGTTTGGATTCTGTTCTGGTGACCAAGATCCCTGACAACACATCTTTGACTCAACCTGGCCTTCAATGATTGCCTTTGAACAGCTGTCTGAATCCCACTGCTGAAGGCAATGTGCTGTGCTATCTACTTTTCTTAACAAGCCAAGTGCCCAGCATTGTCACTGCTTGGTAAGTAATGCATACAGTTTTGACTTTACACAATGCAGTGCAATACATTTGGCTCCACAATTTGAAAAGGGTCTGCCCTTTGTCTCTCTTTATCAGTATTATCTGACAGTGACTTATGAGCTGCTAATGATCCAGAGATAATAAAAGTCATGTCTCAGAGAGCTCACAGTCTGAAACACTGATGCAAGAAGACAGGAGAACCACTCAAGAAATCCAGTGGGAAGAATAATCTGTGGCTTTGAGCATAATATATATTTTAATTACTGTTTGTTTGGCACTCTGGTAGGGAATATGGAAGAAAAAAGCTTTTAGGAGAGTTTTCAATGGGCTGACGGCACTGGTTTCATTTTCTACAGCTGAATTCCCCTTCCCCCCTTAGTTTTTCTTCTCAGAGTACTGGCACTTTGATAAGTGTTGATGGAAAACACTGTCTTTTATGCTTAATGTGGGTGTGAGTAGAGGGGAGAGTATATTGAAAGTGCTGCATGCAAAGTGCCAGAAATGCCTGTGGTTCCCACACTTGAAGGAGCAGAAAAACTCCCCCCAGGAGGCCCCACAGCATCAGAGGATGCAAAACAAAGGGAAGGTGGGCTGTAGCCCAAGCTTCTGTCTCTTCCCCAGTTCTGACTAATTTGGAAAGCAAGGCAATGTCATCTAAGTTAGGAGCTCAGTGGCCTAGGATTGCCTTCCAAAGATGTTTTTCTCCGGTGATTTTACGACGAAGTCTTGCAGAGTTTGCTTAGGCCAGTTTCCTGTTGGAGCCTGTTGGGCACTTATTCTTCTCAGCTGAAAGAAGATAATGATTCTTGTTTGAATTATTCAAGATTTACACTGGTATGATCTGGACAAGAATCTGGTGCAAGTATCCTGCAGATATGCTAAGAAAGGAGGTAGGTGTATGTGAACACATTCATTATGCGTATTACCCGAGAGAGGCAAGCCACTGTCTCTGCTCGCCACTTCAAAGAAGTAGAGTGGGTCTGTTAAAAGAAAAACAAAATCCACAAGATGCCTTGAGGGAAGATAATTGAGATTTCATTGATTTGTACAGACAGCAATGGAGACAGAAATCTCATGCTTGATTTTAAGTTTATATGGCACCCTTTCCTCAAGCACACTGTTGTATGTGAGTGTGAAATCTTCAGCTAAAACACTGCAGCCCAGCAATGAGGCTCCACGATCTTCACAATATGCCTTTGTTTTTGTTTTTATAAGTCAAGAATATGCAGCTGATGAAAGACTGTCGCAGATTCCCTGCAGAGCACTCCCAGTCTGAATCTGTCTCTCATGCCACCAGAATGAATCAGTCTGCAAACAGCAGTTTTTAGCAAAGATGCTTTATTACCAGGACTGTAGCACCCACTAGAATGAGGAAACTCATTACTTTTAGAAAATTATTCTGATGTTTGAAGTTCTTTTACAGCCCCAAACTGGAGAAATTGCAAAGCTTCACATTTCTTTTTTAATGAGAATAAATGCATTAGATGTCTCTAATTACGCAGAGGTGGAAATGTATTAATTACCAGAGGGCAGCTCTCCATCTTCAAGTAACAATACAGGTGGACCAGTCTGAACTCCCAGTGGTAATAAAGCATCCTGTCCTTAGTGCCTGCTGGTATAAAAAGAACTGACGGGTATTTCCAAACCTTCACTATCATGAAGTACCATGAACAAGAACAAATGCTATACACCTTTGGAATGCTTGTTTTCTGATTATGCACAGTGTTTCTGTTGAATCTTATTGATTTACATATGAAAAAATAATGGATTGTTCCACTTTCCACTTCCACACCATCCACATTTTAGCAGCAGCTGTCTAGAGGATGGCGGCAGTAGACTATGTTTAAAACGTTGTTGCTGCCATTTTTTAGTGGTTTTACTTTAGAATATTATTTGCTGAGTCTAGGAGTTTGTGAGAAGTGTGGTTGCTAAAAATCATGCTGAAACTGAAGGAGGGGAAGGTGATAATCAGAACAGCCTGATTTTCAAATGGGATTGTGAATTAACTTATTCAGCAGGAGTTCCTTTCTGCTGTTGTCTTTATCAGCTGTTGTCATTCCCTCATCTGTTACAAATGCCTAAATAAATTAAATAGAGAAAAACACTGAACGTCAAAAATATGGACTAGAATTTAAAGTGTTTGGGAACAGTTGCAGTGCTTATGGCTTGAACAAGGAATGAGCAATTGTTTACTACAGTAGCAGAAGCCGGAGCGAAGAACAGCCTTTCTGGAGTTGAAGGGTAATTATTGACAAAAGGACTTGCCAAAGAATTGGAACTTTATTGTTAGCAGAAGATTGTGCATCTGCGTACTGAATTCTTCTTCCTCTAAACACTCCAAGAAGCTTCAGAAAGATCGTAGGTATTCCATGGCCCTGATCATCTTTATTTTTAAATTTCACAAATGAAGAGTAGCTAAAGAAAATCTTGTTCCATCGGCCAAGGTGATATAGTCGGTGGAGGGGAGTAATACCAACGTAACTATCTCTTCCACTCATAGAATTTGTTAGCTTGAATGGTGCATTAATTTACTGTTTTGAGCAATTCCATGGAAAATACACACCAGAAGATGTTTGAAATTGTGTGAGAAAATTTCTACTTTCTGCTAAATCTGCGGGTTTTTTGTGTGCTTGTGTGATATCAACAGTACTTCTTGGAGTAAAGAGATGATGTTAATGTAGTCACACTGAAGGTGTGTATGTCAGCTCTTTTCCTCACTATGAACGTTTCAATTAATTAGCTGATTTCATCATTTGAGCAGAGGATCAAGTCTCCAATACACAAAGTTTCTACAAAAGGTCTCTAAGAAGTATGGTAAAAAAGCATGAGGATCCACAACTATCTGACCACCCCCATGCCCTGTCTTCTTCTTCCCAAAGAGATGTGGGACAGAATTTGTCACAGGGAAGCTGCAAGCACTGTGGTGGGCTGGGCTGTGGAAAATTGACACCTGAATAACTGGTTGAGCAAACATCATGTATGTCCTGGCCAGTCAAACCGTGTTCATGTAGCCCTGGTCCCAGCAAAGATCTTGATGTCTCCTGGCCTACCAGCAAGCTAGACAGAGTTGCTGAAAGATGTAGGTAGGAGAAGAGAGAGTAAAAAAGGCATAAGAATGTGGTGGCAGAGGACTGAGGAGTCCTATAGAGAGGAAAAATGAGGGAACTGTGGTTATTGTGGTTGGGCTGTAGGTGATATAAGGATGAGTTCATAGTTGTGATTTATTTGAAGCCTCAGTCAACCATGAAGCACAAATCCAGTGGAAATCAGAATTACTTAGTGACCAAGCTCATAGAATTACTTGTTGATAGTGTGCTGCATTCCTCTGCTTAGTTCCCTTTGCCACATTGGGAAAGTGTTCATCTTTTCAGACCTAGTTATGTGAAAGGTCATCTTTTTGATCAAAAAATGTTTATGTAATGGCTTTAAATGATTAATTGCTTTGTATCTTAACTTAATGACAGTGGCACTTGAAAAATGTGGTGGTGATGTATGGATGAGAAAAACAAGGCTTTGATCCTGGTCTCATGCCAGGATCATGTTAGTCAGGCTCTGTTATATTCCATTTTGTTGTATTCAAGTACATGTATAGGGCCCATTAACACTGCACTCAGAGCACCTGACTTCTGTAGTCATATTGAACAGTTCATTGGCCTAACTCTGATATTGATTGATGGCTTGGCTTCATGAACGAAGATTTGGGAGGGGCATTACCCACACTCACTACAAGCACGATGACTAAGGGCAAGTGGAATAGGCAAAACTGATTGGAGGAAAGCTGCATAGGCAATCAGGAAGATTCCGCATGAGACTGTCATCTCCTAGATCAAGCTCAAGCAACCGAAGGCCTGAACCACTCGCAGGCGTGGTTGGACCTGCAGCTTCCAGTGCACCTTGTCACCTGCCGTTTCGACCCTCGCCTGTCACTACAGGGCTTTGCAAGTGTGAGTAAACCCTTCCAGCCTGCGCAATGGATTTTTTAGGTGAGGCGCAGCGTGCGCAGAACTGGCCCCACGCTTTATACCTGAGGTTTATCTTCCGTGGCCTAGATAGCTAGGACGGTGACAGCAAAGTCCTCAGGGCGTAGGTTTTGTAAGAGTGTCCTTCTCTTAGATGGAAGACCTTACAAGGCTAGACGAGCTCCATCAGCCCCAGTTTGAAGATAGGAGTTTTCCTTCCCCTATGAGGAAGGCATGTCTTTGCTAACGAAGATTTGGGAAGGGTTTTACCCTTGCATTCTGAACAAGACTGTCATCTCCTGGGTCAATCATAAGCGACCAATGATGCAATAGCACAACATCAAGCGTCTAGGCGGGATTCTGACTTAGAGGCATTCAGTCATATGCCCGCAGATGGTAGCCTCGCGCCAGTGGCTCCTCAGCCAAACACACGCACCAGGGGTCTGAACCTGCGGTTCCTCTCGTACTGAGCAGGATTACTATTGCAACAAAACGCCATCAGTAGGGTAAAACTAACCTGTCTCACGACGGTCTAGTGTAATGTAGGTGTCCAAAGGCAAGCTCAGGGAGGATGGAAACCTCCCGCGTAGCAGAAGGGCAAAAGCTCACTTGATGTTGATTTTCAGTGCAAATACAGACCGTGAAAGCGGGGCCTCACAATCCTTCTGGCTTTCTGGGTTTTAAGCAGGAGGTGTCAGAAAAGTTACCACAGAGATAACTGGCTTGTGGCGGCCAAGCGTGTATAGCGACATCGCTTTTTGATCCTTCGATGTTGGCTCTTCCTATCATTGTGAAGCAGAATTCACCAAGCGTTGGATTGTTCACCCACTAATAGGGAACTCTGATATAATATTAGGATAAATCAGCAGTGATTTGATTTACATTAACAGAGATAGAGCAATTTATTTAACGTGGTGATGTCAGAATCAGATTCCTAGTATTTGTTCTGACTCCAGTGTGCTCATGCAGTAACTGAAAGAAGTACTAAGTGCAAAACAATAGGCTCTTTGCTTTTTTTTACTTAGTTTTTACAGCTGGCTCTGAAGAGTTGAAGTCTTGCGGGCAGCACTGTAGACTTCAGGGCTCAATTTATCCCCAGGCCAGAAACAATGCTGGTAGCTAAAACATGAGCTTCTATAGAGCTTTGTAAATGATCTCCCCTGGTCCCAGAAGATCATCTTTTCACAGGGTAAGAGGCAGTTTCAATATAGCCTGGTTTTCTGAGCTGGCTTTAATGCTTAGGACAAGTAGGCATCTTGTTGTAAGAGCATATATGCCCTATTTTTACTGTGTTCTTAACACTTTCTGAAACATGTCTGGTATTAAAGCTCATTCTGATAGCACCTTGTCCATCTTAACCATCCCCTTCTGGCTTTAAATCTGGTGGCTCTGTTTGCAGCTCTGGGCTTTCAGGATTGCTGCTCTGGGTATTTGTGTTGAGGATCATCGTTATGTTTTGACACTCACCTCAGTTTCTGATGGCTTCTGTTTACTTTTATTTAATGTCTTGTGTCTTCAGACAGTTGGAGATTACTCTTCTGACTGTGGCCTAATAATTAAAAAAAAATTCTGCTTTCGGGAAGGATACCACTGTCTGGAAATGTCTGGAGGGGAACTTTTTACAAGGACATGTAGTGGTAGGATAAGAGGTAATGGATTTAAACACAAACAGGTTAGATTTAGATTAGCTATTAGAAAGAAGTTCCTTACTGTGAGGGTGGTGAGGCACTGGAACAGATTGCCCAGAGAAGCTATGGCTGCCCCATCCATGGAAGTGTTCAAGGCCAGGTTGGACTGGCTTAGAGCAACCTGGTCCATAGTGGAAGGTGTCCCTGCCCGTGACAGATGGGTTCAAATTAGATGATCTTTAAGGTCCCTTCCAATCCAAACTATTCTATGGTTCTGTGATCCTCTACAGAGAGACAACCACGGATCCACCTTTTACCGTGGCTAATTATGTCTATATGTCAGATATGAGTCAAAAGTAATTTCTCTGTCTCTTCATGAACAGTGTTAGCGTCTGACTCTGCAGAGTCCTGCATTGCTGTGCAGAGGTCTTCAACACTGCCATCCTGTTACCCTCACAGGCTGACTCCTGCCAGTGTAGCAGCCAGTGTTACAGCGGAGAAGGATTCACAACAGCATCTCAACTGGGCACAGGTCCAGGAGTCTCCTTCAGACTCCTCAAAGGAAAGCCTGCTCAATGGGAAGATATGAAGTTGTCATGTTACAACCAGTGATTTTACTTTAACCTTGAGAAAGTTATCATCTGTCACGTTTCAAGGAGGAAAAAAAAACCAAACACAAAACCAACAACAAAAAAAATTTACATTAACCTGATAACTCAGTTATTTTAAGCAATTTTGAGGTCAAAGGAGGGAAAAAAGCAAGACGCTTTCTAAAAGGAAAAAAGGAACAGTGAGGAAGAAAACTCATAAACTAATTGCAGCGTGTCATGGTGCTACTTCTAGATAGCATATTTGCCATTAAGCTAAGAGAAGGTTTTGCCAGCAAAAGACAGCACCATGTTTTCTTCCCTTTTCTGGCAGAAAATAGGTAACATTCACTTTCTGTTATGATGCAGTAGTGCCCAACAGCCTTTAGAAAGTATTGTTTTGTATTACGATTTGCCTGAGAGCTGTTCTCCTTCTCTGATAAAAGCAATGTTTGTGTCATGTTCTGGTTTATAAACAAAATGTTCTATTTCTTGTATAAAATGTGAAATGACTTGCCATGAGAGTTTGACTAAAGTAGTTGAAAAGGCCAAGAATTGCGTGTGTGGAATTAATTCTTTGATATTAAAGACCCTTTAGCTTGTGCTTTTTTGTCGGATGGGAGAACAACTGTGCAGATAAATGACTTCAGTGTCTGCCTTAAATAGCACATGTGATGTGAGAAGTGCTCAGAGGATTTTGGTCTGGAGACTTTTTTTTTTTTGGTTATGCCAAGTTGATGTAAGAACACTACAAAACAATTTATGTAGCATTTGGGCTGATGGAGAGCCACATGGATGCTTGTCTGAAGGCCTAAATATTTGCAGCCATCCCAAAAAGCACATCTGTAGGTCACTAAAATGCATCCTGTCTTGCCATATAGCTTTTGGATACTGATCTGTACTGAGAAGTTGCACGTGTGAGTAGTGATGACAGTGCTAGCATTAGGCACCTTATAAGTGTGCAGCACTGCCTAAAATGTGTGTTCATCACAGCTCCCTGTGGTGTGCCACGTGCCATGTATTTCCCACACTGAGTTTCCATTAGCTCAAATAACAAACATACGGGTACTTGGGGCTGGAAGAAATGAGCTCTGCCCTAGGGTATTGCCATAAACTTTTGGCAGTCAATAATGGGCACTGCCTGGTCAGTTTGATATAGTGAGTACCACCAACAGGATTAGAG
This sequence comes from Psittacula echo, assembly GCF_963264785.1. Taxonomy (NCBI): domain Eukaryota; kingdom Metazoa; phylum Chordata; class Aves; order Psittaciformes; family Psittacidae; genus Psittacula; species Psittacula echo. The sequence continues at coordinate 99,793,937 of NC_137736.1, forward strand.
GAACTAGCAGAGGAGTTTAGTATTTTCTAACTAGTTTATTAAGACCCCTTGGTCAAAACCCTTTTAGACTCATATTTTTTCAGAATAACATTTTCAAGTATGGTTTATAGTCTGAGAGCTGTCTCAAAGCAGCTATAATTAAAACATGTATAACTGTAGCCTGTACAATTTTTAAGAATACCAGAGTAAATTATACCCGTGTCTTCATATGGATTATACCGAACTGTTCAGTTTCACATATATGTCTGAGAACAAAAAGTGTCTTTTATCTTAAAGACAGTGAAAAACTAGGTTGTCATTGTTTTCAGTCCTATATTATGCTCGTCTCTGTAGTACTTGGGTGTCTTATGATATTATTATCAAAGTAATCTCTGTTGCATGTTTGCTCTTTCAGTTTCTTAGGGAGAGAAACAAGCATAAGGAAAAGTTTTGAGTTTCAACTGTATGAAATGTGACTGTGTTTTTACAGATGCACGTGCACACACCCAATCTGATATATTTATATCTATGTTACTTTACTTAATGATCACATATGTCATTGGAAGTAGATATGTGTGGTTCAGTTCAACCAACTGATACTCTGCAAATTTGTTTCAGGTTCTCTTATACTTCAAACTTAGTCATCTTATATGGGAGTGTAGCCAAGAGGTCTCATTGCTACATGATGTACTATGAAATCAACACACAGTACAGACTAAACTAAAACTGGTGTTAGATAAACAGATCCAAGCATGGAGTAAGTCTGGATGGCCTGAATGGATGTGTCATATATTGCTATGAGTTACTGATGACCTTTCATAATTCACAAGTGGCTCAGGTTCCCTCCACCACTTCTGAGCTATGAGATCATTAATAACGTGTGCAAATAAATAACACATCTCGAGTCAGATCATTGTATTTCCTATTGCTCTCTCTTTCCCTCCATGTATGGTATGTATGCATATAATATTTATTTCAGAAACAGTGAAATTCCCACCAGCAGCTGTTGGGAAGAAAGTTATATCTCACAGTCATATCATTGGAGAGCTATATTTCATATCTGTAAGGTATAGTCATAAAATAAAGCCTTTTAATGTGCTAGGAAAAACTTCTGCAGTGATTTAAACCAATAGGACTATCGTATTCAAATTAACTAAACTTTACTGTACAGTCACATCCACAAGGTCAAATTCTACCCTAAGTTACACATTGAACTCATTGGAAATCACACATGGCATCATCAGTCAGTAGAAAACTGACTCTGCATATTTGACACCATACGTATGGTGGAATCACATCGGGATGAATTGGTCCAGCAATTAAGGTCTTTTGACCCTTAATGTGCTGAAGCCTCAGTTACCTTTTGCCAAGTCTTCTCTCTTTCAACTTGGAGTAATGCGACTCTTTCAGCCAAAAGCTAAAATGATCCAAAGTCCATTGAAATTAAATCTTTCCATTGAATTCAGTACGCTTTGGATCAGCTCCTAAGAGCAGCTGCCATCTTGGAAAAACTCTATTTGAAAATTGTCCTTGATTTCACTATTAATGATCTTTTCCCTGATGTTACTTCATTCCCATATTTTTCCAATACTGTATTTAAACACTGTTTTTCATTCCTCATCGTTCATGCAGCTTTTGAGTTCTGTTCTCAGCAGTGGGTTTCTTACTGTGCTAATAAGAAAAATATTGCAGTTTGTAATCTGTTCTTTCATCTTAGTGTTTATTATCTTTTGGGAATATACTCAGTTCCATGGGTCAGTCATGCCAGCGAAATAAATTTCGTCATATCGCTCAACCTTTCTGCTCGTAGCTGCACAGCCTTTTATTTCAGTTTCTGAGAAGCTCCTCCTGGAAAATCCTGTAGTAATTGAACTGGTAAGACATATTCATGGGGGAAGTAAGCTGAGGCTATAATGTTTGTATTGGTGTATATATGGCTGTGCCTGGTAGTTTAATGATTGGTTATTTGAGTCTATTTCAGCACATGGTCAGCAATCCAATGTGCTAGTAGATAAGTATATATATATTGTAAATCAGACTGGTACCTAATTAGGAAGCCTCTGTATTAGCCTGATGTCTGTATCCACAGCAGAACCCTTAAATAAGAATGTAAGCAGATAAATCTCTTTTAGATCGTTACTTCTTTTTTATATTAATTGCACTGCAATTGCATAATAACTCAATTAAAGATATACTACCAGTGTGATAAGAAATACGTACCTAAGCGGGTCTTCATTCTGACACCTTTAGCCATTCCAGGTCTGAATGGGAACATTTTGTTCCCTCTACTGAGCATCTTCCTGGGAAGGCTTTTTTGCTGAAACCAGTTTCCACAGTTCAAAGCATCTGGGGTGAGGAAGCCCAGAAGTAGGGATTTACTACTGGTTTTTGAATGGCCCAATCTATTTAGCACAACCAGCAGTGCTTTATGACAACCTCTAAGGGATTAACTTAATTTACCTCAAAATACTATCACATGGAAAATATTGGAGAGGGTGGGGAGAAATGGTTGACTTCAATAAGTGTTTCCCCTAACATAGCATGGAAGGTCTGGATGGTAGTCTGCTTTCTGGAACTAAGCAATGCTGGTGTTCATAGCAAGTGTCTCAGATTATAGCTGAGCTTCTTGAGATTATAACAGTGCATTCACTGAAGATCCACTTTCCACATCCCCCAAAGTAGTGGAGAAAACTGATACTTCCCAAAACTGCTACTGAAGTCACTGCTGCTGTTATATCACACCAGCTACATTCTTCAAATTGAAGTGTCCTTCACTTTAAATATGATTTTTGGGTGCTGCCCAAAATGTGAGTCATTTCTTCACAGACAGTTTTTCAAAACTTGTTGACTCTATGTTAGCAGATACCCGTCTTTCTGCTGAATAAGCCAAGGATTCTGTTAGCTGTACTAACTGCACAAAGTAAATCACCCTTTGGCCCCTGAATGCGGCAACCTTTCCACTCTAGCCATGAAGTAATTGATGGAGTAGTGCAGGAAAACTTGCATTTTTGCTGTCTGGCAAAATAATAAATAAAAATGTATCATTTCTTAATGGACTTTCGAGAGGTGAGTAACCTAAATCTGGTAAACATACAAGAGCAGCAGGCAGCTTTATTTTACTTGGATAGTAGAGGAAAACTTTACTTTAAAAATTCATCTAAATATCCTCCTACATGAAATGAAAAAGTATTTCTAATCCATCTAAGAAAGTGTAACAATTTTTTTTTGTTCGGGCTGACCAGTTGCAGTACTACCCAGAAGGGTCCTGGTCAACACTATCAACAGAAATTAACAAGGAGTCTTTTAGTTGTCTCTAATGGGGTTTGTTGTGTTGCTCAATGATGATTTGAGAATAATGGGGAAGCTGGCTATGAAAAGCTACTCTGATTCATTAGGACAAGGAACAGATTTACTCACTGTAGGAGTGCATAGATAACCGGTTTCTGAAAAGTTTGATTAAGAAACTAGTAGCTTACTCATGGCCTCTTTGATGTGAATAGGGAAAATCCTACCAGCATTAGCAGATGCAGGACTGAGGCTTTAAAACCAACAGAGAGAAATAGCTAGAGAGAAGGAACCTTACAAAGGTCTGTGCTGTGCTGTGTCCAGTTCTGGGCCCCTCAGCACAAGAGAGACATGGGCACACTAGAGAGAGTCCAACAAAGAGCCAAAAAGGTGATTAAGATATCAGAGCACACCTCCTATGAGAAAAGGCTGTGAGAGCTGGCACTGTTGAGCCTGGAGAAGGCTCAGAGGGATCTCATCAATGTGTAATAAATACTTGAAGAACGAAAAGGATGGAAAGAGACTCTTCCCAGTGGTGCCCAGTGACAGGATCAGAGGCAATGGGCCCAAACTGAAACACAGGAGGTTCTTTCTGAATATCATGAAACACTTTTTTACTGTGAGGGTGACCAAGCACTGGCACAAGTTGGCCAGGGAGGTTGTGGAGTCTCCATCCTTGGCGGCATTAAAAAGCTGTCTGGAAATGGTCCTGGGCAGCCCACTGTAGGAGATTCTTTTTGAGCAGGGTGGTTTGAACCAAATGCTTTAGAGAGGCCTTTTTCAAGCTCAACAATTCTGTGATTCTGCAATGAGTGGAAGAGAATTAAGGTACGGCAGATTGTAGCTGTGCTCAAAATGGAGACTGAAGAGCACATGTAGCCTCAGCAGAGATTGTTTCATTGATTGTGACTTCAAATCACAATGGGACAGCAAGGGTAATAAAATATACAGCAGGGGCAGAAGGCAAGGAAACCTAGCCAAGACTACTCAGAAGCTGTTATAACAATAATTGTTATTCATGTGAAATAAGTGTAAACTGGATGAACTTGTGTGTATGTGTGAATTAGCCATTGAGGTTAAAGAGAATTGAGGTTAAAAAGAATTAGTTTCCTCTCTTTCTTCTTTATAAAGAGAATTTTTTCTCTTCTTTATTAATGAAGTAAACAAAATCCTTATCCTTGACTTTTAACTAATGCAAGATAGAAAACCTAGGGAAAAAATCCATTCTAAATTGAGAGCACGTATGTAATTACGGACAATTTGAGACCAAGACAATACCTTTTTAAAGTGTTTTTGCTAAAAAATAAAAATGTTTCTGATTTTGCATAATTCCATTATACGGTTACTTAAAGGTAAAGACAAAACAGCTAGGAAACATGAGCTATATCTTAGCCAGCTAAAAGACTTACCTAACCATGGTCAGCTACTTTTTAAAAGATAAGAGCACTGGGAAATGACTGGAATAAGAAGAGAAGCAGACTTGTAATTCTCAAAAGAAATGAATGTTCTTAGCAATTACCATTTTTTAAAGTAGTTTAATCCCAAACTCAACATCTGATAAGGAAAACAATCTTTGAACACATACAGGACAAGAAAATCACGATCAATAATTAGCACTGATTTGTCAAAACTAAATATTGTCAGACAAACAGTTTTTATAGCTCAGAGTAATTAGTGGATGAAGAAAATGAGGTAAATGTTATATTGAAGGTCAAAGTATCAGCTGGAGAAAGCAAACATAACCATACTGACTTCATTGTACTTATTAAAGCAGGCTGAAGATCAGCATTTATACTTTAGAAGATCATTTCTGCAAGTCTAGTAAAGTTTTACCTGAAAACTTAAATGGAATCATTCCTAAACATCACACATAACCTGACATGTGGGTAAAGTGATCAGAAAATAGAAATTTTGACAGATTTTTGGTGTTGCAAAGATTGTTTCTAAAACATATTATTTCCCAACTTTGTTAATAATTCAGGAAAAGACCACATTTTATTAATTTAGCATGATATATGCTCTGTGAACATTTGGAAAAAAAGAATAAAAAATATACACTGAGTTCGGGAGAAAAGCTGTGTCATAATACAAATATGGTATTTTTAGGGAATAAAATAGCAAAATACTGATATTCAGAAATAAGAAGAAGCCTGACAGCAGAAGTGCTATTTTGCTTGCTCGAACAAAGATCTAAGCCCAATTTTATTATACAAATATATATTATATATCTTAGATATATATTTGTATAATATAAATATATATTATTATTTTGACAAAAAAAGTCTGTGTCTTCTATGTATGTGCTTCCATTTGAATTAAATTAATTCAGTGGAAAGGATTTCCATTCTTTTCCTTTTACTACTATCTACTGAAAGAATTACTTAGCATTGACATTCCATAGTGACATGCTTGCTAATACTCACAACTAAAAATATTTTAGTACGTAGAATTAAAAAGAACAGTCTTTTACAAGCTACAAGACAAGATAAGTTTTAGATGCAGACAATCAAGGAGAAAATGAAAGAGCAGCGATACAATTCTGGCCAGCTTGATAACGATTTTGGCAGAAGTGTTTGAATATATGCAGTATTAACTCTGTCTGGAGGATATGCCTCTGCTCTCAAATCAGTTTTGGTCAGAGGTTGCTCTCGAGTTGATATTCTCTAACCATTTGCTTTATGGTACCCATAGTACCATGTCTATATCAGTCATATCATGGACATTACTTCAGCCCAGTGTCTGGAGCTCTCTAGAAAAAAATTCAAATGCAGTCATTGTATCACCATGATATGATGTAATTATACAGAGTAATTAAGATTACACGGATCCTCCAGTCCAGCTACCCCCAGAAGGCAGGAGAATTTTGAGTTAGTTTAGGTTGCTTTATGTCTTAACAACACTTCATGCAGGCCTACAGAGTAATACAGGTGGAAAGGATGCAGACTCTGATATTCCAGAACTCTCTTTGTTTCTCAGTTAGATATAAGTTTAGATTCTCAGGTGCTCCCATAAAACTATTGCTTTCTTACATGAAGTGGCTGCTTTTTAGCAGCACTGACAGGTACACCACAGGAAGGAACTGTTGTCATTGTGCTGCAGGTGTAGCTAAGCATAAACAAAGAAGGAAGGGGTAGCTTCATCTGTCTGGATGTTTGTGAGGAAATAATCAGAAATATTTATTACTGGAAACTTATGTGTCCAGACTTGCATATAGGTTATATGCAGTATTACTGTTCCCATGCTACAGTTTGTAGTGAGAATGTGGGGCAATTATGAAAGAGAAATTTGCCTTTTCTGCAATGTGTGCAACATTTATTTAAAATGAATTGTTCCAGGGAACATATTTGCCAAGAAATCATTCAGGAGATAATTTAAGGAAAATAGCACCAAAGAATGGAAATTATGGGATTGAATTCACTTAATTCAAATGGAAAATGTCTTCATGGTTTCTACCCAGCAGGTAATGCATATGTTTATTGCATTACAGAAAATACAGAGCTAGTTAAATTATTTCACTATTTTTGACATTCTGAAAATCTTTCCATTCCTTGTGATCTGAAATTGATACTTTTTCTGCTTGTTTTACAACATATTTCCACAGACATTTTGCCAGCATTTTTATGAAGTAATTTTAGAAAATTCATATTTACTAATAATTTGTTTTCCTCCTGAAACTTTGGAAAATAAAGAAAGTAACAATGTTAAAAAACATTTTAAAAATATTGACATATGCTGTTGCCAAAGTTTCAATAGGAAATACTAATACTGCTTGAAACTTTCCCCTTACAGAAGTACAGATCATTTTTTTCAACAATGTAATGGAACAGGATTTGCTAAGAGATATCATAAATCACAGAATTATGGAAAAATTCAGGCTGGAGGGGATCTCCAGCAGCCTCGTAGTTCAACCTACAGCTCAAAGCAGGGCTGGCTTTGAAGTTAGATCAGGTTGCTCAGAGTCGTGTCCAGTTATACTTTGTGTATCTCCAGGGATGGAGATGCCACAGTTTCTGTGGGCAACTTTTGCCGGTGCTCAACCACCATCATTGTAAAACATTTTCCTCACTTCTGATAGGGGCCCAAAATAGGACACACTATTCCAGATGTTTCTTCACAAGTCCTGAGTAGAGAGGAATAACCACTTTACTCAGCCTGCTGCCAAACTTCTGCTAATACAGCTGGTATGCGCTTTGCCTTCATTCCCACAAGGTCACAGTGTGAAGCTGGGTTCAGCAGGGTCCTTGTCTGTGGAGCTGCTCCCCATCAGGTTGGGCCCCACTCTGTACTGACACAGGGGTTTAGCCCCCCACAGTGCAGGACTTTCCATGGTAGCATTTCATGAAGTTCCTTCTAACCCATTACTCAATCTCATCTGGGTCCCTAGGTGACATCCAGTGTATCAGGCACTCTTGATACATTCCATTTTGGTGTCATCAGGAGACTTGCTGAGGGCTCATTATGTCCCATTGTTCAGGTTATTTATGAGTTTGCCTGATATTTGTTAATCCATGCTGGCTGTTTGCAGTTGCTCTCTTTCCCTTCGTATGCATGAAATGACCTGCATGAAGACTTGCTCCATAATTTTCCCAAGAACTGAGGGAAGACTGTCTGTCTTTTAGTTGCCTGGATCCTCTTCCTCACTTGTTTCAAGAAATGTTTTTTCTCTTACCGCAGACCCAAAGAGGCAGTCCTGCTTGAGGACATCTATTCTTTGTGGAGACATTTGGTCAGAGGAATCACATATGATTGTGTAAATAATCAAGTCTGTCTTCTCCAACATATAAATATTCTGTTTCCTTGGGAGAATGGGGCCTTGATGGGGCACAGCATTTCTATGTCCCCAGGCATGTCAATGTTGCCTATTAATCATGAGTCTTTCCTGAATACCACATCCAGGCTTCTCTGTTTGCATGCAAGCATATGCCCAGGTGTAGGCACAGGCTGAGTTTTGGAGTTGTTTATGAGAACCTAAACACGTCTGGCACCTTTGCACAGTACAAAGATCTTGTTCATTGAAGCAGACTGGGTAGAGGAAAGGCCAAACATTCCTGTTAAGTCTGCTGACCCATGCCCCAAGCATGGCTAATCCTCAGAAGTTCATGTACGTCTCAAGCCTAGGCCACATTTGAAGAAATAGCAGTGCTAAAGACAGAGATTATACGGGTGATGAACTCTCACCCAGTGGGGGAGATAGGCAGTTTCTCATTCATCTCTAATCCAGGGGAACGTTATGGGCTTGCTGTGTTGCGTGGTTTTGTAATGAGTTGAAGAGAAGGTTGTGGGATTAGTCAGACTTTGTTGTGAAGTAAATGCTAAAGTAACAACTATTCTGTCTAGTAAAAAAAGACATGTCATTTGCTTTCTTAGATACTCTCAGGTGATTTTAGACAAAATCCATGAAAAGGGGTTAGCAATCAGGTTGTAACACGTTTCAGCCCCAGCTTTATTCCATGCTTCTCTATGGCCGAATATACTCTAACAGCAGATCACAGACAGTTTGAAAGACTTGATCTATGAACCATTCAGATTACAAACATTTTATCTTCCCAAATCAGAATAGTAGCAATTCATCTTTTTGTTGGAGGATCATCCAAAAATGAAGGGGACTTTCACACCAGAAGGATGTTTCTCTGTCATGACATCCTGTCTGGACTCCGGAAACTCCTGTTCCCCTGCGAAAATGAAGGTGCATGAGTGCTCACTCCTAACACACTGCTGATGGCAGTGGCAGCCTGGCAGCTCCCAAAGGAGTCTGTGCAGAAAGGCGCATTCCCTCATTCACTGTGATATTTTAGAAAGCTTGCATAATTACTTTGACTGTTGTATTCGCATTGGGTGACATGACTATGAAAACTGAAATTTGTTACAGAAATTGTTTAGATTTTGTCCCTTTTCCCCCCTTTTTTCTTTTTTTCCCTTTGTAGCCTGGGGGTACACAGCAACCCAAGACATTATGCTGGGAGGGAAAGTCTCTGAGGGAGAGAAATAGGTGATTCCAGACCCACACATACTTTCCGCTGTTCCTCAATCTTAAAGAAAGTGCATGCAGTCACTGGATTTCCATTACCATGGTGGGCCTCATTGATGGTCTACCGAATCATGCACAAGTATCACTAGTGAGTATTTTGGCACAAGGAAGCCATCTCCCAACCATGGTGCCATCATAAGAGAAAAGACAAAGCCTTATTCAAAGACTTTATGCACCTAAGGCCAGCTCTATGAGATGTGTCACGACCAGAGATGGCAGCAAATATTACCATGTTAGGCACCCCTCTGTCCTTTTTGAGGCAATGCCTTCTTGTTATCTCCTTGAGAAGGCACTTTTTGGAGTGCAGTGATGCCTGCTCTGCCCCTGAGGATTGCAGACTGTAGTTGGAGGAGTACAGGGATCTAGTCCTGCCTGGCCACTGTGATCTTGATACCTGCCCAAGGCATGCAGCACTCTCACTGAACAATGGCTCTAACGTTAAGATAGAATGAGGTTACCCCATGAAAAGTAAAATCAAATCAGTGCAAAGTAGATGTCCTTGGCTTTGAAGGGAATAAGGTGAAAAAGAACCTTGGTTACCTTTATAATAGATGTTTAACATTGAGCCTTTAGACCATGACTTGTTATCTGATCCAGACTAAACTGCTTTTGTTCTGGGACCTCACAGGACCGTAGTTAAGATGAGCACACTTTGAAGCATGTGAGAATCTACTGAGTGATCGGAGCTCTTACACAGATTTTGTATGGCAGAAAAGAAATATGAGTTTCAAGAAACGTATTTCTCAAAGGCACATAGAAAGCCTTTAAGTGTGGACTGTACTCGACACAGAAAAGAGACCACATTAAAAAGGCATTTAAACCCCCAAATGTCTTTTTGGCATCTGACTTCAAAAGAGTTCTCTTGCAGAACTGAACCCACAGTAGCTGCCTCCTGATCATACGGTCAGGCATGAGGGAAATTCAGCTGATTTCTCCCTCAGCTATACAATGAAGCATGTTACAAACAGCAAAATTAAGTTGGGCTGTTAATCTTTTTATGCCAAACAAATGTAGTCTTTATTTTCCACTATATCTACCAGAAATGCAGATGGTGATGTACGAAATGAATTTGAAAGTTAGTGGTTAGTGAGGTTAAGTTTTCAAATATTTTCAGGGACTTGGGGACAAATTAGGCCTCCTGGCTGCCTTATCCAAAGAGAAAACACAGCTTGTCCTCTCAGGCACTCTGATGACTGCAGTTTAGTGATGAAGTCCATGACAAAGACCTAGCTAGGTAGAAGATGCCAGAGAGACGCATGGCATAATTTGGGAACAACTGACCTGTCTTACTCAGACAGCATATAAATAAAATGGAAATGGGAGAAATGAGGGCACTGAGCCTGGAATGTGTAAATAACCAAGTAATACACTGTTGGCTCATCTGAAAAGTAATCGAAATAAATAATTGCAATGCAAACCATGTTCTATTCTCCCAACAACATGATTTTTTCCTAGCCAAAATGTAAAGAAGTTAAAAAAAAAAACCCAAAAACAACAAAACAACCAAAACTTGGGGTAAAAAGTTGCAGAAATTTTTACTCTTGGAGTTCTGAAGTAAAAACCAAGAAAATTAAATGCTAGATAAATAAATCTGACAGCAGCTTGGACATTCCTTTGACTTGAAAGGAACCTGTGGCTATTCCTCTGCCCAGATTGTGAGAGACCATGGGGTGTACTGGTCCAGGCAGCTCTGTCTGCTGCGTGCGCTGCCTAGGACTCCCTCCTGCACATTGGTCATCCTCACCTCCTGGCAGTGCTCTCCTCCTTGGAGCATCCTCAGCCTCTTGCCTTGCAGGAGCTGGCAAAGTACTGGCGAAAGCTGAAAGGGGCCAACAGAAGTTGAGCAGCTACTATCCTCCAAAGGGGTAGAAGACTTCAGTTCAAGTCAGGACTTTAAATCAGAAAGGACATTTAGTTTATAGGAATTCTGGCACTGTCCACAAGAATCCATGAAAGCAGGAACATGCTGGCACTGACGGATGGCCAATGTAGTTTTCTGAGACAAGGGTACAGCTCCTCAAGCAGAGGAAGAATTCAAACCTGCATCTTTCAATTTTTGGCTGAGGACATTAGTACTGTGCTATTGGGTGGAAGGTTAACTACCACCAGCATACCTTTATTTACATGACTTTCATTATAAGTACTCAGAAAGTTAAATATTTCAAAAATATGAAGGGCTTATATTCAGAAAGTGTCTAAATGAGCTATTTCTGATTGTTAAACACACCAGTCTTAATTTGCTTAAACAAAAACAGTTTGTTGAATTTGGTCAAACTTCAGGAAGTCATCAGCCAACCTGAAATAGTGGGTTTTTTTGGTGACTAATGATTTACCAAAAGAATTATGCTGTCTTCTTCCCAGAAAGAATATAATTAATTTGGGAGTTCATGGTGGATTTTTCTTTTTTCTTTTCTTCTTTTCTTTACTTACAAGGAATTTGAGTTTCCCCAGGAGAAATGTTGATGCCTTTTGCATTGCTTTTGATTTGGGCTTTCAAAAAAGGGAGATATCTTGCCTCCTTCTTTGGATAGAAGCATCCTTTTTACTCTGCCTCACCTAGGACAGAGGGCTGCTGGCAGCATCGACGGGCTGAGAGCACAGAGAGGCCAGCAGCTAATGGAGCCTGAAATGACCAGAGCTGCAAAATCAGCGTCAAGTAGGTGTCTTGCCTGACTTTGCATGTTGTGTTTGGGCACACTTGAAAGCAAGCAAAGGGCATTTATTTACACATCTGATTCACACCTTCCTTAAGCATGCTAGGTGGTCGGCTGAACTCTTTTGGATCTGTGACTTCTATCTAGAGGAGCTTCAAATCTAGTTTTAGAGAGGTGGGCTGAGAAAATACAAGGTGGGGTTCCTCAGAGACTCAGTCCTCCTTGTGCTCCTCTAGAACTGCCCAGCTGTTTGGTTGAATTAACTCCTTCTGGGTGATGCCACAGACTTTCAGCTTTGTCACCGTGCTGACACAACTGAGAGAGTTCACAATGCCAGTGAATTCAAGACAGAGTGGTGAAAACAGTTTCCTGGGACTCTTCCCTCACATCGGAAGTGGAGCCCAGTCCAAGCAAGGGGTTAGCAGAGCGAGGACAGCATAAGCATCATGAGGAATTCTTTGAGGGCCTGGAGAAAACACCATCTCCTGATGAGGGGAGCTTCTTCATGTCTCAGTCTTACCCCATGTAACATGAAGTTGAGGATTGTCCTGGTCACATGCTGAGCTCAGTATGGGAGCCTGATTACGTTAGCTCAGAGTCATTCAGCTGCTGATTGCAGAAAGACTCCCAGGAAAGTGGGTGGTTACCTTTAACATAATCATCATCCAGCAAAGAAAGGCTTGGTTCAGTTTTGCTAGTGTGGAATACTCTCATAACTTTAAATCATATGATTTTTTTGATTGTGAGTTTAACTATATGTAGTGAACGTTAAAGTTTTGTGCGAAGACCAGACAGGGGTCAAGACAAGCTGAAGCATGAGCAGCCATATTGTTCCCTCTCCAGTCCAAGACCTGGATTCTTCCACAAAAACCTCTGTGACAAGATAAAAAGATGAATATTTGACATAGCTGTAAGATAACACTCTGTGTTATCACTATGATAAACATAAGTGAATTAGGGGTTATGAAAAAGACTCTATGATGTAGTTGCTTGCAACAGCTGCGAGTTGAATGTGGTGCCCCAAAAGGCATCTTTGAGCCTAGTCTTGTCATTTGCTGGTACAGATTCATGGGGAGATGCTCAGTAGTATTGGGGTTACTGTTTTGTTTATAGAAAATCTCACCTACCCTTGCTGTATAATGCACTCATGTGTTGGAGCTATGCTTGGAAAAATAGGTTTGGATGATAATTTCTCTCTTTCCCATCAGACTAAACTGTCATACCCCTATTTGCTCTGAATTAATAATCCCCCAAGGTCAGTGCAGCGACATGTGGAAAAAGCAGTGCTCAACACCCTGCCCTTGGCCCTGCTGAGCATCAAGGAAGCAGTATGGCAGCTTGGTGGTGGTCTAGTGCATGCTATTGCTAGTGAATTCACCTACCAATCTTGGGAACCCACAGGAGAAATCATGCTGGTGTTCATGAGGATGCCAGAGATTAACTACATCATCAGGAAAACTGGAGACTCTCTGCAGGCTGCAGCTCATACAATATTAATAAAAAGCTCAGATGGGAGAGTTCACTAGCATAAGTCCAATTTAAAAATTTAAATAGATGGCATTTCTGCAAATTGGCGAATCAGACTTCTACAGCACCTTGCGGAGTCCTTGTCCCTCTCGCAGCATAGCTGATTCTTACTCTCTGAACTTGATTTGTTAGCAGGTCTTCTGTCAAAAGGTCTGTTTCTTATTTTTGTTGACTTATACCTTGAATGTGTCTTTTTTTGGCTACTTATGTTCTTGTTTCTGCACAGTGGCAGCCAAGCAGGGGCCTAAGTACTCATTCCTGGCCCTCAGATTTATTCCCACATCTTTGATGGGTTCAGTCTGATGCTGCCTGTATCTCAGAGCACCTGGATGGGCTGACTTCAGACATTCGCTGGCAGTGCAATTTCAGCTGTGGAAACAATTTGGCTTGCAGTGGAAGCCCAGTTTTGCTGGGGAGGGGCCCATATTCCTTGTTTGAAGCATGTGAAGCCTCATCACATGTCTGTTATCAGACCTGCTGGAATTGTTATCCCCTGACGCTCCTCTTGGTCCACTGTCTCTCACCCCTTTAAATCTTATTTCTGCTTCTTCTCAAATTCCCTAATGTATCTTTTCTGGCTTCCCTTTGCTGTAATCTCTCACCTTATTTTTAATTCACCCATTAGATCTTCCTTCACTGTGCTTCTCCACTGCCTCTTCATTTCTCAGAAGCCTCGTGTTTTTCTCCCTATGTCCTCATTTTCATCCCTTCTCCAGAAGCTCCATAAATGACAATTCCAGTAATGGGACATATCCCTTGAAAAAACAGCTCTGTCAGTCCTCAGAGATGCTGTGAGATGAAGGTTCAAGTGGCATTGTTGCTGCTAATATTTTAACAAGTAATGTTTGGACCCACAGTGCCAAATGTTGTGTATCTGGGTAGTAAAAGACAGCTCTTGCCCCAGAAGACCTCACATGCTCCTCAGGCATAAAGGAATTCCAACCTCAGTCTTACACATCAGCAACTGAGGCTTAGAGAAAATAAGGATAAATTTACTAGGTATTTAGGCACATAAAGTTGTGGACACATATTTTCTCCCCAGCTTGATGTCCTTATGCATGCTGTCTAATTCTATTTAACCTATAGATTTTACTGGGGTATAGGAATGACGCTCCTGCAGAAACCATAGAAAACTTTGCTCATGGTAACTGGGTCAAGGCCACACAGAGAGTTCAAGACCATCCATTTCTTTCTGCAGTCTTACAGGTGGAATATATGCTCAGCACAATTTAAGGCAAGGAGAGAGAATAGATGGAGAAAATACAATGACACATTATAGTCTGAGCTCACTTTGCTGTATCTGATTCTGGCTCAAGGGCTTGGACTGAAAAGCTTGTTTTCTCGAGGCATGGCTAGAGCTGAAAACTACAGCGTAGTCCTTGTATTCTGTGACATTCCAGTATGGCATCCATGAAATGCTGTTTCATCTTCATAGATGTACAATAAGATGGAAGACTAAAGATCTAAGCACGAATACTATTATTCACATTCTCCTCCTTTGTGTTGCTCTGATGTTTAGACTTTAGGTTTAATGTCATCTCCCAGTTAGCAGGTTTTGGTGTGCCACAGACTTTTCTATCAACATATGGTTGTATCATTTCCTGTTACTCAGAGGTCAGCTGGTGCTCAGCCAAAGTGTAAGTGGACCTGTTAAATTTGAGAGCAGTGAAATAGTTGATTTGATAATATTTAACTTGTCAAATCCTTAATCTGCAGAGGTAGCATGCTCAGGAGTTGAGCAGGGCAGCGAGATTTTCCTTAGCTATCATTTCAGGATGCCTGCAGAACCAGGAAGACTGTGTATCAGTTTACACTCAGCCTGGTAATCTTGCATGGGGCCTGTTTGTGTCTCTTTTGCTGAAGGCTGAATGTAAAATGAACATTGTTAGCCAAGAAAGCAAATAAAGGCAACTATTTCCCAAGGCATTTTACTCTGTTTATTTAACACCTCTGAACAAACCCCTTTCCACATCCTCTGAACCTACTGGCCGCTTCAGATAGCTCCACTTCCTGCTGGGTGAGGTTTTTCTAAAATGTTTATTCAGCTCCAGGAAATGATGATTTCCTGAATATTCTCAAACTTCATATTTTTTTGTTGTATCCCTGCTTACTTAATAGTATTACTTATTGTGCAAGTGTGCAACGCACACTAACACCTCTTGCGATGTAACTGTAGGGAACGAGTAGAACTAGATGTAGTACATCAAAAACCAGTTTAAGTGAAACTAAATCTAGTTTTGCTAATTTGTACACTAAGGTATTTCCATTAGCATGAGCAGTTACTCCTTATTTAAACTGGCCCTAATGAGTTTGGAATTAGGCTTTTAAATTTGTCATAATCTTTAAAGGGAAAGTGCCTAAAAATTCAAGCTTGTGAAGGAGAATAAATTAACTTCAAGATTTTATAATTAACAATTCACATTAGTGTCATTCAGTTTTCTTTAAGCAGCAAACCAACAGAAGGAACTATATGTTATATTCACCCTCCCTTCCTTCCTTCCTTCCTTCCTTCCTTCCTTCCTTCCTTCCTTCCTTCCTTCCCTCCCTCCTTCCTTCTTCCCCTCCTTCCTTCCTCCCCTCCTTCCTTTCCTCCTTCCTCCCCTCCTTCCTTCCTTCCTTCCTTCCCTCCTCCCTTTCTCCCATCCTCCCTTCCTCCCTTCCTCCCCGCACCCTTCCTTCCTTCCTTCCTTCCTTCCTTCCTTCCTTCCTTCCTTCCTTCCTTCCTTCCTTCCTTCCTTCCTTCCTTCCTTCCTTCCTTCCTTCCTTCCTTCCTTCCTTCCTTCCTTCCTTCCTTCCTTCCCTCCTCCGTTTCTCCCATTCTCCCTTCCTCCCTTCCTCCCCGCACCCCTCCTTCCTCCCCTTCCTT